>NC_143556.1:27551250-28160000 GCF_054136105.1 Typopeltis vanoorti | reverse complement strand
TGTAATTTGCAAAGGCTGGTAGACAGGAGGAAGAGGGGAGATATGATAGAGACCTACAAGTTGGTAAGGGGTTGTTATAGGATTAATGCTGGAGAAGTTCTACAGAGAATAGTGGGAGATCAGGGGAGAACCAAAGGTCATCCCCGGAAACTGTATAAAGAGGGTGTGAGTAGGGGAGTGAGAGGGAGGTTTTTTCGTGCAGAGTTGTGAATGATTGGAATGCCTTGCCTGAGAGTGTAGTGTCTGCAAGGAGTTTGAGTGTGTTTAAGACATGGTATGATGAGATGTGTGTGTGTGTGTGTGTGTGTGTGTGTGTGTGTGTGTGTGTGTGTGTGTGTGTGTGTGTGTGTGTGTGTGTGTGTTAAAAGGACCTCCCAGATGAGTCTTTGACTCCACGAGGTCTTGGGGTAGTAATAATAATATCTTGATGAACCCGTGTTTCTCCGTGAGTGCAGGTCACAAAGATGCCTCCAACGATCTTGATCCTCTCTCTTCCATGTTATATCCATAGATGTCACTAGTGGTTCTTCCCATCTTGTAGGTGGTCTTCCTGGTTTTCTCTTTATTCTTGGTTGCCAGTTGAGTATTCTATATGTCCATCTGTTATCCTTAAGTCTGGCTATGTGACCTGCCCATCTCATCTTGCTTTCATATACTGCAGTTACCACATCTTTTATGCCTGATCTCTTTCTTAGTTCCGTGTTTCTAATATGTTCCATTCTGCTGATGTTACAAATCCTGCATTCTATTGCATGCTGAGTTATTCTGAGAGTCTCTTCTTCTTTTCTTTTCATGTTCTATGTTTCTGATCCATATGTGAGTGATGGTAGAATATCACTATTAAATAGTTTTGCCTTCGGAGAGATGTCAAAATTTGGATCAGTAAGTGTTTCTTTTAGTCTGTTGAATGATAGCCATGCAGCTTTCTTTCTTTTTGCTAGTTCTTCAGATAAATCGTTATTGATTTTTATTGTTTGTCCTAAGTACTTGTTCATTTAGAACAAGTTGTATGAGTCAACTTGTTCTAAATGACAGTCACCTATGTTATCAATACATAGGTGAATGTCATTTGTGTAGATGTTTTTGATCCATTTTGTTTTTTCTAGATTCATTTCTAAGCCTATCTTACTGATAGAAAACAGTAAAAAAGCATAGATGGTGAAAAACTACAAATTCTTATGTTTGCTGATGATCTAGTACTGATATCCCACATAAGAATTTGTAGCTTTTTACCATCTATGCTTATTCCTCCATTTAGGTTTAGGAAGACATAAAAAACTATCGTCTAATCTGTCTACTCTCTCACATGTATAAGATCATGAACAGGTAATACTGAACAGAATCCAAAACACTCTAGAATACAACTCCAGCAGAGAGCAGGCAGGATTCAGAAGAGGCACAATAGATCATATCCAGGTCATTTCACAACTAACAGAAAAATGCAAAGAATACCGAATCCCTCTATGTTTCCTCTTTATTGATTTTAAAAAAGCATTTGATACCATAGAACACAATGCAGTCATCAATGCCTTACTGGAAATAAATGTGGACCCTACTTATATCCACATGATAAAAGAAATTAACAAAAATCAGACCACACAAATAACCCTATTTGATCAACCTATAAATATAGATATAAAGAGAGGGGTCTGCCAAGGCGATGTGATCTCCTCAAATCTATTTACCAGCACTTTAGAATACATTCTGAAAAAATAGTATTGATAAATATATATATGTGTGTGTGTGTGTGCGCGCGCGCTGATTTGTAGAAAATATTCAAGAGGAATGCAATGTGCTGTCGGTGCTTGTTTCATTTAACAATCTTTAAAAATAATTACTCCAAACATAAAGGAATTAAGTAACCTCATCTTTAATTCCTTCCACAGTACTATTCCTCCATTGTCAGCTTATAGCCTGCAGAATATTTTGTCATCTTCATGATATTTATTATCACCAGCCATTTTCTGTCTACTGCTAGATGAAGGCATCTCCTAAAGTCATCCATTCCTATCTTGAGCCTTTCTATGCCACTGAGTTCCAGCCATATCTTTAATCTCATCCTCCCACCATCTTTTTGGTCTTCCTGTAGTTCTCTTTTCATCTCTAGGATACCATTCAGATATCAACTTTGTCCGATTAATGGCTGTTATGTCTGTCACCTTAGTCTAAGCTCTGACCCAAGTAATGCGCTTTCTATCTAGAATGGCAATACCAAGTAATGATCTTTCCCTTTTACTAATACTCAACTTGTTGGTCTTTTAGTCAAAGTCCATGTTTCGCTTCTATATGTCATGACTGGAAGTATATAACTCACGAATATTTTTCTTTTAAGGCAGATAGGGATATTTCCTTTGAGTGCTTCACAGTGTTTTCCCAAGGCTATTGAATTTTTCCAACCAAATTGAATTCTATGTATAACTTCTTCTTTACAGTCATCCTCTACTGTGATCATTTGTCTTAGTTAAACTACATCAATTTCCTGATGTTACATTTGAAGTGGCTTTTCGGTAATATATTTATTTTATACTTTGTTTTTTGTCTTTGTTTATATTTAATCCTTTGTTTTTTACTTTCTGCATTCATTTCAGTGATCATTTGAAGTTCTTCTGGTGAGTTTCCTAAAAGAACTATGCCATTAGCAAATCACAGGTGATTTGGTTCTTTCCCATTTACCATAATTCCTTCAGTTTTTCCAATCCAGGATTTTCAAAATTTTTTCTAGGGATGCTGTAATTAAGTGAAATTGAATCACCCTGTCTAACTCCCTTTTTTTTTTTTTTTTTTAAATAGGAAATGCAATACCTGTTCCTTATTTTAAAGATGTAGATGAAAAAAAATTTATGATGAAATCCTAAACCTTCTCAGAAAGAGATGATAAATGAAAAGTGATTCAGACATGATAAGTAAAATAGAATTCCCAGAGCTATGTTAAACAATAAGAAAAAGGACATAAGAAATTAGAAACTTCAGCACGAGAAGAATTAGAATTACAATATAAAACATGAGTTTAAAAGGAGTGAGAAGAGAGGTCTCCATAGGACAAAATAAATTAATAACTCTGAAAGATGAAAACAGAGCACTAATTAAAGACAAAGAATATAAAGAGTCTATGCCAAATTATATTATGATTCCCAAGACTTATGTAAACTACATCAATTTCCTGATGTTCCATTTGTATTGGTTTTTCGGTAATATATTTTATACTTTTTTTTTTTTTTTGTCTTTGTTTATATTTAATCTTTTCTTATTTACTTTCTGCATTCAATTCATTAATCATTTGTTGAAGTTATTCTGCTGAGTTTCCTAAAAGAATGATTTTGAAATATGCCCTGATGTTTTAAAAGAATTCAGTACGCAATGGATAGCATGAGTAATGGAAACACCTGTTGATAACTCATCTTCACCTGAAGTTCTGAAAGCAGGTGATGTACTAGTCTTAACTATCTTAAGTAAAATTTACACCTGCCTAAGACAGAAGAGAATACCAAAGAGTTGGAATAATGTTATCGTTATTATAGTTTTTAAAAAGGAAGGGAGAGAGAGAGAGGATATTAAAAATTACCACCCTATCAGTCTCCTTTCAACAATGTACAAAATTTTTACAAAAATCACTAGCAGCAGAATAACAAAAACTAGATTTTTGCCAACCTCCAAAACAAGCAGGATTCAGAAAAAAATTACAGCACCATTGATCATATACTGTATATATGATATGACAAATGAATATCAAAAATCCTTAGGCCAGGCATTTAATGATTTTGAAAAGGAATTTGATTCAATCTCAATATTAACTATTTTAGAAGCCCTTAAAATTCAATGAATTGAAAAACTTACATTAATATACTTAGCCATATCTATAAAAATTCAACCACATGATATTTATAGTTTACCAGTCTTCCCACGACTTGATTAGCTGCTTTTACAAAGAACTCAGCTGCTGTCTTACTTTGTTATGTCAAGAACTTTAGATAGGAACAGTCCTTTTTCCAGGACTGCTCCTTTAACTTCCTGGGTTCACCATTATTTTGAAGTTTTCTACTCTTGCAACACAAATTTAACCACATGCCTGGTTGGACAGTATCATAAAGAGTGGCAGTGAACCAGTTTAACATGTTCACTGCCACTCTTTATGATACTGTCCCAAGGCCGTTCCAAATGACCTGGTCACAGTGCCTATAGATTCACACAATTTGAATGCCCAAACCAAGTTATGCAGCATAGAAACAGGTTAGGTATGGCAAAGCTTAAAAATGGAAGTGACACATACACAAATACGAGTCTGATGCTTTAAAAGCATCAGTGGCAATGAATTGCTAATGTGCTGTGTAAAGTTAGGTGCTTTGGTGTGAAAAAAATCACAAACGGTTATAATGATGGAAATGAACAACGCAACTGATAAAGCTATGGATTTAGGGGACAAACTTCCTCATTCCAAAGAAATTACAGAATTTTTTGGAATGAGGAAGTTTGTGAAGGATTCAATGATGAGTGAGCAAGAGCGTGGGAATGTGGTTGTTTGGAATTGCAGCCCAAGCAGTTATAGCTATGAGATCAGTGTATCATGTCTGTACATAAAAATAAAATAAACACACCTTCAACCTTCAGATGAAAAAAAATTCTTAAAAGTTCTTCACATTCCAGACGGGATTCAAATCTAGGTCTTTCCAACCAAAGAGTATCTTTGATACTGACAGGCTCTCCGAAGATGGTGAAGTGGGAGATAGATTGCAAGATGTGTGTGTGTTTACTTTTTCCTCCTAATAGTAACCCTACTAGGAGGTAATTTATTCCTACATGCTCCATTGCACTACAATGCTTATATTACATGTAGCTTATAAGTACTGATTAACATTTCTATTTATATTTTTGTATGAATTTTCATATTTACATTTAGATTTTTATATATACATATATTAACACTATACAATATAATTCACATAATAACAGTATTTATGTTAGCTCACAAGGACTGGAAATTGATTTTATTAGCAAATTTAGTTAATTCTATGTAATAGTATTAGATAAGTCTTTGTCTTGACACTGGCCACTTGTCTCCGGAAGTGATGACGTGTTGTATTAGGGGCATCCGGATGAAGTCCAATAGCTGACAGTCGTAAAGTATGTCGTCAACAGTCTGTTGAAGGTGTGGACTGCAAATGCGCGATGGTGATTCCAGGATATGGAATCTGTGAAGGTAGTGTCATAGTTGTCCATGTCCCATTAGTAGCGTGGTTAAACCTGGAGAAATGGCATGTCTTTTCAGCCGGAGTCTGTTTCTGATGCTAGGAAAGAATTCTTTTGTTGTTGATCCGCTTTTTGATGTTTTCCATTCTTCTTCCCACTAGATTGGTTTCTGTTAAGCTAGACTGATTACTATACATTACTGCTGGATTTGGTTGTGTCTGACATTGAGGCCTTCTCTCTCTGTCTGTGTGTGTGCATGCACACGCACACGCTACAAAGTTTTGTTGACAGACGGAAAAGAGGATATATTATTATTCAGGCCTCCATGGAGTCAAAAGACTCATTGCAGGAAGTCCTTCCTAGGAAACACAAAGTTTATCAAGACTCATCGTGAGAAACCCCTCTTAGGAAACACAAAGTTTATCATACCACTCCTTAAACTCTTTGACCATTCTCGCTCTCACCACTCTATCAGGCAATGCATTCCATGGTTCAACCACCCTCCAAGCAAAGAAACCACTCCTCACCCTATTGCTCACAGTTTCCTTTCATAACTTTCAGGGATGGCTCTTGTCATCACCCCTTCATGCTGTTCAACCAAGCGAAAGAACTCCCCAGTGTCAACCATGTAACCACCTCTCAACAGCTTAAAAGTCTCAATCGTATCACCTCTCCTTCTATCCACCAAACTCTGCATTGTACAGTCCTGAAACCATCTTTGTTATCTGCCTTTGTACCCTTTCCACAATTAGTTTATCCCCTTCAAATCCAGGAGACCAAATATGTGAACAATAGTCTAAATGTGATCTGCTCAGTCTTATACAACGGAATGATAACTCTTTTATCTCTGCTGATCAGTGTCCTTCTCATTATTGCAGCAATCCACTGTGTTAACTTCACCACCTTTGCAATATATCCCCTAAATTTCAGGTTTCTATCAATCATCAACTCCAGATCTCGTCTCCCCTACTTCCTCCAGTATAGCTCCTCCAATAGAGTATGCAGCGTCCCATCGATGTGTCCCAAACCTCAAGAGCTTACATTTTGCTGCATTAAACTGACATCCCCATTCATTTGCCCATCTGTCTAGCTTATTCAAAACCTCTTGCAGGGCTACCACATCTGCACTATTACTAATAACCCTTCTCAGCTTTGCATCATCTGCAAACAACTGAATATCACTCTGCAATCCACTGATATAAAGGTTAAACAGTATAGGTCCCAGTACTGAGCCCTGTGGTACCCCACTTGTAACCCTCTGCCCCACCATACACAACTCTCTGATACCTATCGGGCAGCCAATCCTGAATCCAGTTGACCAACCTGACATCCAGACGTACTGTAACTTAAATATCAGCTTATCAAGTGGCACCCTGTCAAATGCCTTCGCTAAATCCAAGAAAATGGCAGTATATGCCTTTTCCTCATCTACTGCTCTTGTAACTTTATTATAAAAGGCTAGAATATTACTAAAACAAGAGCACCCCTTCACAAATCCATGTTGACTCTCACAGATAACATTACCCTCATCTACCCAATGCTGTATATGGTCCCTCACTAATTTCTCCAAGATCTTAACTACTGATAACACACAAACTGGTGTATAATTAGACACTTCCAGTCTGCTATCACCCTTATGCAATGGAACTATCTTACCTTCCTTCCTTCCATTCCCTGGGCCTTTCCCATACCCAGACTTTCACTGAAAAGCCAGGTCAAAGGAGCTATCAGTTTTTTAGCACGTTCTCTCAAAACTCATGGTGAAATACCATCCAGTCCCACAGCTTTACTGACATCCAGATTACTAACATCTGGAACACATTCTCCTCCTGCACCTCTAAACCTCAAACCTGCCCTATCTCTCTAGTATTAAAATTTACTCCTGCAGGATGAAGTACCCATGAATAAAGTGTTCATTGAACAATTCCACTATATCAATCTTCCACAGTCATTTCTCCTCTACTGGCCACATAGCTAAAAAATTCCCTAGGATTTTCTTTGGATCTTAGTGCCAATCTCTTCTCATATTCCAGTTTGCCTTCCTTGTCATACTAGTCACTCTCCTGGCCTGTGTCTTATACTCTTCACCTGTCTCCTTATACTTCTTCCATAGCCCCTTCTTTTCACATGTAGTTCCTGTTTAATATTGTTTGTCATCCACTTTACTTCAAATTGTGTCCTCTTCTTCACTCGTGGAATACAGCTTACTATTGCTGCTAACAAATATTCCTTCACAAATTCCCAAGCACTAATGATATCTCATCCCTCTAATTCCTCCCTCCATGAAACTTCCCCAAGTTGACGTCTAAGACTATTATAATCACCTACCTTATAATTCCACATATGCTCCTGTCTTTTTGATACTCCTGCATGTCTATTCATCTTCCAAGTTAAAACTACATAGTCACTCTCTCGAACTGGTGGAAGAGATGTCATCACAGTTATTATCAACTCTTCTGATGCTATGACCAAATCCAAAACTCTTGAACCTCTTGTTCCCTCTATTACATGTTGCCTAAGACATTTGTCTCTCAAGAATTCTAGAAATTCCATTCCCTTATTGCTACATGCATCTTCCTTTCCCAATTTATACTGCTGTAGTTAAAATCTCTCATAACAATCATTCTTCTTGCACTTGCTAAGCTCAACTGCCTAAACATCTCCTGGTCCCCACCCTCTGTGCTCCTTGGTCTGTTAGCGGCACTCCACTAAATATCCTGTTCTGCCTACCTCTACCTCACACCAATTACTAAAGAATTTTTATAGGATTGATGTAGAAGAAATTTCTCAACGGATGACAAAAAAGAAGAGATCGAACAACCAGTAATTCCTGGAAGTTATACAAGAACGTAGTAAGGATATAAGGACTAGATTTTTTTGGTTTGGATAGTGAATGAGTGGAATGGATTGTTAAATGGGCGATAAGTGATGTGTCAGTGAGCAAGCTTAAGGAAAGGCATTACATATACTGTGTGAATACCATAGAGATGCTATTTAATAGTAATAAATATGAATGAAAGTTATAAAGATAGGTTATAAATCTGAGTTATCTTTATTCAAGTAATAAAGGAAACAGAGTGAGGCTAAAAAATATTTTCTACATGCAAGCAGCATATGTTTAAAAGGAAAGCTCTTGCATTTTTTATTTTTTTTTGTATATGACTCACCTATGAAAGATTGTAAACCTACAATTTATTTACAATCATTTGTGGACAGGATAAGGATTTTTCTAATAATTTTTTTTTTTAATGTAATCTGGAAACCCAAACATGAAGCTTTTTTAATGTATTTCAGGCCTCCAATAAGTGACCTCATGCAAGGTGATGAAATTCATCTCCGAACTAAAGGTAATGAAACATTCATGCCTATAATGGAATTCAAATCTACCACCTGTTGGTTGGAGAGCAGTTATGCAAGCCAAGCAGTCAACCAAGCTGGCTAATTTACTTATATTTCATGATAAAGTGAAAAAATTTCTAGAAAAGAGAGATCACACACACATTAATCTTTATGAAAATATCTGAAAGACTGTCATATAGTAATTTGATGTCAAAGTTGAGAAAGAGACAACAGATTTTTTTTTTTTTTAAATCCTCTCTCTTCCAATCTAGGTAACCAAAAAATGTTCCTTTAATTTCAATTTTCATTCAACATCATCCCAAGATCACTTGTGCCACCACTTTCTCTAGTATAATACACTTGAGTATGCAGCCTCCCAGCAAATTTAAAAACCTTACCATCTGAATAGCATCTTCAAAACACACACAGGGCTAGGAATATTTTTGATATAACCGTTTACACAGAATACAGTTATATTTGTGACCCTTATTTCTTTGTACCAACAGCTACACACCATATAAAACAGACAATGTACTGCATACCTTTGCTATTACCCTTACACCTGATACACACATCCATACATACAAGATTACAACAAACTTTTGCCTACTTCGGAGAAACCAGCAGACCTGCTAACCTCAACCTTGAAGATCATAAAACTACATTCACAACCATCTGTATGGAAAGTCAGGATTGGCAGATGATGCTCTAGATACTCTTTCACTTGTACAAGATATCAAGCAATTTTATAAGCTAGGTTTTTAATCCTTTTTCCCCAAGTAAGCAAACAGACAAGTAAGTCAAGTTTGTGGCTGCACGTAGTGCAACACTAGGCAACTCGTGGTAAAGGTGGAGCAAGCTCTGATCAATTTCCTTAGAATTTTCCCCTAATGCAAAGCTCAAAAAATACCTAGCTTACAATAAAAATCTAGCTTATAAAATTGCTTGGTATCTTTAACATATTATATACCCAAGGTAAAAACTTTCTACATCTTACTCTCATCCTGAGATTTTTATTTAATGAAGTCAAAGTGTTACACCTGATATCTTGAGAATATAGTATTCTCAGTTATCATGGTGTAACATGAAAAATAAATAACATAAATAAAAACCCCTGCATAAAAAGGATAATTTAATTAATAAAATATTCTTGCATCCAGTATAAATTGAGTAAAATGTAAAGGTCTATTGTTTAGTTAAGATAACAAAAGAAAAGAATGTATTACGATGTATTATGACTAAACAAGGAATTTGTATTAAATAAGTAGCTAACTAAGAATTAATATAGTAATGTGATTAAGAATGAAAGAGTTAAGTGCATAAGTATAAAAGAATGAGTCATGAAATATGCTATGTAAGAGGCTACAGATTAAGCATTAAGTAGAATTCTGAGAAAAGGTTTAAAAGGGGGTTAAGATAGAGGCTAACAAGAGAAATAACGGAATATCACTTAGGGCCTATACCTGGATAGAAACTTCATTATGAGTTGCCGATCAAAATGACGTATGGCGGCCAAATGCTACCCAATTGGTAGACAGACGGAATACAAGTAGGAGGCAGGAAAAAGAAGTAAGAAAGGGCGCCGTTAGGGGAGCAGCTATAAAAGGGTTGGTAACCCCCACCTCGAGGCTTTTCAAAGAGTAGACCCTTTTGGTTTTTTGGGGAAGACGTTTAGGTAGTCAAGGAGGCATGAGGCCCTTTTGCCAGAGGAGAAGAAACGTTTGGATAGTCGCGGTGGTTTTAGTTTGGTTTTCTAGTGGATTTCACGGTGTTCCTGAGTGGAGAGATATGGCTTATACCCTCATGCCACAAGGAATCGAAGGTGAGCGGGAAAGCTATTCCCATGTAGAAAGTGAAATATACCATAGAGTCATAGGAAGCTGTGAAAATATCGATGTCCTCGTTTCGGATAGTACAGCCGACGGCGCAGATGTTTATATAGCCCTGAATTGCAAGAAGTTATGCAAGCAAGTTCGTTCAGTAGAAGGTAAAGGCCCATAAGTGAAGCTAAAGAAAGGTATTGTGAATTTTGTCTTATGTTAACTAGAAGTTGTTTGTGATAGGTACCATTGTCATAATACGGAACTGTTAAAGTGATTAGGGAGAAATTATAATAGGACTTTAGAATTTGATAGAGTGTTAAAAGTAAACTAGCTAGTGTTGATAATTTGTGAATAATTAATTATCCTAAGAATCTTGAGTGCCTACTATATTGTAAAAGGAAAGTTAATGACATAGTTGTGTGTTAATGAAGTAAATTGTTTTATTAATATTGAGTTTGATTAATGTAAATTGAGTAATCAAGTAGCCTGAGGAATTTGAATGCCTAGTGTGATGTGTAGAGAATCGGAATTTGTCATAAGTATGTGCTAGAGTAGTTAATGATTTTGTTAGTGTACTTGAAGTTGAATAATCTAATAATGTGTGGTGATCTAATTTTTCCATGTTAAGTGAATTCATGTTTTGTATGAAATTTTGTGGCGGCATGATCGTAGTAACTTTTGTCGAATCATAGCCCAACTACTTGTATTAAGCTAATTTTAGTGAGTAAGTAATTTAGTTGAGTATTTTGATATGTACCATGTTTAGAGAAATAATAAACCTTTTGTTTAATGATAAAAAAAAAAGTTGTCTGATATTGCTAATCCAATGCACTGCTTAGAAACATTCGAGCCTAACCACGTGGGGAATTAATGTTAAGTAACGGGAAGTTTAAGGAATTAATGTTGAGTAACAAGAAATAGTGTCACGACTGCAATAGTTACACTCTCAGATATTTGAGTTCCTTTCTCTGTTTATGTATAAAATATCTTAAACTAAATATCCCAAAGGGCGCAGTTAAAATACAAATACTAGGGATACTACGGGAACAATAACTCAGATATTAGTAGAAAATTTGGTGATGTCTTGAAAGTAGAAGTTAGAAGAATATAGATGAATGCAATTTGTAAGACAAACAAAATCGTAAGATAGGGACATAACAAAAGCACCTTATGGCAAATTGTTTAGGTAAAATTTATAAGCTCTATATATCTTCACCCTTGGCATTTTTTTTTTTTTTTTTTTTTTTTTTTTTTTTTTTTTAGGTCTGGCTCGCACTGACGAGACCTCAATAAAGGTCAAAACCGGTCTGGGTAATGACCATTACCTTAATGCATAGCATCATACATCTCTGCAAGGAAATGTGTTTTGCATTAGGGGAAAATTCTAAGGAAAGTGATCAGAGCTTACTCCACCTTTACCACGAGTTGCACTACGTGCAGTTGCAAACTTGACTTACTTGTCTGTTTGCTTACTTGGGGAAAAAGGATTAAAAATCTAGCTTATAAAATTGCTTGGTATCTTTAACATAATATATACCCAAGGTAAAAACTTTCTACATCATACTCTTTCACAAAGGATTAAATGGAAGAAAACTGTGTTGTATAGAAGTCACTAGAGTTCTGAGAGACTATTTATAAAATCAGCATCAGCTATAAAACATTCCCCCCTAAGTACTACTGCATTAATTTGCATAAGATCTTGAAGAGTCTTACTCTAAGACCATATTTAGCTTGTTTTTTTTTTTTTTTTTTATCTGGTCCTCAGAAGCCACCTTGATAGAACGTTAGTTCCTTTTCAGCTACAATTATTTCTGCAACAATCCAATCATTTTTTGTTAATTGTTGGAAATAATTGTAGCTGAAAAGGAACTAACGTTCTATTTCTTACAAAGCACAAAATACTCAATTTATTGAGTATTTTGTACCGATTTTTATACCATGAAACATTATCATGAACAATCATGTGACCAAATTGTACATATTAATTCAAACATGATCTAATCAAGGTTTTATAAAATGGAAAACAACATTTTTATCCTCATTTATCAATATTTTCATCATTGCATTAATCCAGTAAGTTATCATCAAAACTTTCACAACACGTCCTGTAAATTTCAGCTCCTTATCCACAACCCTTCTAGATTCATATCTCCTTCAATGCATTTCAGCCATTAGATATACATTTCATCCTTCCTTTCCCTGGAAAACTGTATTCCTAGCATAATATAATAAATTTAGTTTAATCCTTTATACAAGTGTAAGCAAACAAAGTTTGCGCCTGAAGTATCTTCAGGATTGAGGCAACTCGTGGTAAAGGTGGACCAAGCTCTCATCACTCCCTGTCTTAGTATCTCCCATAATGCAAAGCACATCTCCTTGTGGACATGTATAATGCTATGCAGTGGCGCACTCAGGATTTAATCTTGGAGAGGGCCAAGCGCTCAGGATTTAACCTTTTTTTTTGGGGGGGGGGGGGGGCGAGTTGAGTAAACGTTTTGCGAATACACACTACATATCGCATACGACCTATAACTGAGCATCTGCAGTAATCGCTAATTCATAAGTAGCACACAACATAAATAAAAAAAATGAATTTTAATTAGGAAAAGATTTTTGGAAATTTTTCTAGTGTTTTTTCCATTTCTTTGGGGGGTGCCCGGGCCCCTTGGTCCCCTTCTGGGTGCACCACTGATGCTATGCATCAAGGGAAGGGCCACTACTTAGACTGGTTTCAACCTTTATTGAGGTCTCTTCAGTAGGAGCCAGACACAGAGGTGGTGATACGAAGGCGGAAACAATGGAAAAGTCATCTTTACCTATATGAGTTGCCCAAAGGTGTCTCACCTTATTATTAAATTACTCTGGATTGAGAGAATGATGTTGGAAGATTAAACTATAATAAATTTATTTTTTTTTGAAAGTTTATTTTTCACTTGGTCAAACTATAATAAATTTAGTTTAATCCTTTATCCACATGTGTGCCAATAAAGTTTGCGCCAGAAAGTATCTTCAGGACTGAGGTAAAGTGGTACAACACTGGGAAACTCCTTGCAAAGGTGGAGCAAGCTACCAACACTCCTATCCCAGTATCTCCCATAATGCAAAACACATCTCCTTGCTGATATGTATGTAATATCCACAAGGAGATGTGTTTTGCATTATGGGAGATACTGGGATAGGAGTGTTGGTAGCTTGCTCCACCTTTGCAAGAAGTTGCACCACTTTACCCCAGTCCGGAAGATACTTTCAGGTGCAAACTTTGTTTGCACACACTTGGATAAAGGATTAAACTAAATTTATTATATAATAAATTTAGTTTAATCCTTTATCCAAGTGTAAGCAAACAAAGTTTGTGCCTGAAGTATCTTCAGGACTGAGGCAACTCGTGATAAAGGTGGACCAAGCTGTCATCACTCCTCGTTTTAGTATGTCCCATAATGCAAAGCACATCTCCTTGCAGACATGCATAATGCTATGCATTAAGGGAAGGGCCACTACCCAGACTGGTTTTGACCTTTATTGGTCTCATCAGTGGAAGCCAGACCCAGAGGTGGTGATACCAAGGGGGAAGCTATAGAGAGGTCATCTTTACCTAAACAAATTGCCAAAAGGTGTCTCACATTATTATTAAATTACTCAGGATTTAGAGAAAGATGTTGGAAGGTTTTTCCTCACTTGGTTAGACTATAATAAAATTATTTTACTTTGGTTTGCTTACACTTGGATAAAGGATTAAACTAAATTTATTGTTATTTGAGACCTCCAGGGAGTCAAGGATTCATCGAGGGAAGCTGTAAATTACCCAACCTAGCTATCATACCTACCCTTGAATTCATTCACACTAGATGCACTCACTACCCGTAAGGGCAAATTATTCCACTCACTCACTGCTCTCTGGGAGAAAAACCTAGCTCTTACCCTCTTCTTGACTGCAAATAAATTTAACTTCCATGGATGCCCCCGTGTTCTCTCCCCACCTTCCATATAACGAAAAATTTCTGTTATGAAAAATTACCTGCAGTGTCCCCTCTAAATTTCAACTCTCTAAGTCCCCAAATTCATTACTCTTACACATCATAAAGCATCCCTATAATACACATCATTCTATCTCTTCTGGTCAAAGTGATGACCACTTAATAACACTGAACTTGTATTCTCATTCATCTGTTCATGGTGCCAGATTATTCAAATCAGATTCTAACAGAAGCACAGAGCTTTTTAACATTATTGTCTCCAATTCAGTCTACACAATTCCATATCTCTTTCCGAACCTTGAATATAGTTATCTACCATTGATCCAACCATATAAGAAAGGCAATTTGCTGTCATATGGTGATCATCAAAATTTGATGATCACCAAAACCCTTGTCAACAGAGCCTCCAATCTCTGCTCTACTAAGGCTTCCCTTGAAGCTGAACTCTCCTTTATTTGCCAGATCTTCCTATCCAATGGTTACAAATGAAAACATATTAGCTATTCCTTCCATTTCCTCACATATGTACATTGAGAAGGATGTGTGGAACAGCTAATGTTGGTTTTTATGGTATTGCAACCATTGGAAAACAAAGTTTTCCAATGGTTGCAATGTGAAACATATATTTCAGATTTTTAACTTGAATAGCATTACAAAACAAATGCTAACTTGTGCAATTTTCAAAGTTAGTCAAAGTCACTTCCCCATTACAGGGTCAAATGAAAGCACCATTGTCAGTCAGCAGCTCAGTAATCAATAACTGGACTTCAAATGATTAATAACCATACTACCCCCTTGTTAAGTCAGTGAGGTGAGCACTCACCAATTCTCTTCTTCACTGATCTTTGGTAATGTAGGAGGGATCAAAGCATTGATCAAACTAATAGCCACTTTTAGGTTTTCAATCCTTGAATGATAACCTTATATTTTTTAAGACAATGTTACAAGAGTAAAAACCTATGCCGCAGTTTTCAATTTTGCATCACTGTTTCATGGTCATGAAGAAAAGCTGTATAAATGCTTGACAGCTTGCAAACAGATCTACACAGCAGATGATCCTATGCCTAAAGGAGTTGTGAAAAGGCTCAGAACAAGAAAAATACCAATGTCACTCATAGAGCAAATGCAACTGCCAGAACAGTAAGTCCCTGGTTGCTGAAAAGCACTGCTGCTATGACAAAAGATCACCTTGAGTAAATAATAAATGCTTGTATCTTGCAATTTTCAAGATAAGTGGCACTTTGTTCTTAATTTGGATCACTTGTGGCTGTTTCTATCATTATTACTAACATCTGACCTCCATAGAGTCAGAGACTTATGATGGGAGGTATATACTATCCCACAAACAAAGCTCATTCAATCATGCCTTAAACACATTCAATGTGTCTGCATTCACAACACACTCAGGCAATGCATTCCACTCACCAACTACTTTCCATGCAAAAAAAAAACCTGCTCCTCACTCCTCTGTTCACACTCTCCTTAGTTTCCAGGGATGGCCTGGAAATTAAGAAGGATGTGAACAGAGGAGGAGGTTCTATTCTCCCTCTTCCATTCTATGTAAAATCTCTTTGATGTTAATCTGGTAACAATTTCTGACCAACTTATGTCTGAAATCATATCCTCTCCCTCCTCCTATTAACAAGGCTTTGTAAATTAAATTCTTTCAACCTGTTGTAATACTCCACATTTCTAAATACCAATTAGCACTTATGTGAATCTTCTCTGGACCTTTGTCACATATCCTCATCACTATGAAAACTAGGTGATCAAATCTGTGCATAATAATCCATATTGAGGCCTGAACAATCTCTGACCAACCAACCACAAGCTCCTCCAAAACTTGTGCAATCTGGGTCCTGAAATTTGGGTCCTTGTCTGCCACTACTCCTCTGAGATCTCTCATCTCCTACCTCCTTCAGAAGTTTCCCCACCAAATGTATACTTTGCATCCCATTGCACTACCAACTTTTAAAGCCTTACACTATGCAACACTAAACTGACAGTTCCACTTACCTGCTCATTCCACTCAGGCAGTTATCAGACTGACAGATTGCATGTTTTTCATCTTCTATAAAGAATTAATTTGAACAAACACTTTTCACTATAATTTTGTTTATATGTAGATACTGCACTGTCAACTTAATTTTTGTACATACATATTATTTACTAATTTCTCTTTGACCATTTTGAGTATGTACTGCTGAAATTTTATTTATATGTAGATACTGAATTGGCTTGATCTTTTGCACATGCATATTATTTGCTAGTTTGTCTTTGAGTATTATGTAGTGTTGTCATTTCTGACCATGTGTATTGCTGTAACTCTTGCATTAATTTTATCTATATGTGGATCCAACATTGCTAAACTTAATTTTTGTATATGCATATTATTATCCTTAACTATTTAAGTACCATGTAACCTATGAACTTGTATATTGCTATAACCTTTGCTGTTATTGCACCAATAAGCCATGAACCAACCAACCTGCCCATTCTTATGATCTATTCAAGTCCTCCTGTACAGCAATTAACATATGTGTGTGACTCTGCATTGTTCTAACCAATTCTGCATCATCTGCAAACTATTGCATATCACAAGTTAAACTCATCACAATATCATTAACATACAGGTTAAACAGCAATGGCCATAAAACAGATCACTGAGGCACACCACTAGTCTTCTTCTTCTTCTTCTTCTACGCGTTATTCCCGCTTCCTATGCAGGGTCCACGTGTTACTTAGATGCGACTTCTTGTTAGTACTACTCCCAACCGACCCGTCGCCTGGTCTGCCGCTGGTGGGGGGGGATATATTTTTTTTGACTGTAGAGGTGTATGTTCACGGGGCCGGTTTGCCTGTTTGCGGGATGAAAAACGCCAGATAAACTGGCGGAAAAAACCCTACAAGTCCCTAGCCTCATCAATCTTTTGGAGTACCGTTCCATCAAAGTATTACACAGCTGGTAATCTTTTAATCCCAAAATGCATAACTTTACACTTTTCCACATTGAATTGACAACCATTATTGCATAACACCTCCAAGGACTCATTGCAGGAGGACACTCCACTATACACATTTCTCTATCTCCTCTACTACTTAATTCTCCACCTACACGACACTACTACCATCAACTGTCCATCATCACCACCACCAACAGCAGCATTTTTTGTCTGTAAATTGTGTGTTCTTATAGCCGATTTACCTGTATACTGTTGGATGAAAAACACTGATACCTCCACATGAGATTGGCTAACTCACCTTCAATTCTGTCATATTAATTTGAGAATTAGGATAGAAACAGTATTTCATGTCTAGAAATCACAGACATGAGAATTAGTTCTAAGTAGATGTAGGAGCACTGAAGGTCATCAGAGACAAGCCCACATTCATGAAATATATTAAAATAGAACAATTATGAAAATACAAATATACAATTTGAAACGATAGCCATTTATGCAAAATGGAAGTTGAAGATCAGCAAAAGGAACATTTATGGGGGGAAAAAAATGGCTGAGAAAAACTGAGAAGACTACGACATAGATAGTTTAATGCAATTAGGACTGTTTTAAAATACTACCAATAAAAAAGAACCTAAACTAATTATTGAATATTTTTAAAAGAAAACTGTTGGTCAAATTTCAAGTGAAGCTTTTTAATTTATTCTGCTATCATGCAAATTTTATATACATATACGAAGTACCTCACGGAAATAGGTAGGAAAATGACGACGAAACTCAGAGTATTGACAAACATCACAAAAGCTATAGATATCTAAGTAAGCTTGGATAAACTTTTCTATTGGGAATATAAGAAGCTCCTGTAGATGATCATAATTTTCTAACGGAAACGCATATTATAAGTTTGTCTTAAAAGCATTTAAATAAACCAGTTCATGATTATGATATTTTCGCCACTATATCTTAACAGCATGTGTTCAAGCAGTAAAAATATTTTCGAGTTATTTTGAAACAACAACAGCTCCCAATGAACAATGCATCTTTCTCTAACTTGAAGAGATCGCAAATCAGCTTATTACTAGGTTCTTTGACCTATTCTTGAGACAACTTACTTTCATGTCGACAAGCAGCTGGTTAGAAGGATAGTCAACATCAACATGAACAAGTAAGAGACAACAGATATTGACTTACCTGTAAGACTACCTAAATATAGTGAAGTAGATCATTTCGATGATAAAAATCTGGACATATGATCTTTCTCCTAATAAAACAAAAAATGTGCTTCACATGTAACATATGCACACTCCTTAACCAATCCATTACATCACCGTTTCACTCGCACTACTCCTTCGCTGTATAACAACATCATGACTATTCCCCTTGCAGCTGTCGAAACTATTGCCCCGTCTACCGTAATATATTTTGTTTGATTTATTATGAAACTTAAAAGAATTTAGGATAAACGAAAATAATCGATTTCATCAGTTACAGGTTATTTAAAAACACATTAAAATATATTTTAAAAATCAACTAACGTATTTTATTCCTTCATAGGAAGTAGGCAAGGCTGTTTTAGTCCTATTTAACTTTTGGAGACTGTGGGAGGGTATTCCGATGTATTAAAACAAAGTTTATTCCTTCCACATAATGTTTTTCTTACGAATCTCTTGCTTAATAAGATTACACATCCATTCCAATCCTACTCTATTATTTATTCTTCGAATTGTAGGCACACACATTATTTAATAAACACTTCCTATGCAAGGTTGGTCGATTGGTAGATCCGCCTCTGCTACTAAAGGCTCATGCAAAAAATTAAGCAAGTTTGAGCGCGGTTAGTAGCTGGAAGGGTAACAATCGTTCGATGCTGTAGGCACACTCTCCCTCGATGAGGCTTTGGACCCCCTGGAGGTGTCAAATAACAATAATATTCTTCCCGTCCAGCAGCCGATAGTATGGCGCAGAACTCAGCATACTCCTCCTCATTTGGACATAATTTTCTACTTTGTAGTTCAGCATGTCATCTTTTTCTGAACCGAACATTCATAAACTTAGCTACTTCGCAAGTGAATACTGCAAGAGGCAATTTCGTTACATCTTTAACTGAAACCCCCATCTGACACTATAATAAGATCTAACACCGTTCCGTTTGGCTTAGAGTTTCTTCAGTCAGGGCCATCTTGAAGCACACTGGGCAGTTGCCCAGGATCCCCATGCTGCCATATTGTTCATGAGAGGTTTCTTGGCAGAGTATATAAATTACTCAACCTCTGGCTGGAATACTGAACTAAGAAAGCGAACTGGAAATGGCGCACACGTCAATATGTATATACTTTTCATACTATACTATAAATAAAATTTAAAAACATTTTTTTTCTCAGGTGGAAGCTTATTCACTCAATTGAAAACAATTGGTTCTGATGAGCTAAACAAAAAGTGTAAACATTTTGGAAATGTGTATCACAAAGATTTTGATTGTGGATAGCTTCTAAATGAATGCAAGCACTACATGGTAAAAATTGTGAGACTCTCTCTGTGTTTTATAGAAAAATAATTTCAGAGAACTTAAAATTGCGCTCTGAATATTCATGTGCATGGTAGTGACCAACAGCACAGGGGAACGTTGAATTTCAAGATTGAAACTTACAAAGAATCAGATTCGCAGCACAACAGTGAAGCAGGGTTTGAAATGACTTTAACTCATATGCATGGAAAATGACATCCTGAAGAACATTGACTATAAGCCAATAATAAATCAATTCTCTGCAAAGAAATTTCGCAAAAGGTTCTATTGATTATTCCTTGCTTTACAGCATGTTTTTTATGTTTAAACATTGATTTTGTTAAAAGTATCAATAAATCTATAGGATTAAGTTTATTATTATTATTATTATTATTATTATTATTATTATTATTATTATTATTATTATTATTATTATTCCTGATACCTCCAAGGAGTCCGAAGACTCATCGCGGGAGGACATCTTCAACTGTCTCTACACCTTACCTCTACTACGAATCAACGCCATCTACCGCCCACCTCCAACACCACCACAACTAGTAATTTTTGTCTGTAAATTGCGTGTGTTCTGAAGGGCCGATTTGTATGTATGCGGGATGAAAAACCCGAGTTTCCGGGAGAAAAAACCCTGATACCTCCGTATGAGATCGGCTAACTCACCATCGATTGAAATCGACCAGATAAAGATTCCTCCCGTCGCGACGAGAATCGAACTTAGGCCTATTTCAATCGAAGGGCGCAATGTACCGTCGTTCTTCCAATTGCGCTACGGAGGCGCTTATTGATCATTTATATTTTCATTCCCATGGGTGGATGGGTGGGAGCCCTAGTGCGTTGCTTTGCCCAGAGGCCAACAACAGTGTTAAGACGGTACTACCTTCAGCCACATGCTACTTCAGAAAGTTGTCTCCTAGCAACTCAAATTCAATTTCATTCTTCTCGTGAGATTTTACTACTGACCAGGAGCGGTTCGTGCATAGGCACTGCAGAACTGCAGTACCCCCAATTTTTCTCGATATATAAATATATTTATTAATTTATTTATATTTGCTTGTAATATTTAATTTTATCATCAACAATCCTATACAATTATCTTATTTTGTAAAAAAAAATAATAATAAAATCCATCTTGTAGCACTTACGAGGGCGAAGGACGCTAGCGGCACTATGTTTTCCACAGTGCCATATTGTTACGCCCGCAAGCATAAACACGTCATTGACAATTGACATTAATGTCTTTAATGAAGGGTGAAGCAAGAAGCTTTTCATATTCCCTGCTATTTGTTACGGCTACAATGACGGTAGAGTTTTATGAGCAGTTTGCTCGCCTTGGATGGGCATGGAGATTATGCATCACTACGGGAAGCTAAAATAGCTTTTGGTCTTTTATTATTATTATTATCATTACGGGCAACTCAAGGGAGTCGACAAACTCATCGAGGGAGGCATAACATCATGTCAAGAACAACTATTCGACATTCACACAGTATCTATCATACCTCACCTTGAACTCATTCACAGTCATGGCACCCACAACAGACTCTGGCAGCTTATTCCACTCATTCACCACTCGCAAAGTAAAAAACCTAGCTCTAACACCCTTGCTAACCACATTCTTGCCCAGCTTCCATGTATGGCCCCTAGTCCTCCCACCACCAGTCCTATTCTCAAAAATATCTTCTGAATATTTTAACACATCCGTTGCCTTGTAGGCTACAACTTGCTGAACTAGATCATTGGGATGTATGGATGTCTTTAAGAAGAACTTCGTTGATAAAGATAGTACGAAAGAGAAAATATAAGGAATATTTGAATCTTGATGAAGTAGGTTATTTCTGATGAACCATGGGGCGTTCAGATTCATTCTCAAGGACTTGTTTTGTACACGTTGCAGTTTGATAATATTTGTAGTGGGGGTGTGGCTCCAGGCTGGAGAAGCATAAGTATGGGACGAATCATCAGCTGGTATAAAAGCAATTTGATTCTGACCTTTAGCTTGCTGTTCCTATTAATTAGGGGTAGATTTGGGTGACAGCTTTAGATGCCTTTGCACATGTAGCCTTGATGGTTGATTAAAAGTTAATTTTTTGTCGAGGACGACACTAAGGTATTTTGTTTCTGTCTGCCAGGGAATTTTGGTATTGAATAGCATGACGTCTCCTGCAGGAGTTGTTGACGTTTTCGTGAAGAGAATGGCTGCACTTTTTTGGGGATTTACTTCAGGTCTCCATTTGGAGAACCATCTCTAATTTTAGGTTTTCCTGAAGCTTTCTAATAATGAAGTGTAGTCGGAGAGATCTGACTAACAGTGCTGTGTCATCCACATAAAGGGCTATGATGGATGACATTGGGTTGTGTGGGATATCTGACATGCATATAGACAACAGCAATGGAGCCAGTAGGGATCCCTGCGGTACTCCGGCTAAGATATGGCGCTAAGTTGAGGTAGTACCATTGATTTTGATTTGCATGGTTCTGTTTTGGAGATATGATCTAACTAAAT
The DNA here is from genome assembly GCF_054136105.1 of Typopeltis vanoorti. Lineage (NCBI taxonomy): Eukaryota > Metazoa > Arthropoda > Arachnida > Uropygi > Thelyphonidae > Typopeltis > Typopeltis vanoorti. Next base: position 28,137,696 of record NC_143556.1, on the reverse strand, counting down.
GTATTATTTTTAGTGAGATACCAGCTGAGATAAGTTTGCATAGCAATCCGAAGTACCATATTTTTGTCAAATGCTTTGGATAGATAAAAAAAAGCAGCACCAGTGTATTGACGCCAGTTGTAGCTCGTGGTAATATATTCCACAATTCTGTGGATTTGCTCGGTAGTACTATGGTGTTGCCGAAAACCAAACTGTTCCTTAGGAAGGATATCCAGTTCATTTACTGTGGCTTGAAGTCGTGAGAGGATGACCTCTGCAACCTTACCCAGGTTGGAGATGAGACTGATTGAACGATAATTTTGAGGTAGGTGTGGGTCCTTTCCTGGCTTATGTATAGGGATTCCATCAGCCAGTTTCCAGATGGAAGGAAAATAGTGAAATCTTAAGATTGCATTTATTATTATGGTCAGACGCATTAAAGCTTTTCGTGGCAGCAGATTGATTACACATTTGTGATGCCATCTGGCCCAGGAGCTTTTTGTTCTTTAAATGTTTAATAATATTATATATTTCAGCAGGTGATGTGGGTGCAATATGGTCTGCACTGTTATCAGGAAGTTTGAGTGAGCGTCTAACCTGTCTGTGAATTTTATAAATATGATCAAAGTCTGGGTTTTCATATGAAGGTTTGCACTGCTCTTCTAAATTTTTGCTATGCCTTCTGCCTTCTCTACGTCTGTGTGAACAAGGCCCTGGTCAGAAAATATTGGGAGAAGGGATCTGCCTTTATTTCTGATATTTCTCAGTAGACCCCAGACAGTAGGTGAGTTAGAGGCTAACTTTTCTTCCCATACTTGGTCTCTGTGAGCCTTGAGTGCATCTCTCACTGTCCCATTTAGTCTATTTAGAACTGTTTTTATCTTGTGTCCCGCGAGTGTTACGAAATCTTTTCCTGACTCTGTTTTTTTCTCTAATGAAGTTCATAATGCCTTCAGGTAAAGTCTGGCTTGCGGGCAGATTTGTAGGAGGTAGCTACCGTTATAACGGAATTAATTTGTTGGGTGAGGTTTCTGACTTCAGATTCTACTTCTTCTTCTTTTGTGATATGTGAGGAACAGGTCCAATATAATCATTGAATGCTGTTGACAGTCTTTCCCATGATATATAGTAATAAGAAGGAGGTGACAGATATTCTTGTTTTCCCAGCTGTAGTAGAATTGGGTTGTAATCAGATGATAACTCATTTAATGATTTTAAGCTGTACGGGAATTTTATATCTTGCAGGATAGCTATGTCCAGGATGTCAGCAGTGCCAAGCGTACTAAGATGAGGTGGTTCGGTGGGGGCTGCCACAACAGCATTGTTTGATCTTATGTAGCTGGAAAGGATGCAACCATTCTTGTTGGTGGTTCTACAATTCCACGAAGGGTGCTTGGAGTTCAGATCCCCGGCTATAATGGTGGACGCTCTGATGCATAAGATGGCATATAGATCAAAGTGTAGTAGAATTTTTAGGGGTAGGTTGTAAGCTGGGTAAGTTTTCAGTCTACCAGAAAACTTCCACGTCTGTGATCTCAAGGTTAGTGGTTGGAGGGTTGTTTAAGGAATGGTGATTGATATAATTTTTAATAAAGATGGCAGTGCCGCCCTTCTGTAATTTAACATGTCGTTTCTATATAGGAGATAACCCCTTATTTTAGGGTTATCTGAAGGGTATTAGATGTGTCTCTGTAATTAGCAAAACATCTGGTTAATATCTATAGGTAAATTCTTGGAGCTCCAGAATTTTGTTTCTTAGTCCATTTGCATTCCATGCAACGATCTGAAGAGAGGATGGAATAAGTTTGTTTCTATTCATCGATAAGTGCTGTGAGGATGGTCTGTGTTTCGCGTAGGAATCTTTTAGTGGAGGTTGCTGAAGGGTTTGACAGGCTAAATTCTTGTAGTGTGTTTGCTATAGAGGCCGTAATAGCAGCTGTTAGGTTTGTAGGTGCTAATTTGTTTGTGCGGGCTACATCAGCATAATGTGGAGCAGGGCCTTTGGTGTTCTTGTATTAGAGGAGGAGGACTGTTTGGCTGCCTCCATCCTTCTGTTCTTTGGTTGTTGAATACATCCCTTATAGTTGGCAGGATGAGGGCCACCGCGGTTGGCACATTTAGCCGAGGTGATTTTTGGCTTCGTGCAGATATTGGTTGGGTGGCTATCCCCACACTTCAGACATTTCAATTCAGCTTTGCATAGTTCATGGGCATGACCAAACTTTTGACACCTGAGGCATTGCCCAGAAGATGCCCTTTTCCGGAGTGGCTCTGGTGTGACAATGAGACCGCAGATTGTTTTCAAGTTGTAGATATGTCTGTATATGTTGTGGATCTCTACAAGGACTAACGGCATGGAAGTCGTTTCGGATCTGTACATTCTGCTGACCTCTTAACTGGAAGGCAGATTCTGCAAGTTAAGATCAGCAGCTACGTCTTCTGTATCAATGTCTTTACAAACGCCACGGAGGACCACTTTTAATTTTTTTTCAGAGCTGGGCGAAAAGATATGATTCCGAATACTTCTATCGTCCAATTCTTAAGTCAACCGTCTATAATCTGTCACCGCTGCAGGGTGTATTTATATTCCCTCATCTATATTTTTGGCTTTTATATAGCCAATGTGTAAGTTGGATAATGTTGATCTTCAGGCTGCCCATCTGTGTTTTTCTCTTAATATGACTGGAGGCACCTTTTCTTTGGGAGAAGCAGTGGAGTCTGAAACTTGACCGTCTTGTACTATTATATTGTCTTTGAGTGGTTCAAATGTTGTTCTCCGCTTTTTGCGTGACGGACCTCTTGAAAATCTGAGGGAGTGGTGGTCATCGATTCTAACTGATCTTCCATTTTCTCGGCATCAACGTCTGTGACACTTGCCGGGGGAAACGTGTTGTAAAGTTTCACTTTTGCCGGCAATTGTTGTTAAGTGGTTCGCCTAGTCTGATAAATTCCCGATATATTTCTTCGAATATTGTCTCTTTCAGCTGTTTTTCCATAATTGTTCATTTAAAGTATCTGAAGCTGGAAAAAAAAAAAAGAAAAGAAATACTTACCACACTTACCATGCAGTTGCCTTGCCGGCACTTCTGCAGGAATTTTTTGGGTAAGAACACTGATATAAGATGGCATGGTGTTCAGGAAACATTTGCAACAAATATCACTTACAAAAGTTTTTCGTCAATTCTCCATTCACCAGGGCCGCATTTGCCATTAGGCGCAAGATGGGAGCCTCACTCTCTAGGGGGGCCTCATTTTAAAACCTTACTCCTTACAAAGAACAATAAAAAACAGCGTAGTTATAGTTGAAAAATAAAATATTTATTTTTTATATTAAATTCATAATATAAACACTAGAGGCCGCGGAAAATTTTGTGAAGCTTCCCGCTTCCATTTGAAATACATTGTGCTTTCCTTAGAATATAAAACTAACAGGAACTCTGTATTCCATAAAATTCATGCAGGTAAGCGTACCATTTCTTTGCTGAACGTATATACACGTCCAGCAAACCTGGAAAATATTCTGTCCACCTGCTAAAAGAACATGGATAAGAAGTGTAGTTTGACTGTCATGTCCATTAGAAGGTGCCATAATCCTTCACGCTGAAAAGAACACTTTACATTACCTGGCGTACGTAGTAGCTACGTTCTGTGGCCTACATCAAGAAACGCCGTTGCTTGCCGTTTGCTCCGTAACCGGAATCTAAGTTATATCAGACTAAATACCTATGAGTTATATTCATTTTGCTGCTTGTTTTTATTGTATAATTATAGTTTTTAATGCCAGCGTAAAATAAGAAATCCTTTCATACTTTCTTCACTTCATATTGTATCGCTTTGGAATCAATGTCACTATATTTTTTTTGCTAATTATTTTAATCGCCAATACATTTTAAAATTCTTCAAGAACTTGACTGAAGAAAATTATTTTTGTCAAACAATTATTTTATAATTTCATGAAAATCCGAGTGATTTAGAAGTGGCGTTTGCATTCTATGGCGCTTGACCACATGAAGAAAGGATTTGGTGGTTCAAATCTAGTCGCCGACTAGAGCAAATTTTTCTAAGCTTTTTTTCGGCCGGTTCTCGAGTAAGTCGATCCCTGGCACAGGCTAGCGGGTTTTTTCTCCCGGAAACTCGGGTTTTTCATCTCGTAAACTCAAGCAAATCGACCGTAGAACCCACACTATTTTCAGACATTAAAAAAAAAAATATTGTGTTAGGGTTAGAGACCACAAGATGACGGCACTAGCTTGCCGCCTTCTTCACTGCGTAACGATGAATCAGTGATAGCCTTGGGCCAGCTATCTCTCTGATTGGCTACCAGTGGAGATTGAACTGCCCACTCAGTCTCCAAAAGTTAGATAGGGTAAACTGCCCCGCCTACTCCCTATACGGGAACAACATAGGCGTTAGTTGATTTTGATTTTTTAATGATAATCCGAATCTAACAATGAATACAGCCTCCATCTGTTCCAAATTAAGTTTCCTATTTTGTTCATATTCTTAGTTTGAAGGTTAGTTATCATATGTAAATCTTGAATCAATCGTGTAATGCATAATTTTTATAACGTAATCTGTAGGTTTTTGCATTTCAACTTTCTCGGTTTTCCCCCAATCACTCACTACAAATCAAAATAAACGGCAGTTACGAAGTCAATTATTATGTACATATTTTCGGCTAATTTCGATATTATGCGGCAGTTTTGAAGTAGCGATGTTTCCAGTACAGTTTATCTTTTGAAACATGTGTAGGCGCATGCGTCAAAATGAAATTTTATTTCCAAAAATTTCATAGCAGAATTAATTGCCTTTAACAGCTAACTCCCCATCCCAAAATTATCACCACACACACACACACACACACACACACATACACACACACACACACACACACACACACACACACACACACACACACACACACACACACACACACACACACACACACACACACACACACACACACACACACACACACACACAGTGCTAGATAAAATGTGCGCACTTTCTTTTTGTTTGAATTCGTTATTTTTCCAAAGTAATTGTACTCTTGCAGTTTTAAGTAAAAGACAAAATCGTAGAATCTCTGATAAAATTCCATTGAATATAAATTAAAAAGACTCATAATCGGTCGGAAACCCCCAAGTAACAGTTTAACACCATTTCTTATTCATAAAAAAAAAAAAATCGTTCCTAAAATCGAAATGTGCAACCCATATAAATTTATTTTGCAAGGAAAGAAAGCAAAATGTCATATTTATTTCAATAAATGTTATTTAAAAAATATAAATATTTGACATAATATTTCCAATGCAAACAAACATTTTGATTATTTATTTTCGCATATAGATCCTGTGTAGCTCAGTGGATGTGGCGTTTGCACACCACCGCGCTTGGCCGCACGAAGGAAGGCTTGGTTTCGAGTCTAGTCGGCGACTAGAGGAAATTTTTCTAAGCCTTTTTTCGACCGGTTCCCGAGTTAGTCGATCTCTGGCACGGGCAAGCAGGTTTTCCTCCCGGAAACTTGGGTTTTTCGTCCTGTAAACTCAAGAAAATCGACCGTAGAACCCACATTATTTCAGACATTAAAAAAATATATATTGTGTTAGGGTTAGGGACCACGAGATGGCGGCACATTTGAGCCGTCTCTCTTCACTGCGTACCGCTTAATTAGTGATAGCCTTGGGCCATCTGTCTCTGATTGGGTACCAGTGGAGTTTGAACTGCCCACTCAGTCTCCAAAAGTTAGATAGGGCTAAATGACCTCGCCTACTCCCGTATACGGGAATAAAAAAAAAAAGGCGTTAGCTGATTTTTTTTATTTTTTTTTATTTTAGCACATCTGAAATTCGCTTTTAAAAAATGTCTATACGGTGACAACCCCAAACAAGAACAATCATGCTCCCAGCACATTTCTACTGTAGTGATCCCTTTCATCAAGTCAATTTCTTATCAAATAGCCAGAATACTAAGAGCCTACAACACCAGAGTGGTCTTCAAACCAACCACCAGCATCAGACAAGTTTTAGGATCACCAAAAGATAAGGTGCCTTTCTACAAATATCCAGGAGAATATTGCATTCCTGCTCCTGTGGTCTTGCCTACATCGGACAAATTTCAGGGAGTTCAGAAATCAGACAAAAAGAACATGTTGGTGATGTAAACCACAACAGAAGTATCTCTTCCGGCTTAGCACATCATTTCTGTACATCTAACCACACTATCGTGTGGTTAGTGTACAGAAATGAGTGGCGAAACGGCTCCATGCCATATCTGGATGACGACTACAGACATTGTTTATTCAAGGAAGCCACAATAGTGTTAATAACAGGCAAAAACCTCAACAGAAATCAGGTACTATTTTCTAAATAGTTAGTGGAAATACCTGATCCTCTCTCTAAATCCATCTGAACTACAGCTAGCCAGTAATCACATTACACGTTTACAACAAACACGCATGCATGATAATGAATAAGAACAATAAGTCCATTTAGTCTCTGTTACGCGAACATGTAAACTAAGCTACTAGATTGTTCACAACGTTTTTTATGTTCCTTTCAATTTGCATTTACTAATTTTCATGTCTCCGTGAACGCCTTGAAAAAGCCAGACAGTTTGCTGGCGAACCTGATAGGTTCTAATGTAGTTTTGTTTTTGGTAAATGGTGAGTAATTAATAAATAAGTTTGTATTTGAATTAACCAAATATCGTTCTTATAAAAGATGTGCACCTGTGCAATGTCACCTAGCATTAAATTGTTTTAACTTCATAATAGCAGGTTAAGCATTCTGTCAGCACTCACTGAAAACGTAAGTCAAGGATGAGAAATAACTCCTCCATTTCAGAGCTTTCTTCTACAAAGAATTTTGAAAAATGTCGTCCACTTCATTTTGAGTATATACATGACTGGTCACCGCAAATTACAAAGAAAGACTTTGCGGTTACCACATATATATTCTGGCTAGCAGGCTGGATCATCTGAAACTTTAAATTGCTCTTAATCCGAAATTGTTTTACCACCTGTAATATTTATTTGTCCTGCATCTGTTTCATGCAGTGGTGTAGCTAGAGCTTTTGCCTCCCCTCTCAATATTATTATTATTATTCGTGACACCTCCAAGCAGTCCGAAGACTCATCGCGGGAGGACACCTACTAGACAACTGTTCCCACCACTACACAGAACGTCTACCAACCATCTCCATCAACGCCATCTACCACCGACCAGAACTAGTGTTTTATTTGTCTGTAAATTGCGTGTGTTCCGAAGGGCAGATTTGTCTGTTTGCGGGATGAAAAACCCGAGTTTCCAAGGGAAAAAACCCTGGAACCCTCGATTGAAAAAGTCCACATAAAATTTCTCCCGTCGCGAGGAGAATCGAACTTAGGTCTATTCCAATCGGAGGGCGCAATGTACCGTCGGTCTTCCAATTGCGCTACAAAGAGAGCCAGAAAAAATCTAAAAACTCAAAACAACGTATAGGGAAATAAATTAAAACACTATGTTTATTTCTGAAGTAAAATCTTTAATTTCAACATTCTAAAATGTTATTTTTTGTGCTTTGCTGTTAGCAAAATCGTCGATGCTATTAGCGTAGTCTATTTCATAATAATGTAGGTAATTTTTAATGTATTTTATTTAGAAAAACTCCTCTCACAACTAGCAACACCGACAGCAATTGTGAGGAAAATTTGCAGTAGTATTACAATAATTGGAAATGAGTTCTCAAGACTGTATTTTAGAATTAACTGCAAAAGTTCAAAAAGGTTCAAAGTGCCGCCTGGGGCGGACCGCCTCCTCCCTAGCTATGCCTCAGGTTTCATGGCTAACTTGACCAAGGGCCTTTATTCTAAGGATCTCACCTGACTCCTTTTTCATTTCTTGAACGGAGCCATCTCGTAATGATCGGTTATGCTTTTCCATGGCTCCTACAGCCTCCTCATTGCATAAATACTTATTCAGCAACTCCTTCATTTTCTCTCTCTCTTTTTTTTAAATTTGTTTGTTTATCATTTTTGACATTTGCTCGATAAATTAGCGAAGTTTCAAATCCGAAATATTTTAGTATTTATTACAAAAACGTATTGCTTATAATAGCATTACACACAAAATAACCTTCTATATGTAGCTGAGACAATTCAGAAATTACTAGATATTTCCTATTTACAGTTCTATTTTTAGAAACAACATACATTTGGAAATTAAAATTAGCAATGTGACAGAATCGTCTATCTCTTTACGATACAATAAAGTTAATACATAAAAAAATTATCGTTTAGCTGAAGCTTCTAGATTTCACGCATATTACGAATTCCATTAGTGACTTCCAGGGATGGCCTCCTATCCTCACTTCTTCCCCTGTTCCACCAAGCAAAAGAACTCCCCAGTGTCAACCCCTGTAACTACCTCTCAACAGTTTAAAAGTCTCAATCATATAGCATCTCCTTCTTCTATATACCAAACTCTGCAGTCCACATTCCCTCAGTTGATCCTCATAACATTGTATAGTCCTGAAACCATCTTTGTCTGCCTCTATATCATTTCCACAGTTAATTTATCCCCTTCAAATCCTGGGAACCAAATTTGAAAACAATAGTCCAAGTGTGGTTGGATCAAGGTTTTATACAATGGAATGACAACTCTTTCATCTCTACAGCAACATCCTTCTCACTATTGCAGGAATCCTCTGGGTTACCTTTACCACCTTTGCAATATGTTCTCTGAAATTTGGGTTTCTATCAATCATCACACCCAGATCTATTGTTTCCCCTACTTCGTCTAGTACAGGTCCTCGAATCAAGTATGCTGCCTCCCATCGCCAGGGCCAAGCAGTGCAGTTATGCAGATTGTGCGCCGCACAAGGGCGCTTGAAGATAGGGGTGCCATTTCACCACGGGAAATAATTTTAAAAAATATAAATTTTCTTATTCTTGAATTATATCGTTTGAAGTGAAACGTTATCAATATTACCACAGATTTTATTTCACAGAGTAAGTCAACTCAGCGAAAAGTTTAGAAATATTCTCAATTGTTTATTATATTTTTAGTGGAAATTGTTAGTTTAAGACAGACCGTGAATTCATTCTTACGCTGTGCTTTGCCCAGTACCATCGACAGGATGTAGCATAGAGGCAGCCTGCCTCACGGCGCTGCTTAATAAGGGTGCTCGCACAGCCATATTACGGCAACAAGATATTTTACAAAAATACAGCGTTTAGTTTACAAATAAAAAGGCGCCATTTCCCATTGACAGTTAAATATCTGCTTATTATATTTTATTAATAAAAAAATTACAGTCATACATACTAAAACTAAACATTTTCGAACCCACTTATTAGATATTTAAGGAAACAACCCTTAAAGTATCATACGATGTGAATTTCATAAACTTTTGTAGTCTATATATAAATATATATATATATTAAATTATATTATGCATGAATTCTCCTACTCAAACTGCAGGTTTCTATCTCCCCGAATTCACATTTGAGCGATAATTCGCTCCCTGCAATAAACAATACACTATCCCCAACAGCCATTATACTGCAGAAACACTAAAACCAATTAGTTTTATCATGTCACTGGATTTTGTCACATTCACATTGATGGAGAATAGAAGATTCTTGGTAAGTCATACCCATTTTCAGTTTTTTTTTTCTGAAAACTTTAGTTTCCGAAAATCCCCACAATATACTCACAGCACGATTTTTTAGCTTTAATTTCGGGAAAAAAGTGCGAGTTATAGTCGAGTAAATACGGTAATTTTTTTAGCTGTCAAATTGTTAAGTATGGATCATTGGTTAAAGACTGGATTCATAAAACGCACAAAAGAGAGCAATATAACAGATATAGAAATAAGCAATTTCACTCCTCTCATTGATGATCAATTATTTATATTAAGTAAAAAATATTAGTATCTTTATAAATTTTGTTGTATTAAAAATAAATCATGTTTTTTTTGTTTAAATGTCCATCTAAATTCAAATAAAACACAGTTACAATGAAATATATTTTTATTTATTATTATTATTATGATAAGGGTATTTTGAAAAGGTACTTGGTAATAATGAAAATTAAAGAAGGGTACACGGATATCTGAAGTTTAGAAACACTGATCTATCCAAAAATATTTAGTCTGAAACATAGATGTAATTACGATGTTCGTTTTCTTAAATTCCGCTTCGAATTTGAATAGACGAAATAGCGTCTGTCCAAACACGCACTTACATTTTTTTCAGTCATTTCAATTTTGAATGTGAAGCATATCGAGTGAATTATGTATTCTGTGTTTAAGTGGCTTTGGACAATTTGACTTTGAATTTAATTGTGTACTTATTTTTAGATTTTTGATAGACAAATAAAAATTTAAAGATAATAGTTTATAAATTATAAACATATTAATCAGCTGAGAGACCTTAGCTAAAAATCCCGTATATATGCGGGAGAGACTATAGGCGCATCAGGCGCTGACGCGGCTCGAAGTAAATTAATAAACATAGGTTATTTATGAGCTATTAAAACCCTTTAGATGAGCTTTGTTTACACATACTGAAAATTGGCCCTTTCTTGATAATTTTTGGTGTATTTTTGCATCATTTCATTTTGTGCGTTACACTAACAGTGTTACTGTGCAGTCGCCTTTTGTTTTATAAAATATATTTATGGTTGTTTAGTAAGTTTTTTGTGAATTTGGATTATTATTCACGTAAAGTAAGTACATCTATTATATTTTTGCTAAGTTTAAAAATCAGTTAAATTGTTTAATTTTAGTTAATTATCTTATTTTGAAAACAAAAGATTTTTGTTATGTTGGGTAGACGTCTAGAAAATAAATAATTTTCAATAAGAGATTTATTTATATATTTGTTCTTGTTCTGGTTGGAAGACATTGGGGGTGGGGTCCTTTTACTGGTTTCTTTAATAAATAATTTTAATATTCTAGAAATTTCTTAATTATTAAACAATTACCAGAATGTAAAAAATATTAAATAAATATCACTGAGAAATCAATCAGTGGCTAATATCTCTGAATGTTAATTTTAAAAAAATACCTAAAATGTAAGAATATTTATTATTCAAAACATCTGAAAAATCAAATTCTGTAATTAAAAAAAAAATAGTCAGTCTTGGGCCATTCACCTTAAAAATGATAGTGGGTTAAGGGGTTAAAAAATAAGTTGAAGAGAAAATTTCAGAAATTATTATTTATTTTGGTGGACAACTTTTAACTGTCTTCTTATTTTAAACTCTAACCAAGTGTGTTAACCCTTAGATGTAGGAAAAAAAATTCAAAGTTATCTGGTGCATAAAACAGGAAAAGACAATTGCAGCGAGTACAACTGGAACATAAACTGGCTGGATCGCTGAATAAATTTTTAACTTCAGGACCACATAAAAAACGAAGAACAGAAAGTTCTGACGAAGCAAGTACTCCGTGTAGCTCTACTCCAGAAAAAGAGAGGACACAAGGTAACTATGAAGAAACAAATGTTACATGCGAAAATGAAAACTGGACTGTGTACAGAAGTTGCAGCAGAAGAAATATTGGATCCCGATTCAGCGAAACACGAAACTTCAAATTTTAATGTTAATTATCCAGGTACTTGGCCGAATCATATAACTACCAAAGTTAGTGACTGTTTAGTTGAGCATTGCCCGCGTCAAGTAGTTAATAAAAAATTTCCCAAAGATGAATCTGGCCGCAAGTTTTCCGATTCATACTATTATCGAACTTTAGCAAATGGAGAAAAACTTTTACGAAGTTATTTAGTTTATTCAGAATCGCGAAATTCGGTTTTCTGTTATTATATTATAATAAAATATTTGGTAGTCAAAATTCCCAACTTACTAAAGAATACGGTTGTAACGATTGGCAGCATTTGAGTCATATACTAAAAATACACGAGACAAGTTCCGTGCAGATTAAAAACTGTTCAAAATACAGCAAACTTAAAATGTCGTTGATTAAGAAATGCATTATTGATTGCACACAACAAAGATTATACGAAACTGAGAAAAAATATTGGCAATCTGTTATAGAACGGTTAATCTACATAATACAATTTTTATCAAGACAGTGTATAGCTTTTAGAGGTTCTTCACAAAAACTTTTTGAAAATGATAACGGCAATTTTTTAAAGTTAGTAGAAACTGTCGCTAAATTTGTTTCGATAATGGCAGAACACTTGCATCGCATCCAAACATCACAAAAAAGGAACATTGTTCATTATTTAGGTGATAAAATACAAAATGAAATCATCCGTATAATAATTTCTGAAAACAAAAAATTTTAGAAATCATTAAAGAAGCGAAATATTATTCATTAATTCTTGACACTACTCCGGATATAAGCCACAGAGAACAATTATCTATTGCTATTAGATTTGTTAATCAAAATAAAGATACAAATATAGCAGAAATTCATAACATTTTTTGGGTTTTCAATCTGTAGAAGATATACCACTGGGCAAGGACTATTTCAATTTATAAAAAATTATTTAAAATTATTAAATATTAACATTTCGGATTTATGCGGCCAAGCTTATAACGGTTCAAATATGAGAGACAAACACAATGGACTGCAGAAAAAAATCTTTGAAATAAATTCAAGGGCTTTTTTCATTCCGTGTGCTGCTCATTCATTAAATTTGGTAGTTAATGATGCAGCTAAGATATCCTGTGAAATTGTAAAATTTTTTGGGGGGTAATACAGGAATTATATAATTATTTTTCAATATCTGTGAAACGTTAGGCTATATTAAAAAAACATATTCATGTTTTAAATTTGCACCCACTTTCTGCTACTAGGTGGGAAAGTAGAGTAGAAGCAATAAAGCCACTTAAAAATAATACCAAGGAAATTTACCAGTAAGGTGGTATAAAAGTCTTACCACTGTAAGACTTTTATACCACCATTCTTCAGCATTCTGGTCGAATATCATCTACTCCTGCTGCCTTTCCACATTTCAAGCCTTTGATGGCTTTTTCTACTTCAAGTATGGATATGTATTCCTGACTGCATGTCTGGTCAGTGTTTTTCATCTCTGCTTGTTTCATTTAGCAGTTTTTCAAAGTAATTACTCCATACTTCAAGGATATCTTTTTCTACCGTTTTCATGTCACCTTTATCATCTCTAACTCCTTTTACAGCACTCTTTCCTCCATTCCTAAGCTTCATTTAACAACCTCCAGAATATTTTGCCACCTTCTTGATATTTATTTTCTATATTCTTGCCAAAGTCCTCCCATGACTTTTGTTTAGCTAGTTTTACACACTGTTTAGCTTTCTTACATTTCTCTCTGTGTTCTGTAAGAGTAAAAGCTGACTTATTTTCCAGGAACTTTTGATATGCTTTCTTCTTTTCCTTCACTGCCTCTTTAACTTCCTGTGTCCACCAGGGAGTTCTGATTTTTTTTATCCTTGCACACGACCTCACCACATGCCTCTCTGGCAGAATCAATCAATGTTTTCTACAGAGTTTGCCACTGAATCTCCAAGGTTTGATTCTTGTTCTCAAACTCTTTCATTTTCTTTTCAATAATCTTTCTGTATTTTAGTCTACAGTTCACATCTGAGAGCTGCTCAACTTTTATTCACTTTAAAACTTTCTAACATGTTATTCTTTTCAATATGAAATTCAATTTTATCCTGTTCAAGACTAAATAGTGATCACTTCCAATTTCAAATCCTCTGTACACTCTGGTGTCCTGCACCAGGGAGAAAGCACCACTATCAACAATAACATAGTCAATGAGACTTTTCTTATTCCTAGCCTCTTCTCTCCATGTGAATTTGTGCACATTTTTATGTTGGAACATGGTGTTAGTAATAACCAGTCCATGTCCTGAGCAGAAATCCAAGATATTTGCCATTATTATTAGCTTTGCTCTTTTCTTCAAATTTTCCCAAAATATTTTTGTATGTCTCACAATCATTTCCTACTCTGCTATTTAGATCCCCAACAAGGACCAACTTTTCATTTTTCATTGTGTCAGTTGCTTTTTCTAAAGCGTCAAAAAATTCCTCCACTTCTACCTTAGTAGAACCTTCTGTGGGACCATAGGCACAAATAAGTCTCATTGTCCAGTTCACCATTCTCATATTTGCCCACATTACTCTACTTGAGACTGACTGCCATTCAAGAAGATTAGCCTTGTATTTTGTGTTGAATACTATGGCTACTCCTTCTTTTCCTTGTCATTGCCTGAATATAACATTTTGTATTTATTGCTGAGAAAGATCTCACCAGTTTTGGTCTTTTTTGTTTCAGTCACCCCTATTATGTCGATCTGGTACTTATCTAATTCCTCAGCGCCATTTCTTTGCCATTCAGGCTTCTTACGTTGATAGTACCGATCTTTAACTCTGGTGATGTTGAGTTTGGGTTTGTTTTCAGATTTGTTCCAGTAGCTGACTTTTCGCTGTTCGCCCTGGTTCCCTGGCGAAAACAACGGGGGCCTTGTTTAACCGGGCGACGCCCCAGCCGGCATGAAATTTTGTCATGTTGTACCATCATTTTTTATTTTGGTTTAACCAATAAGAATACAATTTGGTCAGCTAAATCCCAGATTGCCAGCTCATCCTCGTTCGTTCAGTATCAAAGTAGATACCCAACAGGGTGCACCACGAGAAGGTGAGGATTGGACATTAGGTCAGAAGCCCTGGTCGGTTCTCCGCATTCCTTGAAAGGCTATGTGGAGGTCTCCTCTCAGTTATACAGCTTTGAACCTTAAGCACCCCACGGATTTATGAATTATATGAATTGAAAATAATATTATGGATTCATTAGACATTAAAGATATTATTAAAAATTTTGTGGCGGCCAAAGCAAGACGGATAAATATGTAAAATAAATCTTTATTTATACTAATTGTTATATAGTTAAAAGCATGAATCTAAATTATCTTCATTATGTAATAATTCTTTTTATATTAAAATAAAAGTAATTTTTGTTTATATATATATATATATATATATATATATTCTGTTGTATTTATATATTAAGGAATAAACATTTTTGAAAATATTTATTATTAAAAATTTCTTATTTATGAATTTCAGTGATTACAATGTTCTACTACTGTTAAATAAAATTTATTTTTATATATGCGTATTAACTGTTTTGTACTTTTAACAAAATAAAATTTTTCATGGCAACTTATTTTATGGGAGCGCTGAAAAACGTTTTGCACAAGGGTGCCTCCTACTCAGGGCGTGGCACTGCCCATTGATGTATCCCATACTTCAATACTTTACATTTTGCTGTATTAAATTGACACCCGATTCATTTGTCCATCTGTCCAGTTTATTGAAATCTTCTTGCAGAATGCCACACCATCTGCAAACAACTGAATATCCCCGTGCAATCCACTGACAATGTCATTGATATAAAGGTTAACAATACAGGTCCTAGTACTGAGCCCTGTGGGACTCCACTTGTAACCTTCTGCCTCCTCGATATTGCTCCATCATACACAACTCTCTGATACCTATCAGATAGCCAATCCAGTTGACTAACTTGAATTCTAAACCCATGTTCTGCAGCTTAAATATCAGCTTACCACTTTCAAATGCCTTTGCAAAATCCCAAAAAATGGCACAATATGCCTTTCCCTCATCAACTGCTCTTGTCATGTTATTATAAAATCATATTGCTAATCATATTACTAAAGCAAGAGTGTCCCATAAAATATCCATGTGGAATCTCACGGATAACATTACAGTCACCTGGTCAACACTGTATATGGTCCCTCACTAATTTCTCCAAGATGTCAAATTATCGACACAAACTGGTCGATAATTTGACACATCCAGACTGCTACCTCCCTTATGCAATGGCACTAAACCTTCCTTCCATTCCTTGGGTAACTTTCCTGATGGCAAGACTTTCATTGAAAAGCCAGGTCAAGGGAGCTGTCAGTTCTTTAGCACATTCTCTCAAAACTCGTGGCAAAATTATATCCAATCCCACTGCTTTATTGACATCCAGAGTACTCAGTATTTGAAACACACTCTCCTCTTGCATCTCTAAACCTCGAACCTGCCCTATCCTCCAGTATTAAAACCTACTTCTCCAGGATGAAATACTCCAATAGTGTTCACTGAACAACTCCACTATGTCCTCTGCATCAATCACTCTATTCCCATTTTTATCCCGCAACGTCATTCTTCCACAATCATTTCTTCTCCTACTGGCCACATAGCTAAAAAATTCCCTGGGATTTTCTTTGGATCTTAGGGCCAATCTCTACTCATATTCCAGTTTTGCCTTCCTTACCATTATAGTCACTCTCCTGGCCTGAGTCTTATATTCTTCATGCATCTGCTCTCCACCCCCTCTCATTATATCTCTTCCATAACCTCTTCTTCACCTGCAGTTCCTGTTTCATATTGTTTGTCATCCACTTTACACCAAATTGTGTCCTCTTTTGTGAAATTCTTTTGTTCACTTGTGGAATACAACTTGCTACTGCTGCTAACAAATATTCCTTCGCAATTTCCAAAGCACTAATAATATCTGACCCTTCTAATTTCTCCCTCCATGGAATTGCCTCAAGTTGATATCATCATCATCATCATTATATCTACTCGTCCATCTTATCCTAGGATGGGTTGAGCCCATCCCCCCCCCCCTACTGAGGAGGCTTACAACTAGTTAATGTAACTGGGTCACCACTCCTTGCTGCATCCCTAGAGGCAGTACTTCTGACTATTGTCTGTGTGTGTTCATGGGACTGGTTTTCCTGTTCTGGGTGATAAAAAACCAGAGTTTCCAGGTGAAAAAAAGTCCCTACCTCCATATGAGACCGGTTAACTAACTTTTCGTCAAAAGATACAGAGAAAGAGGGCATTATGGAGACAGCAAAAGAGAAGCGGAAATAACCAATTCCATGAGGTCTACAAAGACCAGGCAAGGAGGGTGACTTGGTTGGTGAGGGTAGCTAAAGAGAGGTATGAACAGCAGTTAGCTAATGAAATTAAAAAGAATCCTAAGGAGTTCTTTCGATATGTAGCCAGCAAAAGAAAGAATGATTATGGAAGGATGACAGTGATAGGAGAAAATGGTATAAAGACAGCTGTTGCAGAATGTGTGGTGGAGATACTTAATGAGCAATTCATAAAGGTCTTTCAATCTTGTGAATGTGACTTCATGGAGAGATTGAGAGCAGTAGATGATAGGGAGGAGAGACTGACTGTAAGTGAGCAAAAGGTGTATGGGGAGTTGAGTAAACTAGATGTTAATAAGGCTGTGGGACTTGATAATATATCACCGCGTATTCTGAAGGAATGTGCCATGGAGTTGACACCTGTCTTGACATATTTTTTTAATACGAGTCTTGCACTCATTCAAGTCCCTAAGGAGTGGAAGGAGGGAATACTGTGTCACTTCATAAAGGAGGTGTTCGAACTCAAGCATCAAACTATACGCCTATCTGTGTGTCAGGTGTTGTGGTTAAGTTGTTGGAGAAGCGTGTGAGAACTAGGATCCAGAGTTGGGTTGACAACAGTGGTATTATTGTTGATGGACAGCATGGAATTGCTAAAGGGAGGTCATGTTTTAGTAATCTACTTACTTATTATAATAAAGTGACTGCTTCCTTGAACAGAGGAGAAGGATACACAGTAATATACTTATATTTTGCAAAGGCTTTTGATAGAGTACCTCATGATAAATTGATAGTCAAACTAGAGCAGATGTGGTTGGATATTAGATTAGTGCATTGGATTGGAGACTGGCTATCTAATAGGTATCAACAAGTTGTGTATGGGGGAGCGATATCCAGGAAAAGAAAAAGTCACTAGTGGAGTGCCTCAGGGATCTGTTTTGGAGCAATTACTGTTTAACTTGTATATTAATGATATAGGTGAAGATTTGGATGGAGATATTCAGTTGTTTGCAGATGATGCAAAGTTGGGATGAACCATGAAGAGTAGTGAAGATGTTGTGGCCTTACAAGAAGACTTGAATAAATTGAATGATTGGGCATGTAAATGGAGATGTGAGTTCAATGTTGCAAAACGTAAGGTTTTAAAATTTGGAAAACAAAGATGGGATGCAGCATTTATGCTTGGTGAGGATATATTGTTGGAGGTGGAAGAAATAAGAGATCTGGGGGTGATAGCGGATAAGGATCTGAAATTTAGGGGACACATAGCCAAAATTGTAAAGACAACACAAACGCTTCTGAGAATGATGTGAAGGACACTGATGTGTATAAGTAGGGAGATTCTTGTTCCGTTGTATAAGGCTTTGATTAGGCCACACATGGATTATTGTGCGCAGATTTGGTCACCTGGTTTTCAGAAGGATGAAGAGATGTTGGAAAAGGTCCAAAAGGCAATTGACTAAGGTAGTTTCTGACCTCTAGAATGTCGAGTATGAGGAAAGATTGAAAAGATGCAACCTTGCAGAGTCTGGTGGACAGGAGGAAGAGGGGAGATATGATAGAGACCTACAAGTTATTAAGGGGTTGTCATAGGATCATTACTGCAGAGGTTCTATAGAAAATAGTGGGAGAACCAGAGGTCATCCCTAGAAACTGTATAAGGATTGTGTGAGTAGGGGAGTGAGAGGCAGGTTTTTTTCGTTCAGAGTTGTGAATGATTGGAATGCCTTGTCTGAGAGTGTGGTGTCTGCAAGGCGTTTGAATGTGTTCAAGGCATGGTGATAAAAGGACCTCCCAGATGAGTCTTTGACTCCATGAGGTCTTGGGGTAATAATAATAATAGGAGACCAGATAAATGTTCCTCACTTCACTCACGGAAATCGAACTCAGGTCTTTCCGATCAAAGGGCTTAATCTATAATGACTGAGCTACAGAGGTTCAAGTTGATATCTAAAACTATTATAATCATCCACCTTATAATTTCACATGTATTCCCTTGTCTTTGTTACTCTTGCATGTCTATTCATCTTCCAAGTCAAAAGCACATGGTCACTCTCTCCAACTGGTAAGGGGGGGGAGACTCCATCTCAGTTATAATCAGCAATTCTGATGCTATGACCAAACCCAAAACTCTTGAACCGCATGTTCCTTCTATTACATGCCTAATACGTTTGTCCCTCAAGAATTCTAGAAATTCCATTCCCTTATTACCGCATGCATTTTCGTCTTCCCAATTTATACTACCATAGTTAAAATCTTCCATAACAATCATTCTTCTTGCACTTACCAAGCTCAGCTGCCTAAACATCTCCTGCTCTCACCCTCTGTGCTCCTTGGCAACACCCCACTATATATCCTGTCTTGCCCACCTCTACCTCACACCATATGTTTTCAAAACCATTAGTGTCACTGCCCTCCAAAGCCTCCACTCCAAGAGAACATAAGTCATCACTTATCATAAGCAGTATCCTGCCACCAAGTTTTCCCTTCCTATCCTTTTGAAAACTGCTGTACCCTGCTACTTCTATTCCTGTTATTATATCATCTTCTGTCAACCACATCTCAGAGATCCCAATAATCTTTGGACAGGCTGATGCCATCGGTGCCACCAATTCATCTCCTTTATTTTGGATACTCCTGGCATTAGTCTAAAGCAGTGGTCGCCAAAGTAGTCGATATCGACCCCCAGGGGTCGATAGAAAAATATAAGACATCAATGTATGTAATATTTAATTCGGTTAACTTGGATTATCTACATCCTGAATGACAACGCAATTAAGAGTGAATTGTGGGAACAGTGACATGAATAGGACCTGTAAGATGGAGCAAGGTCATGAAAATAGTTACAGAGGCCAATCAATTATGCCAAAGTGATGTATTTACCAATAAACGGATGAATTTATTATAGGTATATTATTTAGACCTCCTATCAAATATGTAATATTAAGAAGGACGTCAAAAGTATCCCTTTGATGTTAAGCCAATATAATAATATATACTATATTATACATACAATAAACACTGTAACTATAAAATAAACAATCTGCAAAATCACATAAGCGTCTTTTTTGTTTGCCCTATTATGATTACGTAATAGTAAAATAGAAGGGGTCGATAAAAAGTGCAGAAACTCTTAAAGGGGTTGATGGTCAAAGAAGTTTGGCGACCCCTGGTCTAAAGCATAAAAATGTCATTGTTTTTATACCTGTCATTATCCCATTCTGACTCCACTGGACTCAGCATTACCTGATGTATTTCCCCCCTTCTCCCAAGAACCTATTCCCACAAGAGGCCACCTCTGCTATCATCCACCCTGGTAATTCTAGTTTCCATGCATTGACACACTGACTCGTTCAGAGAACAGCAATCTCTCCAGATGCCTACATCCTCATTCAAATGCAAGTGGACTCTTGCATACAGTTTCCTTAGAGAAGACGGTAAATTAAATATGGAAATAGACAACAGAATCAACAAAGCTAGTATGGTAGGAAGTCAAATGAATAAATTTATATGGAATAAGAGAGAAATTAGTCAAAACACTAAATTAGCTGTATATACAAGACAGTGTTCAAACCATTTTAACTTAAGGATCTGAGAGCTGAGAAAGATTAGGGGTGTGAACAGATGGCATCAATTGCAATATCATATTAAAAACGAGGACAGGAAAGAACTTGACATTGTTAACATCCAGGAATGTGTTTGTAGAGCTAATCTCAGGCAGGAAAAAACCCGGAAGAAGATCAAGTATAGGTGGATTGATACAGTAAAAAGTGCCTTAGAACAGAGAAATATAAGAACTGATAATATTGGAATCTTGACAGGTAACAGATTGATTTGGAGGAAAATTGTAGATTTGAAGTTATTAATGATGTAAGTTTTTCATATAGTACTATCATATCCTTTACACTCTTTAAGGGTACATGTGAGGAATTTGATGATGATGAAGAAAAGAAAACTTTGTTTTCAAGTATGTTGCATAATGAAGCACCTACTATGCAGACCTGGAGAATGTGCAAACTTAGGATAAAATATTCCATGGCTTAATCAACAAATGTCACAAGCCATTAGGATTCTGAATATATGAATACACAGACCCTAAAAATTAACAAAGGTTTAGTGTCCTTGCAGCTGCACTGAAAAGGGATACTGGGAAGTTGGTGCTCTTATTTTAAAAGACCTAATAGAAAGTGGAGGAATGCTGATTGCCAGTTCAGTGGGATGTGACCATGGAAGTACCTGAAGAACAAACACAGTCCTGAAACATTGCATCTGAAATAAAAGTTGAAGTGTCTGTAACGGAGGAGTTGGTCTATGAGCCAAATTTTTCTGTTCAGGACAGCATCAAGAATGTTTTAGGTGCATTATCCAAAATATGTGAACATAAAAGAATGAACAGATTTGGGATTTGTATAGAGTTAGTCCTGGATGGCTGAAAAGTAGCATAATGAGCAGAAAAAATAAATGCTTTTGTGTTTAGAGGCTGAGGAATCTACTATTATGATGTCTTTATGCTGCAACTGGAGGTAAATGCTCCAAGCAGAGATATTTGATCCTGTCTAGTGATTTGTGTATTACTGAGAGTATTAGTAGATGAGCTGAGATCCCTTTTATGAGATAAAAGGAAAGACTACATTTTGGTACATTAGAGCAGTGTTTCTCAAACAGTGTGCCACCAAATTTTGATTCTGAATTACAGAGCTTTTGTTTATTTATATAATTATATTTGTATAAAAATGTTCACTAGCCTAATATTTATATAGCCATGGTTTATTTTGGTGCAAATGCTAAACTGAAGTGCTGTGAATTGACTACCAGAAATATGACAAAGACTGCATCATCAAGTAACTTAGACTTGTGAACAGAGGGTATAATGACTATTATTTGCATTTTGGATTCTTATGGATAGATGATTCTTTATACCCACTGTCTTGTATGTGGTGAGACACTTTCAAATGAGTCCATGGTACCAAGTAAGTTAAAAAAACATCTCGACAGTAAGCATTCATCACTGTCAAAGATGTAGTTTTTCTTACGTTTGCAAGACCAAAACATAAAACAAGTGCAGTTTATAGCTGATATAGCAAAAGTTTCTGAGAAAACACTGGAAGCTAGCTGTCTCATTGCTAAGATTGTTATGAAGGACAAATAATCACCCACCCACCCACACACACACAATAGCCAAACATCTGATGTTGTCAAGAAATACAGTCATGCTAAGTGAAGTTGCAAAAGTTCCTTTGTCTGAGAGTACGATCAGTCGTTGAACATATTGTAATAGAATTTAAATATAGTCAATGTGGCGTAAACTGCAAAATACTATAAATTTACCGTTAATTACATGAGAGTCCAGCATTAACTGGTACTACTGTACCAGCCTTGATGTGTATATACATCAACAATTACATGGATCTCAAATATCTATCGAAGTAAATATAACATTTGGATACTATAAAAATAACACAAATATGAAGCTTATATTTTTGATATATTTTAAGCGTGTAGTCATTTGGGTGGTTAAGAACACAGGTGTGTCATGAAAAAAATATGCACTGCCAAATGTGCCACAGTCTGAAAACGATTTGAATGGATCCAGACATTGGTCTAGAGGATGACCGCATTATCCTCATCCTGCTGTAGGACAGTGTGGAGATCACCGTTTTAAACAGTAGTTGTAGGATAATTTTGAAGCTTGGGATGTTTCAACACTTCATGATTTCAAGACAATCACATTAAATCTTATCATTTGGATTATCATAAGATTGATGGTGATTGAGAGTAGATCATTTATGCATAGCAGAAAGAGGGTAGGTGAGAGAACAGAGCCCCAAGGCAGTACTGCATAAGTGGTGAAGTTT
The DNA here is from genome assembly GCF_054136105.1 of Typopeltis vanoorti. Taxonomy (NCBI): domain Eukaryota; kingdom Metazoa; phylum Arthropoda; class Arachnida; order Uropygi; family Thelyphonidae; genus Typopeltis; species Typopeltis vanoorti. The sequence continues at coordinate 28,114,976 of NC_143556.1, read as the reverse complement.
GAAGAGAGGGAATCCATCCACTATAACAGCAGTGAACAACCAAAAAGCTATCCACTTGGCAAATAGTTAAAAGGAAGGCCATTTACTTTGATGCAAGGTTTGCTTAAAAACTGTGGAAGTGTTAAAAGCAACGGCATGTTTCTCCAAACCTCTCTGTGTGGGAGGTGACAGAGGCTAAGAAGTAAGCCATGGATCTAGAGTGGTGGTTGCTGATTAACTGGTAAACCTCTAGGGTGGAGAAATTGAGTGTTGATGAGTTTTTTCATTATTTTGAGAGGAGGGATGTGATGAAAGCAACTGGTCAGAAGTCTGATGGCCAACTTTCATTCTCTCTTTTTTTTGGAATACATTAAATATAGGTTTGCTTATAAGCATTGGGATAGGTGCAAGCTGTAGAGTCAATATAGGACAGATCAGATGTCAATTTGATCAACTCTCGTTAGATTAATAATACTTATTTGGGACCTTTTAATCAGCAGATTCTTGTGTGGGATGCTGTCATATCACTTTGCTGAACCCAATTTGAACATCATAGCTATTATCTTGGTCTATTTCATTTATGACCTCTTCTTGAAGTCTGTAAGTTTGTGATAATCTTCCCATTTATGAAACCATTCTGCTCCCTGCTTAACATGTGATCCCTAATAAGACTATTGTGTATATTATTCCTAATTATTTTTTCCATTAATAGCCTATAATAACAATAAGACTACTGGCCTTCAATTTTCCAATCATTAAGGTGCTATTCTCATGTAGACTTGTTAACCATAACATACATTTGCTTAAAACAAATAAGAGAAGGAGAAAATACCTACCTTTAGCATTGTTCACTGTCAAATCATTAAAATATCAAAAATGTCTTCTCTGTTTTTACATCAGTAATGTTGTCTGTTGAGTAGTATTTACTCTTTTAAGCAGGAGTCACCTACGCTCTTCAGTTAAAATATGATTATCTTAATAGTTCCTAAGTTCTTATCCTATTAGAACTTCCTCTACACATGGTGGTATGGACTTTCTAAAACCTCTTTTGAACATTGTGGAAGGTATTCTGAAATCATCATCAGAATTACTACTCACAGATTTCTTATTATTATTATTAAAACAAGACCTCATGGAGTCAAAGACTCATCTAGGAGGTCCTTTTATCTCACACACATCTCATCATACCGGGTCTTAAACACATTCAAACTCCTTGCAGACACCACACTCTCAGGCAAGGCATTCCAATCATTCACAACTCTGCACGAAAAAAACCTGCCTCTCACTCCCCTACTCACACCCTCTTTATACAGTTTCCAGGTATGACCTCTGGTTCTCCCCTGATCTCCCACTATTCTCTGTAGAACTTCTCCACCATTGATCCTATAACAACCCCTTACCAACTTGTAGGTCTCTATCATATCTCCCCTCTTCCTTCTCTCCACTAGACTCTGCAAATTACATCTTTTCAATCTTTCCTCATACTCGACATTCCAGAGGTCAGAAACTACCTTAGTCAGTCGCCTTTGCACCCTTTCCAACATCTCTTCATCCTTCTGAAAACCAGGTGACCAAATCTGGGCACAATAGTCCATGTGTGGCCTAATCAAAGCCTTATACAATGGAACAAGAATCTCCCTACTTCTACACGTCAGTGTCTTCCTCATCATTCCCAGAAGTCTTTGTGTTGTCTTCACAATTTTGGCGATGTGTCCCCTAAATTTTAGATCCTTATCCACTATCACTCCCAGATCTCTTATTTCCTCTACTTCCAACAATATATTCTCACCAAGCATAAATTCTGCATCCCATCTTTGTTTTCCAAATTTTAAAACCTTACATTTTGCAACATTGAACTCGCATCCCCATTTGCTTGCCCAATCACTCAATTTATTCAAGTCTTCTTGCAAGGCCACAACATCTTCACTACTCTTTATGGTTCGTCCCAACTTTGCATCATCTGCAAACAACTGAATATCTCCATCCAAATCTTCGCCAATATCATTAATATACAAGTTAAATAGTAATGGCCCTAAAACAGATCCCTGAGGCACTCCACTAGTGACTTTCCTTTTCCTGGATATTGCACCCCCATACACAACTTGTTGATACCTATCAGATAGCCAGTCTCCAATCCAATGCACTAATCTAATATCCAACCCCATCTGCTCTAGTTTGACTGTCAACTTATCATGAGGTACTCTATCAAAAGCTTTTGCAAAATTCAAGTATATTACTGTGTATCCTTCTCCTCTGTCCAAGGAAGCAGTCACTTTATTGTAATAATTAAGTAGATTACTAAAACACGACCTCCCTTTGGCAAATCCATGCTGTCCATCAAAGATTATACCATTGCAAGTATTGAAAGTGGAGTATCAAATGCTGAATCTCTCAATCTATGTAATCCCAGAACCTTCATTGGGATGCATTGAATTCAGCAGTCATGGTAACATCTGGAAGTTATAGTGATGTTTGGTGAAACACGAATGATACTGGCAGATTATCCTGCTGGAACATGCTTGTGTCATCTGGGAAGACAGTAACCATGAAAAGGTGCAGATTGGGGAGAGTATTCTGTAGCAGTGCCAGATTTACCTTTAAGATTGACTAGGTTTCAGCCTAGAACCTCAGGGTTTTAGAGGACTCATAACATTTGCTTTATCATTTGTGCATTTGATAATTTTTTTAATTTCATAATTTTCTCTTCACAGTTTTCAGATTTCATAAATTTTGAGCATTGGTTAAATTTGGAGATCCCAAAAGTATCTTTGGAATGCCACCACCTATTGCCTAGTGGTAGTTTTGTAAGTACATATGCTCAATCACTCGAACATATTTCCATGTCAATGTTCTAGGTTCTATTCTACTCTTTTTTTTTTTCAGTAAATTTATAATTTGTCATTAATATAATATAACTACATAATAAAATATAATAATCATTAATAAACTTGCAAGTGTCAAATTTAAAAAAAAAATGTTTTAATACATAATTTTGTTATAATTTATTATAATTCAATAATTCAATAAACATTTTACAATACCACTGCAAATTGTTTCATTGCATACTGATTTAATACCACATATAGTAGATAAGATAAGTTTCTTTTGAAAAGTACAGCATCATATTTATTTCTAGCCCAGGACCACATCAAATGTAAAGCACTGCTTTGTAACATAATTAAGTAGTCTGTGAGGATTTCAAAAGCTTCTCAGGAAAATATTGCCATATTATAATAATGTTTCTGCATCTTACCTGCTTTGTTGAACCATGATATTGGAGTGATTCCTCTCCCTAGGATTTCACAAAAAAATCTCCAATATATAAGTAGATAAGTCATGATGATATCTCAGGTGAAAACTTTGTTTGCATTAAAGGTTAACTTTTATTACCTTGGATAAAAAATTAACCCCTGAACTGTCCTTGACATGTTTAAATGTCAGTAATTATGTGTACATGAAGTGTTCATTGAGGTTAATAAAACCTTTAGATACTGTTGAAATAACATGGATACAATGCTTACATTTTTGATATATTTTAACTATATAGTCACCTGGGTAAGAAAACAAGAATATAATTTATTGAGATTTATCTGAAATGGCAAGTCCCCCCCCCCCCTTTTTATAAATTCATTTTAAGATTTTGCTTCTTTCGGATAATATGCCTAGTCATCCTTTTTATTTGGATAAGTAATAATTATCCAAATCAAAAAAATAATTCATAATAAATAAATCACATCTATGTGTGAAAGTCATATTCTGTCACCCAAATATGATTTGATCTATAACTCCCTGATCCAAAGGCTAGATCAAGAAGTTATAGCTAACTTCAAGGTTTAGTATTTCTGAAGTATTTGGCCAGAGTTTGGAATTTGTGTGTGTGTCTGTGTGTGTGTGTGTGTGTGTGAGAGAGAGAGAGAGAGAGAGAAGTAATATATTCAAATTTCATTCAGATGGAAATCTTACATTTATCACAACATCCAAAACATTGCACAGACATGGAAGATTTCTGAAAAATATTTAAACTCTACTTGGAAGAAATTATGTATTATGTCCCCAACTTATAAATACCATTGAAGTATTTGAAGAGGAAGAAAAATGTTGAACAAGTGGTAAAAATGATTGTATCTGTGGCTGAATGGTTGCAAATGGAAGTAGATAGAAATGCCATGGAAGAGTTACTTTAATCTCTTATAGTAGGTAATTAGCAAACAAAGATTTGTTTTTATACTGGACCATTATATTAGCAGAGGTACTGAAGAAATATGCAACAGAGTTAGAAATGCACCAGCATGCATGATTCCTAATGAATGGAAAGAGAGCAAGAAAATTTCATTATACAAGGGTGGAGCTAGTATTGATGTAGCAAATTACAGACTAGTTAGTATTTCTGGTATGGTCATCAGTGTGTTGAGAGGCTGATTAAGAATCGCATTCAAAGGTAGGTAGACAACATAAGGATTCTTTATAGAAAACAGCAGTACAGTTTTGTTAAAGGTGGAGTATGCTTTAGCAGTCTGTTCATGTTCTATAATAGAATGATAGCAGACAGATAGAGGGAATGGATATACCATGATACTTCTGAATTTTCCCAAGACTACAAGATTCCACATAAGTGGTTGTTATACAAATTTCAAGTGATGGGTATGCAAAATAAGCTTGATGGATAGGAGAGTTAACTGACAGACATCAGACAGTGATGTATGGAAGTGTTGAGTCTAAGAGGAAGGTGACGACAGGTGTACTATATAGTTTTGCACTATGGCTATTACTGTTTATATGTTAATAATATTTAGATAGTCTATAAAAGAAGTTGGCAACAATACTGGCACTTAATAAATAACAAATTAGTAATATTATTAAATGAATTTATTTTCCAGAAGTCTCTAAAAAAGGCTATTATTGGACAGAATTATTATAATTGTTGGAAATTATTATTATGCATTGAGTTCTTTTGTAAGACCACTCAATGTGGGATGCAACTCTAGGTTGCCTCCATGTGGTGCATCCTGGGTAATGCTAAAAGAGCCAGAACGACTTGGCCATCCAGACTATGTTACGATCCCCTGGATTAGCATACATGCATATGCAAACAGTTTATCAGGTTACAATGATGGAAACTAGGACTCATCCTGTCAACCAGAAGTGCCCTAAGACTCGGTCCCTCGGGCAACTGCTCAGGGTCTACCAGCTAAATATAGAAAGTATCAGCAGGGCTAAGAGTGAATGTCTTACTAGAATTCTTCATGACAACAGAATTGACATTGCCATCATACAATAAACCCTTGCAAGCAATTAGTCACAACTACGAGAAAGAGGCTCCATTCCAGGTTTCAATCTTATAGAAGCAACATACCATCAGATGAATGGGATGGCCACCTATGCCTGAAATTCACCTACTAAGGCACGTTTCATTTCTGCTACCGATATTTCACACATATCTACCGTTATTATAGAAATTAACGACCTAAAAATAATTAATGTCTACAAGCCAGTCAGGATTTACAAGCTGGCCTGATGACGTTTTGCCAGCTTTAATGCATCCTGCTGTTTATATTGGAGACTTCAGCAGTCATCATACCAAGGATAACTGCGCTTTTAACTCGGCTAGATGGAATAGTGGCACCAATCCTGACCAGGACCAGTCCAAGAGTATCTGATGCCCCCAGGCAAAGAAAATTTAGGCGCCCCTATACATTGTCTCTTTCTATATATATTTTGTCATGCTCACACAAACATTAAGTCCCAAAGTCTTAGTGCCCCTAGGCGATTGCCTAGGTTTGCCAAATCATAAAACCAGCCCTGATCCTGACTTATGTTTTGTAACAACCAGTCAAAGGGGCCTCCCAGCGCCAACCAGCCGTGATGTTTTAGGAAAATTCCCACAAAGTCAACACTGCCTGTCTTTATTGAGGTGGGCCTTCAAATCCCGATTACTGAAACTACCAATGTCACGTTGGAATTTTGCCAAGGCCAACTAGAACAGCTTTACATCAGACCTAGATAAAAATGTGCACTGGATTCCACCACAACCTTATAACTACCGAAGATTTGTGAAAATAGTAATTTCTACAGCCAAAAAACACATCCCTAGAAGTGTTAGGAAAGAATACATACCTAATAAATAATAAATAAACCACTTGATGTGCAACTTAAGCTACTGTGCACAGAAAACAAAATATTTTTATCTCACGTGTTAACTGCTTGTTTCACTTTGAACATATTTCATCTCACTGCTGTTATTGTCACTCTACTACTACTACTATTATTGTTATTATTATTGTGATACCTCCAGGGAGTCCAAAGACTCATCGAGGGAGAGCGTGCCAACAACATCGAACGATTGATCCCCTTCCAACTACTACTATTATTTTCACTAAAACTTTCATTCTACAAATTGTATAACTATATAATAACTCTGGTGTGTGACCTGCTTACTATTATTATTATTATTACATGGCACCTCCAGGGAGTATAAGGACTCCCTGGGAGGGCACTCTACTTTTACTAAATACATCTCATCCTCTCCACTACTAAATTCTCCTGCTACGACACTACTATCATCAACTACTCATCATCACCAACAATAGCATTTTTTGTGTGTGTTTGAAGGCCGATTTGTCTGTACAAATCTGGGAGAATAAACCCTGCTACCTCCATATGAGATCGGCTAACTCACCTTCAATTGAAAAAGCCCATATAAGGATTCTCTTCATCACGAAGAGAATCGAACCCAGGTCTTTTCCAATCGAAGGGTGCAACATTCAGTATAGCATTGCTTAAATAAAATGTTGCTGACTCCTGGACTAGAGTAATATCAAGTTATTTGCTGATGATGTAAGTTTGGGAGAATGATAATGGTCATAGGTATACAGAATTCCTGCAGGTCGACTTGAACAGATTATTACTATATCAAGGGGAATTTACAAGAAGTAGTCAATGAAGTTAGAGATTTGGGGATTTTAGTAGACAGGAAGTTAAAGCTTAGGAGCCACATTGCTAAGATGGTTGCCTTGCTGAAGAGAATACTAACTGCAAGAAAAATAAGTCATTGTCCCTCCTTTATAAGTCTTTAAGAAGGGACCACATCTGAACTGCTGTGTACAGATAGTCAGTCACCTGGGTTGCAAGCAGATGGTTGAAAAGATCCAGAGGCAGGACAAGATGATGACTGGTCTACAGAACTAGACAGGGGAAGACAGTTTGAGGAGAGGAGATTTGTTAGAAACAACTTAGTGAGGGGTGGGATATACAGTATAGTGAGATTTTTCAGCTTATGGCAGGTGAGGGTAAAACTTAGGATTATCCCTGGAAGCTGACTAAGAGTAAGGGTTAGGAAGCATGTGAAGTCAAGGTTCTTTTCATGGGGCATGGAGTGGGCTATATCATTTGAAGTTGTGAGTGCATTTTCAGGAAGTGTGTTCAAAGTCAGATACAACAGATATTTAGGTATGAGTAACTAAAAGAGACCCCTCCTCAATAAGTCCTTGGACTCATTGGAGAAACATTCATAATAATCAAAATAGTAATGTTGTTTTGTTTGATTACTAAGTAAATTATAATAGGCAAGAAATTATAATATTCTTATTTTAATCCTTTACCAGCAAGCAAAACTTGCATGTGAAGTATCTTCATGACTAGGCTACTTTTATACAGAGGCTATTTGACTTCAGATTAATTGTCTCAGTATCCCATTCACTCACTGCTTTCAATAATTCAATCTTAAGATATGTCAAGTAATTAAAGGATTACTTGTATTAAAATATCCAATTAACAACCTTTTGAGTTTTCATATTGATTGAGGTCATTTTTAAGGTGAGTTCTGCAAAATTCATAAGCACACCTTATTATAAATTCATTTTGTCTGTCCACAGAGTACAACTCTGCTCTAAATAGGAGCTATGGAAAATCAGGTAAGTGATTTTCCATAGTTGATCAATTGTCTTACCTCTTCTGGGATATTGCTACCCTATGCACAACTTGTTGATACCTACTAGATAGCCAATCTCCAATCCAGTGCATTAGTCTAATATTCAACCCTATCTGCTCTAGTTAACCACATGATAAGTTGATAATCAGCCCATGAAACGCTTTTGCAAAATCTAAGTATACCACTGTATGCCGGCCTGGTTGGCCGAGTGGTTAGCGTATCCGCTCTCCAGCCAAAAGGCTGTAGGTTCGAATCCCGCAGTGGGCATGGATGTTTGTGATTATCTGTGAAAATACTAGTGGTGGTGGTCAGCAGTAGATGGCATTGGTGTAGATGATGAAGGTAGTTGCGGTTGGTGGAGTGGTGGAGAAAGAGAGTTGTAGAAGTAGGTGCTCTCCCTCGATGAGTCTTTGCTCCCTGGAGGTGTTACGTAATAATAACAATAATATCCGTCTCCCTTATATATGTGTGATTCTACCTAGAGCAGTAAAGCAAAGTTGAAAATGAACATAAATTCATCACTTGTCATTCCTGTTAGCATATCAATATTATCCATACACTTTCTGATGACAAATTTCTAAAGACAAAATAAAGAAAAAAAGTTAAATATGTTTTGTTCTCCATTATCATGCCATAGTACTACACTCACAACTCTATTTCTCATGCTCTTCTTCCTAATGACCTCTAACAACAACACTCAAATTCCTCTGCACTTGTTTTCCAGACTCCCTAGAAAAGCCATCCATTAATTCTGGCAATCAATTGCCAGAATTAATGGATGGCTTTTGATGTTGATGAAATATCACCACACATCTTAAGAGAATGTTCTAGGGAACTGGCAGTAGAATTGGCATGCCTGTTTAACAAGAGTTTTGCAACACACAGGTTCCAAGGGAGTGGAAGGAGGGTAAAATTGTTCAACTGCATAAAGGCAGTGATAAGGCTGTAGCTTCAAATTATAGACCAGTCTGTATATCTGGAGTTGTGGTGAAGATCCTGGAGAGATTGGTGAGAACTAGGATACAGAAATGGGTTGATAACAGCAGTATTCTCTGTGGTTATCAGCATGGGTTTGTTAAGGGGGAGATCATGTTTCACTAACTTACTAATGTGCTATAACAAGGTGACAAATACCTTGGACAGAGGAGATGCATATACAGTGGTGTACTTAGATTTTGCAAAGGCTTTTGATAGAATGCTACATGACAAGCTCTTAAATAAATTGAAAGACGTGGGATTGGATAACAGACTTCTGTGTTGGATCAGTGACTGGCTGTCAGATAGACATCAGAAAGTTGTATATGGGGGTGCAGTATCTCGAAAGAGAAAGGTCACCAGTGGTGTGCCACAGGGGTCAGTTTTAGGGTCATTGTTGTTCAATTTGTATGTTAACGATATTGGGTTGGGTTTAACTAGTGATATCTAGCTGCTTGCAGATGATGCAAAACTGGGGAGAGCAATGCACAGTCAGGCTGATGTTAATGCCTTACAAGAGGACTTGAATAGATTGCATGAATGGGCACGTAAGAGGAACTGTCAGTTCAATGTTGCCAAGTGTAAGGTTTTTGAGATTTGGTAAGCAACGATGGGATGCAAAGTATATACTTGGTGTGGAAACTTTAACAGAAGTAGAGGAGATGAGAGATCAAGGAGTGATGGTGGACAAGGACCTGAAATTCAGGGGGCCACATTGCACAAGTTGTGAAGACATCACATCGAATAATGGCAATGATGCAGAGAACCCTGACATGCAGAAATAGAGAGGTTATGATTCCATTGTATAAAGCCTTGATCAGGTCTCATATGGATTACTGTGCACAGATTTCGTTGCCGGGTTTTCATGGTGATGAGGATATGTTGGAAAGGGTACAGAGAAGATTCACAAAGGTGGTCAGTGGTCTTTGGAATGTGGAGTACAAGGACAGATTGAGAGAATGTAAGTTGCAGAGCTTTGTGAATAGGAGGAAGAGGGAGGATATGATTGAGACATATAAACTGATCAGGGGTTGTTATCAGGTAGACATGAAAGAGAATTTTCATAGAATTGGAGAGGGGAACAGAACAAGAGGCCATTGCTGGAAACTGTATAAGGAGGGTGTGAGCAAAGGAGTGAGAAGCAGGTTCTTTGCATGGAGGGTGGTTGGTGAGTGGAATGCATTGCCTGAGTGTGTTGTGGATGTGGACACATTGAATCAGTTTAAGATGCGATTGGATGAGCATTGTATGCAATAGTGACTCTCTGACTCCATGGAGGTCGGGTATTAATAATAATAATTCCTCTTCACTCTCCCTTTTCACAGGGGATTTTCCACAGAACAATGAAAAAGGTGGAGTGACATTGCAGCTCCACATTTATCATTGTTCCTCACAAACAAAAACTTCTAACACCTGTTCACTAGAAGTATCTTTGATTTACTGAATGACTGCAGTCTAATGCAATATATGGATATATATTTATATTACTTTTTTTTTTGTTTTTTGCAGTCAACACTCACTATGGTAAACACCACTACAACACACTACTGAAAAGTCCAACCAGTGCAAACTATTCACTATAACTATGGTGACCAGATGTCCATTATTTCACTGCTCTGTCCTTTAGATTTATTTTTTATTTTTCTAAAATAGCCATTTGTCCTTATTTTGTGAATTGAAACAGTTTATTTATTTATGCTTATGGCTACATGAAAACTGGCAAGTGAAAAGTACAATCACAATTTCCAGAAACAAATGATGAAAATCTTAGCATATAAAAGTTCATTACATAAAAGGCACAACGTGCTTTCTAAGTCTTTCCTTTTTTTTTAAAATATAAAGCAAAAGTAACTTGTCATAATTAAGTCGGGGACAATTATCGTCCTGCTGCACAAAGTATGACAAGGCTGCATGTTCTCACAACACTTCACAACATAAAAGTAGCTGTCCGAGGTTTAAGTAGAGAGCAGTTGTGTCTTGTGTGAGAAAACTTGATCTATTAGAGGAGGCCCATTTCACACTGTATCATCATCTTCTAACATGAGGAAGAGGAGTTCTGCTGATACTATGGCGAGAACTATGAGAGTAACTACGAGAATAACGTCTTCGTGGTGAGACAGGACTGTGATCTTCTGTTTCCTCCATAACCATCATACCAACTAAAGGTCAAGGCCCAAGCTGGAAAGCCAATTCAAGGCCTCATCCATCACCTTGTGGATGTCCTGTAGGCCACCACTGTGAAATTGGCACCTTGGGCAGTCGTACACAATATGAGTAATCGTCTGAGCCACGGGAGAACAATCACAACAAGGGTGATCTGATAGCCCCCATTTATGTAGAAGATAGCCACATCTGCCCTGACTAGTTCTGATCCTGTTTATGGATGACCAAATCTTCCTAGGAAGATCAAAACCAGGCTGCGGAGCACAGGGATCTTCTACCAGGAAACAGTTTGTTGGGAGATTGTTGGACCAGTATTCTCTCCATATGTCAGATATTGATGGCAGTGCAGCTGAAGAGAGTTCGTCCATGGACCAGAGAGGCTTTCTAGATTTGAGGCAAAGACTAGGTGGGTTTATGAGCGTCTGATGTAGGGGTAGGAGTGGGTTGCTCATTGCTTTATTAAATTCCTTAATCGAGGCTTGTCTTCTCCGTATGTGTGGTGGAGCAATGTTAGATAGAACAGGCGGCCAGGAGAGAGGGGTGCTTCTCACTGTCCCACTAATTGTGTGCATGGTAGAGTTCAGATGGATGTCTATAAAGTTAGTGTGTGTACTTCTTTCCCAGACAGGGGCACAATATTCTGCTGCAGAGAATGCGAGGGCTAGTGCAGACGACCTTAGGACTTCTGCACCACAACCCCAGGTTGTTTCAGCAAGCCTTGAAATGATGTTATTTCTGGTTTTAATTTTATTGGAGAGGTTGATGATGTGCCTTTTATAGGTTAGGCTTCTGTCCAGGCTCACTCCAAGGTATTTTGGGTGAGGCTCTGGGGTATTTTTTTTTTATTGCGGGGGGGGGGGGATTGAGACCCAATTAAAAATTAAAACATTGAAAACATGCATTTATACCAAATGCAATTCTGACATGAACTGTATACAGTTTTATAAATTTTTAAAACACAAACCTGATTTATTAAAAAGAAAGTTCATTCTTGTGAAAAGTATCGAAATTAAATTTTTTAAGTAATAATAAGTAATAATATGATTGTTTAAAATGCTATGTATATACTTATATTTTATAATAAATCTTATCAAGCTTTTTAGTTTTAGTGAAACAAATAAACGCTACCTGCTTTTTTTTTATATTATGAAATAATTTCTGATTTGTCCTTTATTTTATCCAAAAAAATATATTAAACTATAACAAACGATTTTGTTATCAATGAGTCTGCTCTAGAGAGAATTGACTGTACATAAATATTAATACATCAGAAAAATTTTCAAATTAAATGTAGTAAAAAAAAAACATTTAATCAATTAATCTTTATTGAAGAAAATATTCCAGCATACAAATTAAGGTAAGATATTGTTATTATTAGTATACAGGTATCTATCTCCATGAATAAGAAGACTCATCATAGGAGATCAATTCACACAACATTTATCAACCAGTGTCCAAAAGCTAAAGACAAACTACATTTTTACTTGTATATGTAAAAAATGTTCATGACTACTGAGAAAATGTGGACAAAAAATTTATTGTCAGCATACAAATAAATTATATTACACAAAAAATGTGTTATAAATTTTGTAAAAATTGAATTGCAATACATCTCTGGAAAAAGTTACAAATTTTCTAAGGATGTAGTTAAGGAATTAATGAACAGTGCTTACAAAAAAAAGAGACATTTCAGTATGGAATATGTCCACTATGAACTGCGATGCAGCTCTTGCAACGCTGAGCCATGCTTAGCATCAAGTGATTCTGGAGTTTTTAAGGCAAACTGGCCCACTCCTCCTTCAGAGATAAGGCCCTGTTTATTTTCTGGGGGGGGGGGGGGGAAATTCAAGCTACAATGCATCTCCCTGTCACATCTCAAATCGGTTCTATGAGGTTGAGATCTGGATAGCGTGCTGACCACTCGATTTGATTAATATCCTTGGTCTACATTGCTTGTGTGGCATTGTCATCCATGAAAATGAATTCTTCATTTACAGCACCGTGGAAAAATCAAACACGATGTTTGAAGAACTTTGTCGCAATATCATTCGCCAGTCATAGTCCCTTTTTTCAGCATTTGTAGCTCGGTGCATCCAGTAAGCACAATGCTTCCCCACACCATGACCCCAGCACCCCTGTACCTATCCCTTTCAAGAACATTCTCATGATGGTAAACAGTACCACCTTCATGCCAGATCAAGTGTCATCTAGAATCAGAGGAAAGACTAAAACAACTGTTATCTGTAAAGAACACATCAGCCCATTGGTGTCTTGTCCAATTTTTATAGATGAACCAATTCCACTGAAAACATGCCCTACAATGAGCTGTGGATACAGACTACATGCTGGGTGTATAGGCCTACTTGTCATAGACATCTTGCCACAGCTTGAATGGAGATGACTTGCTGTTATGTGTTGATTACATTTTGCTGTTATAACCCAAAATCTGTCCTCATGCTCTATGGTAGAGAGGGCAACTTATTAGCAAACATCTGGAACATATTCCATTGGTTTGAAATGCTGCCCAGAGCCTGGATAAAACGTGCTGTGAGATTCCAAATTCAAGTTTGCAAGTTTATTCTATCAGGAAAAGAGTTTCCTTCAGACACAATTCGCTTAGTGCAGTCTTTTGCCTTTTAACCTGTTGAGTACAACCATGTGACTCCCTTTGCATGCAATTCAAAAATATGAATGTGTATCCACTTTCTACTCAAAATCAAAAGTTATACAAACTGCCACAAGCTAATTTGACTGAATTTGTGTGATTGTAAACTTCACAGATAGAGTTCGTCCTTAGATTTTAGACACCAGTGTACCTATCCTTAAACCTATGGCAACCCATTCACCAGCAATAAATCTAGTTCCCACACTCTTACACAATTTTCACTGGTGATTCTTTGTTCTCTTGCCATGTACTGAAAATATTTTTCAGTGTCAATCCTATAAAATCCCTTTAATAACTTAAATGCTTCTATCATGTCTCCTCCTCTTTTTTTTTTTTTTTTTGCCTATCAGCTAATTTTTGAAGCATACAGACTAGCAATCTATTCTCATAGGGAACATTCCAGAAAAATGCCAGAATCTTTGTTGCTGACCTCTGGATCCTCCCTATAAAGTTATCCTCAAAGAATCTGGGAGTCCACATTTGTGTGCAGTAGTCCAGATGTGGCTTTATAAAGAGGAACGAAAACTTCTTATCCCTGCTTGTTAGTGTGTTCTGCAACAACCACGTAATCTGAGGTGCTGTTTTTGCTACCTTTGCAATATGTCCTCTAAACTTCAATTCCTCTCCACAATCACAGCGAAGTACCTGGCCTCATCAGTTTCCTGCAGTTCAGTTATATCCATATAGTACACAGCTCATGATCTCTTCCCAAAGTGCATCATTTTACACCTATTCACATGAAACTGGCAGCCATTTACCTTTGTAAATCTTCCTGGGATCTCTGAATCATCTTCACTTACCATTGCTCTTCCCAGTTTAGCATCATCAGTGAACAAATGAATATTTCCTGTCAAATCATTTCTTATATCATTGATATACAAATTAAACAAGAGACAATACCTTATTGTTTACCATCACTCCTGAGATGCAGATTGGCCTATAATTTGCAACTTCTGTCTTGGAGTCTCCTTTATGACTAATTTGCCCTTTTCCCACTCCACTGGTGCCTTCCCAGTAGTGGTCAGAGGAGCTGAAAATTCCCTTGAACATTCTTGTAATACATGGGTCAATATGCATCTAATCCCATTGCTGTGTTCATATTGAGGTTCTGCAACGTTGTAAACACTGCCAATTTTTTCAACCTCTATTCTCCTATCAGTCAATGTCACATCTGGTATTGCAATGTCACCACCTAGAGGATACACCCCTGAAAAATGCTCAGTCTGTAAATCAACTATTTGGTTTGCTTCTATTATCTCTCTACCATAACCTCCTTTTTTTTAACTTGCCATATAGCAAAATAGCATAGGGAAATTCCTCTATAATTCTTACATTCAGTTAAATTCCCTGTTTGACGTGTGCTCATTTCCAATCATACACAATTCGACATTAGGTGGTGTGAGTTAAACATCAGTCATCGTGTGGGATGCAGTAACATAAGTAAATTTTATTTTAAATGTGTGCCATTATTTTCTAGGAAAGACCTCCTGTGATGAGTCTTTTGACTTCATTGAGGCCTGAATAATAATAATAATATTGTCACAAGTTGACTCCTCAGCCTGTCACAATCACTTTAGGGTTTCTTTTGGCCTTATCAGATGGTTTTCTTTCTCATACATATCACTCTTCTTACTGTGCCTTATACTGCTCATGGATATGCTGATAACATTTCTTTGTCTGCAACTCCTGCATAATGAGGCTATTAATCCATCTAATTCCTACTTCTGACTTTCTGATTTATCCTTCTGACTCTGGGTGTACATTCTGATACTGCTTCCTTCAAACATCTCTTGACTACTTCCCATGCACCATCAACATCTCTTCCCTCCATATTCTTATGGCATTGCACTGCTGAAAGCTTACTCCTCAGCTTGTTATAATCACCTGCTTTGTAATTCCATATATATCCCTTCTTAGGAAAATTCTGCATGTTTTTGCAATCTCCTAGGTCAAGACTACATGATCATTTTCTCTAAGCAGAGACAGCATAGCTAAATTAGTTAGTGTCTTATATAAGTATCCATTATTTTTCATTATCTATGAACTATTTTTCCTGTAAATGTTGCATAGGGAAATTCCTCTATAATTCTTACATTCAGTTAAATTCCCTGTTTGACGTGTGCTCATTTCCAATCATACACAATTCGACATTAGGTGGTGTGAGTTAAACATCAGTCATCGTGTGGGATGCAGTAACATAAGTAAATTTTATTTTAAATGTGTGCCATTATTTTCTAGGAAAGACCTCCTGTGATGAGTCTTTTGACTTCATTGAGGCCTGAATAATAATAATAATATTGTCACAAGTTGACTCCTCAGCCTGTCACAATCACTTTAGGGTTTCTTTTGGCCTTATCAGATGGTTTTCTTTCTCATACATATCACTCTTCTTACTGTGCCTTATACTGCTCATGGATATGCTGATAACATTTCTTTGTCTGCAACTCCTGCATAATGAGGCTATTAATCCATCTAATTCCTACTTCTGACTTTCTGATTTATCCTTCTGACTCTGGGTGTACATTCTGATACTGCTTCCTTCAAACATCTCTTGACTACTTCCCATGCACCATCAACATCTCTTCCCTCCATATTCTTATGGCATTGCACTGCTGAAAGCTTACTCCTCAGCTTGTTATAATCACCTGCTTTGTAATTCCATATATATCCCTTCTTAGGAAAATTCTGCATGTTTTTGCAATCTCCTAGGTCAAGACTACATGATCATTTTCTCTAAGCAGAGACAGCATAGCTAAATTAGTTAGTGTCTTATATAAGTATCCATTATTTTTCATTATCTATGAACTATTTTTCCTGTAAATGTTGCATAGGGAAATTCCTCTATAATTCTTACATTCAGTTAAATTCCCTGTTTGACGTGTGTTCATTTCCAATCATACACAATTCGACATTAGGTGGTGTGAGTTAAACATCAGTCATCGTGTGGGATGCAGTAACATAAGTAAATTTTATTTTAAATGTGTGCCATTATTTTCTAGGAAAGACCTCCTGTGATGAGTCTTTTGACTCCATTGAGGCCTGAATAATAATAATAATATTGTCACAAGTTGACTCCTCAGCCTGTCACAATCACTTGCTTTGTAATTCACATATATTCCTTCTTAACAGAAAATTGTGCATGTCTGGCAATCTCCCAGGTCAAAGATTACATGATCACTTTCTACAAGTGAAGGAAACATAACTAGATTGGTTAATTGATTAGTGTTATGCTCTCTGATGTAATGATCAGATCCAGCACTCTTGAACATCGTGTCCCCTCCATTAGATGTTCCCTCAAGTAATTATCTGTTAGCAACTGTATAAATTCCATTTCCTTCCCTGCTTGTAACCATTGCTTCTCCCAAACTATGTTTCTCCCCATAGTTTCTTCTCTCCATAGTTGAAATCCTCTATAATAATTACTTGACCTGTAATGTTTAGTTTAGTTCTGTTGGCCTCTAACTGACATCAGATAGCTCGAAATAAATTTCCCTCTGAATTCTTCCTGTAATGTACTTCTCCTTTTGGCTTTAATTTTTCTGCTATCTATTAGCAATCCCACCCCCCCTCAATCCTGTTTCTTCTATCCACTTTGAAGACATGCATTCTATTCCTATGACTGTATCATCCTCAATCAACCACCTCTCACTGATGCCTATAACTTTTGATCAAGTTGTGCCAATGCCATAAACTCCTAAACCTTATTTCGAATACTTCTGGCATAAGCATACATTAACTACAATACCCCCTTCACTCCACAATCTCCCTTACACCTTGTGTTACTTAGCCCACTAAAGTTAACCTGGGGTGTTACATTTTTGCATCATGTGATTACTCTCTGAAATCATATGATCGCTCATCTGAAATGACATCGATAATCCCCACTTAGTACTAAGCTCATTGGAATCTGTGCAGCTGCTGCTCAAATCCCTTCACAGTGCACCTTGAAACAAACAGAACAAGTTTCTTTTTCTCTTCTTTCATCCCTGCGATGCATTGTGGAACAGTCTTCCCCTTGTTGTGTTTCCCAAGGAATAGAATTCACAGTCTTTCAAATCAAATGGAAACAAGTTCCTCCTTTCCTAACCCACTACCCATATATAGTATTAATGTATTATAAGTTGATCAACCAAACCTCTCATGTATGAGCTCAACATAAAAAAATAAAATAAAAAAATTCTCCCACTTACTAACCTCTAGGTTGTCTGGATCCATGTTCACATGCATCCTCCCTGAACATTCTAGTTTCCCTATATATTAAAGATGCCAAGAAATTATATTCTTGGTCTAAATAAAGTTTGTGTGTAAAGTAATTTCACGACTGGGCTACTTGTATATAGAGGCTAATGACTTTACATCACTTGCTTAGTATCCCCTAAAGCAAAGCACATATCCTTACAGGCATTAATGCTATGCATTAATGTCTGTAATTAATGCTATGCATTAATGTCTGTAATTAAATTACATTAATGCTATGCATAATGGGAAGGGTCACTACCCAGACCAGTTTCAACCTTTATCGAGGTATTAGTGAGAGCCAGACCCAGAAGTGATACCAAGGTTGAAATAATGCAGCAGTCATATTTTCATATACAAGTAGTTAAAAGGTGTCACACCTTATTACTAAAATACTCTGGATTAGAGTTGGATGTTGAAGGTTTTTCACTTGGTTATACTATAAATTAAAGATGGCCAAGAAATTATAGTCTTGGTTTAATCCTTTATCCAAGTGTAAGCAAACAAAGTTTGCTCATATGAATCAATGAATCATCATACAAAATTCGATCCTTATTTTCAAGCTTTCACTCTTTCATGCTCTGCTTTTTCTCTCCTTTCTTTTTCTTTTGTGTCATACCATCTACCAGGTGTTTTTTCAACCACTCATCTTACATTTTATTTTGTGAAGAACTCCAAGTAAGTGTGCAATCTTTTTCATTACCTTTTGGTCATTCATACATCATTCATAGTCATTCACACTGCTTGCAACACTAACTACACCAATCACGTTATCATGTATTTCATCTTTCAACTCACTACTATCACTCTTCTTACTCTCTTCATATTCCTGACATTCACTCACCAAACACTTTTGACAAACATGTTCTCCAGTTTCAATCTCCTTCCAAAAATCTCTGGTTCTGCAAAGGCCATACATTTTGCATGCTAAAATCGCCCACTGTTACTTTGCACATTACTGCCATGCTGCACAATATTGTACAAGAAAACAAATATTAGACCTTTAAAAATTAAAAAAATTACACACGCTATCCTTACAATTAATCACACAAACACTCATAAATATAGTGATGAAAACTGTGCCCAATGTGGGGTATTGGACATAGATTCTCCAAGTCTGAGAATATTCTCAGAAATTCTGTAATAATTCATTTAATGATTATACACACACACACACACACACACACACACACACACACACACACACACACACACACACACACACACACACAATACAAATTTAAATTGTTTCTTTATTAATGTACAGTATATTGTTTCTTTATTAATGTGAAATATGACTCAAAATACATAATTTATATAAAGAATATAATTTTTTACAAGGAAAGTTTAACGACTGTGGCAATCATGCAGTGGGGATTCACAATATACTGCTACCATACACTGCCTTTAACATGATATTTAACTTTCAGTATATTAAAAAACTGTCCTCAAAAATGCCTATATATAAAAAAATAATAAAAACTAGTAATTTTTAAAATCTTTAAATATAAGATGAGATAAAAACTTGCATCCTTCAATAAAAATATTATTTGGACCTTTATGAAAAATAGATAGAAAAATAATCTGTTTATAATCAGCTTTATCTAAATTACTATTCCTAAACTATTTTGCATAGATACAATGTATATCTAATAGACTCATGAAATCTATCAAAATTATTGAGACTAACTTCATTTCTCTAACAAGTTATGCTGCATAGGGTATGGTACATGCAGTAACTGAAGAAGTAACTGCCTCTACAGACTAAATTGTGCTTCACTATATTTCTTCAACCACCATTATAAGCTGGTGTATTATTACTATATGTCACACTATGGGATGGCTGAGAAACAGAGATACGTGTACTTTAATTTTTGTGTAAAAATTGATAAGATGGGATATCAATTAAAGCAAACTGCATTTAAGAAAACTGGAGCAAGCAAAGAAAGATGCTGATTGCTGTGCTATTTAAAAAAACACCAAATATTTCTTAAAAGTGAAAAAAAATAGTATCTTTCGGATTCCCTTCAACTTCCAAAAATGAAGTGGTTGGAGTGTTTTCCACAATATCCAACTCATTTTAGTAAAATTATGGAGACTACAACTGTGTAAGGAATAATTACTTTAATTTCCTGACATTTCAACCTTCACATTAAGGTCATCATCTGGAACACACACACACATATATATATATACAAAGACAAGCTACATTACATTTCTAATAGTAAGCCAAAGTGACAATGATTTGATCATCATTATTCTACTGGCCTGACCTCTAGTGGGGAAAAAACCTGCATCAAATTCTATATTCTATTTATAACATCATCAGAGTACAAATTCATATAGATAGTTTTAATATAGTGAAGTGGTGGTCTAATCCATAATTTAACACGAGTATTATATTAGAGTTATGACCCTGGATTGCTTCCTAATTATAATTAACTTTCAGACTAAAAGGTTAAGTGGATAGAATATGTGCCATCCATATTCTTGTGATTTTTAGACCACCATTAATGTTAAGATTAGGGTGGTTGATAAGAATTTCACATGCCTCCTTAAATTTATGCTCATACATCAGACCAAAACGTGGTATGAGCATACATTTAAAGAGGCCTGAGAAATTCTTATCAACCACCCTAATCTTAACAATAATGGTGGTCTAAAAATCAAGAATATGGATGGCACCCACTTAACCTTTTAGTCTGAAAGTTAATTATAATTAGGAAGCAATCCAGGATCATAACTCTAATATAGCACTCTTGTTAAATTATGGATTAGGCCACCCACTTTGCTATATTAAAACTATCTATATGAATTTGTTCTCTGATGATGTTATAAACAGAATATAGCTTTGATATAGTTTTTTTTTTTTTTTTTTGCTAGAAGTCAGGCCAGTAGAATAATGGTTGATCAAATCATTGTCACTTTGGCTTACTATTAGAAATGTAATGTAGCTTGTCTTTATGTATACTTCAGATGATGACCTTCATATTAAGGTCGAAATGCTGGGAAATTAAAGTAATTATTCCTAACATGGTCGTAGTCTCCATAATTTACTAAAATCAATACTGATCACCATGTAACACTAAAAGAAAGGATTCACAATATCACTGTTACCCAACATTTGTATATGGAAATATCAATATGACAATGCTCCTACACATTCAATCAAACTTGGTATGCCATTTTTGGTCAAATGCTGCATCCTACTATTAAACAAAATGTGATAAATATGAAAAATAGAAAAATTAAAGAGGGCTTTCAATGATACCAAACAATTGCATTTGAAAATTGTTTTCAGTGATGGCAGAAATAATGGAACACAGAGAAACATATACACAAAAACTTAGTTCAAAGGGAAAGGAGAGGGGGGTTGAGGAAATTAACCTTTACACTGTAAAGTACAACAGTGTGATATTTTATAACTTCAGTTTTAATCCTTTTTCATCAGACCTCATATACCATTTAAGTGCTAGCCTAAAAGATTCTTTGAACGATGAGCTTCTGATATATCTATACATTGTGCAATTTTCACTTATGATAACAAGTAAGTTACACTGTTATAAAATGATGTACAGAAAGATTTCCCAAAATTTTAACATTTGGCAACTATGAAAAACTGGACCTTTTTTGAAAGTACACAATCTCTCTTGCACATTATATTATATCATGAGTATAATTCTCCTTTCTTCAATGCATATAAAATATACATATTCTCTATTTCACATTTCTCATTTTACGTTATTTGTTTCATAATGTTACTTATGTACAATATATAAGTCATATAAATGCAATACATAAAAATAATTTTTGCTTATTCAATAAGCAGCAATGTAGATTGCTAATTACTGATATGAGGTTTGGCTAAGTAATGGGCTGGTGTTTCTTAAAACCAGAATTTTCGGCACACTGCAATTGGGGATAGATATTTCAAGATGAACTGTCAACACAAATAATAATTTTGATTTCTAAATAATTTTTAAAACATTTATGCATATAAATATGCTGAAAATTTTTCTAGTGTTGGAATAACTAACACCAAAGCTGAAATAATTAAATTGAGTAAATAATTAATTAAATGTTGTACTTCAGTCTCTTCAAAAGATTCTGTAAATATAAAAATGATTGGCTGATATTACCAAATGAAGCAATACTATCCAGAAAGCTATTTCATGAATACTGATAAGAATTTCAGTAACTCCTTACTGTTTGAATCTCGCTCAGAAAAGCAGAAACCTATAGTATGTTAAACTTACTATAGGACAGTGCATGAGTTAAGGTCAGAAAATCAGAGAATTCTGGCTCCAGAAAGACTAAACCACTTTTTTTTTTTAAGTAATGACATCATGATTCATGCTAGCATATTTTAACCATAAAATATGTGAATATGTGAAAGGCACTTTAAAACATTTTTATCTGTTTCTATTACTATGATTAAATTTTTTTTTTTTTAAACAAAATCTTAAATACAGACATATCTGTATGCAAAATTCTGAAAATATAGCCAACTAAGCATAAAATAAGATTAATAAGCAGATGCGACTTGTCACAACATTACTGTATATTTATTTGGGCAGTGAGGAATTATCACCTGATGGAAAACTGGCCTGTACAAACACATCACTGCAAACTGAATGTTTTCTGTACATTGCTGATGCTATACTATGAACACTAGTGATATCAGGTCTCCTCTCAGGATCAGGATTTATACAAGCTGCTACTAAATCTCTCAACTGCAAATAATATTTAAATATAAAAATCAATTTTAGATTATAAATGATTCTTTCAATCATTCATCATTCCATATTATATTTTTTATTCCATATTCTATATTCTATGATAGAAAAATTAAGGGTATGATAGTGAGTGTAAACAAAATGAAAGAGCGTATGTTGTATGGAGATTCAAGAGGCATGTTAGTTGAGAGTTTAACAAAATCATACCAACCCAGTGCGACCGTAAAGAATGTAAGCGAGTCAATTAGAATGCAAAAACAGTGGGTGAAGGAACTGATAGTGGTAGCGGGCAAATGATTTGAAAGGAAACAAAAAGGCTATGGTGAAGAAATTGCTTAAGGTAGCAAAAGAAAAGAGTGAGAGAGTTAGGATGGTGAGTCTGTTGCCACGGCATGACAGTGAAAGAGTAGAGAAGGAGGGCCAAAATTCTAATGACTTTATGCGTGAATTATGTTTGATGAGTGGTGTGGAATTTGTGGATGCGTGGAATGAGTTCGATGGGCGAAAGGATTTATATAAAATGAATGGATTACATTTGAATGGATTTGGTGTGCAGAGACTTGAAAAGGTGTTGTCGAATGTGGTGGAAGTGAATGTACAGAACCAGGGAAACTAGAGTTATTAAGGGGGGGGGAGTAGATATGCAGATTTTAGGGAGACAGTTGAGTGTGTGAATGTGTGTAATATGCCCAAGTGAGTAGGAAAGACCACAAATCAGAATGGGATAGTTAGTATAAGGCATCAAAATAGGGATGGGACAAATCGGCTTCTTCAGTTCATGTATACAAATGCCAGAAGTATTAGGAACAAGAAAGAAGAATTTTTGGCCTTGGTTGGCACTTCCAGACCACAGGTTATTGGCATTAGTGAAACATGGCTGACAGAAGATGACACAGCTAGTGGGATTGAATGTGAGGGGTATGGTGTGTTCAAGAGAGACAGGGGGAATAAAATGGGGGAGGTGTGTTATGGATGATAGCGAATGAGCTACAGCCAAGGAGAATAGAAGTGGAACCGCAGGATAGAAATAAGAGCACATTTGAGGCTATTTGGTGTGAGATTGAAACTAGCAGAACAAAATATACAGTTGGGTGCTGCTATAGAACCAGGTGATGGAATAGATGGTGGAGATAGTATGCATAAGCAAATAGAAGAAATGAGTGGAAGGAGGGTAATTATTATGGGAGATTTCAATTATGGTAACACTGATTGGAAGGAGGAGAGGACACATGGGAGGAAGGAATTGGATTTTCTGCAGTCATCAAGGGATAACTATCTGCGACAGCATGTAATGGAAAATACTAGCGGTCAGAGAGTGCTTGACCTAGTAATTGCATCTGAGAATTTGGCTGTAACGAATATGACCACGTTGCCACCAATTGGTAAGAGCGATCATAGGGTTTTGACTTGGGAGGTGGCTAAAGGTGTGGAATTTACAATTAAGACTTAGGAGATTGATTGGTACAGTGCCATGGCATGTAAAACTGCAAGGGCTAGAAGTTGAGAGTCCATGGGAGGCAGTTAAGAAGTGTTTGCATGAAGCAATGGCTGATTGTATACCTAGAGTCTGAATTATAAATCAAGTAAGAGTTAAATGGATGAATTAAGCTTGAGCTGCAAAAAAAGAAACAACTATGGAGGGAATTTAAGGAGAAAGGTGACCGGCAGACACATGAACTGTATAAAGCCCAGGCCAGAAGGGTAACGAGTGTGGTAAGAAAAGCAAAAAAAGGATTATGAAAGAACATTGACAATGCAGGCTAAAGACAATCCTAAACAGTTTTTTCGATATGTTGCAAGTAGAAGAAAAAATGTATATGGCAGAATGATTTTAAAGAATGCTGATGGTAAGGAGGTAACTGAATCAGTTGATATAGTTGAATTACTGAGTGAGCACTTTGCAAGAGCATATCATCCAGGTGGTGACATTGCAGAAATGAATGAACCAAAAGTTTATACGGGTATTGTGGTGAATGAGGTGGAGGTGAGTAGTCTATTAGAAACCTCAATGTCAATACATCTGTGGGATTGGATGGTATACCAGCTCGTGTCGTACGTGAAGCAGCTAAAGAATTGTCAGTACCCTTGACCATTCTGTTTAATCTGAGTCCGGGTCTGGGTTAGTCCCAAGGGGGTGGAAAGAGGGGAAAATAGTTCCACTGCATAAAGGAGGTTCCAAGACTGCTGTTGTAAATTACCGACCGATTAGCACATCAGGAATTGTCTTGGAGAAACTAGTCAAGAGAAGAATACAGGATTGGATAGATGAAAATGGGATACTGTATGGAGGACAACATGGTTTTGTGAAGGGTAGATCATGCCTCAGTAATTTGCTCACGTTTTATAACACAATAATGACTGAACTGGATAAGGGTAATGGGTTTTCAGTGATTCTACTGGACCTTGCCAAGGCCTTTGATAGGATACCACATGGAACTCTAATCAGTAAACTGGAGCAGATGGGGATGGACATAGGGTTGGTGAGATGGATAGGAAGGTGGTTGATGGAGAGATACCAGAGAGTGGTTTATTCAGGAGTGGAGTCCAAAAGACGGCTTGTGAGTAGTGGTGTACTGCAGGGTTCCGTTCTTGGACCACTACTTTTCAATTTGTTCATCAATGATATAGGAAAGGATCTGAGAGGAAGTGTTCACTTGTTTGCTGATGATGCAAAGTTGGGTAGAGCAATTGTGAGTGCACAGGATGTCAAAATTTTGCAGGATGATTTGGATAGTTTGGAGGACTGGGCTAAGGAAAATGGATGTCAATATAATGTGGCAAAGTGTAAGGTTATGCATTTTGGAGTGAAAAGATTAGCAGCAGTATATCACAATGGTGAAACCGTACTCCAGGAGATTGATGAGGCCAGGGATTTGGAAGTGTTGGTGGATAGGGAGTTGAAGTTTAGGGGGGCACATTGCAAAAGTGGCTTAAACAGCTCATCAAATCACTTGGTTACTGAAAAATACTTTAACGAGGAGAGACAAACAAGTTATTGTTCCTCTATATCGAGCCCTGATAAGACCCCATCTGGACTACTGTGCCCAGATATGGGTGCCAGGGTTTCTTCTTGGTGGGGAGGAGGTGGAGAGGATCCAGAGACGAGTGACCAAGATGGTGGCAAGTCTGTGGAATGAACCTTATGAGAACAGATTGACGATTTGTGGGTTGCAAAAATTGGTTGATAGGCAGAAAAGGGATGATATGATTGAGACATTCAATTTACTGAAGGGTTTCTATAAGATTAATCCAGAAGATATTTTTGAGAATAGGGCTGGTGGTGGGAGGACTAGGGGCCATACATGAAAGCTGGCCAAAAATGTGGTTAAAAGGGGTGTTAGAGCTAGGTTCTTTACTTGGAGAGTGGTAAATGAGTGGAATAAGCTGCCAGTTGAGCTGCCAATGAGTCTGTTGTGGGTGCTGTGACTGTGAATGAGTTTAAGGTGAGGTATGATAGATACTGTGTGAAAGACGAATAGTTGTTCTTAACATGATGTTAGGGCCTCCCTCGATGAGTCTGTCGACCCCTTGGAGTTGCCCATAATAATAATAATAATAATAATAATAATATTATTATTATTATTATTCCACACTCATAATTAAAACAGAATACAAAATACATAACTGAGTATCTATAGGTGAAAACAGGTAGGGACACAGAAAAACACCATTAGCTGTGTTCTTAGTAATGAAAATACAGAACAACTTATATATTTTAGCTATTTAGACATATTTAGTAAATCTGAAAAATTAAACATCATTATCAAATAATCCTGACACTATATTCTAAAGCAGGAGTGGGGAACTTTTTTTCTGCCAAGGGCCATTTGGATATTTATAACATCATTCACGGGCCATATAAAATTATCAATTTAAAAATTTGCCTGCTATATTTGGTCAAACATTTAATTAACTCATCTCTAATGTGATGGCTGGAACTGCTTCTCTTTGGTGAGGCATGTGATGTTAACTGGTATTGATGATGTTGCTACTCACAACTGCTTTAACAGGTTTGCGTCGGTCCGTCTGTAGTGCAGTCGACTCTTTGCGATGGTAAGTTTTGAAAAGAAATGTTTGCAGCAGTAAGTTGTTCCAAACGCAGATGCATATTTCAATGCATGTCTCCTCAAAGTGCGAAATTCATCATTGCTTATGTAACGTTTATAGAACTCAAGCAGTGGGAGGTTGTCATACCTAGCTTTCAGCTCATCGTCACTTTGCAGCTGAATGATTTTGTGTTGTAGGTTATCACGCACATCAGTTGGTTCCACATTGAACGGTGTAGCAAAGATGTTCAATTCCATTTGTTTACTTTTCACATCCTTGAATCTTTCATTAAATGCCTCGATTAGTTTCACACATTCACCAGCATATTCAAGTGTCGTAGAAGGCTTTTGTCTTTCCAGAGTGGTGAAATGCACTGTGTTATTCCCTCCAAGTTGCACCTTCCACAGCCTTAATTTAGCTTCAAATGATTTCATGTTTGAAAGCAGGGAGCTGAGAAGCTGGTTGGGGCCCTGCAGCTTGACGTTCAGCTCTGAGAGGTACTTGGTAATGTCCACCATGAATGCTAGATCACAGCCACTTGCTATCATTGAGTTCCCTGACAGGTTTTCCCTTCATCTTCATGAACTGCTTGACTTCATCCTGCAGTTCGTAAAACCTCATGAGCATGTTCCTGCAACTCAGCCACTGCACTTCACAGTGATAAACAAGATCACCATACTCAGACTAAAGATCATTCAGTAACTCCTTAAACTGGCGGCTGTTAAACCCTCTGCTATTGGCAAAATTTATGCATGACACTACTGTTGACATCACACTGTCGAGCCGCAATGACTGTGCACAGAGACTTTCTTGGTGTATAATGCAGTGGAATATAATTAAATCACTTGGATCAAGACTGAGATGATTCGGTTCTTTCTTGACAAATGCAATTAACCCTTTTTGCGAGCCAACCATGGCTGGAGCTCCATCTGTAGTAAGGCCACTTAACTTTTTAAATGTCAGCTCAAGTTTTTTCATTGATAAAACAAGTCACTTGGATCAAGTGACTTGGATGCTGGCCTGGTTGGCCAAGTGGATAGTGTGTCCGCACTCCAGCCCAAAGGCTGTGGGTTCGAATCCCGCCATAGGCATGGATGTTTGTGATTGTCTGTGGAAATACCAGTGGTGGTCGGCAGTAGATAACATTGGTGTAGTTACAGTCAGTTGGTGATTGAATGGTGGAGATGAAGTTTTAGAGGAGGTGCCCTCCCTCGATGAGTCCTTAGACTCCATGGAGGTGTCAAATAATAATAATAATAATAAAACAAGTCTCTCAAGCAAGTCCTCATCTCTTGTAGTGCCATGCATAGCTTCCAGTGACAGCAGTTCCTCTTGTGTGTCAAACTCTGCAGTTATCCCACGAACAAAAATGAACAGTTGAGCAGTATTTGTTATGTCCGCTGTATCGTCAGAAGCCAGAGAAAAACTGGAAATCTCCTGCAGAATCTTCCAATGTTTTTTCAATATCTTGTGCTAAGTCAGTAATCCAATCTGAGATGGTTCTCTGAGACAAACTAACACTCTGAAACAATTTTACTTTGTCTTTTGCTAACAACTCCACAGCAGCCACCATGCACTCTTTCATAAACTCTTCTTCTACATGAGGCTTCAGCTTCTTTGCAATTAACTCGCTCACTACATAACTTGTCTGAATAATGTTGTCTCTGTCACAACGAGGCCTAGTGAAAGCAGCTTGTTGTGATTCCAAACTCCATTGAAGAGCATTCATTTTATCAGACGCATTTGGCCTCCCAATTCATTGAGTTTAGCATGTTTTGAGCTCTAATGATGCTCCAGATTGGCTTTTTTCATTATTGCTAATGCATCATCACAAACTAGGCACACAGGTTTGCCTTTGACTTCAACAAAAAAAAAATAATCATTTGTCCATTTCTCTTGGAAAGATCGACACTGCATCAACTTTTCTTTGTAAGTCGCCATTTGTAGGATGTCACACCACTTAAGTTTTAATAATATCTAGTATTGGATATTAAAAGTTAATAATATCCAGTACTGGATATTATTATTTTGCTTTGATCGCTGTTCTAATCCTGCATCTTGGATTTGGAACATATCCAATGTTCGTAACATCGACTCTCAAGGTCTTCTCGTCATGCACTTGTATGTGTCCTGTCTATCCCATAATGGATGTTCCTTGCTTGTCCCTCAAAATTTAAGTCATTATTATGATTCATTTAATATAAATTTATGTTGCTATGAAAAAAGCTCTTAGATTTATTGAATTTCGAGTCCCACCTGTGGTTGCCTTGGCAGGGCCAGACCAAATGATTTCATGAGCCTTATACGGCCCGTGGGCCGGACGTTCCCCGCCCCTGTTCTAAAGGGTTTACAGAATAGTATGCTAGTGTTACATAATTTATTTCATGTAGCATTATCATGGACTAGCTTCCTATCAACAGTTTTCTTACAAATTAATTCATTATTTTTCAGGTCTTCAATAAATAAATGTTATTTATCTGGTAAGATGCAAGATGACCAAATCTTACATTTTTGGTCTTCTGTGGCACTACAATATTGGGGAAATGCACCGTGTTATTCCCTTCGAGTTATTCCCTTAGCCTTCTTCTAGACCATTTTCTACTACCTTCATATTCTTGTTTTGCTAACGTTTGCTCTCGCATTAAGTTTAATTGACCTTATCATCTCAGATTACTCTTCACACATTACTAAATACTAATGATCATCATTATTATTATTTATTATTTTTCCTCTTGAAAAATAATAGACAACTGGAATTTTAGAACTGTAGAGGAGGTGCCCTCCCAACAAGGGAGGGCACCTGCACTACAACTCCGTCTCCACTATTCAATCACCAACTGACCGCAACTACACCAATGCCATCTACCACCGACCACCACTGGTATTTATACAGACAATCACAAACATCTATGCCTATGGCGGGATTCAAACCCGCAACCTTTTGGTTAGAGAGTGGATGGGCTATTCACTCAGCCAACCATGCTGGTAAATGATGTTAAGCTTCTTAATAATACCTTAATTTCTTCATTTTAAATATGACTCTGCAAAATTTAATTTTGTTAATACCATCTGGAGCCTCCGTAGCTCGGTCAGTATAGACGAAGCCCTTTGCTCAGAAACACCTGTGTTCGATTCCTGTCGGTGACGTGGGGAACCTTTATGTGATCGCTTTCGACTAAAGGTGAGTTAGCCAGTCTCATACGGAAGTAAGGGGTTTTTTCACCCAGACACTCGGGTTTTTCATCCTCCCAGAACAAGCAAACCGGCCCAGTGAACACACATGGATTACAGTCATGAATACTTCCCAGCCATATGTCGGTCCTGAGCCCGGAAAAAACTGGGGAGTTGGGGAAAGCAATGGTGAACTACCCTGTAAAAATCTATTCTGGTGAGATTTTTGGTGACTCTGTGGGCAATGCCTACAGAGTCACCTATGGTCAGAAATGACTGAAAGGGAAAATCAGATCAGAATACCATCTGTTCATCCCACTAATTTTACTAAGAACTCTCAAATTTGTCTCTACTCTTCCATTAAGAGTTTTATTTACAATCCAACTTCAGTTCAATATATAAAACTGCTGTCTAGTAATGCAATCAATTTTCACTAGCATGCCTGTAAGAAATATAGGCATGGATGGTTATATGGACAGTTTGTACAGTTGGTTTTTACTATAGCAATACCACTAACAAATTCACTCATTATAGTAATCTGGTGTCCAAACCATCATCCCATATGCACAATGCAAAGCTAAAGAAATTTCACTATAATAAAAAACTATTCCTACGGTTCGCACGAGTCTGCTATAATGAGATTCAACTGTCTAATGAATTTCTTTTAGTATGGCATTTTACCTGGCGGCATTTGTTAAAATGGTTATTGATAATTAATTTAACATGTTAATTTTCTTGAGGATCTTCTATAAATTCTCTCTAAAACAAGTATAAATTTATAGTGTTTTCCAGATTCTTCAATGATTCCCTTTTATTCTCCTCCTCCCCCTGACTTTGACATAATATCATAATTGAAAACAATCCAGAAATTGCTGAGTGACTGAATGAAATAATTTATTAAATTTAATGAAATTACTCATTCGGTGAACTAGCTCAACTGAACAACATATATCATAACATGTTTTAAGGTGCTAAACAATAACACTGTACACATTGCAAGTTAGAGCATGTAGTGCAAATTAATCCACTTGCCAAAACTTGTTACAAACTTTACAAACTTGGAAGAGAGAGAGAGAGAGAGAGAGAGAGAGAGAGAGATCAATTTCATCTGGAATATTCCATTAGTTATTTAATAAAAAGTCTGTAAACACAGCACATATCCTGTGCTAAAATAATTACGTCATGCAGCTGCATAAACACCTAGTTTATGGTATAGATTCAAGAACCATTTTGGACTCAAAGTATAAGAAAGCTACATAAAATACGGTAATAAATAAGAAATGTATCCGCAGTAAAGAAGTTTAATTAATATGTTCACCAGACATTTTACATGATTTCCATTGAAACTTGCTTTACCACATGTATGTATAATAAATTTAGTTTAATCCTTTATCCAAGTGTGAGCAAACAAAGTTTGCGCCTGAAAGTATCTTCAGGACTGGGTTAAGGTGGTACACACCAGGGCAACTCAATCCAGAGTAATTTATTAAAAAAGGGTGGCACACCAATTGGCAATTCCTATAGGTGGAGATGACCTGCAAATGCTTCTGCCTGATATCTCGACTTGGGCCTGGCTCCCACTGAAGAGACCTCAATAAAGGTCGAAACCGGTCTGGGTAGTGGCCCTTCCCTTAATGCATAACAATAGACATATCCGCAAGGAGATGTGTTTTGCATTATAGGAGATACTAGGATAGGAGTGTTGGTAGCTTGCTCCACCTTTGCAACGAGTTGCCCTGGTGTGTACCACCTTAACCCAGTCCTGAAGATACTTTCAGGCGCAAACTTTGTTTGCTCACACTTGGATAAAGGATTAAACTAAATTTATTATACTCTAACCAAGTGGAAAATAAACTTTCAACACATGTATGTATGTCTCTTCTGTGGGTTAAGCATATGAATTTTCACAGTTTACACAGCATATATATATACAGGCACTGTCGGTGACAGGTTATTTTGTGCCCTAGGCAAAGTTTACAAGTGCGCCCCTTATTTCATAAACTAAAGTTTCTAATTGACATTAAACAAAATAAAATTGCCTTTCAGGTTAAATTAATAGGGCTTCATTTATTTTCTTTTTTAATTAATTTAAAAATTCTCTGTTATAATTCATTTATAAAAAAAATTATAAAATACCGAAATTTAATATTTTAAAATGTTAACGTTTTAAAATATTTATCTTAACTGAATTTTAAATAGCGGTAAGTTCAAATCATTTAGGTAAGGAATAAAAAAGAACCAAGAGTTAAATAGTAAAATAGTGTGATGTGTGAGGGATAAGGAAAAAAGAATCGATACTTAAATCATATATCACTATTTAATTTTTATATTTTAGTAAAGTATGAATAAAGCATAGCTTGAAGTTTTGTGCCCCTTCGTGGCTTGCGCCCTAGGTGGTTGCCTAGTTTGCCAAAATGGTAGCACCGGCCCTGTATACAGGTATCCCATGATCAACGCGGTTAATTAATCCCTCGATGTTACCACATATATCAAAATCACATTAATCAAATCTAATAATCAATGATTCTTTCTTTTAAGGTTACACGGTGATCAGCATTCATATTTATAAATTTAGGGACACAAAAACACACATGTTGAAAAGATTATTTTATTAATTATTAATAAAACACTACTTGATGTTTCGACCCCTGTATCGAGGTCATCATCAGAAGGATACATGTATATAAAGAACAAGCTACATGCTATATGCCTTGTATACCGGTGAACTAAATCTATGTAGTTAATTAATCTTTTTTCCTAGCCGGACCTCTAGCAATTAAAAAAAATATATATATATATATATATATATATATATAAAATAAAATAAAATAAAAAAAAAATACAACTACAATAAACTGCTAAAGTCCTCATGTATTAATATTCTTCTGGATTTGTACAGTTCTGATTGTTATAATATGATTTCCTTCAGTTGCTGTTGAATGTTACAAACACTACACCAGGTTGTCTTCTTGTAGTGGAATTTTTCTTTTTCTTCAGCTTGTTTAGGTTGTTAAACAGGTTGTAGATGGGTCCTCCACATTCTAGGAATGGTTAGGCCATCATTTTTGTTGAGATTGGGGTTATGTTAGAGCATTTCACATGACTCTTTAAATTTCCTCTCAAACCAGGTTTTGGTGCAGTGTAGGGACTTGGTATTTTTTCAATCAATTCTGTGGTATGTTTGGAGTGCGTGGTCAGAAAGCTCGGTTTTTCCAAAATGGAGGTATTTAATGTGTCGTTTGTGTTCGTCTTGTCTAATTGGGATAGTTCGCCCTGTTTCCCCTATGTATGGTATGTTACATGTACATTGTATTTTGTATACCCCTGGGTGGGCGCCAGGTGTGGAAGAGGATCTTTAGAAGAACTGAGTAGGTGTCTTAATTTATTCGAGAATTTAAAAGTGGTTTTAATGTTGTATTTGCGTAGTGTTCTGTCTATTTTTTCAGAAATGCCTCTAACATAAGGAATGGCAATAGCATTCCTGAAATCTTTTTTGTTCTTACTGGTATCTTTGTGGAGGATCTTATGAATAGTTTTTTTTACTGTATCCATTTTTTATAAATGTTTGGTTGATGATCTTGTATTCCTGGTTTAGAGCTTGTTCGTTAGAACAAATATTTTGAGCTCTGTGTTTAAGGGTGCTTATGACACCTAGTTTTTGTGTTGGGTGGTGGTAAGAATTTTTGTGTATGTATTGGCCTGTGTGTGTGTGTAGGTTTGTGGTAGACTGAGAAGGAGAGACAGCCAGAGGGAAGACGTGATAAGTGTGTCTAGGAATGGAAGAGAGTTTTTTTTCCATTTCAATGGTGAATTGGATATGTTTGTGTTGTTTGTTTAGGTGGCTAAGGAATGTATTTAGTGCTTCGCAGCTGTGGGGCCAAATTGCGAAAATATCGTTGACGTATCTGAGCCAAATTTTGGGCTTTAGGCATGCTGTCTCTAAAGCACGTTGCACAAAGTCTTCCATATAAAAGTTAGCTATTGGGGGGGAAAGCGGTGAGCCCGTGAAAACAATTTTTACCTTCTTTTTGAAGGTAAAAATTGTTTTGCCACACAAAATATCCAGAGCGGAGTACGTGGGCAAAGAGGGGCCGTGATGCCTTATGGAAATATGTTCCATAAGAGCAAGATAGTGTCATTGATTGAGACATTGGTGAAAAGGGAAGTTATGTCAACGATGACTAATAAATCTTGGTCGTTGAGTGTAATGTTTTTAATTTTATTTATGAAATGTTGTGTATTTTTTATGTAGGAAGAGGACTGACCTACCAATTCCTTGAGTATGGTTGCTAATTTTTTGGCTAAGAGATAATTTGGGCTGTCAATTCCTTCAGCAATCAGATGTAATGGTGTGTCTGCTTTGTATATTTTTGGCAGGCCATAAATTCTGGGTGCGCAGGCATAATGAGGTATTAATTTTTTTGCTGTTTCTTCTGGCCATGTGTGGATGGATTTGATTAATTCAGTTGTTTTCTTTTTGTTACGTTTTGTGGGGTTGTAGTTTACCATTTGGTAGGTGTTGTGGTCCGATATCAAATAGCTCATTTTTTCAATGTATGTTGTACGGTCTAAAAGGACAATGGCGTTACCTTTATCTGCTTTCGTGATTATAACGGCTTGGTTATTTTTTAAGGATTTAATGGCTAAATTTTCAGTTTTGTTTAAATTACTGCTTAGTTTTTTGTTTGAATTCACGATGTTTCCATGCATATTTTATCAGCTAGATTGGTGGGGAGGGATCTTAAACCTCTAATAATCAATGGTAACAATTACAGTTCATCCATGATCGATTACTGTATTAATAATTCGTTTTATATGGTACTCTTTTAGGAAAGAGTACCATAAAAATGTTCCATTTTTAGTTTTTTCTTAGCAGCATAAATTCTACGTTAACAAGCAAAATGACTCTCTAGACCTTGGCAAGCATTCTTCGATTAACATCTGGATCCATATCCATTACTTGGTGCCTAAGCGATTCTAAACTGCGAAATATTCCATCCAGTTCTTTAACTGTTATCTTCTTTGGAACCTCATCTTCACATTCCATTTGTTCGTTGTCTTCATATGTGTGTTGTTGTTCAATTTTAAGAAGATCGTTGTCACTAAAATCTTTTGAATTTGAATCCAATAATTATTTAACATCTTCTGCATCAACACCATCTAAACCAATTGCAACGATTTCTTCAACCACATTGTTCACAGGATTTTGAAAACAACCTAAGTTATTAGTGCATTCTGGCAAAAGGTTTTTCCAAACAGCTCTCATGCAGCTAGAAGACACTTGCTACGAGTCATGAATGTTTTCAATTGCGTGTTTAACATTAAAATTTTTCCAAAATTCTTGGAGAGTAATCGCATTTTCTCCAGTTGTTGTTTTTACTGCCTTTGAGAATGTCTTTTTAAGAAAATAAGCTTTGAAAGTTGTAATGAAGCCCATGTCCATGGGTTGTAGCAATGATGTCGTATTTGGTGGAAAAAATGACTTTCGCATTCTCACACAGATCATTAAGGGAATTTGGATGACCAGGTGCGTTGTCTAAAAGCAAAAGAGCTTTGAAAGCAAAGTTATTTCTCTTGCAATAAACTTCAACTGCCAGGCGAAAATAAGACTTAAACCAATCTTCGAATAGGCTTTGGGTAACCCAAGCCTTCTGAAATTACAGGTAAAAAGTTCTTGTTAAATCCTTTTAAAGCCCTTGTGTTCTGAGTTCGAGAGACAAGCAGTGGCTTCAATTTAAAATCTCCATTAGCATTCTCTCCAAGCATAACAGTTAAGTGATCTTTTGATACTTTATAGCCAGGCTGCTATGCTTCTTTTTTCGATATAAAAGTTCTAGATGGCATTTCTTTCCC
Source organism: Typopeltis vanoorti (assembly GCF_054136105.1). Lineage (NCBI taxonomy): Eukaryota > Metazoa > Arthropoda > Arachnida > Uropygi > Thelyphonidae > Typopeltis > Typopeltis vanoorti. Next base: position 28,079,224 of record NC_143556.1, on the reverse strand, counting down.
AATAATGGCCAGTTTCATCTACATTGAAAATTTGGCAGTAATCATAATCAATTTCTTCGATAATTTTCTGCAGCTCAGCAGGAAATGTAGTTGTAGCATCTTCATTGGCATCTTGCGGCTTCACTTGTTATTTTCACATTAATAATGGGATGTAAAATTTATGAAGAAGGTAATTTGTAAATACAGCAGAACAATTGGAGCTTGTAATACACCCACTCTGAATGCTTAATGGGAGAAATAACATCGTCATGTTCATGACTTTCTTTCTCTTGGCCAGGAAACACTCCTCGAGGCTTGCATGTTTTTGCGTGGTAAATTTAAAGGCGCATTAATTAACTCTTGCGCGTATATAAAGGGATTGTCGCACTTAATTTTGCTGCTTTGATCAAATCACGTGTTAAGCAAAACCACGTTAAACAAGGGATACCTGTATATATATATAATATTCATCCAAGCTTGATTTGCTTCTTCAGCCTTAAGGAAAAGGTTGGTTATATTCCACTAATTCGAGTCCTACCCAAGGGCCTATGAGTTGTGGAAATACCTTTGAATACGAATGGTGTGTCGAACCAAGTGGCCTTTTGCAGCTGCCTGGTTATTAATCTAAATTGAGTGCTTCTAGATGATTTTTCAATGTTTTGGGGATGGCACATAAATATATATATATATGCATATACTTCTTTATTTGCTTTAGAAAACTTGCTTTACATAAATCATTCGCTTTATACAATCAATGACTGACTGCATTATAAATAGACATTGCCATTCATTTTATGCAACTGAAATTTTGAAACAGGATGTGAGGACAAATGTATTTAGCTAGATACTGTGTTTGGTGTTATAATAAAACTGTTTTGCTAATAAAACCGTGTATGCAGCATAGTGTCTATGTAAGTGGGAGGTTTTTTTTTCATTATGCAGGGTTATTTTCATTCCAGTTGTTTCTAATGGTACACTTGTTGCTAAATATAGTACATAGACTATAATTGTCTGAATTATATTTAATGAAACAATAAAACTTAGTGTCATGTTGTACCATCATTTTTTATTTTTTTGCATGAACAGATGACATCAATGGCAATATCACATTAAAAATGAGGATATTAGGAAAGAACTTGACATTGTCAGCATCCAGGAGTGCATTAGCAGAGCTAATCTCAGGTGGTATGGTCACTTAAACAAAATGGGCGAGGAAAGATTAGCAAAACAAGTGTTCTCTGCCAGGTTGGCAGGAAAAAGACCCAGAGGAAGACCAAGATATAGGCTGATTGTTACGGTACAATGTGCCTTAGACGATAGAAATATAAGATCTGATAATGATAATATTGGAGTCTCTTGACAAGTAATAGACTGATTTGGAGGAAAACTGTAGATAGGAAGTTAGTAATGATGTAAATTTTTCATGTAGTACTATCATATCCTGTATGCCCCTTGAGAGTACATGTCAGGAATTTGATGATGATGATAAAACTTATTTTATTTTATTTTTTTGAATCTGCATTACGTGTCTGTTGGGGAGTTGATGTTTTCTCATTATATAAGGATATTTTCATTCCAGTTTTCAGAAAGAACAGATGTAGTGAAAAAAATTTGTCTATGCTGAATAAATATGAACCTTTGCATGTATTATAAGAAGAGGATTATGTCTGCTGCTCTCCAACAAAATATTATGCTAATATTCTGATAGTACTACTGCTAGTATTTGTTGGTAATATCAATAATACCAATAAATACTACTGAAAATACTATGCTAGTATTTTCGATAAAATAGAAGGGCTGTTGACAAAAAAAAAGAAAAATTATGTAATAAAAAACTTAAGTTAAAAAAAAATTATGTAAGGAAGAGATATTTAGCTGGATGTTGCTATAGGCTGGGGAATGTGGAGGTGATGAAGAAATGTATAAGCAACTTGGGTTAGTAAACAAGGGGAGAGTAATTATTATGGATAATTTTGATTATGGAAGAATAGATTGGAATGTAAAGATAACATTTGGGAATAAGGAAAATTAATTTCTCGAGATCTTGAGAGACAACTATCTTAGGCAATATGTAAGGAGGGCACACGAAGATGGAGAGTTTTAGATCTGATCATTTCATCACAGGATGTGATTGTGATTAAGGTTTTGCACTTTCCTCCAGTCAATGGGAGTGATCATGAAGTGATCACCTGGGTTGTGGCTAGCCATATGAAGACTTCTACAAGGAAGGGATATTATATTATTACTATTATTATTATTACCCTAAGCAACCTATAGAGCCAACCACACATCATACACACAGCTCATCATACCATGCCTTAAACACGTTCAAATTCTCTGCAAACACCACATTCTCAAGCAAGGCATCAAATTCATTCAGAAATCTGCAAGCAAAAAAACCTGCTATTCAATTCCTCATTTACATCCTCCTTATACAGCTTCCAGGGATGACCATTTGTTCTCCCCTGATCCCCCACCATTTTCTGTAAAACCTCTTCAATACTGATCCTTTAGCAAAAGACTACAGCAATATCTCTTACTAACTTGTAGGTCTCTATCATATCATATCATATCGCACCTCCTATCCACTAGATTCCACAAATTGCACTTTCTCAACCTTTCCTCATATACACCATTACAGAGATCAAAAACTACCTTAGTCAGTTGCCTCTGAACCCTTTCGACCACCTCTTTGTCCTTTTCCCATTATATATATGGCTCTGATTAGAGTCATACATAATGGAACAAAAATCTCCTTACTTCTACAAGTCAGTGTCCTCAGGATCTTTTCCAGAATTCATTGTATTATACTAACAATTTTGGAAATATGTCCACTAAATTTCAGATCCTTATCCACCATCACCCCAAGATCTTTATTTCCTCTACCTCCAACAATATATCCCCACCAAGCATAAATTCTACATCCCATCTTTGTTTCCCAAATTTTAAAACTTTACATTTTGCAACATTGAACTAGCATCCCCAATCCCGTGCCCATTCACTCAATTTATTCAAGTCTTCTTGTAAGGCCACAATATCTTCTCTATTCTTCATAATTTGTCTTAACTTTGCATCATCTGCAAACAACCAAATATTCCCATCCAAATCTTTGCCAATATCATTAACATACAGGTTAAACAGCAATGACCCTAAAACAGATCCCTGAGGCACACCACTTTCTTCTTCCGGGATATTGCTCACCCATACACAACTTGCTGATACCTATCAGATAGCCAATCTTCAATCTAATGCACTAGTCTAATGTCTAACCCCATCTGCTCTAGTTCGACTATCAACTTATCAACTATTAAAAGCCTTTGCAAAATCTAATTATACTACTGTGTATCCATCTCCTTTGTCTAATAACCGTCACCTTATTGTAATAAGTAAGTAGATTACTAAAGCATGAGCTTCCTTTAGCAAATCCATGCTATCCATCAAAGATAATACCATTGTTGTCAACCGAAATCTGGATCCTGGTTATCGCCAGCCTCTCCAACACTTTAACCACAATCTCTGATGCACAGATAGGACTATAATTTGATGCTTGAGTTCTATCACCTCTCTTATGAAGTGGCACAATCTTGCCCTCCTTCCACTACTTTGGAAATCAACTGAGTGCAAGACTCATATTAAACAAATATATCAAGGCAGATGCCAACTCCCATGAACACTCCTTCAAAATGCATGGTGATATATTATGATATATTATCAAGTTCCCCAGCCTTATTAACATAAAGTTGGCTGAATTCACTGTATACCTCTTGCTCACTTACTGTCAGTCTCTCCTCCTCATCTTCTGCATCATCGACTGGTCTTACACTCTCCATCATGATGTCACATTCACAAGAATGAAAGACCTTTATGAACTGCTCATTAACTATCTCAACTATATCCTCTACAGCAGTTGTTCTTATACCATTTTCTCCAATCAATGCCATTCTTCCATAATCATTCTCTTTTTTTTTTTTTGCTGGCTACATATCGAAAAAAACTCCCTAGAATTCTTTTGGCTTCTGCTGCTCATACCGAACTTTTGCTACCCTTTTGCTACCAAACTTCCTTGCCTGTTCTTTGTAATCCTTATGGAATTGATTATTACCACTCCTCTTATGCTGCCTCCATAATGCCTTTTTCCTCAATCACTTAATCTCTTCATTCATCCAATTTACACCTACCTTATTTAGCAGAATTAGCAAATCAGGACAAGAAAAAAATCTAGAGTTTTTCAAATATATGACAAGTAAATGGAAGAATAATTATGGTAAGATGATATTAATGGATGTAAATGATAGAATGATAACTTCTGCAGAAGACATCATTGAGGTATTCAAGGCAATAGAATTTGATGACATATCCCACCACATGTCTGAAGGGTATATTCCAAGGAACTGGCAGTAGCAGTGGCATGCCTGTTTAATAAGAATCTTACAACAGCACAGGTTCCAAGAGAGTAGAAAGAAGGTAAAATTGTTTCAAGGCAAAAAAATTTGGTGATAAGGCTGTGGCTACAAATTATAGGCCGATCTATATATCCAGAGTTGTGGTTTAGGTTATTGGAGAGATTGGTGAGAACTAGGATACAGAAATGGGTTGCTAACAGCAGTATTCTCTGTAGTTGTCAGCATGGGTTATCATGTGTTACTAACTTATGTATTATAACAAGGTGACAAATGTCTCAAACAAGGGAGATGTATATACAGCGATATGCTTAGATTTTGCAAAAGTTTTCGACAGATACCACATTACAAGCTGTTAAATAAACTGAAACAGATGAGAATGGACTAGTGTCACAAGTTATTTAGGGTTCTAAAGTGCCAAAGCTTAATATTTCTCTCTCATAAATAAAAGTCCTCCATAGTTTAGAGCAGGGGTTGGCAACCTTTTCAGACTCGTGGGCCACATTCAACTTTTATTTTTAATAATCGAGCCGCAAGCGTTTAATTAAGAGAAAATAGTGAATGAAAAAATGCTTAAGTTATCAATTTTTATTATATCAATCTTAAAAAACACAGAAATATTTAAAGCACGAGATAAAGTACGACATACTCATAATTACATCTGATATTATATTCTTTCATAACAGCAACACTTTATGACAAAAAAGACAAAGGGACTTACCCCCATTTTCAATAAAGAAGTACTTGTTGTTCCATTTATCATTAAACCTTCCTTCATCTGCAATTTTACTTTTTCTTGAACTCATTTTTGAAATTTTTTTAACAAATATATATATATACATCCTCTGAAAATAATAGTTAATGTTATTGAATTATATTAAAAGATGGACCAGGGAACGCGACTGCAAAAGTGTGCCAAAATCTCGGTTGTCGTCAGATGACGTTACTTTTGTTATCCCCACTCGTGATGATTCACAAGGTTGATTCGTGCCAAGTTGCACGGCGATATCACGAAGTATAGGTATAAAATTATTTTAAATTTATTATTCATATTATAAAATGTATTATTTAAATAATTCAACAATGGGCCACATGCCATGTAAGTATTGTCAACCTTTTATGGGCTGCCAAAAATGTAAATTTGGGCTGCCGGTTGCCAACCCCTGGTTTAGAGAATAACAAAAATTTTCACTCTTATGGGAATGGACAAAAGCAGTATCACAGTTTTCTAGACTTGACTTCATATAAATGTAAAATGGATGTTCTCTTCCAAGATTATAATACTTACATTATAATTGCCACCTATAATCAACTTGATAAGCTCAATACTTTCCTGGATAACATAATCTTTCTTGGATCCATACTGTTCAAAAACTTAGAGCTTATTATGCCAAACCACCCAGTATATATGGTCTACTAAAACTACATAAATCTGAAGACACTCTCAGATCAATCTGAGGAAGTCCTACATACAAAATTTCTAAGTTTCTTTCTAACAATTCCTATTCTTTAAAAAACAATACTACTAACTTCATTTAAAATTAAAGAATTAAAACTAAAATCTAATGATCTAATAGATTCAATGTTCCTCTTAATGACACCCTTGAACTTCACCACTTCTATCTACCAAATTTCTATCAAATATTGAAAATTTTTTAAGTTCATTATGAATTCTGAATATTTAGTCGAAACGGCAAACTTTATAGATAGATGGAATTGCAATTGGTTCTCCACTATCTCCAACTCTAGTCAATTTTTATTCAGAGCATTTATTTTGAAATGGAAAAGTGGAAAATTAATCTTGAATGAAAAAAGTGGAACAATTCGACTATTTAGGACTAATGATAACAAGCAATCCAAATGAAATGGCAGAAGTGTAGAAGGAATAAAAAGGGATAATCAGGCTTTTTATTCTTTCTTTCTCTCTCTCTCTCTCTCTCTCTGATGTGTATTTAGCTCAAAAAGATATACCTATTAGAAGACTAAAGTACAAATCTATAAATTGATAATTCATCCAGTGTGATGTGAAACTTGGATATTTATGATGAGGATAGAGAATTTGATTTTAGCTTTTGAAAAGAAAATACTCAGAAAAGGCCCAGTGAATGATAATGGCCTCTGGAAAATATCAGATACAACCATGATTTATATCAACTCTATAAATAACTACATTATCTAGTGTAATCAAGTTCAAAAAGTTGCAGTGGGCAGGGCATGTTTTTCATATGGAAAATGACAATATTCTTGTAAAAGACCAAGAGGAAAATCAAAAACAAGATGTACAGATACCATTAGACAAGATAGCAACATGACATTTCAAAGTGCAAACTGGAAAATTAAGGTTGTAGAGGCAATAAATCCAGGAGGCCAAGGCTCAACTTGGATTGTAGAGCCAAAGCAAGAAGAAGATAATTTAGTCGAGAAATTACTTACCCTAAATCCCAAACTCTCTCTCTCTGGATCTATTATATGGATGGCCTGGTTGGCTGAGCGGTTAGCATATCTGCTCTCCATACAAAAGTCTTCAGGTTCGAATCCCACCATGAGCATGGATGTTTGTGATTGTCTGTGAAAATACTAGTGGTGGTGGGCAGTAGATGATGCTGGTGTAGATGATGTGGTTCGCTGTAGTTGGTTTGTGTAATGTTGGAGATGTTTTAGAGTAGGTGCCCTCCCTCAATGAATCTTTGGACTCCTTGGAAGTGTCATGTAATAATAATAATATTTTCACCATTTGGAGGAACTCAGATCAAAACCTAAAGGCATTCCTACAAAAAAATAAAATAAATAATAATAATAATAATAACTTACACCCAGCATCTAATTCACTTCAGAAGTGAGTCAAACATCCAGGGTTCCAAGGATGATATAGAAGACATGCATCAGCAAATTAGTACAATGAGTGCAGAATAAAGAAAACTTTTTTCTTGATATCTTTATAAAACAAGAAGCAAACGGGTTTCTCATTATTTCTATCTACTGCAAACCTACTTTCTCCAGTAGCTATATTCATCAGATATCAGCAAACTATTTTGCAAAAATATACTATTATCAAATCACTGCTACCTAGATTCTGCAAAACCTGTTTTTCAGCAACATCTTTTCAGCAAGAAATTGCCATCATCAAGGATACCTCTTCTCTCAATGGCTACAACCCAAGAATATATATAAAATCATTAACTGTTTTTCTCCTAATTCTAGAAGAAGAAGAAGAGATAATGCCCATAGGATATCTATTCCTTATATTCAAGGCACCTCTGAATGTGTTGCATATTTCCTAAAGACAAGCCATCTTTCCAATCAACCAAATTAGGTTCCTTCTCCAAAACTTGAAGTGCAACTGCTACTGCTACCTAGAACTGTCAAATTCCTTGTACCTGCAACGTATCCTATTTTGGACAAATTGGTCACTCCATTACAACACATATTTCTGAACACCAAATATATGATTATATATTAAATTAAATAAACACTATAAGTCTGGAATCTAGAACATGGAATTAATAATACTAGCTACAGGATCCTTTGGGATGATGCTAAGAACCTAGAAATCTGAATGTCTTTTCAAAGAAAGTGCTGAAGTTCAATCCAAATTTCAATCCTAGTGATGGACTTTCTATGCCAATATGTATGTGTGTATAGGATCCTAATAGTGCAATAAATTTTAATCTGGTGCTCTCACAACTGAACATAAAAAAATAAATAAATAAATAAAAACATTCTCCATGAACTTACACTGTTGTTTTTCCATTATTCATTCATTAACAATGATGATGGGTTATGAGAGAAGTGAAAATATTTGTATCTAATTAATATTTTTAATTGTTATTATGTAACCATTACCAAGATGACTGCACTGATACTCCCATTCTCTGACATTACTATCACATAACAGTGAGTTATTCTAATTTTATATTTTCATGATGAGAATGGAGTTGGTTATTATGGATGAAAAAACTAAGGCCATAGGGAGAGTATATCATGTCTGTTAATTGCTTCTGGCTGGTTTTTCCTACTTTGTAGAAAATCAAGTATATACAGGAAGGAAAACAGCAACATCCATATGACACAATTTTAATGATGGAAACATTGTGTACTTCAGTATATAAAATAATTGGCTGCATTCAAATCTGCACCAATGATTTATTAAATTTTTTTTTTCTGATAAAAAGGTTAAGTAAAAAAGTATATACATAATGAAAATGAAAAGTTTGACACACATTCAGATATCCTACCTCATCAGAATAAATGTCTGCTGGTAAAGGAGGATAATCACATTGTTCTATCTTCTTACACAAGGAATAAAGATTCATTTTATCACCATAAAAGGGTGACTGAAGGGCCGCAAGCTGTAAAACAGATGTTAGGTTCATAGAAATTAAAAATAAAGATATACAGTATACAGAATTAATTAAAAGATTAACTTATTTTACTGCTTTATACTGTTAATACACCTCTACTACTTACAGGTGTATTAACACCTATAAATACACACTTACAGGTGTATTTACAGGTGTTAATACACCTGTAAGTAATTAAAGGTTTGTGATGATACTGAAATTGGGACCTTTCATGTCATATCAATTCATTTGAATCAGTCTGGTGTAAGATCAAGGCCAATAAGACAAAATATATGATTGGTTGTACTATAGGCCAGAGGTTCCAAGGATGATCTAGAAGACATGCATCAGCAAATTAGTATAATGAGTGCAGGCCGAGAAATTATTATGGAGGACTTCAACTATGGAGATATAGATTGGAAGGAAGAGAGATCACATGGGAAGGAATGGAATTTATACACCTACTAAGAGATAATTACTCAAAGCAACATGTGATGGAAGGGACTTGAATTGCAAGAGTATCGGACCTGGTTATAGGATCAGAAGAGCTATCCATAACTAAGGTGGCCACATTGCTTACAGTTTCCTATCCCTTGACTTAGGAAACTATAAAAAATGAGGAATATTCTATCAAGAAGGAATATATGTGGAACTACAAAGCAGGTGATTATGACAAGCTTAGGAAGAGGCTTGAAGATATTCCATGGCATAAAACCCTTGGTTTTATGGAAGGGAAGGATGTTAATAGTGCATGGGATATAGTTAAGGGATATCTAGAGGAAGCTATATTAAATTGTGTACCTAAAGTAAGGAGAGTTAATCAGGTAGGAATTAGATGGATTACTAATATCATTAAGCATGAGCTTCAGAAAAAGAAAATAGTGTGAGGGTATATAAGGAGAAACATAACTATCAAAGTCATGAAGAGTACAAGGCTCAGGCAAGAAAGGTGACCAGTATGGTAAGGAAAACAAAATCAGATTACAAGAAGAAATTAGCTGAGCAGGCCATGAAATCCCAAGGAGTTCTTTCGATATGTGGCAAGTAAGAGGAAGAATGACTATGGAAGAATAACCTTAATGAGTGCAGATGATCACAAGGTGAAAGAAAAAGATAAAATAGTTGAGTTACTGACTTTGCAAGGGTGTGTGTGTGTGTGTATGTATATATATATATATATATATATATATATATCACACATAAGTACTTATGTCATATATATATATATATATATGACATAGGTCTCTGTCATGTATGTCGCAGCATTAACCTCACATGTATGACAGAGACTTATGTCAGAAGAGAGATAGAGGTTCTTAGAAAAGAGATGAATTGGAGGTTCTTAGGATATTGCAGAATCTCAATGTAAATACAGCATTAACTAGATGGGATATCAGCTCATGTTTTGCAGGAATGTGCAAGGGAATTGACAATGATTTTGACTGGGCTATTTAATTTAAGTTAAAAGGGAGTGGAAAAGGGCAAAATAATTCCCTTGCATAGCATAGGAGAGGTTCTAAGACTGCAGTAGCAAATTATTTACCACTCAGTGTCAGGAATGGTGGTACTGGAAAATTGCTCAAAAAGAGAATTCAAGAATGGGTGGATAAGAATATGATATTCTATAAGGGGCAACATGGCTTGGTGAAGGGATGGTCATGCCTTAGCAATTTATTAACTTTTTATAACACAGTGACAGTTGAGTTTTAGAGGATATGGCTACATGATTCTGTTCGATTTTGTGAAGGCATTTGACTGAATACCACACGGAACTCAGTTATGCATATTAGAACAAATGGGGATTTATGTGACACTGGTTATGTGGATATAAGGGTTGCTGCTGGACAGATATCAGAAAGTGATTCAGAGGAGCAGTAACCAGAAGAAAGCAAGTGATAGTGGGGTGCTGCAAGGTTCAGTGTTAGGACCACCACTGCTTAATTTGTACATAAACGGTATAGGAAATAATCTGAAAGGAAATATTCAGTGGTTTGCTGATGATGCAAAATTAGGTAGAGCAATAGTTCACTACTGCTCTACCTAATAGTGTATAGGACTACATTTTTCACAAGGCAATGTGGAGAGTTTGCAAGATGATTTAAATAGGCTATCAGTATGAGCAAAATATAATGGATGTCAGTTTAACATGGAGAAATGTAAAGTTATGCATTTTGGAATAAATAGATTGTAAGCTGTACTCCAGAGTTGAAGCTTAGAGGACATACTGCTAAAGTAGCTCATAGGATTACCTGGCTATTGAAGATATGTTCACTTCTGGATTATTATGCTTAGGTCTGGTCTTCTGTGTTTCTTGGAGATGAGGAAATGGTGGATAGGATTCAAAGGCGAGCAACCAAGATGATCAGTGGAGTGTGGAATGTTCTATATAAGGAATGTTCAGAAAGAAGTGTAGCAGAGTCCACACACCCTCAATCTTGAGGGTGTGTGGACTGCAGAAGTTGGATGATAGGCAAAAAAGAGGGGATATGATAGATGTCTTGTTCTGCTTAAGAGGTTTTATAGGATTGATGCAGGGAAAATGTTTCAGCACATGGCTAGAGGGGGCAGAACAAGAGGTCTACCCTTCTTTTTTTAAGACATCAATTTCACACACACACAACAAAACCCATAGTACATAAGTGCTGCATGAAGTTGGGAGGATGTGGTCAAGAATAAAGATTCAGTGTTCAAAATGTTTTTTGAAGACTGGAAATAACAGTCCTTAGGGGGAAAATGTGTGGCAAAGATCATTCCAAAGCACAGATAGATAAAATGAAAGAGAAAGAGGAAGATGAGAAATTGATTTGGTATGTTTGCAGCTAGACCATAAATGGATGCTGACTAGCAACTGACTGACTTAGAGACTTAAGGGAAAGCACAGGAATGGCAGCAGTTAGTTCAGCAAACAGCCGAACAGTACCCAGGAAAATACCTGCAAAAGAGAAATAAACTGGAAATATCTATGAGAAAGCAACTGGAGTGAGTCGTCTTATAAGAGAGGATTCCCCAGTTAACTAGCCAGCCCTCTTCTGGATAAGGTCAAGCATTTTCAGGGTTTTTTGGTGCACCGCCCCATTGTGAAAAAAATATTCTGGGATAGGGTGGACCTAGGATTTACACAGAGTTAAGAGTTGTACAGGTAAGAAGTAATGTCTTCAGCACAAAAATAGTTTTTTGGAGGAGCAGAGGAGTCAATGTCTTTCGAATTTGTATTTGCGACGGTGTATTACTGTAGCTTTCTTCCACCGTATTCTGGATACATGCCACAGAACACAGTGGAAGAAAGCTATAGTAATACACAGTAGCAAATACAAATTCGAAAGACTATTTATGGAATCAGCCTCAGCCCTAAGAAACTCTCCAAACCTCAACAAATTTGGTTGTATGTGACTGCCCCAAATTTGGGAGGCATACATCAGCAGACCTTCAGCCCAACGGCCAAGAACACCTACTTAGACCGCTAGAGGGCACCATCAGGACTTCTAGGAGAACAATAGCTTCATTCTCAGTTACTGTGTTGTAGTGCATGCATGCACGTGCCTTTTTGTAAGTTCCTTTTGAAAATGGCAACGTGACGTTGCCGAAATATTGGAAATATTTATTAAATTATAATTTAATTTATATTCGGATCTTCGTTGTTCAATTCCTTAAGTGATTTAGAAATGCATAACCAATGTATAAGCCTGTCTACGAGAATCTACATAAGACAGTATAAACAAAAATGGATAGAACATTTAAATCGAATGGACAACAGCAGACTACTGAAAATATTATATAGATATATAATGTTATTTATTATAGATATATAGAATGGAAACAGTAGGAGAGAGAGGTATGGGAATGCTAGAAGAGAGATTTTTAATCAGTGAATAGTCCGTTTTTTCCCCTACGTTTTTGAGTGCTAAATTATTTCTCTGAATACGAGTGTACTTCAGTGGTTGTTTTTTGGAAGTTAGTTGCTGTCACGATATAATATATTTTGGTTACCGTCAGAATTGAATGCATAACGGTGGAAGACAAAACAAAGCTAAGTTTTCATTACTGTATTTAGTTACATTTCATTTTATTTAGTGTACTTAAATGTTTTGTTTTGCTTGTAATTGTTTGAACTTTTTTTTCTTATTTATTTAATGGAATTTATTAATTGAATAATTAACGATTACGCTACTCGGCAGTAAGGAATGATGGCGGATTCAGCTGCAGTTGCAAGTGGCATATCGCCAAGTCCTCCGCCATTTAAGAACTCTATTATAAGAAATATCATAAGGGACTTTGTGGCATGCAGTACTTGTGGCATGCATGTGTCTTGGGAATTAGATATGTGGCTTGTGAAAGAGAGCGGAGAGCATATGTGTGCAAAATGCAGGCAGTGGGAGGAAATAAGTGCATTCGAATTATCAATATCTGACTTGTTGCTGCAGGAATGGGGAATGAATGTAGGAAGACAAGTAGTGTGATAGGAGAGAATGAAATATATATATATATATGAATGAGAAAATAATAGTTGATAGTGTGGAAGGCGTGAGTGACTCTGAAAGTTTAGGAGATGGTTCTGTTTGGGAGAGTGAATTTAGATTAAGTGTGACTGACGTGCAGAGGGAGATAGATGAGCTGAAAGAGGAGGTGGAATGTTTTGTGAATGAGAGCAGAAGTATGAAAGATAAGATTAGGAGAATGGAAGAGATAAATGCAAGCCGAATCAGAGTGGGGGGGGGATTTGGGAGTGTTAGAAGAGGAGAGAAAGGAAACAGAAGAGAGGGAATGAGTGAGAGGTATGTGGGTGCTAGAAGAGCAGAGAATGGAAACAGTAGAAGAGAGGGAATGTGAGAGAGAGGTATGGGAATGCTAGCAGACAAGAGGATGGAAACAGTAGGAGAGATGGAATGAGAGATATGAAAGTGCTAGAAGAGGAGAGAATGGAAACAGTAGGAGAGATGGAATGAGAGAGAGATATGGGAATGCTAGAAGACGAGAGGATGGAAACAGTAGGAGAGACGGAATGAGAGAGGGATATGGAAGTGCTAGAAGTGGAGAAAATGGAAACAGTAGGAGAGAGGGAATGAGAGAGAGATGTATGGCAGTGCTAGAAGAGGGGAGAATGGAAACAGTAGGGGAGAGAGGTATGGGAATGCTAGAAGAGAGAATAGCAGTAGAAGAGAGGGAATGAGAGAGACCCATGGGAATGAAAGAAGAGGAGAGAATGGAAACAATAGGAGAGAGAGAATTGTAAGAGGTATAATGTATGGTGACTCAATGATCCATGGTGTTCAAGATAGGATGCGTGAGGAGTGTTTGCCAGGAGGAACGATAGAAACGGTGGCTATGGCAATTAAGAGAGGTGAAAGGGTGGATGAGATGATTGCGATGGTAGAAACAAATGATTTGAGTGGTAATGTAAGTCGGGCAGTGAGAAATATGAGACTTTTGCTTAAGGCTGTACAGAAGAAGTCAGAGAGCGGAAAAATAGTGTGTGTGTTGCCCAGGTATGATAATGATGAAATGAGCAGAAGAGCGGTGATATTGAATGAAATAATAGCGAGAATGTGTGACAAGAGAGGACTGGTATATGTGGATGCTTGGAGTGTATTTGAGGAAAGAGAGGAATTGTATGCGAGAGACCGCTTATATTTGAATGAGGAAGGACGTAGGCATCTGGAGAGATTGCTGTTGTGAACGAATCAGCGTGTCCCAGGGAGGATGACAGCAGGGGTGGCCTCTTGTGGGAATGGATACTTGGGAGAAGTGAGACGATGTAAGGTAGCACTGAGCCCAGTGGAGTCTAGAAGGGATAATGCTAGGTATAGAAACAATGGCATTTATATGCTTTACATTAATGCCAGGAGTATCCGGAATCATCATCTATCTCCGCCACCACTCTTATTGGTGGCGGAGATAGAATCAGTGTGGCCAAAAATTATTGGGATCACTGAGACGTGATTGACAGAAGGGGATATAATAACAGGAATAGAAGTCGCTGGGTATAGCATTTTTCATCAGGATAGAAGGGGAAAGCGTGGTGGTGGGGTACTGCTTATGATAAGTGATGACCTATGTCCTCTAAGAGTGGAGGCTTTGGAAGGAAGTGAGACAAATGATTTTGAGAGCATATGGTGTGAGGTAGAGGTAAGCAAGACAGGATATTTAGTGGGGTGTTGCTACAGACCAAGGAGCACAGAGGATGGGGACCAGGAGATGTTTAGACAGCTAAGTTTGGCAAGTGCAAGAAGAATGATTGTTATGGAAGATTTTAACTACAGTAGTATAAATTGGAGAGAGAAAGATGCATGTAACAATAGGGGAATGGAATTTCTAGAATCCTTATATCTCTTCCATAGGCTATGGAAGAGATATAAGGAGACAGGTGAAGAGAGGATGCATGAAGAATATAAGACACAGGCCAGAAGAGTGACTAGTGTGGTATGGAAAGCGAAACTGGAATATGAGAGGAGGTTGGCCCTAAGATCCAAAGAAAATCCTAGGGAATTTTTTAGCTATGTGGCCAGTAGGAGGAGAAATGACTGTGAAAGAATGATATTGTGGGATAAAAATGGGAATAGAGTGACTGATGCAGAGGACATGGTGGAATTGTTCAATGAACACTTTATTGGAGTATTTCATCCAAGAAGAGTCAGTTGTAATGCTAGAGGGATAGGGCTGGTTCGAGGTTTAGAGGTACAGGAGGAGAGTGTGTTTCAGATACTGAGTACTCTAGATGTCAGTAAAGCTTTGGGACTGGATGGTATTTCACCACGAGTTTTGAGAGAATGTGCCAGGGAACTGACAGTGCCTTTAACCTGGCTTGTCAATGAAAGTCTGGCTTCGGCAAAGGTGCCCAGGGAATGGAAGGAAGGTAGGACAGTGCCATTGCATAAGGGTGGTAACAGACTGGAAGTGTCTAATTATAGGCCAGTCTGTGTGTCATCAGTAGTTGTTAAGATCTTGGAGAAAGTAGTGAAGGAATGTATACAACATTGGGCAGATGAGGGTAATGTTATCTGTGAGAGTCAACATGGATTTGTGAAAGGGCGCTATTGTTTTAGCAATATGCTAGCCTTTTATAATAAAGTTACAAGAACATTAGATGAGGGAAAGGCATATACTGCAATTTTCTTAGACTTAGTGAAGGCATTTGAGTTGCCACATGATAAGCTGATATTTAAGTTGCAGCACATGGGTCTGGATGTCAGATTGGTCAACTGGATTCAGGATTGGTTGTCTGATAGGTATCAGACAGCCAATCCTGAATAAAGGTTAAACAATAAAGGTTAAACAATATATCAATGACATTGCCAGTGAATTGCAAAGGGATATTCAGTTGTTTGCGGATGATGTGAAGCTGGAAAGGATTATTAGTAATAGTGCAGATGTGGTAGACCTGCAAGAGGATTTGAATAAGCTAGATAGATGGGCAAATGAATGGGGATTTCAGTTTAATGCAGCAAAATGTAAGGTCTTGAGGTTTGGGAAACATTGATGGGATGCTGCATACTCTATGGGAGGAGTTATACTGGAGGAAGTAGGGGAGACAAGAGATCTGGGGTTGATGATTGATAGAAACCTGAAGTTTAGAGGACATATTGCAAAGGTGGTGAAGGTAACACAGAGGATTGCTGCAATTATGAGAAGGACACTGACCTGCAGAGATAAGAGGGTTATCATTCCATTGTATAAGTCTCTGATCAGACCACACTTGGACTATTGTTCTCAGATTTGGTCTCCAGGATTTGAAGGGGATAAACTAATTGTGGAAAGGATACAAAGACGGATGACAAAGATGGTTTCAGAACTGTACAAGGATAGTTACGAGGATCGGCTGAGGGAATGTGGACTGCAGAGTTTGGTGGATAGAAGAAGGAGAGGTGATATGATTGAGACTTTTAAATTGTTGAGAGGTGGTTACAGGGTTGACACTGGGGAGTTCTTTCGCTTGGTTGAACAGCAGGAAGGAGTGATGACAAGAGGCCATCCCTGGAAGTTACGAAAGGAAACTGTGAGCAAGAGGGTGAGGAGTGGTTTCTTTGCGTGGAGGGTGGTTGAACCATGGAATGCATTGCCTGATGGAGTGGTGAGAGCGAGAACGGTCAATGAGTTTAAGGAGTGGTATGATAGACTTTGTGTTTCTTAGGGGGGGACCTCCCCTCGATGAGTCTTTCGACTTCATGGAGGCCTGAATAATAATAATAATAATATAAAATAAGTGGAAAAAGAAGAATTGGAAGACCAAGAAAGAGATGGCTTGAGACCAGAACAGGCCACCTCACCTAAAATCCATGTTAGGAAGAAGAAGAAAGAAGAACAAAAAAAAAAAAAAACAAGAAAGCAAGTAATAACAGTTAACATCCCTAGTGAAAAATATTTTAAAACATTTAAATAATGGAAGTATGCATTTGCTATTCTGCTGGTAGATATAAGCATGTTGTGATAGATTAAGGAAGACAAGACTTGAAGTTAAATCATCCCTTGTTTTTTGTTGCCCTGTAGAGGATATTTTATCATTTCAGCTGATTCTTTGTTTGAATACTCTTGAGTAATAATTATGTGGAAGCTTGTCCTTTGGAGAAGTGAGAACGGTGGAGATTTTTCTAATTGGGCAAAAGGCAACAAAAATATTTAGTGGTGTTAAAACTTTTGCTATGTGTTTGCTAATGCCTTGCACATAAGGAATAGAAATACAAGTTATTTCTTCTGTATTTGAAGAAGCAGATGTACCAAAACTTCTAAAAGCTCTTTAGATGAACAGATTCTTATAACCATTAGATAAAAAAGTTGAAAAAATATGTTGCAATTCTTTCTGTAATAACTCATCTGAAGAACATAAGGAGTGGGCCCGATGAACTAGTGTTTTAATAGTTTCAGCTTTAGACTGGGATTGTGATGAGATTCAGCATGGATATAATGGCCTGTATGAGTCTTTTCCCTAAAAACAGAAAATGTATGCCATCTGGTTGGCAAAAAATTAAAAGATTTAAAAACGCTAACTGTTTATTTTCTTCTTTCTCAAGGGTGAAACATGTGAAACTTTACTTCCCTCTCCTAACTTAACAGATCCAATGGTCTATGTCTATCCCCTTTGTGAGAGATAGTACTTCTTTTTAAATCAGCTAATCTTTCCTAACTTAAAAAAATTTTTTTTTTAAAATTGTGTGTGTGTGTGTGTGTGTGTGTGTGTGTGTGTGTGTGTGTGTGTGTGTGTGTGTGTGTGTGTGTGTGTGTGTCGGCAGAAGCGGGAATGCAGAGCATACGGTGCATGTGGGCGCCGCCGCCAGGGCACTGTTCATAAGTTCATTTTTAAGAAAAAAAATTTTTATCATAAAAACAAAAAATTCTTAGAATGATCAATATTAAAATAAATAAGGCCAGATACACCGAATAAAAATTAAGAAAAATTGTATATTGCTGCTTCTTTGATCAGCCGGCTGTTTACAATTTTGCAGCGAGAGCAGGCTAAATTCTTGTGTAGAGAATGTTGTGTCTACTGCATTCTATCTAAAGTGAAAAGGCGAACGGTTTTTATGTACAGAAACGAATTTTTGTACAAAACATTTGTTGCTAGTTAACCAGTCATATGGTACGCATCTCAGTAGGCTATTGACCGGAGCGCAGTGTGGACTATTATTTCGTCTCTGTGTCGTGTTGTGTAATAATTTCTTGTGGGTACAAAATAGAAATGGAATCAAAAATTAAAAAAAAAAGTTATCCGGTGCACAAAATCGTAAGCGACATGCTGTGAAAGAAGCAGATGTTAAGAAACAAACTGGGACTCTTAATAAATTTGTTAAAATATCAAAATATTCTGATGCAGATTGTAACCAACTCGATACATCAGAAATCAGAGTTCAAGAACCGTGCACATCATCCAGTTTGCATCAAAGTACTATTGCAACTATGAACAAGATACCAAGAAACATGATTTAAGTGAAAAACAGTTAGGAGAAGATTTAGTTGTAGTTGACCACGAAATTAACACATTGTTAGTCTCTGTAAATTTAGAAGATCCAGGTGAATGGTGAAATATTGATGAAAAGTTACAAGTTGTTTTAATTGAAATGGGGCCTGTTCAAAAGAAAAATATAATATACCCCAGAGATACATATGGTCGTAAATTTGGCGACACATATTATAATAGAAAAATGGAAAACGGGGAGCTCGTGCCAAGAACATGGCTCATTTATTACAAAACTTTAAATTCTGTTTTTTGCTTTTGTTGCAAACTTTTTACACCTACTGAATCAAGTAGTTTTGTAGAAGATTATAACGAATGGAGAAATGTAAGTCCAACTTTGCATAGACATGAGACTAGTTTAACTCACATGAAAAATTTCTTAAAATGGAAGGAACTTGATAAAAAAAAAAAAAAAAAACTACTATTAATTGCCAGACTCAGAGCATGTATGAAATGGAAAAGAAACATTGGATGAGTGTTTTAGAATGCTTAATTGAAATTAAGATACATCAGAAATGACCTTGGTAGCTGAAATTTAGCTTTTCGCAGATCATCAAATAAATTATATGAAAGGAATAATGGCAATTTTTTAAAATTAGTCGAACTGTTTGTGAAGTTTGATCCCATTACGCAAAAATCATGTTGAAAGGGCCCTACATCGAAATAATAGAGTACACTACTTGAGTAAAGACAGACAAAATGAAATATTGGAAACTTTAAGAAATGCAATCAGGGATACAATTTTATTATCAATTCGAAAATCTAAATATTATTCCATAATTTTAGACTGCACACCTGATGCAAGTAAAACAGAACAAATGACCATTATTATTCGCTTTGTTTCCTGTGACAATGGAATTGTCAAGATCAGCGAAAACTTTTTAGGTTTTGCAGATATATCAGATTCCACACAACTGAAAAAATGGAACATCCCCTTTGAAAACATGCGAGGTCAAGGGTATGACAATGCGTCAAATATGAAAGGGAAAAAAATATGGGCTCCAAAATTTCCTTTTGAACAAAAATCCTCGAGCTTTTACATGCCATGTGCTGCTCATACTCTAAATTTAATCATTAACGATACAGCCAAAGTGTATGCAGATACAATTAGTTTCTTTGCAATTATTCAAGAAATATACAATTTCTTTTCATTCTCTTACAAACATTGAACAATCCTTTTAAAGTTCGTAAAATCGTAAAATTTTAACATTGAAACAGCCATCAAAAACGCGATGGGAAAGTAAAATTAATGCAATCCGCCCTCTACGATATCAGTTAGGAGAAATTTACGATGCACTTTTTGAAATTTTTAATAATGAAAATTTTAATAAAGAAACGCTCAGCATGATGCACAAACATTATGTGTTAAAATAAAGGACTACAAATTTATTTGCTCTCTTATAACTGGGCATGATTTACTTAACAGAATAAACCCTGTGAGTAAAATGCTTCAAGACAAAAATATGAACATTATACTTGCTTTAGAATTTATCGAAAACTTAAAAATATTCTTACAAGAGTATCAATCAGATAGAAATTTTAAAGAAGTTCTAAAACAGCAAAAGAACTGAGTGAAGAGGTGGACAGAGAACAAGAATTTAAAACTGGTACAGTAGTCCAACGATGAAAGAAGACACGACAATTTGACTACGAGTATCATGATGAAACGCCACAATCGCCAGAAGATAAATTTAGAGTGAATGTGTTTTATACACTTCTAGATGTTGCAATGTGTTCGTTAATAGAATGTTTTGAACAACTAAAAACATATTATGATAATTTCAATTTCTTCTATAGATTACTACCAATTAATAACGAAGATTTATGAAAAAATTGTGATGATTTAGAGATTCTCTTGAAGGACGGCGACAATAAAGACGTAAATGCAATAGAACTATATGACGAGTTATGTGTTTTCCGGGATATTTTTTGGAAGGATAATTTAAATATTCAAAACCCTTCCGATATTCTTAATTTTATTGTGTCCAATAATTTATCTTTCCCTAATTTTTCAATTGCTTTAAGAATACTATTAACCTTTCTTGTTGGTGTAGCGAGTGGTGAACGTTGCTTTTCCAAGTTGAAATTGATTAAAACCTACTTAAGAACAAGTATGTCACAAAAAAAGGCTTGTTAGTTTGGCATTAATAGCTATTGAAAATGATATATGTGCGGAATTAGATATTAAGACCGTTATTTCTAATTTTATGAATATGAAATCAAAACCCTAAAATTTTAATTTAAAAAAATTTCAAGTATATTTATGTAAATTAATTTATTTTCTGTTATTCGGTAAAGATGCTATTTTTTGAATACTTATATTAAATGTTCTAATTATTTCTGAATTCTTCTCTTATTTTCTCATCTATCTTGAGTTTCTTTTATTTTCCTAAAAGATAGTTCCACTTATAAAAATTATCAAAAATTTATTTACAAGTTACTAAGAATTTAATAACTTGTAAAATGCAAGAATTTTTTAAACTTTAGTTCAAATAAATTTTAACTTTAATTAAAATTCATTTTAATTTTGTTAGCAATTCGGTTTGGTGAGAAGGCTAAAATCCCTGTATCATTATATATTCAACGATTAAAGTGAAGTGGCTTTATCAAAATTTGCTTTAACTTTTGAGAATTTTTTGAATATACGGGTTTTTAACGATTATCCAGCCTAGTCAACACCCCTGGTTTGTTATATTTAGCGAACCAACGTGTGGCTGCTCTGTCAAAATTTATTTAAGAACTTTCAAATAATTTAAATTTTTATTATCGTAAAAGAACCACACACGCCCGGATCATTACAGGGGCACTTAGATAGAGTCTTTGCCACCCACATTGCATGTGGGTGGCAAAGACCCTAGCGCCGGCTCTGCATATATTATTTCATTATTTTTTAATAAGTTAGGAAATTTAATGACTCTTTTTAGTATCTTACATTAGCTACTTAGGTGGTGCCTTTTGGAATTGTCAGTTATTGTTCTATCAACTTTGTACTGAAGATACCAGTGATACTCAGGTGAAAATTATTCTAATAAGTAATATTTTACATGAGTTAATTCTAGTATTATAATTATTTAAATCCCACATGACAGAGGAAAAATGGCAGCAGAGAGAGAGAGAGCAGACTGTAAAATCTATTATTGTCAATTCGTGTGTAGAGGCTTAAGTGCTGTGAGGACATCATGTTGGAGGCTTAATGGATTTTTTACAAAAAATAGCATTTCGGAAACCTCCACACAGAGAGAATTTCAAAAAATAAAAAACAAACATGTCAAGAAATATAGCAACCTGGTTAAAGATAAACCACAACCACAAATTCAACCACTCCAGACAGTAGTAAACCTCTCTTCCAAAAGGCTCAACGATGATGCCGTCAGCGCCCTTTGCCTCGGCCATAATTTTGCCGTCGCTCCGAAGGAAGTGCTGGTGCTCGATGTCATGGTTAATATCGAACAGGGGGATCGGTCGCTTACCGTCGGAGATAGCCAACAACATCAGACTTGATGTAGCCAACATCCTCGCTCGTTCTTCGCCACCAAAAAGCAACTTATCGTATGCCGAACGCATGGCTCTCCTGAAACTACACAAAGAAAAAAGTATCGTCATTACCAGAGCAGATAAGGATAAACCCCCACACACAGGCAGATACATTCACAAACTCTCCCACCACCGTAAAATAAACATTATCCTCCGTGATCGCACTACCTACATCTCGCTAGAACACGACCCCACAAAAACACAAGTTAAGAAATTAAAAATCTTAGTTAAAAAAGTAACCTCCTGGCCCCCTGATGTCATGAAAAAACTTAAACCTTTCTGCTGCCGTCCCCCCCGAATATAGGATTTACCAAAAATCCACAAACCCAATTCCCCACTCCGACCTATAGTAGATGCCACCAATGCACCTTGCTACAGACTGTCCAAACAGCTGGCCAACTCTCTGACCCCCCTAACCGGAACGTCCACTTCCTATATAAAATACTCGACCCACTTTAAAGCCCTCACAGAAAATTTAACCTTGAATAATACAGACATATTGGTAAGCTTTGATATCTCCTCTTTGTTTACCAATATTCCCTTAACTGACACCTTATCTCTCTTAGAAGACGTTTTTCCCTCTGACATCTTAAATCTCTTTTCCTTTGCTATTAACTCTGGGTATTTCTCTTGGAAGAACAAAATCTACAAGCAGATAGAGGGAACCGCCATGGGTTCCCCCCTGCCAATTTCTATATGGAAGATTTCGAAAAACGAGCCATAGACTCAGCCCCACTCAAACCTTCTATCTGGCTAAGATATGTAGATGATGTGTTCTCTATTTGGCCTCATGGCCCAGACACGTTAGACTCCTTCCTCAGTCATCTTAATAGCCTACATCCAAGAATCCAGTTTACTATGGAAAAGGAAAAGAACAACTGTTTACCCTTCCTAGACGCCTTAGTCACACGCCTGCCTAATGATACACTTGCCTTCACTATATACAGAAAACCCACACACACAGGCAGATACATTCACAAACTCTCCCACCACCACCCCTCACAATAATATGGCATCATCAAAACTCTTACTAAGAGAGCCCACAATCTTTGTTCCAGTGGAACCGCCCTTACTACTGAGCTTAACCACATACACAACACTTTCCTCTCCAATGGCTACAGTGAACACAGTATCAGAAAAATAATCAGTTCCTCCCCCCCCCCCCATTCCGCGTCCTTCTCGTCAACAAGATTTTAAAAATGCCATCACCATACCCTACATCCGTGGCACATCTGAAAAAATAGCCAAGTTACTAAAAAAGTACAACCTACACACAGCATATAAGCCCTACTGCAAACTTGCTACCCTTATCCGGTCTACGAAAGATCAGCTCCCTCCTCTCTCGCTACCTGGAGTTTACAAAGTACCCTTTTCCTGTAAGCTGGCGTACTTTGGACAGACAGGCAGATCAGCATCCATCCGCCTGGAGGAACACATCTTACATCTGTAAACACAACTATGGCCATTCAGGCTTGGCTGACCATGTTATGGACACCACCCACAGAGTATCATGGAAGAAAACCACCATGCTCCACCACAGCAAATTCAAGAAAGAGACTTTTCTTAGAAGCAGCAGCAGCTCTCAGAAACCAACCAAATCTTAATAAATATGGTTGCATTAAGCTTCCGAAGATTTGGGAAACACTCATCACCAGAGATCCCACCTTACATTCCAGGCCACCTACTACCGCCCTTAGAGGGCGCTCCACCTAGATAGGACTTTAGTGTCACCCACGTGGTTGGGCTTAGTATTGTAAGATTTGTGTGTGCATGTTACATTAATTGTTTTTGTAATCCCCTTAGATGTCCTAGTGACTAGGATGAAATATAGGAAGCATTAAATTCTATTTTAATTCTTTTTGAGTGTTGTAAAAAATCCATTAAGCCTCCAACATGATATTATTGTCAATGTTATGTCCTTGTCCATTCATATTTGCACTACTCCACAGGTTTTGTGTCCATTAAAGTAACTGATATGTATGGATTGAGACAATTGCCATATAAGATTATCAAGTTTGATCTCATTTAACTCAAAGCCCAAAGTAAGGGAAGTGTGCACAGCCAGCATCCATTTTTTCCTCTGGAAAAATGTTCAATATATCATCTGATGTATCAGGATCACACGATGAGTTTAGTTCATTTTCAGTGGATAAAAAGTATCAATTTTTCCTGTTGGGGTGTCTGATGGTTTATTTTTCAGTGATACTCTTACCATAATTTTCTTCATAAGGTCTATGATGGATATCCTTAGGTATGGCATACTTCCAAGAGAAGGAAGTAGCCAGCAGGGATGGTAAAATTGAAAATATCAATATCAAGATTTGGGGGGGGGAAGAATTTTGTATTGAAGAATTTATATCGAAGAATTTTTCAATATAAAGTGTCAAAAAGAGGAATATTGGTAAATAGAGAACTGACATCATCATTATTTAAAACTAAATTTGAATTAAAGATTTGAAATGAGCAGACTTTTTAATATAAGATGAGGTATGACCAGTAATGCCCCCCCCAGCCATGTCTTTATGAAACATTTTGAAAAACATGCCCATGATACTGCCATTCTCAAACCTTCTATCTGGCAAGATATGTTGATGATGTTTTCTCTATTTGGCCATATGGCTCAGACATATTAGGCTCCTTCCTCCTCCACCTCAATAGCCAGCACATCAGAATATAGTTCACCATAGAAAAAGAAAATAATAATAACAGCCTGCCTTTTCTAGATACCCTAATTACTCGTCTTCCCAATGGCATCCTTTCTTCTAAAGTTTAGAGAAAATCCTCCCACATAGGTAAATATATACATAATCTTTTCCATCCCCCTCCCTAACAATATGCCATTATCAAAACCTTGTCAAAAGAACCTCCAACTTCTTCCACCCAGGTTTTCCTGTCAGCTGAACTCTCCTTCATTCACCAGAGCTTCCTAGCTAATGGTTATAATGCTAAGAAGATTAACAAAGTGGCTTTTCTTTCATTCTTCTCATCAAACACACTACAATAATGCTATTACCATTCCCTAAATCCAAGACACCTCAGAAAATATTGTCAGGACTCTAATATATATATATATATATATATAATCTCTGTACTTCTTTCAAACCTCATCTAAAGCTGGCTGCCCTTATCTGCTCTCCTAAAGATAAACCACCTCCCCTCCCTGCTTTAGGTATTAATAAGATTCTGAGTTCTTGCAAATTATCTTCTTATGGTCAAATTGGGAGATCTTCCAACAACTGTCTAGAAGAACAAAAGAAATACATCCACTACTATTACTAGTGGTCAGTCTGGTCTAGCTGGCCATGCTTTGGATATCTTGCATAGAATTAAATGGGAACAAACTACTACGCTTCAATGCAACAAATATAAACTTGAAAGACTTGTCTTAGAATAAGCAGCAGATTTATTAAATCAGTATAATCTTAATAAATATGGATGTGTTAAACTTCCCAAGATTTAGAAAACTTTAATTCTTAGGCTTCCTGCCCAACAGCTAAGGTTAGCCAACAGCACCCATAGAGAGTGCCCTTCATAGGACTAGGCTGAAGTCTATTTTCTTCCACTTACTGTTCTGAGTGCTTTTGTGCTTATACAATTTTGAGATTATATTTTGAGATGATGCTTCTGTGACAGACAAAATGCAGGAGCTAATAAACTTATATTTTATTGTTACTATGTGCTGTATTCATTCCATTAAACCTTATGATGAGTTTCAACCAAGACATAAGCCGAAATACTAAGAACCCAATCACACATGGCCTTGACAGTTCCCCTTGTAACCACTGCACTTGGTCTCCTGCCAGTCACTAAGTGACAAATAAGTGGTAGCAGGATTTGACATTAGCTGATCATGAAGGCTCCAGATTCTTTACTCACCAGTGGCTAGCCTACAGAACCATTTTACTGATGTACCCTCAATATTGCATGATGCACAGTGTATATGTATTTCTGGGATATACATTGATATGGAAAGGAACACTACCAAGACCAGCTTTTAACTTTACTGAGGTCTCATCCGTAGGAAGTAGATCACCCCCCTTGGCAATACTGCAAATTAAATCGCCATAGAAGTCATATTTTCCATATACAAGTAGCAAAATGCTATTATATTATGATATTAAAATGTTCTAAATAAGAAATAGCTGCAGAGAGTTTTATGCAGACAATTATCAAGATGGCTGAGTGGTTAGCATATCCATTCTCCAGCCAAATAGCTACAGGTTTGAATCTCGCCGTGGGTATGGAAGTTTGTGATTGTCTGTGAAAATACTAGTGGTGGTGGTGGGTGGTAGATGGTGTTGGTGCAGATAATGATGATAGTTGCAATTCGTTGTAGTTGGTGAACTGAGTGGGGAGACAGAGTTGTAGAATAGTGTCCAACCTTGATGAATCCCTTGGACTCCCTGGAGGTGTCACTTAATAATAATAATAATTATATATTTTTCTGTTTTAATCCTTTCTCTAAGCATGTCTAAATGTTCCTTTTCCCTAATTTAAAAAGCCAAACAGAATACAGAAGTTTAAAGATTATTATGAATACACAGTGTGACAAAAAGTAATAAGGGCAAAATGAAATCAAAAACAATAACAATGTATAGGACAATGTGTTATTCACAGTTCCCTTGTAATAGTCTTTCAAGGACTGAACACACTAATTATAGTGCTCATATGAAGTTTGAAATGACAATGATGATATTGTTAAATCTTGAATGAAAGGTTTATTATATTGTAAAATATTTCATTCAGATTTAATAGGTACAAAAAAATTACCAGAGAAAATGTTTGTATATAGGTATAAGTGAAATTGTTGACAGAAGTAACGAAATAATCATTTAATTGTAAATTCTTCTATGTATTATATTGTTAAGTGTCCTTGTAAAACCGATAAGGGTTGGAATTTAGTGAAAGTTATGTTAACATGAGAAAGTTAGATCTAAGTATACAACGAGATAATCAGCTTAAAGACCCCAGGCAGTCGCGTACGCAAGGCCCAAGTTGCATGCATGAAGAACGCAATGAGGAGATAACAGCACAGAGTGCAAGAATTTGAGGTGCTGGCCGGAAAAGAGTGACGTAAGAGGGAGAACAGCTCAGCAAGGATATACAGAGCTTGGCGACGCCAACTCGGGACTCTTTTTTTTGTTCGGGATTCCTGTTCCAGTCGTTCCCGGAGAAGTTGCGTGAGAGCGGTCGAAAAGAACGATGTCCAGTGGCAGCCATGCAGCCAGATAGCGATCCAGTGCGGGCATAATCATTGATACAACGGAAAAGCCAGCGCAAACCAATCAACATGCAGAACCACATGGACAGAACCCAGCAGAGCAGCTTCACCCACATCAAAAAGGGTGATTCGTGATCGTAATCACTAGTTCGTCCTACCTGAAAAACAACTGACCGTAAGAGAGGGTAACAAGCTGTGTGAATTTTTCGGGAGATCAAGAGAGATCTTGATGCTCGGTAATGTAGAAACTTTTCAATTCCTTTGTATGCAAGAAACAGTTAGTGTGCAAATTTGTGCAAATATGCTCAGTGATTGGACTTACAAAACTGAACCAGGACTTCAGTATCTAATCAACTGGTAGATTATCTTAGCTCTGAGTAAGAATTCATGTACAGTGTGGTAGTGAATTGCTAAAGTTTGTAATAGCCTGATAGTTCTTGAATCTAGAATAAGATAAATGCTTGTACAAGAATGTTAGTTGAATAGGATCAAGTCAGAAATTTAACTGATATTGTCTCATATTGTTTATGACTAGGAGTATTAAGGTTATGTCTGGTTAATCATTTTAAATTCTGTAGGAGAGATTCAGTTTTGTTAAGTGATCTTAATATTTGTACATCATAATAGAGCAATGAATAAACCTTTCTTTTTCTTGTCTAACAAATTGCCTGATCTGTGAACTCAATGCACCACTCATAAACATAGAACCAGTGTGAGTTAAATTGTGGGGATAGCTACAACTGCAGTAAGAGTAAAGATACAAAGTTTTTTTTTTGTAACTGGGAATTTTAATTGCTCGATTATCGAATAGTGTGTCATTCTGGGTGTTAACTCCCTGACAAGGAAGATTCTCCTGTCTAAAAATTTGGATGGCACAGCTTTAACAAACAAATTGTTCCATATTCTGACATGGAGTTAATTCCAGATTTGTATCAAAGAAATTTGGCTCTAGCCGTGGGCAATTTCTTTGTCTACCAAGTTTTGCACACGTGAGCAATTTAAGTAGTGGTCACAGGGCGAAAAGGGTGAAAGCAGGCGGGAGAAATTATATCAAGTAACAGGGATATTCACTAAAGATAATAATCGTAAGTTTTAATAATAACAAATTATAAACACAACAAACACACACACAAGGTAAGAATTTAAGGCAAAACAAAGTAAAAAAGAGAAATTTAACAATATGCACATGGAAAATATTTATTGTGATGTTATTCAGTTGTTCACATTTTTTTTGGGTATTAACTGTATCAAACAGCAACCATTCAATCTCCATTTCAATTTAGGAAAAAGTGTCTGAGTCAGGAGAATAAAGGAGGTGACTGAGCACTTGCATCTTTTTTTTTTTTTTTAGTTAGAAATGTCCTTATGATGATCTTTGTTGAATCACTGATTTTTCTCTGGGTAATTATGAACCTTACTGATTCCTTATTATTCAGTTCACTTTCATCACTCTATGCCAAATGAGTATCTGTTGCAAATAATGTCCACCAATTTATTTGAAGGGCAATTTCAGTTATCCACTTCATCTTCCACATATTCTCTGCCCTCTTAAAAATGCCAGCAGCTTAAAGCCACTAAAATATTTGTGCCCTGGACAGAGCTCGTAAACCATTCACAACATGTGTTTCAGTGGGCTCCCCAGCTTTACTTAAAACTGGAGGAGCCCACTGAAACACATGTTATGTATGCACATGATTCATACATGACAATACAATTTTAACTTGATACAGTCAGCAAGATTGAACAATCACACTTCAGTGTATCCACAGAGGCATCTCATAGAATGATACTAGTACTACATATTTTTATCTTAATTGTCTAATTGCTTTCTTGCCACACTATGTAAGATTCTAGCATATTTCACAACCCACATAAACAAAATGTTTCCCGCCCAATAGGATAACTGCAGAGTAAAATATTACAGTAAGTAGGATGAGAAGTATAAACTTTGAAACTGAATTAAAGAAAAAAAAGCATAAATTACATCAAGACAATTTAAAATATAATACCTCATAAAGTAAGCATCCAAGTGACCAAATGTCTGACTTAAAATTATAGCCATGCTCATGAATACGTTCTGGAGACATGTAATATGGAGTACCCACTAGTTATAAAGAAAACAATTATTTGCATATGGTAGTAATAATATTTTAATAATAATAATACTATAATTTCTCAAACTAATTCAGTGTAATCCTTGACAGATCATTCAACTTAATATATGCATCTATGGCAATGTTTCTGGTACCATAATGCTAAATCCAGAAGAAAGCCCCAATGTTATGGTTGCTGACTCAAGTTACCCTTTCTAGAAACCTTTTTTTCAGCTGGTTACTCAGTTAGTTAATCTCTAGCAGTCTTGAGTAGGGTTCTGTCTTATACAAACTTGGGTTTTTAATCCTCACATCTCAGAAAAACTGTCAAGGAACTCACACTAGTTCAGACAATATGAGTGTTAGAGTTTTGGATCACAGTATGACAAAATTTGCTTGCTCTGCTCTCATTCCCATTTTTCTAAAATCAGTAACAGCAACAGGATCAGCAATTGGTCATGGTTAAGGGAGGAAACTAGATACCTACCAATAACCAACAGTTAGTTAGGGCAAATGAGGGCTTTCTAATGGCTTGGAATACAAAAAAGTATTAGATGATTTATTTAGATGATAATAGACAGAATTTAAGGTTAAACAAGGTACTCGTTGTTTTCAGCAGGGAACCAGGGCAAACAGTAAAATGTTAGCTACTGAAACAAATCCTAAAACTCACCCTAACTCAATATCACCAGAGTTCAAGATCAGTACCATCAACATATAAAGCCGAAATGGCAGAGAAATGGAGCTGGCTAAGGAATTGGAGAAGCACCAGATCGACATAATACGGGTGACTGAAACAAAAAAGGCAAAAACTGATGAGATCTTTCTGATCAATAAATACAAAATGTTATATTCAGGCAATGACAATCAAGGAAAAGACAGAGTAGCCATAGTATTCAAGACTAAATACGAGGGTAATCTTCTTGAATGGCAGGCAGTCTCAAGTAGAGTGATGTGGGCAAATATGAGAATGGGAAAATGGAGAAAGAGACTTGTTTGTGCCTGTGGTCCCACAGAAGGTTCTGCTAAGGTAGAAGTGGAGGAATTTTTTGAGGCTTTAGAGAAAGCAACTGATACAATAAAAAATGAAAAGATTGCCTTGTTGGGAATCTAAATAGCAGAGTAGAAAATGATTGTCAGACATACAAAAATATTTTGGGAAAATTTGGAGAAAAGAGCAAAGCTAATAATAATGGCAAATATCTGTTGGATTTCTGCTCAGGACATGGACTGGTTATTACTAACACAATGTTCCGACATAAAAATGCACACAAATTCACATGGAGAGAAGACGCAAGGAATAAGAAAAGTCTCATTGACTATGTTATCGTTGATAGTGATGTTTTCTCTCTGGTGCAGGACACCAGATTGTACAGAGGATTTCAAATTGGAAATGATCACCATTTAGTCTTGAGCAGGATAAAATTGAAATTTCATATTGAAAACAAGAACATGTAAGAAAGTTTTAAAACGAATAAAAGTTGAGCAGCTCTCAGATATGAACTGTAGACTGCAATACACAAACATTATTCAAGAAAAAATGAAAGAGTTTGACAACAGGAATCAAACCTTGGAGATTCTTCAGTGGCAAGCTCTGAAGAAAACACTGATTGAATCAGCCAAAGAGAGGCAGTGAAGGAAAAGAAGAAAGCATATCAAAAGTTCCTGGCAAATAAGTCAGCTTGTCCTCTTACAGAATACAGAGACAAATGTAAGAAAGCTATACACTGTGTAAACCTGACTAAACAAAAGTCATGGGAAGGGTTTGATAAGAACATAGAAAATAAATATCATGAAGGTGGCAAGATATTTTGGAGGTTGTTGAAGAAACTCAGAAATGGAGAAAGAGTTCTGAAAAAATAATTAGAGATGATAAAGGTGACATGAAAACAGGAGAAAAAAGATATCTTTGAAGTATGGAGTAATTACTTTGAAAAATTGCTAAATGAAACAAGCAGTGATGAGAGCACAGTGGTAAAAAACACTGACCAGGCATGCAGTGAGAAACACATATTCATACTTGAAGTAGAAAAAGCCATCAAAAACCAGAAATGCTTAAGTATGGAGGTATAAAATTCTTACAGTGGCTGCACTGCATAGTTCAGAAAGAGTGGACAGAAGGACAAATTCCAGATTATTGAAGTACAGCTCTCATAGTATCCTATATATATAAAAAGGGAAATAAAACTGAATATGAGAATTACAGAAGTATTTCATTACTGAGTGTTCCTGGTAAGATTATTATTATTATTATTACGGGTATCTCCATGGAGTCAGTAGACTCATCACGGGAGACCCAAACTAGCAAAACAACATCTATCTTATCTCTTCTTGAATTCATTTACAGACGAAGAGCTCAAAACTAAGTCAGGCAATGAATTCCACTCATTCACCACCCTCCAGGCAAAAAACCTTGTTCCGACACCCTTGTTAACCACACTCTTCTTTAATTTCCAATGATGACCACTTGTACTTCCATCACTATCACACAGCTGAAACATTTCCCTTGCATCAATCCTATAAAAACCTTTCAGTAATTTAAATGTTTCTATCATATCACATCTTCTCCGCCTATCAACCAACCTTTGCAATCCACAAGCTCTCAATCTATCAATGTAGGGAGCATTTTTTACATCACTTACCAACTTGGTAACTCTTCTCTGAACCCTCTCCAGAGCCTCCTCATCTCCAAGGATTCCAGGTGACCAGACCTGAGCACAGTAATCCAAATGTGGAAGTATCAGCGCTTTATAAAGGGGAATAATAACCTCTTTATCTCTAGATTTCAGTGTGTTCCTCAACAACCAAGTAATCCTATGTGCAATCTTGGACACCTTAGCAATGTGCCCTCTGAACTTCATCTCCCTATCCACCAACACCACCAAGTCCCTAGCCTCATCAATCTCTTAAAGTACTGTTCCATCAATGTAGTACACAGCTGGTAATCTTTTAATCCCAAAATGCATAACTTTACACTTTTCCACATTGAACTGACATCCATTACCTTTTGCCCATTTTGCCAGCTTATTTAAATCATCCTGCAAACATAGACTTCAACATCAGCTTGATTTTTTATTGCGATACTCAACTTTGCATCACCAGCAAGCAAACAACTAAATATCTCCCTTCAAGCCATTTCCTATATCATTTATGTACAAATTAAACAACAATGCCTAAGCACAGAGCCCTGAGGTACACCACTGGTCACTTGCCTCATCCTGGACTTGGCTCCTCCATACACCACCTTCTGGTATCTCTCCCTGAGCCATTCTCTTATCCATATCACTAATTTAGTATCCATTCCCATCTGCTCCAATCTGCGTAACAGTGTTCCATGGAATATCCTGTCAAAAGCCTTAGCAAAATCCAGAAGTACTACATAGCCTGTTCCTTTGTCCAACTCAGATGTCATTCTATTATGAATAGTTAATAGATTGCTAAGGCAGGATCTACCTTTAACAAAACCATGTTGGGCCTCTATAGAGTATCCACCCATTCTTGAATTTATCCTGATCCACCCATTCTTGAATTTTGTCTTTAACCAACTTTTCCAATACTTTTACCACTACTCCTGAGATGGTGATTGGTCTGTAATTAACTACCGCAGGTTGAGAGCCACCCTTATGTAAAGGAACCACTTTGCCTAACTTCCACTCTTTAGGGACCATACCAGAGTTCAAACTTAAATTAAATATCCAAGTAAGAGGGGTTGACAATTCATTTGCACATTCACACAACACCCGAGCTGATATTCTAAGCCTACAGCAGTGTTTGCATTGAAATTTTGCAATATATTAAAAACCTCTGATTTCTTGGCTTCAATTCTCACATTAGTTATTGCTACAGGTACAGAGATATCCTCACTTGGGTGGTAGACTTTTGAAAAGTGATCACTCAGTAACTCGTCTATTATATCTGATTTTGTCACCTCAATTCCATCAGCACCCACTAAAGTTATCCTTGCGAAGTCATTCTTCCTTTTACTTGCCACACAGCGGAAGAACTCTTTGGGATTACCCTTGATCTCTTTGGCTAAGGTCTTCTCATAATCTGATTTAGCTTTTCTTACTATGCTGGTAACCTTCCTAGCTTGAGCCTTGTACTGCTCATGGGTGTACTGATCGCCTTTCTCCTTGTAAATTCTCCATAACATTTTTTTTTTTGCAGGTAAAGCTTGATACTACTGCTCATCCATCTAACGCCTGCCTTGTTTGACTTCCTGACCAGGAGGACACAATCTGATATTGCTTTCCTCAGATACCAGTTGATTTTATCCCATGCACTGCTAACATCTTTCCCCTGCAATATGTTCTACCATAGGATGGCTGCAAGCTCACTCCGAAGCTTGTTATAATTGCCTAACCTATAGTTCCGTATATATCTCTTCTTAACAGAAAAATCCACAGATTTTGCAACCTCCCAAGTCAATACTACATGATCGCTTTCACCAATTGGAAGTAACGAGGACACCTTATTTATGCATATATCCTCTGAACCAATAACCAGGTCTAACACTCTCACACCACGTGTCCCTTCAGTTATGTGCTGTTTCAAATAATTATCTCGTAGAAGATATATGAACTCCATTTCCTTTTTGCTACGTGATACTTCCTCCTTCCAATTTGTATCACCATAATTAAAATCCCCCATAATAATCACTAAACCTGCACTCATTGCAGTAATTTGTTGATGCATGAATTCAATATCTCCCCCTGTACTCCTTGGCCTATAGCAGCATCCAACTGTATATTTGGTTGCATTGGTCACTATTTTGCACCAGACCGCCTCAAATGAATCTCATTCACATGTCTATCATCTTGATATACTACTTTCTTTGGCTGCAACACATCAGCTATCATCAACAGTACTTCTACCTCTGTTCTATCTTCTCTATCCTCTCTGAAAATACTGTACCCATCACATTCAATTCCAGTGACCACATCTTTTACTGACAGCCAAGTTTCACTAATACCTACAACTTTTGGTGAGATTGCACTGACTAATGCCAAAAATTCTTCTCTCTTATTTCGAATGCTTCTTGCATTAGTATACAAAAATTGCAGATTCCCTCTAGATCTTGTACCGGCTTTAGAACTGATATATGTCACTAATTTTAGTAGTCCCATGCCAATTTTTATCCCCTCTCTTATGCAATTTATTCTGTGAATAAGGATCAATAAATATACAATCAGTGCTAAAGTTTCTCTCTCTTACACTCAACCTTTTCAATATTAGTTTCCCTGCCAACTTGAGAAGATTGTGGAAGAGAAGCTTGGTTGGTGAAGAACAAGCTGGATTCAGGTCAAACAGAGGCTGTCAGGATCAGATTTTCACCTTACGACAGACAGTTGAGAAATCATGGGAATATAACAAAGATCTGTATTTAAGTTTTGTAGATCTGGAAAAGGCATATGACAAAGTGCCAAGAAAGAAGCTATTCTAAACACTACAGTTGTAGGGTGTTAATAGGGCATTATATCAAGCAATATTTAGTCTTTATTTGAGTTGGAAGTCAGCAGTTGAAGGAAGTACAGGAAGGTGGTTAATGTTAAATCTGGTGTCAGACAAGGATGTACATTATCCCCTCTGTTATTCATTATCTATATGGATCACATTATGAAGGAAAGTGGTATTAAATCTGATATCGCCAGCCTTGTTGGCCGAGTGGTTAGCATATCCACTCTCCAGCCAAAAGGCTATGGGTTCGAATCCCGCCGTTAGCATGGATGCTTGTGATTGTGTGTGAAAATAATAGTGGTGATGGTTGGCGGTAGATGGCGTTGGTGTAGATGATGAAGTTAGTTGGGGTTGGTGGAAACAGAGAGTTGTAGAGTAGGTATCCTCCCTTGATGAGTCTTTGGACTTCCTGGAGGTGTTACATAATAATATTGCAAAGAAGCATTGGCCTTTTCTGAACAGTAGAAGAAAGTGAAACTTTTTTTTTTTTTGCCAGCCTGGTTGGCCAAGTGGTTAGCATAACCACTCTCAAGCCAAAAGGCTCTGGGTTCAAATCCTGCCATTGGCATGGATGTTTGTGATTGTCTGTGAAAATAATAGTGGTGATGGTGGACAGTAGATGGTGCTGGCGTAGATTAGGCGGTTTGTGGATGAGGTTGAGTAGTGGAGACAGAGAGTTGTAGAGTAGGTGCCCTCTCTCGATGAGTCTTAGGTGTGAAATAATAATAATAATAATAATAATAACAAAATTGGAGATGTTAATGTCAGCTCTTTGCTTTATACAGATGATGTTATACTTCTAAAGAAATCCGCTACAAGTCTGCAAGATTCCCTGACTAAATTGAATAACTGTTGTAAAAGATATGGTATGAAGGTCAGCATTAAAAAAGACAAAGACAATGAAAATAGGCAGAAGCATTGAAAATATCAACTGCACTGTGAATGGAGAACCTAAAGAACAAGTAAAACATTTCAGCTACTTAGGCTTGATTTTTAGTGAAGATGGTAAATTAAATATGGAAATAGACAACAGAATCAACTGAATAAATTATATGTAATAAGAGAGAAATTAGCCAAAACACTAAATCAGTTTTCAAACCAGTTTTAACTTATGGATCTGAGAGCTGGGTTAGAAGTAAAACACTTGACCAAAGACTAGAGACCACAGATATGAGAGTCCTGAGAAAGATTAGGGGCATGAACAGATAGCATCAATGGCAATATCATATTAAAAATGAGGATATTAGGAAAGAACTTGAGATTGTCAGCATCCAGGAATACATTAGCAGAGCTAATCTCAGGTGGTATGGTCACTTAGAATGGGAGAGGAAAGATTAGCAAAACAAGGGTATATATCAGAAATTTGACGATGATAGACAACATTTTTTACATCTTAAACTCTTTTGTAAATGCTTTCGATAATTTCTTTAGCCAGCAATGCCAACACAGCAGTAATTAGAAGAAAAAAAAAAATCCTTCATCACTATATACTTTGAAGGTTTAACAGCTTACTAAATAATCTAAAATAACAGTTACTAAATATATAAAACCACAGTAATGACTAATTCATAAATATTTCATCCCAAGTATCTTTGGGACATCATCAGTACAGTAGTTCAAACAATACTAGGAATAGCATACAATTAGGGCGCATGATTACAATGTGCATGCAGTAACATGCTATAGAAGTAAATTAAATATAACTGGAAAAAAAAGAAATATATATATATATATATATATATATATATAAAGATTATTTTACACAATTTTGAATGACAATTTCCCATGCTTTAGGAATAGTAAGAACGTCATTGCGGTTTAAATTTAGTCTGTGTAGTAGGGCTTCAGCACTTTCTTATAAACGTTCATATTTATATAAAGATCTGTGTAAAAGTTTTGGCTTCTCCCAATGGATTCTATGGTTTGGATTTTCAACTCCATGTTGGGAGAGACCAGATTTCTGCGGTTTGAAAAGACGAATGTGGTCTTGATGTTCCAAAATGCGTTTCTGAACAGACCTACCTGTCTGACCAAAGTAAGACAATTTGCAGGAGCATGGGATCTCATAAATGCCAGGTAACATCAGAGGTGAGAGTTTGTCCTTAGGACAAGGTAACAAGTTATAGATTTGGTTGAGGTTTGTAAGTAGTGGCAAAATTGTATTTCTTCGTAATTTTTGAAAGACGTTCAAAGATGCCTTTGACGTAAGGTATGGGAATTCTATGGACTCCTTCTTGTCTGGGTTGATGTGTAGGAAGGTGACTGATGATTTTTTGAGTTGTTTTAAGATTATATCCATTTAGTATGGCTGTATTTTTGATTATTTCTAATTCTTGGTTTTGAGAATCTTCAGAGGAGCAGAATTTGTGTGCTCTAGAAACTAGTGATTTAATGATGCCAAATTTCTGAGATGGATGATGAGTGGAAGAATTGTGAATGTAGCGACCTGAAAATGTAGGCTTGTGATAGACAGATGTGGCGATGGAACCATCTTCTTTTCTTTGAATGTGTCAATCCAGAAAGAAGATACCCTGTGGAGATTCTTTTTCTACCGTAAAGTTGATGTGAGGGTGAAGAAGGTTTATTTTATCTAGAAACAGTTGTAATTCCTGTTCGGGATGATCCCAGACTGCAAATACGTCATCGACATATCGTAACCAAATTTTTGGTTTGGGTTCAAAAGTGAATATTTTTTCTTCAAGGTGCTCTAGAAACAGGTTTGCTAAATTTGGTGATAAAGGAGATCTCATTGCTGTTCCTTCTTGCTTGTAAATTTGACCTTTCCAGGTGAAGTAACTGGATGTAATCACAAATTTGAATAATTCAACAATATCAGAAGGAAATTTTTGAGTTAATAATTCTACTGTTTCTTTGTGGGGAATGTTCGTGAAAAGGGAGATGATGTCAAAGTTAATTAACAAGTCAGTTTTTAACAGTTGCATGTCTTTTATTTTTGCATGAAACTCTGTGGAATTTTTGATTGAAGAGGCTGAGTGGCCTATGTGAGGACGGAGAAGATTAGATAAGAATCTTGATAACTTGTAAGTTGGACTGTTAATAGAATCTACGACTGGTCTGAAAGGAACATTAATTTTGTGAAGCTTAAGTAAGCCATAAATTCTGGGAGGTCTAGCATGGTATGTCTTGAGTTTTTTAATTGTTTTTTAATTTCATCGCAAGATACTTGGGATGAAATATTTACGAATCAAATAGTCATTACTGTGGTTAGTACGTGTGTTTTTTAGTTACTAAATAGTCTTATCACTTCTACAGTGTCTTTTTAAGGCAGTGGATTCCTCCATTTTACTGAATGCATAGCATGAAGCACATGGTATCCATTCAGTAAAATGGAGATTCAATAAAATGGATATCTGCATTTCCCATGTTGATTCATATATATACAGTTTTGATGCTGTGTTGTTCTTGTTTAGTTGCCAATCATCTAGACAATCTGTAACAGGCAAGTATACTCTGACAGTGTATTCCATATATTTCCTGGTAATAATAATGAATGGATTTCATCTTTAGGAGAGTAACTCAGTGGACCCTAGCCACAAAAGCCATATCACTCTTCTTGATGTAACCTAGTCTCTTGGATAGATGCATGGAAGAATTTAAAATGTAATGTAATTCTTTATGGAGCATGATGTCACTGAGCAACTGAGACTAGCTTTGAGTGTGTCAGTATTTTTATTATGCCATAGAAGATAGATTTTTTTTTTATTCCATATAAAAAGCCTGACTGTATTATGAATTGAAACAATACATTTAGATCATCATGTTGGAGACTTAAGTATTTAAAGTACTAAGTATTTAAAATTCATCACTTGTTCTGTTATTATTTTATTTTATTATTTTTTTTGTATATTAATAATTTTGCCTGATTGGTTGCCTGCTAATTACAAGTGTTTTGGTTTTGATATTTCATATATTTTTGGCAGATAAGTTAGAAATGAAATACTTTTCTTCGTAAACTACTTTCTGTGTCTACCACCATTACTACATTATCTGCATAGCAGATTAAATATAATATATAGTAATTTTTTTTAAAATTTAAACATTTTTATTGAATCAATTTTATATTTTTATTCTGTTTAACTTTTGATCTTTTAGTTTTGATATTATTTTATCCATTAAAATATTAAATAGTCATTGGCACAGGCATGAAAGCAGTGGACCCTAGTCACAAAAGCCATATCCGTGACTAATCCAGGGATATCAAGAGACTATATAGCAGCCTGCTTCAAAATGTAAGAATCATGTTGCTTATGAAACAATGAAGATTACAACTAAATAAAATTACTTAAAAAAATTATTAAAATTAAAAATTATCACCATCGTCATCAAATTCCTGACATTTACCCACAAAGGGTGTACAGGATACGATGGTACTACTTTCCTTTCTACAATTTTCCTCCAAATCAATCTGTTACCTATCAAGGCTCCAACATTGTCAGATCTTTATTATTAGTATTACGGGGTATCTTCGTGGAGTCAGTAGACTCATCGCGCAAGACCCAAACCATCAAAACAATATCTATCATACCTCTTCTTGAATTCATTTACAGACAAAGAACTCACAACTGAGTCAGGCAATGCATTCCACTCATTCACCACTCTCCAAGCAAAGAATCTAGTTCCCACACCCTTATTAACCACACTCTTCTTTAATTTCAAGGGATGACCTCTTGCTCTTCCATCACTATCACACAGATGAAATATTTCCCCTGCATCAATCTTATAAAAACCTTTTAGTAATTTAAATGTTTCTATCATATCCCCTCTTCTCCGCCTATCAACCAACCTCTACAATCCACAAGCTCTCAATCTATCAATGCAGGGAGCATTTTTTACATCACTCACCAACTTAGTCACTCTCCTCTGAACCCTCTCCACAACCTCCTCATCTCCACGGAATCCAGGTGACCAGACGTGAGCATAGTAATCCACCAAATGTGGAAGTATCAACATCTTATAAAGGGTAATAATAACCATTCTTACAGCTTGTGAAATTCTGATTAACCACCCTAACTCAACAATAATGGTAGCATAAAAATTCCAAGAATTTGGATGGGACATATTCAGCCTACTTAGTTTCCAGCATAATTTAGGAGTTTGAGCAATTTTTAGCTTGTATTGGAAACTATTCCATACCAACTGGTTGAAATTTATATGTATAATCACATAGTGTTTCTTTCCCCCCCCCCCACACACACACATTAACATGTTGCTTTCCAGCCCAAATTAATTTTGTAACCTAATAGATAATAATAATAGGACTCTAGCTTTGATGTAGCAAAGATTTGTTTTTTTCTTTTTTCTCACCAGAGGTCAGGCCAATAATTGTTATAATGGTTGGTCAGTAACTTTAGCAAACCATGTAGATTGCAGTGCAGCTTGTTTCTTTGTATATATGTGTATGCTCCAGATGATGACCTTGATATGAAGGTCGAAATGTCAAGGGTTCATTTTGGTTTATATTAAACTGAAATTTTGCTCTAATATGGCAGTTGTCTCCATAATTTTTTATAATGTAAAGGGAATAATAACCTCTTTACCTCTGGATGTTAGTGTGTTCCTCAATAACCAAGTAATCCTATGTGCAATCTTGAACACCTCAGCAATGTGCCTCTCAACTTCATCTCCCTATCCACCAACACCACCAAGTCCCTAGCCTCATCAATCTCTTAAAGTACTGTTCCATCAATGTAGTACACAACTGGTAATCTTTTAATCCCAAAATGCATAACTTTACACTTTTCCACACTGAACTGACATCCATTACCTTTTGCCCAATTTGCCAGCTTATTTAAATCAGCTTGATTTTTTATTGCGATACTCTACTTTGCATCACCATCAAACAACTGAATATCTCCCTTCAAGCCATTTCCTATATCATTTATGTACAAATTAAACAATAACGGCCCAAGCACAGAGCCCTGAGGTACACTACTGGTCACTTGCCTCATCCTGGACTCGGCTCCTCCATACACCATCTTCTGGTATCTCTCCCTGAGCCATTCTCCTATCCATATCACCAATTTAGTATCCATTCCCATCTGCTCCAATCTGTGTTCCATGGGGTATCCTGTCAAAAGCCTTAGCAAATATCCAGAAGTACCATTGTGTAGCCTGTTCCTTTGTCCAACTCAGATGTCATTCTATTATAAAAAGTTAATAAATTGCTAAGGCAGAATTGTCCTTTAACAAAACCATGTTGGCCCCTATAGAATATCATATCCTGACCCACCCATTCTTGAATTTTGTCTTTAACCAACTTTTCCAATACTTTTACCACTACTCCTGAGATGGTGATTGGTCTGTAATTAACTACCGCAGGTTGAGAGCCACCCTTATGTAAAGGAACCACTTTGCCTAACTTCCACTCTTTAGGGACCATACCAGAGTTCAAACTTAAATTAAATATCCAAGTAAGAGGGGTTGACAATTCATTTGCACATTCACACAACACCCGAGCTGATATTCTAAGCCTACAGCAGTGTTTGCATTGAAATTTTGCAATATATTAAAAACCTCTGATTTCTTGGCTTCAATTCTCACATTAGTTATTGCTACAGGTACAGAGATATCCTCATTTGGGTGATAGACTTTTGAAACGTGATCACTGTAACCCTACTATTACATCTGAATTGGTCACCTCAATACCAGCAGCACCCACTAAGGTTATGATTCCAAAGTCATTCTTCCTTTTACTTGCCACATAGTGGAAGAACTCTTTGGGATTATTCTTGATCTCCTTGGCTAAGGACTTCTCATAATCTGATTTCGCTTTTCTTACTATGCTGGTAACCTTCCTAGCTTGAGCCTTGTACTGCTCATGTGTACTGATCACCTTTCTCCTTGTTAATTCTCCATAACATTTTCTTTTTTTTTTTACAGATCTAGCCTGATACTACTCATCCATCTAACGCCTACTTTCTTTGTCTTTCTGACCATGGGAATACATTCTGATATTGCCTCCTTTGATACCCACTGATTATATCCGATGCACTGCTAACATCTTTCCCCCTGCAATATGTTCTGCCATGGGACGGCTGTAAGCTCACTCCGAAGCTTGTTATAAATTATAACTTGTTATAAATTACCTAACCTGTAGTTCCATATATATACCCCTTCTTAAGAGAAAAATCCACAAATTTTGCAACCCCCCAAGTCAATACCACATGATCGCTCCCAACAATTGGAGGTAACAAGGACACCTTACTCATGCATATGTCCTCTGAACCTATGACCAGATCCAACACTCTCACAACACGAGTACCTTCAGTTATGTGCTTTTTCAAGTAATTATCTCTTAGAAGGTGAATGAATTCCATTTCCTTTTGCCACGTGATATTTCCTCCTTCCAACTGATATCATCATAATTAAAATCCCCCATAATAATCATTAACCCTGCACTTTGCTCTAATTTGCTGATGCATGAATTTAACATCACCCCCTGTACCCCCTGGCCCATAGCAGCAACCAACTGTATATTTGGTTGCATTGGTCACTATTTCACCCCAGACTGCCTCAAATGAACTATCATTCATACGTCTATCCTCTTGATACACTACTTTCTTTGGCTGCAACTCATCAGCTATTATCAACAGTACTTCTCCACAGTTCTATCTTCTCTATCCTCCCTGAAAATACTGTACCCATCACATTCAATTCCAGTAACCACATCGTCTGCTGACAGCGAAGTTTCACTAATGCCTACACTGACTAATGCCAAAAATTCTTCCCTCTTATTTTGAATGCTTCTTGCATTAGTATACAAAAATTGCAGATTCCCTTTAGTTCTTGTACCAGCTTTAGAACTGATATACATTCTACTAATTTCAGTAGTCTCAAGCCAATTTCTATCCACTATATTCTTCAAATTATTCTGCAAAAAAGGATCAACAAATATACATTCACTGAATAAGTTTCTCCCTCTTACACTCAACCTTTTCAATTTTAGTTTCCCTGACCAAGTACTTCAACTTGTTCAGAAAACAGTAACTTCTTCAAATGCTTATGACCTTCCATGTTCAGATACATCTCTTGCATATAGCTGTCTTTTGCCTTCAAACACACTGCAGACATCAACATATTCCAGACCTCTTTTTTTGCACATTCTTGGAATCATATAATTCATTATCATCGCTTGTCTACTTATCTCATAATTGTCAAAATGAGGCAGTGTGCACACACACACACACACACACACACACACACACACACACACACACACACACACACACACACACACACACACAGTCCTCTCTTTGACACTTTTCTTCTTCATGATATCTAACAATGTTCTTAAATCTTTTGCTACCTGATTAATACTACCACTCAGGTCATTTGTACCCACCATAACTATCACCTTTTCTGCATCATGTCCTCTCTTTATTGCTAAAGTTACTCTCTCTATTGTTCTGCCAGACAAGCACTCCCCAAGCATACCGTTCTCCATACCCTTAATCATTGAATCACCATATATTATACCACTCATAACTTCATTCAAACCGAAACAAGCGTCACTCACGGCCTAATTTTCTACAGTATTCGGCATGGCTCTCCCAGTTTCATTACTTCCCTCAACACTCTTTTACTTACTCCCTGACTTTCACATCTCATTTCTTCTAAACCTCTTGTGCTTTCATTCTGTTGACTACTCCCAATCAGTTTCATACTATTTATTACTTCATCATTCACCAAAGACTTTTCCTAACTTAAACTGTTCTAGTTACTTCAAGTAAAGTAATCTCCATAGTCCTAATTTCTCTATTTAACACATTTAACCCAGTCTTAATATCCTGAACCTCCTTACTGAGCACTTCCAATTCCTCTTGCAGGAGATGAGGTCGCTTTTCATTTTCACGAACTCCTGCTGAAACTCTTCTGCTACGGTCCCGACATTTGCTTCCATTCCTAATGGCTCTAGTCTATCTAGACACTTTTCATATACAGTAACATTTTCA
This sequence comes from Typopeltis vanoorti, assembly GCF_054136105.1. Lineage (NCBI taxonomy): Eukaryota > Metazoa > Arthropoda > Arachnida > Uropygi > Thelyphonidae > Typopeltis > Typopeltis vanoorti. The sequence goes on along the minus strand of NC_143556.1, from coordinate 28,035,285 downwards.
TTCTTCTCATTTAGCCAAACAGTCCACAGATCTTTCACATTTTTCGGTGCATACATATAGCAGTTTCTGCAATGCATCCACTGCGAAAAATCCAAGGCAGAGCTAGACTTTTGTATAGAAGTTCTCCGTGATATATGTTTCTTTATGGAAGCCATCTTTAGACGATGAAGTAGTGCAACAAACAAGTAGCAAAAATACAATATAAACAACAAAATTTCAACAATAACACCACTGAAGGACACTTGTATCCAACTGAAGTACAACTACAGCACAATTTGAAACAAAAAGCCTCACTATACTTTAATTTAAAACCACTTTTTCTAGCACAGCTCAAAACGACACTACGTTCACTTGTGACATTAGCACCACTCCTTATATATTTTATTATTATCATCTTATATTTCAATCTTCAAGGCACTTTTTACTATATCAATCCACCTATATCCTGGTCTTCCTCTGGATATTTTTCCTGCCAACCTGGAAAAGAACACTTGTTTTGCTAATCTTATCTCTCCCATTCTAAGTGACCATACCACCTGAGATTAGCTCTTTTAATACATTTCTGGATGCCAACAATGTCAAGTTCTTTTCTAATATCCTTGTTAATAATATGATATTGCCATTGATGCCACCTCTTCATGCTCCTAATCTTTCTCAGGATTCTCATATCTCCAGTCTCTAGTCTTTAGTCAAGTATTTTACTTCTAACCCAGCTCTCAGATCCATAAGTTAAAACTGGTTTGAACACTGTATACAGCTAATTTAGTGTTTTGATTAATTTCTCTCTTATTCCATATAAATTTATTCAGTTGACTTCCAACCATACCAACTTTTTGATTCTGTTGTCTATTTCCATATTTAATTTATCATCTTCACCAAAAATCATGCCTAAGTAGCTGAAATGTTTTACTTGTTCTATGAGTTCTCCATTCAAAATACAGTTCATATTTTTAATGCTTCTGCCTATTTTCATTGTATTTGTATTGTTATTGCTAACCATTATACCATATCTATTACAACAGTTATTCAATTTAATCTGTGCGGTTAGCATAGTGGCTGTGCACTTCGCAACTGTATGCCTGGGAAAGGAGTGTCCTAAGTTCGATTCCTGTCGGTGACATGAGGAGGTGAAGTATCTTCTTCAGCCATAGTCAAGTTAGCCGGTCTTAGGCATAGACAGTAGGTTTTTTTCCCCAGTTTATCTTGGGGTTTTCCATCCCACAAAGCAGGCAAACCGGCCTTAAGAATTCAACACTACAGACATAGGATACATCGGGGCGTAGGGCTGACCACCTTATCCTGTGAACGGTTTGAGATCAGACGATTAATAAACCCTCGACACCACAAGGTAAAAGAGGGAAATGAAGATAAGATAAGATGAGATGAGATTCAATTTAGTCAGGGAATCTTGCAGTGGATTTATTTAGAAGTATAACATCATCCACATAAAGCAAAGAACTGAGATTAACATCTTGAATTTTGATATCAGATTTAATACTACTTTCCTTCATAATGTGACCCATATAGATAATGAATAACAGAGGGGATAATGTACATCCTTGTCTGACACCAGATTTAACATTAAACCACCTTCCTGTACTTCCTTCAATTCTAACTGCTGACTTAAAACTCAAATAAAGATGAAGTATTGCTTGATATAATGCCCCACTGACACCATACAACTCAACTGTTATGTTTTGAATAGCTTCTCTCTTGGCACCTTGTCATATGCCTTTTCCAGATCGACAAAACTTAAATACAGATCTTTGTTATATTCCCATGATTTCTCAACTATCTGTCGTAAAGTGAAAATCTGATCCTGAGAGTCTCTATTTCATCTGAATCCAGCTTGTTCTTCACCAAGTTTATCTTCCACAATCCTTTCAACCATTTCTCAAGTATACTGACATAAATCTTACCAGGAACACTCAGTAGAGAAATACCTCTGTAATTCTCACATTCAGTTTTATTTCCCTTTTTTATATATAAGTACTATGAGAGCTCTGCTCCAATCATCTGGAATTAGTCCCTCTGTCCAGGCTCTCTGAACTATGCAGTGCAGCCACTGTAACACTTTTATACCTCCATACTTGAGCATTTCTGGTCGAATATCATCTACTCCAGCCTTTCTACATTTCAGACTTTTGTTGGCTTTTTTTATTTCAAGCATAGATATGTAGTCTTGATTGCACACCTGGTCAGTGTTTTTTATCACTGTGCTGCCATCACTGCTAGTTTCATTCAGCAATTTTTCAAAGTAATTGCTTCATACTACAAGAATATCTTTTTCTCTAGTTTTCCTGTAGCCTTAATCATTTCTCATTCCTTTACAGCACGCTTTCCTCGATTTCGGAGGTACTTCAACAAATTCAGGAATATCTTTGCCGCATTCTTGATATTTATTTTCTATGTTCTTACCAATGTCTTTCCATTGTTTAGCTAGTTTTACACAGTGTTTAGCTTTCTTAGATTTTTTTCCTCTGTATTCTCTAAGAACACAAGATGACTTATTTGTCAGGAACTTTTGATATGCTTTCTTCTTTTTCTTCACTGCCTGTTTAACTTTCTGTGTCTACCATGGAGTTCTGATTTTTCTATCCTTGCAGATATCCTCACCATATTCCTCTCTGGTTGAATTAATCAATGTTTTCTTTAGAGCTTGCTGCTGAATCTCCAAGGTTTGATTCCTGTTATAAATTCTTTCATTTTTTCTTGAATAATGTTTGTATATTTCAGTCTACAGTTCACATTTGAGAGCTGGTCAACTATTATTCACTTTAAAACTTTCTTACATGTTCTTGTTTTCAATATGAAATTTCAATTTTATCCTGGTCAAGACTAAATGATGATCACTTCCAATTTCAAATCCTCTGTACACTGTAGTGTCCTGCACCAGAAAGAAAACATCACTATCAACAATAACATAGTCAATGAGACTTTTCTTATTCCTTGCGTCTTCTCTTCATGTGAATTCGTGTGCATTTTTATGTCGGAACATGGTGTTAGTAATAACCAGTCCATGTCCTGAGCAGAAATCCAACACCTATTTGCCATTATTATTAGGTTTGCTCTTTTCTCCAAATTTTCTCAAAATATATTTGTATGTCTGACAATCATTTTCTACTCTGCTATTTAGATCCCCAACAAGGACAACCTTTTCATTTTTTATTGTGTCAGTTGCTTTCTCTAAAGCCTAAAAAAATTCCTCCACTTCTACCTTAGCAGAACCTTCTGTGGGACCACAGGCACAAATCTCTTTGTCCAGTTTCCCATTCTCATATTTGCCCACATCACTCTACTTGAGACTGCCTGCCATTCAAGAAGATTACCCTCATATTTAGTCTTGAATACTATGGCTACTCCTTCTTTTCCTTGATTGTCATTGCCTGAACATAACATTTTGTATTTAATGCTCAGAAAGATCTCATCAGTTTTTGCCTTTTTTTTGTTTCAGTCACCCCTATTATATCAATCTGGTACTTATTCAATTCCTCAGCTAGCTCCATTTCTTTGCCCTTCTGGCTTCTTATGTTGATAGTACTGATCTTGAACTCTGGTGATATTGAGTTGGGATGTGTTTTAGGGTTTGTTCCAGTAGCTGACTTTTCGCTGTTTACCCTGTTCCCTGCAAAAACAACGGGAGGTCTTGTTTAACCGGGCGACACTCCAGCCGGCATGAAATTCTGTGATTTGTAGCATCATTTAATATTGTGGTTTAAGCCAATAAGAATACAATTTGGTCAGCTAAATTGTATTCTTATTGGCTTATTCAGTATCCAGGTAGATACTAACAGGTGCACCATGAGAAGGTGAGGATTGGACATTAGGTCATATGGCGGTCTCCTCTCAGTTTTTTTAAAATATTTTAAAATTATTTTAAAATAACTTGGCTGACTGAAATAACATGTAAATTATATCCACACCATCCATGTATTTCTTTTATATATGAATTAATTAAAATCCATTAAAATAATACACTGCTTTGGCCTGTAGGCAATAATATGGATAACTCTACTTATCTACTTATAATTTAGCCAAATATTTTGTACAAACACAGACAAAGATAGGTCACTCTGCATATTCAATTTTTATTAAGTTTAACTTCTGATCTTTTAGTTTTGTTATTATTTCATCCATTAAAATATTAAATAGTCATTGGCATAGGTATGAAGGCAGTGGACTTAAGCAGTAGTGAAAGCTTAGTTGACCCCAGTCACAAAAGCCATATCACTCTTCCTGACTAATCCAGAGATATCAAGAGACTAGGTTAGCAGCCTGCTTCAAGATGTCTACCACGCTTTAAACAAAGATGAACTCTTGCTACTCAGCAAAGGTTGCCATAGCACTTAGATTGATGAACAAACTGGATTTTATTTGTAATATTGAAAGAGGCTTAAGATTCATCCCAAATACTATAGCAGATAAAATACGTTTAGAAACTGCCAACATTTTAAATATAAATTATAAGAAAACAATAACAAGCAATTTAAAGAAATCCATATTAACATTGATGAAATCATTAAAATCAAATCAGAACATCGTAATAACTAGAGCCAATAAAGGAAGTGCCACCATAATTCTAAACCGAACCACATATTTAGAAAAAATGAATCTGCTAGTCTCAGACAATAGGACATACCAACTTGTTAACTACGACCCAACCAACAGAATAAAAAAGAAAACAGAGAAACTACTTAAATCACTTACTACATGGTATGAAGATACAGTCAAAAAATTACTTCTGCACTACGCTCGTTCCCCGAGAATTTACAGTCTACCTAAGATACACAAACAAAACAGACCACTCCAGCTGATAGCCGAAGGTATAGAACAGCCCGCATTATCACCTAGCCAAGAAATTAGCAGCAACACTCAAGGAGTTGGTAGTTCATTCCCTCTCCTATATCAGAAACACACAGCACTTCATAAACATAATCAAAGACATTACATTTGAAAAAGATGATTCATTAGTCAGTTTTGATGTCTCTGCCCTCTTTACAAATGTCCCAATCAGTGACACAATCCTTCTTATACAGAAGTCTCTGCCCTCTTTACAAATGTCCCAATCAGTGACACAATCCTTCTTATACAGAAGTCTCTGCCCTCTTTACAAATGTCCCAATCAGTGACACAATCCTTCTTATACAGAAGTCTCTGCCCTCTTTACAAATGTCCCAATCAGTGACACAATCCTTCTTATACAAAACAAATTCCCTCAAGATATCACGGAGGTCTTTGCGCATGTATTATGTTTTTGTTATTTTGTATGGCAAAATGCTTTCTACCTACAAAAAGAAGGCACAGCCACGGGTTCACCATTATCTCCCCCTATTGCTAACTTTTATATGGAACATTTTGCGCAACATGCTCTAGATTCCTCTCCTGTAAAACCCAAACGCTGGCTTAGATACGTTGACGATGTTTTCATGATCTGGCGCCATGGCCGTCAGCCACTTGCATTAGCCACCTAAACAAACAACACAAACGTATACAGTTCACAATTGACATTGAAAAACAGAACACACTTCTATTTCTAAATACACGTCACACGTCTTCCTTCTGGCAGCTTTTCCTTCATTGTTTCTTATATTGGCCAGTATGTGTCGGTTTCTGGCCAATATATACACATAAACTCCTACTACCACCCAACACAAAAACTAGGTGTCATTAATACTCTAAAAAACAGGGCTTTGAAGATCTGCTCCAATGAACATGCACTAAAAGATGAATTTAAAGTTATCAACAATACTTTTCTAAAAAAAATACTTTTCTTTCTTTTGGTTACAGCCAAAACACCATTAACAAAATTCTCTACAAGACCTCAATAAAAAACAAAGATAAACCAGACTACAATCAAACTACAACCATTCCTTACATTAAAGGGAAATCAGATAAAATAAACATAATACTACAAAAATACAACCTCAAAGCCACCTTTAAACCTCCTGCAAAATTAAAAAGCTTACTCAACTCATCCAGAGACCCACTCCCTTCGCTGGCCCACCATGGGGTATACCGTATTTACTGCACCTGCAACATACCATACATAGGAGAAACAGGACACACAATTCCTATCAGACAAAAGAACATAAACGACACATTAAATATAATAACTATGGTGAAGCGCTGGCCTTTCTGATCATGCCCTGAACACTTTACATGGAATTGACTGAACGCAAATTTAAGGAAGCCTGTGAGATTCTTATCAACCCCCCCCCCCCCCAATTTGAACAATAATGATGGTCTAAAAATCCAAAGCATATGGAAGACACATATTCTACCCATGGAACCTTTCTTCCTAAGAGCTAACTATAAACAGGACTGTAGATAATCCAGAATCTTAAATCTAATATAACAACTGTCATGTTAAAAATAGGAGATCATTGTTATTGTAAGAAAACTAGCAATATGAAAGAATGTTTCTCCCATGTTACCTTAAATAGAATTTAGCTTTGATGTAGTTTCTAAATATTTAATTAATTTTATCTGTATTTTTTTTTTTTTTCACTAGAGGTCATGCCAGTAGAATAACCGGTGATCAAATTATTGTTTCTTTAGCTTACTGTGTGAAATGTAACTCAGCTTGTCCTTGTATATTTGTATATACTCCAGATAATGACCTTGATATGAAGGTCAAAACGTCGGGAAATTAAAAATAATTATTTATAACACGGTTGTAAAGTACATAATTTCCAAAATGAATGCTGATCACCGTGCAACACTAAAAGAAAAGATTAGGACCTATCCTGTTTTTAATATATGAGGTGTGGCTATTAAATAATGAAACTGGTTGCAAAAATGTGGTTTTATTATAATTGTACAACTTAATTGTTATCCCCTTCAACATATTCCCCCTCCTCTATCTATACACCATTGCCTATGAATTTTCCATTCATGACTTATTTTTCACGGTATTAACTACACCACAAACACTTTTATCAACAAAGATGTTTTATTAACGCTTATATTTTGCTGATTTTCAACTCAGCATCATCAGAGCACAACACACATGTAAACGCGACAGTGAGTGAGTGAAACAACAATATTGCAAAAGACAAAAGATCTAAAGTCCTATTTTTGGTGCCCTCTAAGAGGGAAAAAAAAAAAAAAAAAACATAGCAGTTATCCAGGAGTTTTTCTTAGGATAACCGTCTCCCAAATTTTTGGCAAATTAATGCAACCATATTCGTTAAGGTTGGGAGAATTCTTCAAAGCCATTGCTGACTCAAAAAGTAATCTTTCAGATCTATAACGACTCCTAAATAGCACATTCGTTTTCCTCCATCTAATCCTGTGTGAAGGAGTGTCCAAGGTGTGGTCTGCCAGTCCCGACTTGCCATAGTAATAGTAGCGAATGTATCTTTCATGTTCTTCCAGGCGGATGTTCACTGATCTTCCTGTTTGCCCATAATAGGCCAAGTCACAGTCACATGGAACTTCATACACTCCTGGGTGTGCTAAAGGGTGAAGTTTATCCTTAGGCGAGCGGATCAGAGTTGCCAGCTTGACATGAGGTTTGAAGGTGGTGCGAAGGCCATGTTTCAACAATACTTTGGCTATCTTTTCCGATGTACCTCTGATATAGGGAATAGAAATGGTCATGTTGTATTCCTGTGTATTAGGGGAGGGCAGAGTAATGGGCCTATGTAGTATTTTATCTATTTTGTAGGGATTGTAGCCGTTGGCTAAGACCGTATGGCGCAGGTACTGGAGTTCAGTGGCCAGAGCTGTATCGTTAGAACAAATGGCTCTGGCTCTGTGTGTAAGTGTTTTTAAAATGCCATACTGTTGGACTGGATGATGATGTGATTGTTTATGTAGGTATCTTCCTGTGTGTGTGTGTGTGTAGGCTTTCTATAAATAGAAAAAGATAGTGATCCATCTGAAAGGCAGGTGACTAATGTGTCAAGAAATGGTAAACAGTTATTTGATTCTTTTTCTAATGTGAAGTGAATTTTGGGGTGTTGGCTATTTAGGTAGGTGACAAAAGCATCCAAAGTGTCTTGTCCATGGGGCCAGATGGCAAACACATCATCTACATAGCGCAACCACACTTGTGGCTTGTATGTAGCTGTGGTAAGTACTTTGTTTTCAAAGTGTTCCGTGTAAAAATTTGCTAATGGGGGAGAGAGGGGGAACCCATAGCAGTACCATTAATCTGTTTGTAGAATTCCCCCCCCCCATGTAAAGTAACCTGCATTCATAGTAAATTGAAATAATTCAAAAATATCTGGGGGAAATTTAGACTGATTAAATCAAGAGTGTCTATAAGTGGTACATTGGTAAATAAGGAGGTGACATCGAAACTAACCATTATGTCTGAATCTTTTAGGATTAGATTTTTAATCAGTGTTTTGAAATGGATTGAATTTTTTACAAAGGTAGAGGAGTTGCCAGTAAGAGGGGAAGGCGACTTAGCTAAATGCCGAGCCAGTTTATATGTGGGACTATCTATGCTATCAACTATGGGGCATAGGGGAATATTAGTTTTGTGGATTTTTGGTAATCCATAAATACGGGGTGTTTTAACATAAATTGGTTTTATTTTCCTGATGATTTCTTTGGGCCATGATGTCACTTTTTTCAGTAATTTTCGGACTTTTTTCTTTTGCAACATCGTAGGGTCTCGATGTATAATTTGATAAGTGGAACTGTCACATATGAGATCTTGCATTTTTCTGTTATACTCTTCTTTATTCATGATGACTGTTGCATTTCCTTTATCGGCTTTTGTAATAATAATATTTTTATTATTATATAACTATTTTAGGGCAGTTATTTGCTTACGTGGCATATTGCTTTTTGGAGGCTTAGCCTTGTTTATAATACTTGCTATATCTAGTCGCACATTATTGGCCATTGCTGGCGGAAGATCGTGGTTACCCCGTTCTACTTTCATCATAATTTCTAGTTTAGGAATTTGTTTGAGCGTGACGGCAAAGTTATGTCCTAAACTGAGAGCGTTCTTGGCTTCTTCAGTGAGTGTTTCCTACGATAGGTTTACGACCACGTGGTCTCGTCGAAGTTGCGGTCGGAACTTCGTATGTTGGCACTGTTGTAGGAGTTCAAATTTCTTTAGGTGTTTGCTTTTTACTTTTGTGAATTCTTTTTTTGCTGCAACTTCGGAGATGTGCTGTAGGACCGTCCATATTTCAGGATTTAACAAGTTTATTAGTTCTTGTTGTAGAGCTGTGATAGAGCTGTTTAGCTTACTAAGCTCTATGCGAGTAGCAGCGATTTGTTCTTGAAGAAGAGCTAAACTCGCCCGTCAATAAATACGATGTGCCTTTGCCGATTGCAACTTTTCTTTGAATTTCAGAAAAGATGGAATAATATCGTTGTCGCGGCATCGTTTAAGGAAGGCTAACCGGTTCAATTTTCTGGACAATTTCAGTTTCAACTTACCGAACCGTCGTGCTTTGTAAACAATATCTTCTCCGTGCAGAATCATCAATCTAACAGATAAGCTTAGGTATTGATGGTTATTCATGACTTATTTTTCATGGTATTATGGGGTTTTTTCATGTTTTTTTTTTTCGTTAGAGGGCGCCAAAAATAGGACTTTAGATCTTTTGTCTTTTGCAATATTGTTGTTTCACTCACTCATTGTCGCGTTTACATGTGTGTTGTGCTCTGATGATGTTGAGTTGAAAATCAGCGAAATATAAGCGTTAATAAAACATCTTTGTTGATAAAAAGTCTTTGTGGTGTTGTTAATACCGTGAAAAATAAGTGTCATGAATAACCATCAACACCTAAGCTTATCTGTTAGATTGAATTTTCCATTGTTGGAAGCAGTGCTGCAAATCATCAGGTGTAATCTGCTTCAGTAGCACTGCCATTTTCTCCTTTACTTTATCCGGCTGACAGTGGAGCCGGACTTGCAGGAGAAGATCATCACATGTGATAAGACGTGGATTTTCCAGTACAATCCAGAAACAAAGAGACAAATGATGCACTGGAGAACTCCCACATTACCGAGAATGAAAAAGACAAGAATGAGCAAGTCAAAACTGAAGGCAATGCTGATCTTTTTTTTATTTTTATATCAATGGCATGGTTATGGTTGAATGGGTACCAGAGGGTCAGAGTTAATCAACATTATTACTTTGACGTTCTGGCCAAGCTGAGAGAACACGTGAGGAAGAAGAGGCCAGATCTGTGGAAGAACAATGCTTGGATTCTCCATCAGGACAACGCTCCAGCCCACAGTGCACTCTCTGTAAAGCAGTATCCAGCTGATAAGAAGATCCCAGTGTTGGACCATCCACCTTACTCGCCGGACTTAGCTCCATGCGAGTTTTACCTTTTCCAAAGTTGTAATCCGCATTGAAGGGCACTCATTTTCAGCCAGTGGATGAGGTAAAAGAGAAAACAGCAGCACAACTGAAGCAGATAACACCTGATGACTTGCAGCACTGCTTCCAACAATGGAAAATTCATATGCAATGGTGTATAGATAGAGGAGAGGAGTATGTTGAAGGGGATAACAGTTAAGTTGTACAATTGTAATAATAAACCATATTTTTGCAACCAGTCTTGTTATTTAATAGCCACACCTTGGATGTTAATGACAGGTGTAAATAAAAACTGGCAAAATGATATTGTTTGCCAATGACATGGCAATAACATACACTGAAACAACTCTTGAAGATTTAGAAAATCAAATCAACTGATATGTTGAAACAAAGTACTGGTTTAGCAATAATGGCCTTAAGCTTGATACCAATAAAAAAATAAATAATAATAAAAAAAAAAAAATATATATATATATATACTTCACACTAACAGATAAGCTATTAGTTTGAAGTATATATATTTCTTGGTTATAAAATTGCCAGCCTCGTTGGCCGAGTGGCCAGCATATCTGCTCTCTAGCCAAAAGGCTGCGGGTTTGAATCCTGCCGTGGGCATAGATGTTTGTGATTGTCTTTGGAAATACTAGTGGTGGTGATCAGCGGTAGATGGAGTTGTAGTTGCGGTCAGTTGGTGGATTGAGTAGTGAAGACAGAGTTGTAGAGCCTTCCCTCGATGAGTCTTTGAACTCCCTGGAGGTGTATAATAAAAATAAAAAATAAATGGCATAAAGCAAAATATAATGATATTGAAAATTATAACTGTAGCTTAGTCAAAAAAACCAAACCAGTCAAGTATCTGGACCTCCATATCGACTGCAATTTGAAATAGAATTCCAATATCTCATTTTTAACAAATAAGTTGAGGTTCATATTTAACAGAATACATCATCATCATCATCATCAAATTCCTGCCGTGTACCCTCAAGGGGTGTACAGGATATGATAATACTACATGAAAAAAATTACATCATTATTAATTTCCTATCTACAATTTTCCTCCAAATCAGTCTGTTACTTGTCAAGACTTCAATATTATCAGATCTCATATTTCTATCGTCTAAAGCACTTTGTACCGTATCAATCCACCTATATCTTGGTCTTCCTCTCGGTCGTTTTCCTGCCAACCTGGCAGAGAACACTTGTTTTGCTAATCTTTCCTTGCCCATTCTGTTTAAGTGACCATACCACCTGAGATTAGCTCTGCTAACACATTCCTGGATGCTGACAATGTCAAGTTCTTTCCTAATATCCTCGTTTTCAATATGATATTGCCATTGATGCCATCTGTTCACGCTTCTAATCTTTCTCAGGACTCTCATATCTGTGGTCTCTAGTCTTTGGTCAAGTGTTTTACTTCTGACTCAGCTCTCAGATCCGTAAGTTAAAACTGGTTTGAACACCGTCTTGTATACAGCTAATTTAGTGTTCCGACTAATTTCTCTCTTATTCCATATGAATTTATTCAATTGACTTCCCACCATACCAGCTTTGCTGATTCTGTTGTCTATTTCTATATTTAATTTACCATCTTCAGTAAAAATCATAATTTAATAGCTGAAATGTTTTACTTGTTCCACAGGTTCTCCATTCACAACACAGTTGACATTTTCAATGATTCTGCCTATTTTCATTGTCTTTGTCTTTTTATTGCTGACCTTCATACCATATCTACTACAAGAGCTATTCAATTTAGTCAGAGAATCTTGCAGACTTGTAGCGGATTTATTTAGAAGTATAACATCATCCGCATAAAGCAAAGAGCTGACATTAACATCTCCAATTTTGATATCATCTTTAATACCACTTTCCTTCATAACGTGATCCATATAGATAATGAATAACAGAGGGGATAATGTACATCCTTGTCTCACACCAGATTTAACATTAAACCATCTTCCTGTACTTCCTTCAATTCTAACTGCTGACTTACGACTCAAATAAAGACTAAGTATTGCTTGATATAATGTCCCATTGACACCATATAACTGCAGCGTATTGAATAGCTTCTCTCTTGGCACCTTGTCATATGCCTTTTCCAGATCGACAAAACTTAAATACAGATCTTTGTTATATTCCCATGCTTTCTCGTTTGTCGTAAAGTGAAGATCTGATCCTGACAGCCTCTATTTGGCCTGAATCCAGCTTGTTCTTCACCAAGCTTTTCTTCCACAATCCTTCTCAACCGTTTCTCAAGTATACTTGCATAGATCTTGCCAGGAACACTCAGTAGAGAAATACCTCTGTAATTCTCACATGCAGTTTTATTTCCCTTTTTATATATGGGTACTATGAGAGCTCTACTCCAATCATTGGGAATTCGTCCCTTTGTCCAGGCTTTCTGAACTATGCAGTGCAGCCCCTGTAAGACTCTTATACCACCATACTTCAGCATTTCTGGTCGAATATCATCTACTCCTGCTGCCTTTCCACATTTCAAGCCTTTGATGGCTTTTTCTACTTCAAGTATGGATATGTATTCCTGACTGCATGCCTGGTCAGTGTTTTTTTTACCACTGTGCTGTCATCACTACTTGTTTCATTTAGCAGTTTTTCAAAGTAATTACTCCATACTTCAAGGATATCTTTTTCTCCCATTTTCATGTCACCTTTATCATCTCTAATTCCTTTTATAGCACTCTTTCCTCCATTCTTAAGCTTCTTCAACAACCTCCAGAATATTTTTCGACCTTCTTGATATTTATTTTCTATATTCCTGCCAAAGTCCTCCCATGACTTTTGTTTAGCTAGTTTTACACAGTGTTTAGCATTCTTGCATTTGTCTCTATATTCTCTAAGAGCACAAGCTGACTTATTTGACAGGAACTTTTGGTATGCTTTCTTCTTTTCCTTCACTTCTTTCCTTCAATTCTCAGTTCACATCTGAGAGCTGCTCAACTTTAATTCGCTTTAAAACTTTCTTACATGTTATTCTTTTCAATATGAAATTCAATTTTATCCTGCTCATGACTAAATAGTGATCACTTCCAATTTCAAATCCTCTGTACACTCTGGTGTCCTGCACCAGGGAGAAAACATCACTATCAACAATAACAGTCAATGAGACTTTTCTTATTCCTAGCCTCTTCTCTCCATGTGAATTTGTGCACATTTTTATGTTGGAACATGGTGTTAGTAATAACCAGTCCATGTCCTGAGCAGAAGTCCAACAGATATTTGCCATTATTATTAGCTTTGCTCTTTTCTCCAAATTTTCCCAAAATATTTTTGTATGTCTCACAATCGTTTCCTACTCTGCTATTTAGATCCCCAACAAGGACCAACTTTTCATTTTTCATTGTGTCAGTTGCTTTTTCTAAAGCCTCAAAAAATTCCTCCACTTCTACCTTAGTAGAACCTTCTGTGGGACCATAGGCACAAATAAGTCTCATTGTCCAGTTCCCCATTCTCATATTTGCCCACATTACTCTACTTGAGACTGACTGCCATTCAAGAAGATTAGCCTCGTATTTTGTGTTGAATACTATGGCTACTCCTTCTTTTCCTTGATTGTCATTGCCTGAATATAACATTTTGTATTTATTGCTCAGAAAGATCTCACCAGTTTTGGTCTTTTTTGTTTCAGTCACCCCTATTATGTCGATCTGGTACTTATCTAATTCCTCAGCTAGCTCCATTTCTTGGCCATTCTTACGTTGATAGTACCGATCTTTAACTCTGGTGATGTCGAGTTGGGGTTTATTTTCAGATTTGTTCCAGTAGCTGACTTTTCGCTGTTCGCCCTGGTTCCCTGGCGAAAACAACGGGGGCCTTGTTTAACCAGGCGACGCCCCAGCTGGCATGAAATTTTGTCATGTTGTACCATCATTCTTTATTTTGGTTTAACCAATAAGAATACAATTTGGTCGGCTAAATCCCAAATTGCCAGCCCATCCTCGTCCATTCAGTATCCAAGTAGATACCCAACAGGGTGCACCACGAGAAGGTGAGGATTGGACATTAGGTCAGAAGCCCTGGTCGGTTCTCCGCATTCCTTTAAAGACTATGTGGAGGTCTCCTCTCAGTTATACAGCTTTGACCCTTAAGAACCCCTACCCTTAAGCACAGGATACATTATTCTAGTGGTAAGACTTATACGTTGGTTAGACATAACTGGTAATTAATTTACGGAATTAACAACGCATATAAAGTAAATTAATTAAAGATAACTTTAATGAATCACTTCTATATTTCGACAATGTCACATTGTCATCTTCAGGAACATAAAGATATGGTATGTGCACTAAAGGAACTAACAAAGCAAATGAGGAAGAAATTAAGACACTAATTTTGTTCCTAAAGTCCTAATGGTGCCCTCTTGCGGGCTAATTTGGTAGTCTTGGCCGTTGGGCTGAAGTTCTCATAATGAAAGTCTCCCAAATTTGGGGCAGTTTCATGCACCCAAATTTGTTGAGGTTAGGAACGTTTTTTAGAGCTGCTGAAGATTCTTTGAATAATCTTTCGTATTTAAACTTGCTGCGATGGATTATTTTTGTCTTCTTCCAACGAATTTTATGGTGGGTATCTAAGGCATGGTCTGCCAGCCCATTTCACCAGTACAGCCGCTCTGGGCTGGCAGACCATGCCTTAGATACCCACCATAAAATTCGTTGGAAGAAGACAAAAATAATCCATCGCAGCAAGTTTAAATACGAAAGATTATTCAAAGAATCTTCAGCAGCTCTAAAAAACGTTCCTAACCTCAACAAATTTGGGTGCATGAAACTGCCCCAAATTTGGGAGACTTTCATTATGAGAACTTCAGCCCAACGGCCAAGACTACCAAATTAGCCCGCAAGAGGGCACCATTAGGACTTTAGGAACAAAATTAGTGTCTTAATTTCTTCCTCATTTGCTTTGTTAGTTCCTTTAGTGCACATACCATATCTTTATGTTCCTGAAGATGACAATGTGACATTGTCGAAATATAGAAGTGATTCATTAAAGTTATCTTTAATTAATTTACTTTATATGCGTTGTTAATTCCGTAAATTAATTACCAGTCAGGATACATTATGTTAAAAAATTTGTCAGTGCAGCATTTTATGAAATAATAAAATAATCACTGCAATACAGTATCATCTGTTTGGGTGGAGATTACTACAACAATTTGATTCCTTTCTTAGATATGAATACTAAATAGAATAATCAGACCTACAGTCATCACTAATTTCTTTGCATATTCAACTACTGACCTGTATGACATTCTTAATATTTTGCCATTACAGAAACTCTGTTTTTATAGTTGTATAATGTAAGAAATAATACTGTAAATTTTTCTGTACATAATGTAGGTTATGATCGATGCTGTGGCCAGAACTTATTGGTAGTTCCCAAAGCAAAACAAAGGAATTTTTCATAAATATTTTGAATACCTATAGCAACAAGCAGATATAATACACTACCTAATGAAATAAAGTCAGTAACTAACCTCAAAATATGCTTTTAGAAAAAGACTGAGAGATTGCCTCATGGATCTAAACAATGTTGAATTTTATTTTAAATGTATATCTTAAAAGATCACTGTCAATGTTATATATTATGTCTAAGTATGATTCTAACAGATTATGATTAAGTATATACTAGAGCTATTAGTATATAAGTACTATAAGTATATAATATACTAAGTATGTTACTTGAGCCCCCTTACAGATAGCACCTACATTTATATTGTTCTATTAACTAGTATGGCTAAAAGGCCCTTCATTATACACACTGTACAATTCCTTCGATTTCCTTTTCCTGTTTATTATGCTAAGTCTTTTCTTTAACACATACCAGTCGCTATCACCATTTGAATAGTAACTGTCATCATCGTCATCAAATTTCTGATATATATATATATTGTTAGATATTTAATGACCAAACACCGAGAATTTTAGTCATTAAATATTTAACCAATACGATAACAAACCGAGTAAACCAGCATTCTAATAATATGTTATATATGTATACCCTCAAGGGGCATACAGAATCATATGATAGCACTACATGAAAAGTTACATAATTACAAACTTCCTATCGACAATTTTCCTGTAGATTAGCCTGTTATCTGTCAACATTTCAATATTATCAGATCTTATATTTCTGTCTTCCAAGACACTTTTTACTGTATCAATTCACCTACATCTTGGTCTTTCTCTGGGTCATTTTCCTGCCATCCTGGCAAAATATACATCATCATCATCAAATTCCTGCCATGTAACCTCAAGGGGTGTACAGGATATGACAGTACTACATGAAAAATTTACATCATTACTAACTTCCTATCTACAATTTTCCTCCAAATCAGTCAGTTGCTTGTCAAGACTCCAACTATACTTGTCCAAAATATACTTGTTTAGGTAATCTTTCTTCTGTTTTTTTCATTCTGTTTAAGTGGCCATACTACCTGAGATTAGCTTTGCTACTACATGCATGATTGCTAACAATGTTAAGTTCTTTCCTAATATCCTCATTTTTAATATGATACCGCCATTGATGCCACCTTTCAGTTCCTTAATCTTTCTCATTACTCTCGTATCTGTGGTCTCCGGTCTTTGATCAAGAGTTTTATTTCTAACCCAGCTCTCATATCCATAAGTTAAAATTGGTTTGAACACTGTCTTGTATACAGCTAGTTTAGCGTTTAGACTAATTTCTCTCTTACTCCATATAAATTTATTCAGTTGATTCCTACCATACCAGCTATGCTAATTCTGCTGTCTATTTCCATATTCAATTTACCATCTTTTATTTTTATTTTACCTGTTCTACAGGTTCTCCATAAACAATGCAGTTAATATTTTAAATGATTCTGCCTATTTCATTGTCTTTGTCTTGTTATTGCTGACCTTCATACCAAATTTATTACAGCAGTTATTCAAATTGGTCAGGAATCCTGCAGACTTGTCCTGGATTTATTTAGGAGTATAACATCATCTGCATAAAGTAAAGAGTTGAGATTAATAGCACCAATTTTGATATACCAATTTCCTTCATAATGTGATCCATATGTGATGAATAACAGTGGAGATAATGTGCATTTTACTTCAAACCATCTCTGGAGGCTATTGAAAAGGCTTAAAAAGGAAAAAAAAAGAGTGATGTTTTTAAAAGAAATCAAGGATGATAAAAATAAGAAGATAACTAAAGAAAAGGTATTCTAGATGCCTGGAGTAATTACAGTACTTCAAAAGATTTTTTTTATGTAGCTGCTACCCACAAAAGGTTTATTTATGAACTGACAATACATGTGTACCATGAGTGGTTTAAGAATTCCCCCTCCCCCATTTTATTGATTTTATTATTATTATGTGATATCTCCAAGGAGTCAAAGGACTCCTTGGGCACTCTGCTCCACTCCACTACACACATCTCAAAATCTCACATACTGTTTGATTCTCCCACTACACATAACTACAGGTAACAATCATATAACGCAGATGTTAGGTTCCACAGAAATGCCGTGTTATATAAATTGTGTTATGCAAGACTCAAATCAAATAGAAAAAAGTAGGGTTATGTTCTGAAATTGTTTTTTTTTTTTTTAAATTATATAAACAACAATGACATATCCAACAAAAATATATTTATATTTAATTCAGGTAATTCATGTAAGTTAAGAAAACATATAAATTATGAAACAAATACATAGTATAAACTTATAAAAATTACAAGTTGTATGTAAATTCATTGCACATAATGCATAAATGTTTTAGGCAAAATAAAATAAAGTGCATATTTTAATCATCATCAAAACTAACATTTCATAGATGTTCTTTATTTATGAGTGGGAAGACGTCGTCATCACTTGAAATATCATGGACATCATTTGTATAATTCTCATTGCATACTTTGGCTAGTTTAGTTATCAAGAAGTCAGTAATAAGACCTTGCTTACCACTCTGGTGCAATTTTTTATTAAGTTCATAATATGGAGCCAAACAAATATCCAACTGTGTCATGAATTTTCCGGAGTGCTCCATTGAGGGATCATTATCCATAAAATAACTTCCTAACTTTCTTGCCAAGTCCAATCCTTCTGCTAATTTCTTTAAATTGAATTCATTAATGGATTCATCACAATCAGAATCTTCGGCAGAACTTTCCCTGCCATTTGGTTCGACGGCATCTATTAATTATACCAGTTTCTCATATTTCCTTATCAATAAATTCACTAATTTCGTTTTCAACAATATTGCAAAAGCCCTCTAAGTGGCCATTACT
The DNA here is from genome assembly GCF_054136105.1 of Typopeltis vanoorti. Taxonomy (NCBI): domain Eukaryota; kingdom Metazoa; phylum Arthropoda; class Arachnida; order Uropygi; family Thelyphonidae; genus Typopeltis; species Typopeltis vanoorti. The sequence continues at coordinate 28,016,722 of NC_143556.1, read as the reverse complement.
ATAAAAATAAAATTTTTATATAAAAAAAAGCATCACATATTGTATGTAACTCACCAGAAAATAAAGTGCTCAGCTTGAGATTAACACACTTAGAAAACGAAGATAATTTTCAATGATAAACACTTTATACAGTAAACAATTGACGTACATGCGTGCTAAAGGTATTTCTCCTAATTATAAATTCACTACTTATAACTACATGCGCGATATGGGCAGACACAAATTTAATGATGACAAAATTTGCTTTTTAAGTTGCACATTGAAAAATATATGAAAGGATAAAGGTTTACTATAATTTGTAGAACTGTATTATATCGAAACCACATTGTATAAGTACCGCATTGAACAATGGTTACTGCAATTTGTAGACCGTGTTATATCGAAACCACTTTATATAAGTACTGTGTTATATGAGGGTTACCTGTGCCATCAATGCCATCGACTATGCATCACCACCACTAATAATATTTTCTGTATGTAAATTACAGCATTCTGATTTGCCTGTATGGTGGATGAAAAATCTTGCTACCTCTGTATGAGATCGGCTAATTCACCTTCAATTGAAAAAGCCCATATAAAGATTTCTCTCATCATGATAAGAATCAAACTCAGACCTTTTCCAATTGAAGGATGCAATGCGCTGTCATTCTTCCAATTGTGCTACCAAGGTGCTAACTTTTCAAGCCACTTCAGGCCTCTAATAAGGGATGATGTGGTCTTCCAGCAAGCAATGAACTCCATCTCCCACCTAAAGACATTCAACAAACATCCATGCCGACAGCCCATGAAAGGTTTGTTTGTGAACTAACAGTACATTTGTACTGTGGGTAGATTAAGGATTTTTTTTTTGTATATTTTTATTGATTTTATATCTATCTATCTATATTTTTTGGGGGAGGGATTTTCTTTTAGTTCTTTTTTTACCAGTTTTGGAAACCCTACTCTAGAGACCAAACATGAAACTTTTTCAAGCCACTTCAGGCCTCGAATAAGTGAGGCAGTGGTCTTGCACTGGACGATGAACTCCATCTCCCACCTAAAGACACTCATATACATCCATGCTGACAGCAGCATTCAAACCCACAGCCTGTTGACTGAAGAGCAGATGTGGTTAGCATATTACTAATCGAACACAAATCAGAAGTACATATCAATATTCAAAGTAGAAAAAACTCATCAAAACCTAAAATGTGGAAAGGCAGCTGGAGTAGATGATATTTGATGACAAATGCTCCAAAATGGAGGTATAACAGTTTTACAGTGCTACAAGAATTGGTATTTAAGTTTTGTAGATCTGGAAAAGGCACATGACAAGATGCTAAGAAGAAAGCTCTTCAAAATGCTACAGTTATATCAAGCAATACTTAGTCTTTGTTTGAGTTGTAAGTCAGCAGTTAGAATTGAAGGAGGTACTGGAAGATTGATGTTAAGTCAGGTATGCATGCAACAAGGGTGCACACTATCTTTACTGTTATTCATTATCTACATTATCACATTATGAAGGAAAGTGGTATTAAATCTGATATCAAAATTGGCAATGTTAATCTTAGTTCTTTACTTTATGCAAACGATGTTATAATTCTGAATAAATCCAGTACAAGCCTGCAAGATTCCCTGAATCTTGCAGGGAATAACTGTTGTAATAAATCTGGATCGGGAAATCTTACAGACCTGTACTGGAATGCATCCTGAAAGGAAAATCTGTAGAACAAGTAAAACATTTCAACTATTTAGGAACACTTTTTAGTGAAGATAGCAAACTAAATTTGGAAATAGACAGCAGAATTGGCATAGTTAGCAAGGTAGGAAGTCAAATGAATAAATTTATATGGAATAGGACACAGATTAGTCAAAATACTAAATTAGCTATATACAAGACAGTGGTCAAACAAATTTTAACTTATGGATCTGAGAGCTGGGTTAGAAATAAATCACTTGGTCAAAACTTGCCATTCATACAGATGGTATGAATGGCAGTATCACTTTACAATTGGGATATTATGAAAACAATTGTCATTGTTAGCATTCAGGAATGTGTTAGCAGAGCCAATCTCAGATAGTATGGTCACTTAAAAACAGAATGGGAGAGGAAAGATCAGCAAATCATGTTGTAGATTTAATGGAATATTGACAGCACTAGGAAAGGGTTAAAAATTAATTTTAATGCTCCCAGTATTTTGTCTCAGTCACTGAGACATCTTCAAGGAGTGCAAATTTAAAGACCTGGCTATTTTTTTTTTTTTTTTTTAATGTACCCCTGACGTAAGGGATGGTGATCGCATTTCTGAAATCCTTCTGAAAGGATAACCAAGGAATGGGGGGGGGGACTTTTAACTTCTGTAAACACTGTAAAGTGTGAGTGGGTTTTCTATGTATGAGGCAGGGGCTAAAACATTCTAATAAATACATAGAACAAAAAAGAAACTGATTTGTGCAATAAGCGAAAGACTTTTTCTCAGAGGATTGCAAATGACACAGCAGTACTGTAACAAGCATATAACTCTTCGTGAGGAATATGTAGAATAATGTTATAAGTTATGTGATTCTACCTTAATTCCTTCATGGTGATTATCACAACTTTTCAGCCCACCCTAGTACTGGCAGATACATTCACAAACTCTCCTATCACCACTCCTCTCAACAATATGTCATTATTAAAACTCTACCTGATAGAGCCTATAATCTTTGTTAGAGTTGAATCTCTCTTTCAACAGAACTCAACCATATACTCAACCAGAACTCTCAACCATATACATAACACCTTCCTATTCAATGGCTACAGTGCTTACAGAATTAAAAAATTAATCAGTTCTCCCATCCCTCAGCCATCCCTTCAGAAAGATTTCTGAAATACTATCACCATCCCCTACATCTGAAGCATGTCGGAAAAAATAACCTAGTCTTTACAAAAATACAACCACCACACAGCTTTTAAGCTCCACAGGAAACTTGCTACCCTTATCAGTTCTACCAAAGATCAACTCCCTCCTCTCGCCATGCCTGGAGTATATAAAGTACCCTGTTCCTTCAAGTTGGCTTACTTCAGACAGATCTGCTACTATCCATACAGATGAACACAAATTCTTCATCTGCAATCACGATTATGGTCCATCTGGCCTTGTAGACCATATATTGGACACAACTTCTTCTTCTAGATGAAAACCACCATGCTTCATCATAGTACATTCAAAAAGGAAAGACTGTTTTTGGAATCTGTAGCAGCACACAGAAATCAACCTAATTTAAACAAATACAGATGCATAAAACATAAAATTATGTTTTATGTATAATAAAGGAAACAATAATTGTCAGAGGTCCCAGTTTACATCCTAGGCCACCTACAAACACCCATAGAGGGTGCACCACCCAGATAGGACTTTAGAGTCACCCATTTGTTTCATTAAGTATTGTATTGTCTTTGTGTGTGTGTGTGTGTGTGTGTGTGTGTGTGTGTGTGTGTGTGTGTGTGTGTGTGTGTGTTGTGTGTGTGTGTGTTACAAATGTTATTTGTACTCTCTGAAGATGTCTCAGTGATGGAGACATCATTGGAAGCATTAAAATTAGTTTTTTTTCCTAGTGCTGTCAATATTCCATTAAACTTCCAACATGATGTCCTCCTAGCACTTCAATTCTGCCAGGAAGAGGAGCTAATAATCACAAACACATGGTTTAAGCTACCACCTCGAAGATTGTATACTTGGCGATCACCACAGGATAATAATGGGAATATAGTCAGAAATCAAATTGATTACTTACTAATTAATCAACGATTTCGAAGTTCTATAAAGAGTACAAAAACCTATCCTAGTGCAGATATTGCTTCTGATCATAACCTACTGGTGGCAAAGTTACAGAGTTACAGAAAGCTATGCTTAAGAAACATCAACAAAAAAGGTTTGATTTGGGAAAATTAAAAAACACAGAGATAAGAAGCAAATTGAGTCAAGATCTGAATCAAGCGCTAGCACTTATCAAGAATGATGACATCATGAGGGTTGATGAATCGTGGGACAAATTGAAATCTGTCTTCATAGAGAAATGTACCAATACCTTATGTCCTAATAGAGCAGTAAAAAAGAAAGATTGGATGACTGATGAAATTCTTTCTCTCATGGATCAATGCAGATCATATAAAAATCATAATCCAACAAAATATACAGAGGTTCAGAAAATTATTAAACACAAGATCAAAAAAGCAAAAGAAATCTGGATGAATGAAAAATGTAAAGAAATAGAAATTCTACAGGAAAAACATGACAATTTTAATCTACACAAAAAGATGAAAGAGACCTCAGGTATATATAAGAAAAAACAATTCTGTATCCTTCGAAACAAAAAGGGAGAAATTATATCCAAAAAGGATGACAAAATACAAGAATGGGTGAAATATATAGAAGAACTCTTTACTGATGACAGACAGAACCCAGAAAATACTTATGAACATATAGAAGGTCCATGCATTCTAAAATCAGAGGTAGAATGTGCATTGAACTCAGCTAAAAATGGTAAAGCCCTAGGACCAGATAGAATACCGGCAGAAATAGTAAAGTTATTAGAAGGTGACAACATTAACATATTAGTAAAGCTATTTAATAAGATCTACGATACAGGCATAATCACTCAAGACTGGTTACAGTCGACCCTCATCATGCTACCTAAAAAAGTAAATGCGAAAACTTGTAATGACTATAGAATGATCAGCCTAATGAGTCACGTTCTCAAAATGTTTCTGAAAATAATTCAAAAAAGAATATACAGAAAATGTGAAGACACCATCAGTGATACCCAATTCGGCTTTAGAAACGGCTTAGGAACAAGAGAGGCTCTTTTCTGTTCTCAGATCTTATTTCAAAAATGTATTGACCAAAACAAGGTAATATTCCTTTGCTTCATCGACTTCGAGAAAGCATTTGACAAAGTCCAACATGCTAAAACGATTGTACTATTAAAAAGAATTGGATTAGATGGTAAAGACATCAGGATCATTGAAAACTTATATTGGAACCAAAAGGCATCTGTTCAAGTTGATGACATTATTACAGACTCCATTAACATCAAACGAGGAGTAAGGCAAGGATGTGTGCTGTCACCTCTTCTTTTTAACATCTACTCAGAAGCCATATTTCAAAAAGTCTTGGAAGGAAGAAAGGAAGGGATTAGTGTAAATGGTGAAATCATCAGTAACATCCGATATGCCGATGATACAGCTCTTCTGGCTGACAATATTCAGGGTCTTCAAAATCTTTTGGAGCTAATAAATGCAGAGAGTGAAAAAATGGGATTAAAAATAAATATCACCAAAACTAAATTCATGGTCATAAGAAAGAAACCAATTCTTAATTTAGCACTTTCTTTAAATAGGAAACAAATAGAAAGAGTGGCAAAGTTTAAATATCTCGGATGCTGGTTAAATGAAGATTGCAATCCAGAAATGGAAATAAAAGTTAGAATTGAAATGGCAAGAAAAAATTTTCTCTTGATGAAATCAACACTGTGTAACCGCAGTTTAAACTTAGAGCTTAGAGTACGCATGGTTAAATGCTATGTATGGTCTGTACTGCTGTACGGTGCAGAAACTTGGACCTTGAAGACAACATCAATAAAAAGACTTGAAGCCTTTGAGATGTGGTTATACAGACGAATGTTAAAAATCCCATGGACAGCAAAAACGTCCAATCAGGAAGTACTGAAACAAATGGGGAAATCACGTGAACTTTTAGATACCATAAAAAGGAGGAAAACTGCATATCTTGGTCACCTACTTCGTAATGAAAAATATAAGATACTTCAATTGATTATAAAAGGGAAGATAAATGGAAGAAGAGGACAAGGAAGATGAAGAAAATCTTGGCTGGCAGATATCAGACAGTGGACTGGTATGAACTCTGAGAGACTGCTCAGAATAGCTGAGAATCGCTCAAAATTTGCCAAGGTGGTCGCTGACCTCCGATAGGAGATGGCACTCAAAGAAGAAGAATCAGAAAACAATCGCAGTGAACTTCATCGAGAAAATTAATAGATCTAGAGTTTCCTATGACAGACGGAGATGGAACAGGCACAGAAAACAGGAAATTAATGTACACTCCGCAGCAGTTTAATTATGCCAACTTCCTCTGCTTTCTTTTCATGCTTAGAAAAGCTATAAGTGGTCTGTTATGTTGGAACTTAGCTATTGCTACAAAAGCTGCACACTTACTGACTGTTTGTGCAAGTTTCATGTGTGACTTTAATGTAGATTTAAGTAGGTGTGAAACTTTAAAGGACAGCAAAAAAAATAAGTATAATCATAGGAATTAAGCACAGAATTGAACGAGGTACTGTTTAGGTCCTAGAGAAGATCAAGAGAAAAAAAAATATACAAGTTGTTGTCAATTCTCCAGAAATTATTCAAGAAGTAAGTTGAAAAACATTTTCTTGAAAAAAAAAAAAATTTTTTTTTTTTGGGGGGGGGAGAAAACCTATGTAAAATCATGTAATTTTTATACAAAATTACCTTATATACCATTTTACTGGTAAACAAAATTCTATTCAATATACTTGTGATTAATTAGCTAACTTTTATAGTTTAGAACAAAAGAAAGTTAATATTTGCAGCCTAGAGAATTAATATTGAGTTAAAGTATATTAAAGTATAAAGTTAAAGTAAAGTAAAATTTTTAGAATGAGTTTTGAATAATATAAAATAAAATGTATATTTTACAATGGCGCAGCAGACGATAAGATTTAATTAATCAACAGCAAAATTTAACAATGGTGCAGACAACAAAGATTTGATATAATTAATATAAAATAACATATTTTTATAATAGTCTCTTGTTATTAGATTTGTTTATCAATGTTAACATACCCAAAGGTTCTGTGCATTCACCACACTCTTCATCCAATACACTAATGATCTTTTCTTACCGTCATCATCAAATTCAAGATCTGTTCAAGGTTCAAGATACTACGATAGTATTGCATGAAATGTTTATGTTATTACTAATTTTTTATCAACAATTTTCCTCCAAATTAATCTGTTATCTGTCAGACCTCCAATATTGTCATATCTTATATTTTGGTATTCTAAAGCAATTCTGACTGCACCAATTCACCCAGATCTTGGTCTTTCTAGCACTCTTGGCAGCAAACATCTGTTTTGTTAACCTTGTGTAAGAATGTAGTTAGCAAGGCATGCAGACTACATTGTTTGCTTGGAAAATGGCGAATGTGTGGAATGGGTTGCCAGAATTAACTGCGAGTGCCCTGACAGTGAATGAGTTGAAGGAGAGGTGCTATAGGCAATGTGTGTATAAAGGTTAGTGTAGGTCTCCTACAGTGAGTCTTCCGACTCCACAGAGATAAACTATAATAATAATCATAACCTTTAATCTCCAATTCTGTTTAAGAATCCATTACCAAATGAGAAAAGCTCTGCTTGTATCCCTAAATGCTAACAATGTTAAGTTCCGTTCTTCATTTTTACTATGATCCTGTCATTCTAACATCTGTTCATTCCATTCATTATTCTGAACTCTCTAATCTGTGTTTTCAGGCTTTCAAACCCAGATCTAAGACCCATAAGCTAAAATTGCTTTGAACAACACTGGCTTATATACAGCTCCTTTAGTGTTTTGACTGATTTTTCTCTTATCCCATATAAAGTTATTCAGTTGACTTCCACTGACTTTGCTTATTCTGTTGCCTATTTCCATATTTAATTTGCCTTCTTTACTAAAAACTGTGCCTAAGTAGCTAAAAGAACATAAATAACACATCTCTAATCATGATTACAAAAGTAAGGTCTAGCAGATCATGCCTTGGATACCACACACATACACACAGTCGAATGGAGAAAAATTACCATGTTTCATTGTGGTAAGTTCAAATCTAAGGCATTTAAAAAAAAAAATCTGCAGGTGCTCTTAAAGCCAATAAATAAGTAAGGATATATTAAACTTCCCTAAATATGAATAATAGTAATTCTCAGGAATCCTGAGTTAAACCTTCCTACTAGAGTGCATCCTTCAGAGCCGGGACTCTTGACTTTAGATTACCAAGTTTCACTTTAATATGTCTTGCTTGTGTATTTGTTATAATTTATTATAATTATTATTTATTATATTGTATGGGTACCTCCATGGAGTCCCAAGACTCATTGCAGGAGATGCAAACTATCCACACAATCTCTTGTATTTTTCCTTGAAACCATTAACAGACTAAGCACTCACAACTGACACTGCCAACCCATTCCATTCATTATGTAACTTAAATGTTTCTATTATATCCCCTCTTTTTTTTTTTTTTTTTTTGCCTATAAACCAAGTAACTGTAATCCACACACTCAATGTATCCTCAAAAAGAACATTCCACAGACCACTTACCATCTTGGTTACTCGCCTTTGAATCCTCTCCATCACTTCTTGTTATTAGATAAGGAAATTGTTATTTCTCTTTATAAGGCTTTGATATATGTCCACACCTGAGCAAAGTAATCTGGGTGTGGACATATATCAAGGCCTTATAAAGAGAAATAACAATTTCCTCATCTTTTCTTGTTAGTATGTTCTTCAAGCTAGCTTAGCAATATGCCCTCTAAACTTCAACTCTCTGTCTACTACCACCCTTAAATCTCTAGCTTTATCTCTTTCATGGAGTACAGTTCCATCAATATGGTACACAGCTTGTAATCTATATATCTTAAAATACATAACTTTTCATTTATCCGCATTAAACTGACACTCGTTATCTTTTGCCTATACCGACAGCCTATTTAAGTCATTCTGCAGGCTCTCCATATTGTCTCCACTTTTTGATATCTTGATTAACTATTATTCTACTTAATTTTGCATCATCAGCAAACAACTGAATATTTCCTTTCAGATTATTTCCTATATCATGGACCTTGTGGCACACCACTAGTCACTTTCTTCTGGATTCTGCATACCACTTTTTGATGTCTCTCCAGCGGCCACCTGCTTATCCACATAACCAGTGTCATATCCATTCCCATTTGTTGAACTTGGCATAACAGTGTTTCATATAAATTTATCTTCTGAAAGTATACTGGAATCATTTCTTGAAATGTTTTCACTGCATTATATGCCTAACATGATTTCTAACACTCGAAACACATGATTTTGAAATGTGTTTACTTTCTTTCTTTCTTTTATGTTTGACAGAAAAGCCATCTGATAAATGAAATTGTGTATATGGTTTCCTATTTTCATTCAACTAAATAGGATTCAAATGTAACAGTAATAAAATAAATGAAAATTAAATCATCTATTGAAATCATTAACTTCAGTAAAAATAAATAAAGCTGATGTTGGAAATACAATTTTATTAATGCAGACCAGTATTTTACAATAAAAACATTTATTCAAACCTACCAGTTTCGCCAGCAAACTGTCTGGCTTTTTCAAGGCGTTACGGAGATATGAAAGTTAGTAAATGCAAATTAAAAGGAACATAAAAAACGCTGTAAACCAAACCAGTATCTATGGTTACACGTTTCGCGTGACAGAGATGACTTATTGTTCTTATTCATTATCACGCATGCGTGTTTGTTGTAGACTTGTAATGTGATTACTGGCTAGCTGTAGTTAAGATTGATTGAGAGAGAGGATCAAGTTTTTCCACGAACTCTTTAGAATTACACCCTGATTTCTGTTGAGGTTTCCGCCGGTTATTAGTACTATTGTGGCTTCCTTAAATACATGATGCCTGTAGTCGTCATCGAGATATGGCAAGGAGCTGTTTTGCCAATCTATCGTGTGGTTAGACGTGCAGAAATGATGTGCTAAGCCGGAAGAGATGCTTCTGTTGTGGTTTACATCACCAACATTCACATCCAAGACTATATGGGGCACCTAAAATACATAAACAGGATATACCTCTCCATCCAATAGTTGATGGAAGATCATCACCAACCTACCTTTTGGCAAAGCATCTTGCAAACTTATTAAATAATAAAATAAGATCAACAGAATCCTATATCAAGAATAGTCAACATTTTGTAAATAAACTCCAAGCCATTAAGATTGCACCAACTGACATGCTAGCCAGCCTAGATGTTGTATCCCTTTTCACCAATGTTCCAGTAGAAGAGGTAATAAACATCATCCAAGACCTCTTTCCTCTAGACAATCACACAGATGTTTAGACACTGCCTTCAATCTAATTTCTTCAAGGTTAACAACACCATATACCAACAATTAGAAGGCCTAGCAATGGGAAGCCCACTATCACCATCTTGTGCAGACCTTTTCATGGAAAAACTTGAAAAAGAAATTCTCTGTGCAATCTCTCCGAGACCATCTACATGGTGGAGATATGTGTATGATATATTCATCATATGGCAAGACAGCTTAGACATCTTAAAATCGTTCGTGGATAAAATCAACTCAATACATAGCAAGATAAAATTCACTCTGGAAGTAGAAAACAACAACCAACTGCATTTTTTAGATATCTTGATAAAAAAAACAACCTAACAGTGTCAAATTATCCATTTACAGAAAGCCCACAGATACTGGAAGATATTTTCACTATACTTCAAACCATCACAAGTCACATAAACTGATTATTATCCACATGTTGAAACATAGAGCCAAAAAGTTTATATCAGAAGAGGAGGATACACAGAATGAACTCTCACTAATAGCCAACACATTATCACAAAATGGATATCCTCAAAACATCATCAAAAAATATCTATACAATGACAATCCCAGACAAGAAGAATCCCACCATCAGCACATTTCTACTGTAGTGATACCTTTCATCAAGTCAATTTCTTATCAAATAGCAAGAATACTAAGAGCCCACAACATCAGAGTGGTCTTCAAACCAACCACCAACATCAGACAAGTTTTAGGATCTCCAAAAGATAAAGTTCCGTTCTACAAATATCCAGGAGTATATTACATTCCCTGCTTCCGTGGTCTTGCCTACATCGGACAAACTTCACGAAGTTTAGAAATTAGACAAAAAGAACACGTTGGTGATGTAAACCACAACAGAAGCATCTCTTCCGGCTTAGCACATCATTTCTGCCACACGATAGATTGGCAAAACAGCTCCATGCCATATCTCGATGACGACTACAGGCATTGTGTATTTAAGGAAGCCACAATAGTACTAATAACCAGCAGAAACCTCAACAGAAATCAGGGTGTAATTCTAAACAGTTCGTGGGAAAAACTTGATCCTCTCTCTCAATCAATCTGAACTACAGCTAGCCAGTAATCACATTACAAGTCTACAACAAACACGCATGCGTGATAATGAATAAGAACAATAAGTCATCTCTGTCACGCGAAACGTGTAACCATAGATACTGGTTTGGTTTACAACGTTTTTTATGTTCCTTTTAATTTGCATTTACTAACTATCATATCTCCGTAATGCCTTGAAAAAGCCAGACAGTTTGCTGGCGAAACTGGTAGGTTTGAATAAATGTTTTTATTGTAAAATACTGGTCTGTATTAATAAAACTGTATTTCTATTATAAAACAACCAAAAATGTATAATTTAAAGCTGATGTTCTTTCTTTTCTTTATAAAGGACTTTTTCTCTTTCCTACTGCTTCCTTTTATTCTGTATATCTTCGTGTTGCTCATTATCTTTTATTTTTCTTTCAGGTTTTCAACAGCTATTTTTATCATATCAGAATACAACACTCTCTTTATACCAAGAAACATCCACCCTAGTTTTGAGAGTACACAGTATATCATAACAGTCTAGTACAAACCACTAGCAGTGAACATTTCCCTCATAGCAAAGATATACATTTAATTGTGGCACATTCAGAATGAAGCTTCTCAACTTGAAAATTAGGATATCACCGCTGAAGGACATATACAAGTAAAATTTCAATGATGATCAAAGGTAAGTATGCTTTGCTGATTTTTCTTAAAATCTCTGAAAAAAGTATTATTTTTCATCTACATTTCCTAAGTTTCCAGGCATGGCTAATTAATTGTTTCTGTAGCTGTCTCTGATATATAAAAATCACATAATACATTGAACAACTCAGCATCCATAGCTCAGTTGGTTTATACAGGCCCTCTGGTTGGAAAACCCCAAGTTCAAATTCCATCTACAGCATGAGGAACCTTTATCAGATGTTTTCCATCAAATGGCAAGTCAGTTGGTTTCATGCAGATGTGAAGGAGTTTCCCCTCCCAGAAACTTGGGTTTTTCATCCCTCAAAATCAGGAAATTATGAATACATTGCTGGTACATTGCTTTACATAATGCTAAATAGAATACTATGGAGGTGTCACATAATGATAATAATAATTTAAAAGTGTAACAATCATAATGATTTATATATATATATATATATATATATATATATTTCTCCTTTCTTCAAATGAATAATCACTCTAATTAAAAAATCAGAAAATTTCAACACCTTTACATAATGATAAAATGAGCCTTCAGATTCCATTGAAATGACTGATATAATAACAAAAATGCAGTTCTTGAAGTAGAGGAACTGAGCTACTAACCTAAAGAATGAGCGGCAATGGTTTTTGAACTGAAAAATCTTCCCAGACCTAAATCACCCAACTTGACGACACCTTGAACAGTGACAAATACATTAGCAGGCTTGATATCTGTAAATGATTAAAATTTATGTTAAATTTGAGGTACATAATTCTTTTTTTTTTTTAAAGTTACCATTGTAACTAGATAAGTTATCAGAATACAAGGAAAATTAAAAAAAAAAAAAAACTAACATAAGAACTAAAAAAAATGTAGTTAACATTCTTAAAGCAGCAAGATAATCTAATGAGGAATGCAAGTAATCATTTCCAAATCTTAAAAACAGGAAACTTGAAATACCGTTACATAAAATAAATATCATAGTAGGTTGAATGTATCAACATCCATTCTGCTATCATTCAATTAACATTTATATATATTGGGCACACCTGGAAAATGATCAATAACACAAACAAAGAAATAATTATTGACAAACACAAAAATGAGTAGATTTCATGATAGCTTTTCTTTTAGTGTTACATGGTGATCAGCATTCATTTTTGAAATTATGGATTCTACAACTGTGTTAAAATAACTCTTTTTATTATCCTGACATTTCGATCTTCATATCAAGATCATCATCTGGAGCATAATAAATATACAAGACAAGCTGCATTACATTTCAAACCGTAAGCTAGAGAAACAATGATTTGATCACATGCTACTCACTGTCATGACCTCTAGTGAAAAAAAAAAATAAATAAATAAAAAATAAATTACATCAAGCTAGAGTTAATTTATGACTACAGAATAAACATTCTTGCTTACAGATGGTTTTCCTTCCAGTAACAGTGATGTCCTATTTCTATTATTATAATTGTTATTTTTGATTTAAAAAGAAAATACTAAAATAAAATAAAATAAAATAATAAATAAATTATTTATAAATTACAACATGAATAAACATTCTTTCTTATAGATTTTTTCTTTAACAGTGATGTCCTATTTTTTTATTATTAAAGTTGTTATTTTAGATTTAGGATCCTGGATTTTCTACAGTCCTGTTTATAGTTGTTCTTAGAGAGGAAGGATTCGTGGGACGAATATATGCCTTCCATATGTATGGGATTTTTAGATCATCGATATTGTTTAGATTGGGGTGATTGATAACGATCTTACAAGCTTCCTTAAATTTGCGTTCATACTATGTGTTGGTGTGATGTGGACAACTAGTGCTTTTCCAGTCAATTCTATGTAAGGTGTTCAGGGCATGATCAGAAAGGCCAGCTTCACCATAATTATTATATTTGATGTGTTGTTTATGTTCTTTTTGTCTGATCGGAATTGTGTGTCCTGTTTCTCCTATGTATGATATGTTGCAGGTGCAGTAAATACGGTAAACTCCAGGGTGGGCCAGCGGAGGGAGTTGGTCTTTGGATGAGTTGAGCAAGCTTTTTAATTTTGCAGGAGGTTTAAAGGTGGCTTTGAGGTTGTATTTTTATAGTACTCTGTTTATTTTGTCTGATGTTCCTTTATAGTTTTACTGTAGTCTGGTTTGTCTTTGTTTTTTATTGAGGTCTTGTAGAGAATTTGTTAAGTGTTTTGGCTGTATCCATTTTTTTGAAAAGTATTGCTGATCACTTTAAATGCGTTTTTCAGTGCCTGTTCATTGGAGCAGATCTTCAGAGCCCTGTTTTTTAGTACTGATGACACCTAGTTTTTGTGTTGGGTGGTGGTAGGAGTTCATATGTATATATTGGCCAGTATGTGTTGGTTTTGAAGGAAAGATTGCCTGAGGGAAGATGTGTGACAAGTGTATCTAGAAACAGCAGTGTGTTATGTTTTTCAATCTCAATTGTGAACTGTATGCATTTGTGTTGCTTAAATATAATAAATAAATTAAATCTAGCTTGATGTAATTTTCTTTTTTTTTACCACACTAGAGGTCATGCCAGTGAGTAACATGTGATCAAATCATTGATTCTCTAGCTTGTGGTTTGAAATGTAATGCAGCTTGTCTTGTATATTTATGTATGCTCCAGATGATGATCTTGATATGAAGATCGAAACGTCGGGATAATAAAAAGAGTTATTTTAACGGTTGTAGAATCCATAATTTCAAAAATGAATTTCATGATAGCATTTTTGTATATGGTCACCATTCATTATAACCATTTTTGACTTATGTTAATAATGTAAACATAACCATGTAGTGCTGTCATAGCAACTTGTACACCCCATCAGGGTACACTGATGATGCACTGTAGAGGTAATTCTGTTTTGCTAGTTTTGAGAGTAATATGTCTCAAGATTGACACTGTCATCATAAGAGGCATAAACAGAAAATAAGTGGAAGAAGAACTAGAGAGCTAGACAAGTGCCAGATCAGCATAAATCATGTTACCAAAACAAAGGTGAGTTTCTTCTAAATAACCATTACAAGATATTATATTTAGACAATAATGATAAGGGAAAGGAACTTATAAAGTAGCTATAGCATATTCAATACTAAAAATTATTTGTATGGAGTTTCCTCCCTATTTCTCCCCCATCCCTACTGGGGCGAGTTGAGCCCCCCTCATGGGGGATTAAATATTTATGATTGTAGATCCATGTGTGTTCACAGGGTCAGTTTGCCTGCTTGCGGGATGAAAAACCCAGATAAACTGGTGGAAAAAATGCTGCTGCCCACGCCCAAGACCGGCTAACTTAGTTATGGCTGAGAAAGATCCTTAAGCTCCTCACGTTGTCGACGGGAATCGAATCTAGGACACTCCTTCCCCCAGGCATATGGTTGCGAAGCGCATAGCCACTAGGCTAACCATGCGGACTGGCTCCCACTGACGAGACTTCAATAAAGGTCGAAACCGGTCTGGATAGTGGCCCTTCCCTTAATGCATAACAGTATATATGTCCGCAAGGAGATGTGCTTTGCATTATGGAAGATACTGAGACAAGGAGCGATGAGAGCTTGGTCCACCTTTGCTCAGAGTTTCCAGGTGTTGCACCACCTTACTTCAGTCCTGAAGATATTTTCAGGCTCAAACTTTGTTTGCTTACACTTGGATAAAGGATTAAACTAAATTTATTATATATCTATTTCTCATGTAAGTCAATAGAGAGTACAGTTTAGTCAGTTATTCATTTCCTAAAGGCTACTATGTAATAGCTATTCCATGTCCTGAACAGAACTCCAGCAGGTGCTTACCATTGTTATCAGCTTTGCTCTTTTCTCCAAATTTTCCAAAAACATTATACGTCTGTCATTTATTTCTTACTCAGTTGTTTAGATCTCCAACAAGTTTTGACTTTTTCTCTTTGTCAGCCATCCTCTGGTGATTTAAAAAATTCCTTCACTTCTTTCTCAGTAGAACCTTCTGTGGGACCATAGGCAAAATAAGTCCAATTTCCCCATTATGACCAACATCACACTGCTTGATATTGCCTACCATTTAGATAGCTTATTCTCATAATTTCCAACATCTTTCTCTAAATCCAGAGTAATTCAATAATAAGGTGGTACACCTGTTGGCAACTTGTATAGGTAAATATGACCTCTCCTATTGCTTCTGCCTTAGTATCTCCACATTTGGGTCTGGCTCCCATTAACGAGACCTCAATAAAGGTCGAAACCGGTCTGGATAGTGGCCCTTCCTTTAATGCTGTGTTTCTCAACCTGTGGTCCGCGACGATGGGACAGGTGGTCTGCAGGCACTTAAATTAATTAAATAAGTACAAGTAACCCTTGTATAACGCAGTACTTATACAACACGGTCTAAAATTGTAGCAACCCTTGTTGAACGTGGTACTTATACAACACGGTTCTGATAAAAACACGGTCTACAAATTGTAGTAACCCTTTATCTTTTCATATGTTTTTCACCGCGCGACTTGAAAATCAAATATTGTCTTCGTTAAATTTGTGTCTGCCTATATCCTGCATGTAATTATAAGTAGTGAATTTATATTAGGGGAAATACCCTTTAGCATGCATGTACCTCAATTATTTACTGTATAAAACATTTATTGTTGAAAATTGTCCTCGTTTCTGCCAGGAAAGTGCATTAAAAATCATAAGTATGTTCATCTCAAGCTGAGCACCTTATTTTCTGGTGAGTTACATACAATATGTAATGCTTGCTTTTTGTGTAAAAAATTATTTTTATATTAATGGCCACAAACTGCAACGAAAGGGGGAAACCAACATTGAAAACAAAATTAATTTCTCTCGAAGAAAAATATTCAAAATCTTGGATCGGTTGAAAAATGGAGAAAAACCAAAAGTTTTTGCAGAGACTTTGAATTTAAATGAATCAACAATTCAAACAATCAAACAAAATGAACATAAAAAATCCGAGAAATCTGTATATGTTTATTGCTGGGTCAATGATAAGTGCAAAGCACGTTGCTTGTGTACGCGATATTTTAATGGAAAAATTGAGAAATCTCTAATGATTTCGATAGAAGATTGCACCTCAAAAGAAAATTCCTATGGATGGAAATCTTATTAAACAAAAAATTCTCAAAGTTTATAAACATTTATAGTGCAGACCAGGTGTTCAATGCGGATGAATCAGAGTTATATTGGAAAAAAGTGCAAAAACACACCTATATTTCGAAAAATGAAAGATCAGTTCCTGGATTCAAAGTTTCCAAAGACAGAATTACTCTACTGTTTTGTAGTATTGCATCAGGTGATTACATGACAAAAACAGTCTTTATTAACCAATCCTCAAATCCTCATGCTATGAAAGATTAAAATATGCACTATTTTATTTTGCCTAAAACATTTATGCATTATGTGCAATGGACCCCTGCTCACCTGTATCTCCTTTAAACATTTCATTTTCTCTGACTCTGCACTTCTGAACTCTCACTAGAAAACACTTTCTCCAGACTCCTGAACCCACCATTCAAATACCTGTACTGTGTTATGTAGTGGTGGTGGTTTTTCCCTTTCAGCCATTTCCAATCTTAAGTGACATTGTAGGCATTGCCCACAAATCACAGCAAAAACACTTTGTTTTTGGTGAGATTTTTTATAGGGTAGTTCACCATTGCTTCCCCTCCCCCCCATTTTATTTGGGCTTGGAGCCAGCATATGAATGTAATGTAATTCATGACAGTAATCCATGCACAGGGCAGTTTTGCCTGTTCTGGGTGGAACAAAAACCTGAGTTTCTGAGTGAAAAAACCTCTGTATGAGACCGGCTAACTCACCTTTTGTTGAAAGAGACCAAATAAAGGTTCCTCACGTCACTGACAGGAATCGAATCCTTTCTGACCAAAGAGGTTTATCTATACTGACTGAGCTACGGACGCTCATATTATGTACTACTAGGACAATATTCTGTATATCTTCTGAAGATATATAATAGGAAGTGATGATGATATAAATGGTGTTCCAAATGATGAGTACATATTCAGTAAACATAATCAGTAAATAAATGAGCAGGAAAGTGATATGTCATAATCATCTGCTTCAATTCCCCCCCCCCCCCAAATCAATCACAAAAGGTTGCAAAACTATAATAAATTTAATACCATTGGCAGGTCAAAGGTTAGATAATGCAGTTCTCCTGCTCTAGAAACCAAATACGGGATTTTTTTTTTTATTTTTAAAGTTTACTTCACACCTCCAATGGGAGTAGTAAAGCTATCTACTAGATCAACCATGTTATACTGGTTGGTAGAATAATAGATGACTTCAAGATCTAATGACTAAAAGATCAATGCTCACAATGAAGAACTTTAGCATCTAGTTTTTAGTTGAACATTATTATTCTTAGGTTTGTGAAGTAAACAAAATAAGGCCAAGAATTTCATCCAATTCTACGTAAATCAACTTTTGTTTTAATGAAAATGTATGGATTGTTTATCTGTGAAACTATGCTGTTTAAATAGTACAACGATACTATTTAAAAAATAAAAAAAGATGCCTACTAAGCCAATCAATTTTGTCAAGCTGATCAAATACTTCCATTTGTGACTGAGGAGCCATACTATGAAAGCTTAGTTATAATAAATTAATAAATTAAAATATTCAATTAGCATGGCATTTTAATCACTAGTTTCCTTTATTAATACTTACCTCTGTGCATCACTCGTTTTGAATGCATATGCTCTAATGCACTACATACTTGAACAAAATATTTCCAGATTGTTTTCTCAGGGATAAGTCTCTGCTGTTTTTTGAAGTACTGTAAGCAAATCAGAATACCTGAAGTACATAATTAGTAAATAAATGAGCAGATAAGTGTTTAAATTCATGTTTATTTATTTATTTATTTGTGTAAATTCCACTCAAAAAGGTTGCAAAGTTATTACAGAATTAGTACCATAGGTACTAATTGATGCTGTAGATGCTGCAGAACCAAAAATATCCAAAGATATAATATGAAAACTCGTGTAAAATATATGATATTTAGATTGTAGTTCATAAATATCTATGAACTTTGCCAAACTTGGTATTGTAAAAAAAAAAAAATAATAATAATAAAGGAACATTCTGGAAAATTAGACATACTGGTTTGTTCAGTTTGCACTACTTGCATTTTCTACAATTATTTCTATGATCATTGTTTATCAGATTGACACTGATAACTCTTGAAATTGTTCTAAATCTGGTACAATTCAGGCAGCAGATATTCAACATTGATTTAAAGTTCAACACCAAATTCACAGAACAAATTTTTCTTCATCTTTATTCATTCCAGTGCTGTTTTATGGGACAATCATTCTTATTCAAATCTGATGTTAACTAATATCTTATTTCTTTTCAGTGTTATGACCATTTAGTTTTGTCTGCCTGCAGTTCTTTCTTTTATGGTATATTTCTTGAAAACTCTTGTAAACACCCAGTTGTTATTCTCAAAGATATAAAATACACAGATTTAAAAATAATAATAGATTTTATGTACAAGGGTGAAGTGATCATTTCACAGGACCAACTTGCTATGCTGCTTAGTGCTGCTAAAAGTCTGAATGTTGAGATCTGTACAGAAGTTGCACAGAGAGATACTTCCAGTATTGATATTCAGGAGAAGAGTGAACATGATTCAAGTAACCAGACCTTGTTACTTGCTGAGGTGCAACCAAAAAAACACAGCGCAGAATTGCTACTGGTAATTAAGAAGAAAAGAGGAAGACCTAGGAGTAGATATCTTCGTGGTTCTAACAGTCAAGTCATGAAGGCCAATGTGTCATCAAAAGTAAATGAATTAGACACAAGAAGATACCAACAAGTCAGTAAAGTTGTTCACAAGTGAAGGAAGGTTAGAACTGCCAGGAACTGATTATCCAAGACATGAGATTTCTGTTTCTACAAATATATATCCCAGTCGAACTCAGAGCTCATTTCCATCTATACAGAGTTCAGTGTTGGTAAAAGGATCACAACAAAGTGAAGATACAATAATAGAAATTGAGGAATCACAGGTGGTGACAACATCTTTTGAGAGTTTGCTCCAAGATCTAATGTTAATCCCAGTAATGAATACAATGCCTATTCTTAATACTGCTGAGTTAATTGAAACTCACTCAAATAACATAGAATCAGGGCCAAGTACAGACAGCCAAATATTAGTTCTTTGTACTGTATCACCCAAATTATCTAGTACTTCTCAAATTGCACAAAGTATGATAAAAGATATTGGACTGGCGTCTCACTCTTATTACCTGGAGCTGCAGTTTCACCCTGTGCCAGTTCTTCACATCAAGACAGTAGATCCATGATGATGATGTCTTGGGATACATTATTATTATTATTATTCCGGGCAACTCCAAGGAGTCAACAAATTCATTGAGGGAGGCCCTAACATCATGTTAAGAACAGCTATTCGACATTCACACAGTATCTATCATACCTCGCCTTGATCTCATTCATGGTCACCCACAACAGACTCTGGCAGCTTATTCCACTCATTCACCACTCTCCAAGTAAAAAACCTAGCTCTAATACCCCTGCTTACCACATTCTTGCCCAGCTTCCATGTATGGCCCCTAGTTCTCCCACAACCAGTCCTATTCTCAAAAATATCATCTGGATTAATCTTATAGAAACCCTTCAGTAATTTGAATGTCTCAATCATATCACTCCTTTTCCGCCTATCGACCAATTTTTGCAACCCACAAATCTTCAACCTGTTCTCATAAGGTTCATTTCACAGACCTGAAATCATCTTGGTCACTCGTCTCCACCTCCTCCCCATCAAGAAGAAACCCTGGCGTCCATATCTGGGCACAGTAGTCTAGATGGGGTCTTATCAAGGCTCGATACAGAGGAACAATAACTTGTTTGTCTCTGTTTGTTAAAGTATTTTTCAGACGCCAAATGATTTGATGAGCTGATTTAGCCACTTTTGCAATGTGCCCCCCTAAACTTCAACTCCCTATCCACCAACACTCCCAAATCCCTGCCTCATCAATCTCCTGGAGTACAGTTCCACCAATGTGATATACTGCTGCTATTCTTTTCACCCCCAAAACGCATAACCTTACACTTTGCCACATTAAATTGACATCCATTTTCCCTAGCCCAGTCCTCCAAACTATCCAAATCATCCTGTAAAATTTTGACATCCTGTGCACTCACAATTGCTCTACCCAACTTTGCATCATCAGCAAACAAGTGAACACTTCCTCTCAGATCCTTTCCTATATCATTGATGAACAAACTGAAAAGTAGTGGTCCAAGAACAGAGCCCTATGGCACACCACTAGTCACAAGCCGTCTTTTAGACTCAACTCCTGAATAAACCACTCTCTGGTATCTCTCCATCAACCACCCTCCTATCCATCTCACCAACCCTATATCCATCCCCATCTGCTCCAGTTTACTGATTAGAGTTCCATGTGGTATCCTGTCAAAGGCCTTGGCAAGGTCCAGTAGAATCACTGTAAACCCATTACCCTTATCCAGTTCAGCCGTCATTGTGTTATAAAACGTGAGCAAGTTACTGAGGCATGATCTACCCTTCACAAAACCATGTTGTCCCCCATACAATATCCCATTTTCATCTATCCAATCCTGTATTCTTTTCTTGACTAATTTCTCGAAGACCTTGACAATGATTCCTGATATGCTAATCGGTCGGTAATTTACAACAGCAGTCTCGGAACCTCCTTTATGCAGTGAAACTATTTTCCCCTCTTTCCACCCCCTCCAGAGTAACCCAGACCCGAGACTCAAATTAAACAAAATGGTCAAGAGTACTGACAATTCTTTAGCCGCTTCACATACGACATGAGCTGGTATACCATTCAATCCCACAGATGTATTGACATTGAGGTTATGCAACAGACTACTCAACCTCCACTTCATTCACCACAATTCCCGTATAATCTATTGGTTCATTCATTTCTGCAATGTCACCATCTGGATGATATATTCTTGCAAAGTGCTCACTCAGTAACTCAACTATACCAACTGATTCAGTTACCTCCCTACCATCAGCATTCTTTAAAATCATTCTGCCATATACATTTTTTCTTTTACTTGCAACATATTGAAAAAACTGTTTAGGATTCTCTTTAGCCTGCATGGCCAATGTTCTTTCATAATCTTTTTGCTTTTCTTACCACACTCGTTACCCTTCTGGCCTGCACTTTATACCGTTCATGTGCCTGCAAGTCACCTTTCTCCTTAAATTCCCTCCATAGTTGTTTCTTTTTTTGCAGCTCAAGCTTAATGGTGTTATTCATCCATTTAACCCATTTAACGCATAAAGTCATTTGCAATTATAGCCCTCCTTTTAAACACTTCACTGTCATACTGCGTCAAAAGACTAATCATCCTAACTCTCTCACTCTTTTCTTTTGCTACCTCAAACAATTCATTCAGGCCCTCTATCATTTCCATTTTATCTCCTTTCAAATCATTCATACCTGCCACAACAATCATTTCTTTCACCCTTTCCTTTTGCTCTCTAATAGACTCAGTTACGTCCTTGATGGTCGCACCAGGTTGGTACGATTTTGTCAAATCCTCTACTAACACACCTCGTACTAACGAATCTCCATACAGCACTCTCTCCTTCATTTTGTTTACGTTCACACTCATACTCTTATTTTTCCTATCATACTTTTTATTACTGGCTGGTACACTCAGTAGACTTTTGTTCATATCGCTCTAGCTGCTTCTTTGCTCTTTGTATCGCTCCACTCAACAACGTGATCTCACTCATTGCATCTATCTCATCTTTTTTATTTTCTGTTAAACTATTATTTTGCTCTGTATTAATACCATCATTCACACTTTCTACATTCGCGCCCTCACAGTTCTCTGGTACAACCTCACTATTTCTTGTCATATCACTATTTTCTTCATTCTGAAGTTTGACATAAATATCACACTCACTCACGACCTGAAATACACTTTAATTCCTCATTTTCCTTACATTTTCTTCACACATTCACTCCTTTATTATCATCTAACCATACTCCAACCGCACTCCGCAAAGCATACATTTTGCAGAGAGTACACTGAATAATCTCCTTTATATTACAGTTATTGAATAAAGATGGTGAACCATTATTACCACCCGCTATTTTCCTTCTTACGGAAAATGGTAGAAAATGGAGAAAATGATAGAAGTGAGCCATACTCACTTCTATCGTATTCTATCAAATTAATAATTAAAACACCAAAAACACACAAACAGACAGACTAAGATATGCAAAGCAAACAAAACTGCATAATATTCAAGTAAATTTGTCAATGATAACTTAAAATAACACATCTTATCAGGAGCTCTCAACAAACACTACAGACTACGAATCCCTCTAGCCTATACATCCAGGCTTACTGCTGTTATGCCAAACATTCATAAAATACATGATCAGCAGCTTCCACTACAGGATCAGAATGTCGCTCAGGAGAAGGGTCAATTAATTATCCTTGGATATCCTAGTCAGAACATCAGTGTGAGGTCTGCTGTAGATGCTGCACAACCAAAAATATCCAAAGACATAATATGAAACTACATGAAAATATCAGACAGGAATATATATTAGATGCAAACATAAAAGAAGAGTTCATGATGCTGAGGCAAGAGATGAACTGCATGTGAAATGAAATGAAAAGAATTACGGACTTACATGGAAGAGTGAAAAAGAGAAGGAAAGATGGCCATGCGAAAGATATATCGAATGATTCGAGAGTGGCTCTCTATGGATATTCCATTATTAGAGGTGTGGTGAATGAGAAGATGCATAAGGTTTGTTTTCCTGGTGGAAGAATGGAGAGAGTGATTGAAGCGTTAGACATGAGGAATAAGAGAGCACAAGGGTTGGTGGTTGTAGTAGGAACAAATGATTGGGATGGGAACAAGGAAAATGCAAGATTGGATATAAGAAGATTATTAAGGAGAGTAAAAGATAATAGTGTGATAGGAAAGGTAGTCAGTGTGTTGCCAAAATATGATATTGATGAATTGAGGAGGTGAGCAAAGATTATGATATTATTATATCATAATCTTTGATTACGTGACACCTCCAGGGAGTCCAAAGACTCATTGAGGGAGGGTACCTACTCTACAACTTTCCATCTCCACCACTCCACTAATCACAACTACCTTCATCATCTACACCAATGCCATCTACCGCCGACCACCACTAATATTTTCACAAATAAACATCCATGCCCACGGTGGGATTCGAACCCACTGTGGGCATGGATGTTATGAATGATATGTTATTGCGGTTATGTGAGGTGAATGGAGTGCATTTTGTGAATGTGTGGGAAGAATTTGAGGGATGGATGGAATTGTATAAAGAAGATGGGCTGCATTTAAATGGTTTTGGTATGAGTTGGCTGGAGAGATTGTTACTGGCATTCATTAGAGTTGTAGGTAATGACTGTAATGAATAGATCTGAGGTGGTGCGAAGTGATATGAAAGAGCAAAAAAGCAGGGTAGGGAAAGGTATTTGCTCACTTGCAAATTGAGAGGTGAATTTTATGAATGAAGTAAATGAGAGAGTGGCGGTACAATACAACAGGAAAATGGAGGGGGGGGGGAATCAGGGTAGATAGGGAGACACTTTATGAAACATGTGGATGCTGAATTCAGAGGTGAATGTGTGAGTGGGCAAACACAGATTGAGATGGCCTGGGATGATGATGATGGGGAGAATTTAGCTGTGAGGAAAGTTGTAGAATTGTTGGTAATATAATAAGGTATTGAAGAGTCACATTGTAGGAGTGATGTTTGTAGGACTTGTAGAAGCAGTATAGATTTCTTATGTTTATTCACTAATGCTAGAAATATTCAAAATAAGGGGAAACGAAATTGTTGCTTTGCTTGAGTTTATTCACCCCAAAAGTGTTGATATAAGTGAGATGTGGTTAGATGACAATGACATCCTGACAAGAATAGAGATGAATAGATATGATATTTTTCGTGAAGATTGACAGGGAAGAAAGAGAGGAGGAGGAGTACTGTTAATGGTAGCAGATGAGTTGTGCCCATCTAAGGTGGATTTGCAAGGTGCAAATAGTGGCCACAGTTTTGAGGCAGTATGGTGTAATGTAGAAGTAAACAGGATGAAATATTTAGTTTGGTGTTGCTATAGACCTGGTAATATGGAGGGTAATGAGAAGGAAATGTATAGGCAAATAGGCCTAGCTAGCAAGAAACGAGTGATCATTATGGGTGACTTTAATTATGGTAATATAGAATGGAAGCAAGAGACTGCATCTGGGGGTAAAGAAAATGAATATTTGGAGTTTATGAAAGACAATTACCTTAGGCAGCACGTAACAGAGGGTACACAAGGATCAAAAGTATTGGATTTGATCATCTCATAGATGACGTTATTATAAATCAGGTGTCAAATCTTCCACCAGTTGATGAGAGTGACCACAAGGTGATCACTTGCAGGGTGACCAGTCTGTTAGAAAGGGATATATGTGGAATTATAAGATTGGTAATTATGAAAAGCTCAGGAAACAGCTTGTGATAATAAACTGGAAAGAGGAACTGGATGGAAAGGATATCAATGCTGCTTGGGCCATACTCAAGAACTATTTGATGGAGGCAATATCAGAGAACATTCCAAAGGTTAAGAGGGCAAATAGAGTAGGTGTAAAATGGATGAATCAATAGATAAGGTATGCAATCTAGAAGAAGAAGGTATTATGGAAGAAACACAAATGAGTATTTATAACAACCAGTTTCATGAGAAGTACAAAGAGCAGGCGAGGAAGTGACTAGCTTGATAAGGGTAGAAAAAATGCAGTATGAGCAGCAGTTAGCTAAAGTTACCAAAAAAAATCCTAAGCGGTTTTTTCGATATGTGGCCAGTAGAATAAAGAGTGATTATGGTAGGATGGGATTGATTGGTGAAAATGGAAGAATGTAAATCGCTGCGGAGGATATAGTTGAGATATTTAATGAGCAATTTATAAAGGTATTTCATTCTTGTGAATGTGACATCATATAGAACTTGAAAGCAGTGGGAAAGAAGGAGGAGAAGGAACTGTTAGTAAATGAACAGGAGGTATATGAGGAATTGAATAGACTTGATGCTATTTCACCACGTGCTTTGAGGGAATGTGTCAGTGAGTTAACAACAGCTTTTGCATATCTTTTTAACATGAGTCTCTCACTGGGGTCAAGTTCTAAAAGAGTGGAAAGAGGGCAAAATTGTTCCAATTCATAAGGGAGGTGATAAGAGTAAGGCTTTGAATTATAGACCAGTCTGTATGTCTGGAGGTGTGATTAAGGTATTAGAGAAGTTAGTTAGGACTAAGATTCAGAATTAGGTTGACAACAGAAAAATATTCTTTGGTGGCCAGCATGGAATTACTAAAGGAAGATTGTGCTATAGCAATCTGCTTACTTTTTATAATAAAGTGACAAATGCAGGGACACTTAAGGGTCAAAGCTGTATAACTGAGAGGAGACATCCACATAGCCTTTAAAGGAATGCGGAGAACCGACCAGGGCTTCTGACCTAATGTCCAATCCTCACTTTCTCGTGGTGCACCCTGTTGGGTATCTACTTGAATCCTGAACGAATGAGGAGGGGCTGGCAATTTGGGATTTAGCCGACCAAATTGTATTCTTATCGGTTAAACCAAAATAAAAAATGATGGTACAAGATGACAAAATTTCATGCCGGCTGGGGTGTCACCTGGTTAACAAGCCCCCATTGTTTTCGCCAGGGAACCAGGGCGAACAGCAAAAAGTCAGCTACTGGTACAAATCTGAAAACACACCACAACTCAACATCACTAGAGTAAAAGATCGGTACTATCAACATAAGAAGCCTGAATGGCAAAGAAATGCAGCCAGCTGAGGAATCAGATAAGCACCAGATCAACATAATAGGGGGGACTGAAACAAGACAAGGGCTGGTTATTACTAACACCATGTTCCAACATAAAAATGTGCACAAATTCACATGGAGAGAAGAGGCTAGGAATAAGAAAAGTCTCATTGACTATGTTATTGATGATAGTGATGTTTTTTCTCTGGTGCAGGACACCAGAGTGTACAGAGGATTTGAAATTGGAAGTGATCACTATTTAGTCTTGAGCAGGATAAAATTGAATTTCACATTGAAAAGAATAACATGTAAGAAAGTTTTAAAGTGAATAAGAGTTGAGCAGCTCTCAGATGTGAACTGTGGACTAAAATACACAAAGATTATTGAAAAAAAAATGAAAGAGTTTGAGAACAGGAATCAAACCTTGGAGATTCAGTTGCAAGCCTAGAAAGTCCTGATTGATTCAGCTAGAGAGGCATCTGGTGAAATTGTCTGCAAGGATAGAAAAATCAGAACTCCATGGTGGACACAGGAAGTTAAAGAGGTAGAGAAGGAAAAGAAGAAAGCATATCAAAAGTTCCTAGCAAATAAGTCTGCATGTTCACTTAGAGAATACAGGGACAAATGCAAGAATGCTAAATACTGTGTAAAACTAGCTAAACAAAAGTCATGGGAGGACTTTGGCAAAAATATAGAAAATAAATATCAAGAAGGTGGCAAAATATTCTAGAGGTTGTTCAAGAAGTTTAGGAATGGAGGAAAGAGTGCTGTAAAAGGAGTTAGAATGATAAAGGTGACATGAACACGGGAGAAAAATATATATTTGAAGTATGGAGTAATTACTTTGAAAAACTGCTATATGAAACAAGCAGTGATGACAGCACAGTGGCAAAAAACACTGACCAGGCATGCAGTCAGGAATACATATCTATACTTGAAGTAGAAAAAGCCATCAAAGACTTGAAATGTGGAAAGGCAGCAGGAGAAGATGATATTCGACCAGAAATGCTGAAGTATGGTGGTATAAGAGTCTTACAGTGGCTGCACTGCATACTTCAGAAAGCCTGGACAGAGGGACGAATTCCCGATGATTGGAGTAGAGCTCTCATAGTACCCATATATAAAAAGGGAAATAAAACTGAATGTGAAAATTACAGACGTATTTCCCTACTGAGTGTTCCTGGCAAGATCTATGCAAGTATACTTGAGAAACGGTTGAGAAGAATTGTGGAAGAAAAGCTTGGTGAAGAACAAGCTGGATTCAGGCCAAATAAAGGCTGTCAGGATCAGATCTTTACTTTACGACAAATAGTCGAGAAAGCATGGGAATATAACAAAGATCTGTATTTAAGTTTTGTCGATTTGGAAAAGGCATATGACAAGGTGCCAAGAGAGAAGCTATTCAATACGCTACAGTTATATGGTGTCAATGGGGCATTATATCAAGCAATACTTGGTCTTTATTTGAGTTGTAAGTCAGCAGTTAGAATTGAAGGAAGTACAGGAAGATGGTTTAATGTTAAATCTAGTGTGAGACAAGGATGTACAATATCCCCTCTGTTATTCATTATCTATATGGATCACATTATTAAGGAAAGTGGTATTAAACATCATATCAGAATTGGAGATGTTAATGTCAGCTCTTTGCTTTATGCAGATATGTTATACTTCTAAATAAATCCGCTACAAGTTTGCAAGATTCTCTGACTAAATTGAATAACTGTTGTAATAGGTATGGTATGAAGGTCAGCAATAAAAAGACAAAGACAATGAAAATAGGCAGAATTATTGAAAATGTCAGCTGGTTGTGAATGGAGAACCTGTGGAACAAGTAAAACATTTCAGCTACTTAGGCATGATTTTTAGTGAAGATGGAAAATTAAATATAGAAATAGACAACAGAATCAGCAAAGCTGGTATGGTGGGAAGTCAATTGAATAAATTCATATGGAATAAGAGAGAAATTAGTCAGAACACTAAATTAGCTGTATACAAGACGGTGTTCAAACCAGTTTTAACTTATGGATCTGAGAGCTGGGTCAGAAGTAAAACACTTGACCAAAGACTAGAGACCACAGATATGAGAGTCCTGAGAAAGATTATAGCCGTGAACAGATGGTATCAATGGCAATATCATATTAAAAACGAGGTTATTAGGAAAGAACTTGACATGTCAGCATCCAGGAATGTGTTAGCAGAGCTAATCTCAGGTGGTATGGGGTCACTTAAACAGAATGGGCGAAGAGGGATTAGAAAAACAAGTGTTCTCTGCCAGGTTGGCAGCAAAACAACCCAGAGGAAGACCAAGATATAGGTGGATTGATACTGTACAAAGTGCCTTACGATAGAAATATAAGATCTGATAATATTGGAGTCTTGGCAAGTAACAGACTGATTTGGAGGAAAATTGTAGATAGGAAGTTAGTAATGATGTAATTTTTTTCATGTAGAACTATCCTATCCTGTACACCCCTTGAAGGTGCATGGCAGGAATTTGATGATGATGATGAGTGACATATGCATTAGATAAGTGTGTTGCATATACACTGGTATATTTAGATTTTGCAAAGCCGTTTGATAAATTGCCACATAACAAGCTGGTAATTAAATTGGAATGGATGGGGCTGAACAGTAGATTAGTTCACTGGATTGGAGATTGGCTGTCTGATAGGTATCAGCAAGTTATCTATGGCGGAGCGATATCCCAGAAGAGGAAAGTTACTAGTGGTGTACCTGAAGGGTCTGTTTTGGGTCCATTGCTGTTTAATTTGTATGTAAATGATATTTGGAGAGGTCTGAATGGTTATATGCAGTTGTTTGCAGATGATGCAAAGTTGGGGAGAGCCATCAGGAGTAGAGCAGATGCAGTAGCTTTGCAAGAGGACTTGAATACACTGCCTGAATGGGTAAATGAGTGGGGTTTTCAATTCAATGTTTCAAAGTATAAGGTTTGAAATTTGGGAAGCAGAGATGGGATGTATGTAAAGTACACAATCAGTGGAAATATCTTGGAAGAGGTAGAGGAGATGAGTGATCTGCGAGTGATTGTAGACAACGACTTCAAATTTCGAGGACATGTTACTAAAATTGTGAAGAGAACACAGCGGATAATGGGAATGATGTGGAGGACACTGACTTGTAGAAGTAAGTAGATTAGGTTATGGTTCCTTTGTATAAGGCTTTGATCAGGCCATATATGGATTACTGTGATCTGGTCACCTAGTTTTCAAAAAGATGAAGATGCGTTGGAAAAAGTTCAGATGCGATTGACTAAGGTGGTTTCTGGTGTTTGGAACGTAGAGTATGAAGACAGATTGACAAAATGTGATTTACAGAAATTGTTGGGTAGAAGGAGGAGGGGGGGGATATGATCGAGACATATAAGCTGTTAAGAGGTTATTACCAGATTAATGTCGGGGAGGCTTTGCACAGAATGGATGAAGATAGTAGGAGAACAAGAAGTCATCCCTGGAATCTGTATAAGGAGGGTGTGAGCAAGGGAGTGAGGAGAAGGATTTTTTGCATAGAGAGTGGGGAGTGATTGGAATGCATTGCCCGAGAGTGCATGGTGAGTGTAGAGACAGTGAATATATTTAAGGCACGGTATGATAAACTGTGTGTATAACAGTGGCCCTCCCACTCTGAGTCTTTGACTCTGTGGAGGTTTTTATAATAATAATAATGACCATTTATGTACTGATATATTATAGACTGAACAACTTTTCTATCTCTGTGATTATCATAAAAATAAAAAATAAGCAAAGCTGAAAAATCATAAGAGAGGGTGGTAAGAAATATTTATGGTTCTAAGTACAGTGGTCGAAATTCAATAATTAATTCTCAAACCTACAATATTCAACAACACCACTATTGCAATTGTTTATTTATTATTTTTTTAATTTAATGTTGTTATATGTATCATCATTACTAGTCTTCGAAATTCGAGTCATCAGAATTCAAGGAGAACCGGCCTACCAGTCCGGAACTCAGGGGGTTGGATGCCGTAGGTACCAGGGGGGGACCCCCCTTTCGAGTCTTCAAAATTCGAGTCATCAGAATTCAAGGAGAACCAACCTACCAGTCTAAAACTCGGGGGGGTTGGGCACTGTAGGCGCCAGGGGGGGGCAGAGCCCCTCTTTTGAAGACTTAACACTCAACACTCAGGATAGCCCCTGAGTGTCGAGTCTTCAAAATTCGAGTCATCAGAATTCAAGGAGAACTGGCCTACCAGTCCAGAACATGGGGGGGGGGGTTAGGCACCATAGGTGCCAGGGGGGCATAGCCCCCCCTAGTTTATGCTATAAATTCAACACTTCCACATAAATCCATTTTAGGCAGGAAATGAATATCACTGCCTTGCAATCTTACAAGATGAATCAGGCAAAAATAAAATATCCCTTATTCCTTGAAGGCCAGATTGCTACTACCTATGGCAGCAGGTAGTTAAACATGAAGGCAGAAGGTGCTAAGAATCCCCAGGTAACAAGATCATGTCACCATTGGAAACTAGACCTTGGAACTTGCAACTGTGGGACTCTGAGCAGTGAACTTAATGAAGAGCTAAAGCAACTAAAATGGGTCACTCTTGGACGTAATAGTGAAGAAATTCTTCAATTATAAATGGAGATATATTGTACTACAGAGGACAAGATAAGAAAAGAATCATCAGAGTTGTATTCATGATTAACAAAAAAAAAAAAAAAAAAAAAATTGAAGAACGACATAATAGAATTTAGCAGTATATCTGATCAAATAGCAAGTATAGTCATCCAGATCTCAAAAAAGATACACTCTCAAGATCATCCAAGTCTATGGACCAACCAGGGTGACCACATCTAGTACTTTCGTACTAGATCTAGTACTTTTTATAAATTTTTAGTGTTCTAGTACGTTCACCAACAGATGTAGCACTTTCTTCCTTCCGAATAATAATAATAACAACAACATGAGAGTTAGACATATGAGTTTAATATTTTTCTCTTCTCCCACCTCCCCATATGTCACATTCAGTGACACAGGCATGATTTCTCTTTTATTTTTCTCCCCTTGTCACTGTTCGCTAACCTTCTCTTCCCCACCCCCGAACCCATACTCACACAATCCGACTGGTATTAGCTAATGAAAATATATTCTTTGCTATTCAAACACCTCTCGCGCATCATAAGATCACTACAGCATTAAAACAATGGAAAAATTAAATATTTTAATATGAGTAACCATCTTTTATTTATGCACAGCGTCATTTGGACCCATAAAAGATAAATCCAACCAACAATGGGCAATTTTAGACATAGAAATGTATATCTAGGGGTGTCACAAAGAAGTTGATAGAGAATGGCAACTATTGAAGGCTGTAGAAGCATTTGAAAAAAAGGTTTTTTTTTGGAATAAAGTTTTTGAAATGAAAAATGCTGTAGGAGAATAAATGTTTCCTAATTTAACAACATCAGTTAAAGCTGTACTGTGCCTCCCTCATTCATCAGCAGCAACCGAAAGAATATTTTCAGCAGTGATAATAAATAAGAATAAAATAAGAAATCAACTACAGACTTACTTGATGAATGGATTCCTTTTGACAAAAGAAAAATTGAAACTTTCATCAGTTACAGATTTTACTATTTCTGAAGAGTTAATTAATTTAGCAAAATCTAAAAATAATGAATAAATACTTCCAGTGTTTTTCTTGTGAATAGGCACCCCTGTATATGTATATATTTAAATAGCATATTAAATAACTGAAAATTTAATGTTACATTATTTTAAACACTAAACGATATGCATTATATTATTTTAAACACTAAAAATTATATATTAAATTAATACACATATTAAGTGCTAGAGTTACAAATGGGACTTCTATTATGATGAATGACAACTGCAGCTTTTGGACTCATAGATGACTACAGCGAGATGAGTTTTGACTTTTTTTCTTTTCATTTTTGTCATACATGTGTTAATTTAGAGGTTTTATATTGAGTTCACCTATGATAATAAGGTAGTGATATCATAAAATGCCCAAAACAGAGTGAAATGAAAGCAAATAAAAATCTAGTACTTTTTTTTCAGATTTAGTTTGCATAAGTTGGTACGAAATATTTTTGCTGAGTGGTCACTCTGGGACCAACAATAATTCATAAGGATAAAGAAATTGAAGAATTCTATTATAATGTATCCCAACTTTACAACAAAGGAAAACATGATTTCAAAATTGTAATGGGAGGCTTTAATGCCAGAAATGGTATACAACAATCAGATGAAAGTTCAGAAGGAAATTCTGGATATGGCAAAAGAGATGACAGAGGAGCAAGGTTAATAGAATTTGCAGAAAAAGAAAATCTGTACATCATAAATTACTTTTTCAAGAAAAAAAGCACATAAGAAGTAAACAGGGAAAAGTCCAGATGAAAAACAAGTGAAATTGACTTTACCTTCAGCAACAACAAAAACATTTTACAGGAATATTCTATTATCAACACCTTCAATACTGGAAGTGACCATCACATGGTACATAGTGAGATTCAAATAAATCGCCAAAAAGAAAGAAGAAAACATTTCAAAGATCAAAGCGAAAAATAGATGTACACAAACTCAACATTTAAAAAAAAAAAAAAAAGATATATTCCAACATGTACTAAACAATACAAACTAAACATCTTTGTAGAGGTGACAATGCTGATCCATCAGAAAGCTGGTACCACATAACAAAAACAAAACATCTTATGAAGAAATGAACCAAGCTGATAACATAACCCACAGAATAAAATTGAATACACTGAACTGTGCAAAACAATCAGAAAATGTATCAAGGAAGAAATAAGAATATTCAATTGTAAAGTCATACAACAAACAATTGAAACAACCATGGTCTCAAAAAAAAAAAAAAAAGACCAGACAACATTTATTATTATTATTATTCCAAGACCCCACGGAGTCAAAGACTCATCTAGGTGGTCCTTTTGTCACACAGCTCATCATACCATGCCTTAAACACACTCAAATTCTTTGCTGACACCACACCTTCAGGCAAGGCATTCCAATCATTCACAACTCTGCATGCAAAAAACCTGCTTCTAACTCACCTGCAGCTTCCAGGGATGTCCTCTGGTTCTCCCCTGATCTCCCACTGATTTCTGTAAAACCTCTCCAACATTGATCCTATAACAACTCCTGATTAACTTGTAGGATCGTATTGCACCTCCTCCTATCCACTAGACTCTATCAATTGCATCTTCTCAACCTTTCCTCATATTCGATTCCAGAGATCAGAAACTATTTAGTAAGTTGCCTCTGGACCATTTCCAACATTTCTTCGTCCTTTTGAACACCAGGTGACCAAATCTGTCCACAGTAGTCCAAATGTGGCCTAATCAGAGCCTTATACAATGGAAGAACAAGAATCTCTTTACTTCTACAAGTCCAAGTCAGTGTCCTCTGCATCATTCCCAAAATTCTTTGGGAATGATGCCTCACAATTTTGACAATGTGTCTTCTAAATTTCAGATCCTTAACCACTATCATCCCAAGATCTCTTATTTCCTCCACTCCCAACAATATATATCCCTACCCAGTGTAAATTCTACATCCCATCTTTGTTTCCCATTAATACCTTACATTTTCCAATCTATTCAAGTCTTCTTGTAAGGCTATAGCATCTTCTTTACTCTACATAGTTCATCCCAACTTTGCATCATCTGCAAACAACTGAATATCATTAACATACAGGTTAAACAGCAATGGCCCTAAAACGGGCCATTGCTGTTTAACCACTGAGTCACACCACTAGTGACTTTCCTCCTCTAGGATATTGCTCCTCAATACACAACTTACTGGTACGGTTAGTTAGCATTCTCCAATCCAATGCATTTATCTAATAATCCAACCTCATCTGCTCTAGTTTGACTATCAACTTATCATGCGGTAATCTATCAAAAACCTTTGTAAAATTGAAGTATACTAAGGTATATCCTTTTCTTCTGTCCAAGGAAGCCATCACCTTATTGTAATAAGTAAGTACATTACTAAAACATGACCTTTCTTTTAGCAAATCCATGCTGTCCATCAAAGGAAGATTACCATTGTTGTCAACCCAATTCTAGATCCTGGTTATTACTTGCTTCTCCAACAACTTAACCACAATACCTGACACAAACTGTGGTTAAGTTGTTGGAGTGTGGTTAACTTGAGTTCTATTACCTCTCTTAAGAGGTGGCACAATCTTACCCTCCTTCCACTTCTTTGGAACTCAACCCAGTGCAAGACTCATATTAAAAAAATATGTCAAAGCAGATGTCAACTCCCTGGCACATTTCTTCAAAATACACGGTGCTATATTATCAAGTCCCACAGCCTTATTAACATCAAGTTTGCTCAATTCCCCATATATCTCTTGCTCACTTACAGTCAGTCTCTCCTCCCCATTATCAATGCTCTCAAACTCTCCATGATGTCACATTCACAAGAATGAAAGACCTTTATGAACTGCTCATTTAGTATCTCCACTATATCTTCTGCAGCAGTTGTCCTTATACCATTTTCTCCAATCAATGTCATCCTTCCATAATCATTCTTCTTTTTTTTTTTTTTGCTGGCTACATGTTGAAAGAACTCTCTCTAGGATTCTTTTTGGCTTCATTAGCTAACTGCTGCTCGTACTTCACTTTTGCTACCCTTACCAACCAAGTCACTCTTTTTGGCTGGTTTTGTAATCCTCATGGAATTGGTTATTACCACTTCTCTTATGCTAAATAAATAATTTCCATGTGATGATACAGCATTCCCCCTTTATCCGGGAGTTCATGGTACCATCTAGTCCCCCAAATTTTATTCAGGCTCTGGAACTGGCATAGGCTGACGAATCAGACCTATGGCTGGGTCAGTATTCCTGACTGTAATCCGTGTGTGTCCTCGGACCGGTTTGCCTGCTTGCAGGATGAAAAACACCAGATAAACAGGCAGGAAAAACCCTGCTGTCCATGCCCAAGACCGGTTAACTTGGCTATGGCTGAGGAAGATCATTGAGCTCCTCATATCATTGATGGGAATCTAACCTAGGACACTCCTTCACCAGGCATAGGGTTGCAAAGTGCAAAGCCACTAGGCTAACTGTGCGGACTTCTCTTATGCTGCCTCCATAATGCCTTTTTTCTCTGTATCGCATGCTTAATCTCTTCATTCATCCATTTCACACCTAACTTATTTAACCTTCTGACCCTTGGAATACATTTAGACATTGCTTCTACTAGATAGTTCTTGAATATCCCCCAAGCTGCACTGATCTTCTTCCCAACGCTGCACTGATCTTCTTCCCAACTAACTCCTCATTCCATGCTATACCTGTAGGCTGTCTCCTGAGTTCCTCATATTCACTAGCCTTGCAGTTCCACATATACCCCTTCTCTCACAGAGGTCCTCCCACTGCTGGCAACAACCTAGGTAATTTGATGAACAGCAATAAACATATGGGTTGTTACAATCAAATTACAAGATGGGAACATAACTAGAGATAGATATGCTGTAGCATAAAGGATTGAAGAATTTTACTCAATATTATATGAAGATGATGAAATATCAAATGAAGAAGACTACTATGAAATAACTGAAGTTCCACAGATTCTACCAGAAGTTATGTGGAGCATCCAAACAAGAGGAAGAAGTTTTTTTTATTCATGAACTAATATCAAAGACAATGTACAGCATACAACAGTGGTGTTCAGTAAATTATGGAATGACACTGTTACTCAAACATTACTATATATTTCCATTAACACAGACTCGATTTTTTTTTTCCAATGTAATATTCTAGATTCAGTTCAAATCATACTGAAGCTTTTCAAAAACAGAAAAATGAAATCATGAAATGAAACCAACTATTTCATGTAGGTAAATTGCAGTTAATGGTAAAGATATTTCAAGATCTGTTTTCAAATCATATTTTTCTGGTTTGAACTGGATTAATTACTATAATTTAAGAAACTATTCTTTAAGAATCAAAACTATCTAAATCTTAATTACATGTGAATCTACAGGAAAGAAGTAAATAAAATAATATGTAAAAAAAAAAAAAAATATATATATATATATATATGTAGAAAGTTTTTTTACCTTGGGTATATATTATGTTAAAGATACCAAGCAATTTTATAAGCTAGGTTTTTTTAATCCTTTTTCCCAAGTAAGCAAACAGACAAGTAAGTCAAATTTGCAGCTGCACGTAGTGCAACTCGTGGTAAAGGTGGAGCAAGCTCTGATCACTTTCCTTAGAATTTTCCCCTAATGTAAAGCACATTTCCTTGCGAAAATGTATGATACTATGCATTAAGGTAATGGTCACTACCCATACTGGTTTCGACCTTTATTGAGGTCTCGTCAGTGGGAGCCAGACCTAAAAAATGCCAAGGGTGAAGTAATACAGAGCTTATAAATATTTTACCTAAACAAGTTGCCATAAGCTGCTTTGACCTTATTAAATAAAATAAAAATCTCAGGCTGAGAGTAATATGTAGAAAATTTTTTACCTTGGGTATATATTATGTTAAAGATACCAAGCAATTTTATAAGCTAGGTTTTTTTAATCCTTTTTCCCAAGTAAGCAAACAGACAAGTAAGTCAAGTTTGCGGCTGCACGTAGTGCAACACTAGGCAACTCGTGGTAAAGGTGGAGCAAGCTCATTTCTACATATTACTCTCATCCTGAGATTTTTATTTCATTTAATGAGGTCAAGGTACCTTATGGCATTGTTTATCCTTGGCATTTTTTAGGTCTGGCTCCCACTGACGAGACCTCAATAAAGGTCGAAACCAGTATGGGTAGTGACCATTACCTTAATGCATAGCATTATACATTTCCACAAGGAAATGTGCTTTACATTAGGGGAAAATTCTAAGGAAAGTGATCAGATCTTGCTCCACCTTTACCACGAGTTGCACTACGTGCAGCCACAAACTTGACTTGTCTGTTTGCTTACTTGGGAAAAAGGATTAAAAAACCTAGCTTATAAAACTGCTTGGTATCTTTAACACACACACACATATATATTAGGATAACCAAGTAATTTTATAAACTTGGTTATTTTAACTTGGTTATCCTAATATACAATATCCCCAAGTTAAAAAATTTATTATATATATATATATATATATATATATATATATATATATATATATAGGGTTTTGATGCACTAATGAATCATTACCTTGATCATCCTTGAAAGGTCACCAGCATCAGCTAGTTCTAACACTATGTGAAGCTCATTGTCTTCAATAAATGATGCTAAATATTTTATCACATTTGGATGATTGAGTTGCTGAAACAAACCAGAAATCCAAATTTAAATTATGAAATTTACATTGATATATATTCAAAAAACTTAAGTAAATCAGGATCCTCTAAACTCAGCAAATGATAGTTAGTTCATAGTTTAAATCTTGTATAATGAAATAGATACCAATTATGCAACTTTAAAAAAACAAAATTCAAAAAAGTATTACTATTATTATTATTACTTGACACCTCCAGGGAGTCCAAAGACTCATCGAGGGAGAACATCTACTCTATAACTCTCTCCACAATGAACCACAACTACACCAACGCCAACTACCGGCCACCACTACCACTAGCATTTTTCACAGACAGTCACAAACATCTAAGCCCATGGCGGGATTCGAACCCCCAGCCTTTTGGCTGGAGAGCGGATACACTGACCACTCGGCCAACCAGGCCGGCATCACCAAATTTCTGATATGCATCCTCAAAGGATGTATAGGAGGCAACATGAAAAGTTTACATTCCAAATTCTTATTGATCTCCATATAAAGCTATTATCTGCCATTATTATTATTATTATCAACATTTGATCTCCATGGAGTCAGAGATTCATCATGGGAGGTACTCACTACTGCATACAATGCTCATCCAACCACATCTGATTCAATGTGTCCAAATCCACAACACATTCAGGCAATGCATTCCACTCACCAACCACCCTTCATGCAAAGAACCTGCTTCTCACTCCTTTGCTCACACCCTCCTTATACAGTTTCCAGCAATAGCCTCTTGTTCTACTCCCCTCTCCCATTCTATGAAAAATCTCTTCCATGTCTACCTGATAACAACTCCTGACCAGCTTATATGTCTCAATCATATCCTATTCATGAGACTCTGCAACTTACATTCTCTCCATCTGAATTTTCCTTGTCAAACAGCAAATTCTCTCCATCTGTCCTTGTACTCCACATTCCAAAGACCACTGACTACCTTTGTGAATCTTCTCTTTACTCTTTCCAACATATCCTTCTCACCATGAAAACCTGGCGACCAAATCTGTGCCACAATAATCCCATTCTATGAAAAATCTCTTCCATGTCTACCTGATAACAACTCCTGACCAGCTTATATGTCTCAATCATATCCTATTCATGAGACTCTGCAACTTACATTCTCTCCATCTGAATTTTCCTTGTCAAACAGCAAATTCTCTCCATCTGTCCTTGTACTCCACATTCCAAAGACCACTGACTACCTTTGTGAATCTTCTCTTTACTCTTTCCAACATATCCTTCTCACCATGAAAACCTGGCGACCAAATCTGTACCACAATAATCCATATGAGGCCTGATCAAGGCATTATACAATGGAATCATAACCTCTCTATTTCTGCATGTCAAGGTTCTCCGCATCATTGCCATTATTCGATGTGATGTCTTCACAACTTGTGCAATGTGGCCCCTGAATTTCAGGTCTTTGTCCACAATCACTCCTAGATCTCTCATCTCCTCTACTTCTGTTCCAAACACATTTTGCTAATCCATTTCTGGTATGTATTTTTTGTTAATTTCTATTCCATTCTGTTTAAGAGTGACCATACCAGCTGAGATTGGCTCTGCTCACACATTTTCCAAAATGATAACAATTTAAAATTCCCTCCTAATGTGTTCTTTTTTAATATGATTCTAACACATACCCGGCCACTGAATTAGAAACCTTTATGCAGATATATGCAAACATCACTTATGCAGAGTATATGCAAAATGCTTGGTCACGTGGGTCACCAAGTCTTCTAGGCAACTTTGAAGAATGCTGCTGGTCAGTAATCATCAATAGTGTTGATCACAATGGGAAAAACAAAGAATCTTTTTGGAGTTTGATAAATCACTTATTGTGGGTGCCCATCTGTCTGGAGCCACAATTTTAAAAACAGTAGAGTTGACTGGTTTCCCAAATGGTGAGATGTCACAGATGTTTAATCAGTGGGAAAATAACCCACATTGCTTGGCTTAAGAGGCATAACTGTGATCCTAAAACAGTCTGTCAGGAACAAGATTGCCATTGTCTGAGAAGAATTGCATAGACAAACAGAACTTCCTGTGTACAGCAATTGACCAAAGCATTTAAAAAAGGCTGTTCCCAACCCATATCTCCTCCCTGGTCACCAAATTATGTGCAAGAAATTGAAGACTGGTATTGGCAGTTGCATTCCTATACAGAAACCAATGATTTCTGACACCACTGTAGAAAGTTCATCTAGAGTGGTATCAGGAACACTGTGACTGGGCAATGGAAGACCGGAAAAAAGTTGTGTGGTCTGACAAGTCAGAGTACACCTTGTTCTGTACCGACAGTAGGCAGACAGTTTGGCAGGAGTCCCATGAAACATGAACCCAGCTAGCCTTGTAAACACAACTCAAGGTTCTGGAGGTAGTGTCATGTTCTGATGGTACAGAATGGGTCCCCCTGATATTGCTGGAAGGTTGGGTGTCTTCCAAGGAATATCTGAACTTTGTTGCCAATCAAGTCCATTCTGCAATGTTGACTTTTTACCCAGTAGGTAACGTCTGTTTCATGGATGACAATGATACAGTCTATCGCCCAAGAATTGTTCAGCAGTGATTCAGCAAGCATTACAGTGCCTTTCACCATCTTCCCTGGCCATCACAAAGCCCCAGATCTGAACACCATTCAAGATGTATGGGACAGAAGATGTTAGTAAAACAGATCTTAGCACAAAGTCTTCTTCTATCAAATATGAACCAGTTTAACAATTTCTGGTGAATGCCTGATATGTTATAGATGTAGATGCAATCCAACACCTTGTGGAATCTATGCTAAAGGAGGTCCAGCACGGTATTAAATTAAATTTTCTAATTCAGTGGCCTGTATGTGTACCTTTATGGATTCACAAGTCTTATATCTGCAGTTTCTAGTTTTTGATCAACTATTATTTCTAACTCGGTTCTCAGATCCATATGGGTAAAATTTGTCTTGCATACAGCTACTCTGCTTTAGTGCTTTGACTAATTTCTCTCTTGTTGAAAGTTTTTCCACTTGGTTATACTATAAATTAAAGGGGCCAAGAAATTATATTCTTGGTTTAATCCTTTCCACAAGTGAAAGCAAATAAAGTTTGCGACTGAAGTAATTTCACAACTAGGCAACTCGTATATGGAGGCTAATAAATTCACATCACTTGCCTTAATATCCCATAATGCAGAGCACATATCCTTACAGACATGGATAATGCTAAGCATTATGGGAAGGGTCACTACACAGACTGGTTTCAACCTTTATTCAGGTCTCATCAGTGGGAGCCAGATCCAGAAGTGATACCAAGGTTGAAGTAATGCAGAAGTCATATTTCCATATACAAGTAGCAAAAAGGTGTCACACCTTATTATTAAAATACTCTGGATAATGGGATACTGAGGCAAGTGATGTGAAGTCATTAGCCTCTATACACAAGTTGCCAGTAGTGAAATTACTTCACACACAAACTATGTTTGCTTACACTTGGATAAAGGATTAAACTGAGAATATAATTTCTTGGCACCTTTAATTTGTAGCATAACTAAGTGGAAAAACTTTCAACATCTATCACTGATCTAGAGTATTTTAGTAATAAGCTGTGATACCTTTCAGCTACTTATATATGGAAATATGACATCTGCATTACTTCAAACTTGGGATCACTTCTGGGTCCCGCTGCCATTGATGAAACCTCAATAAAGGTTGAAACCAGTCTGAGTAGTGACCCTTCCCATGTCTGTAAGGATATGTGCTCTGCATTATGGGATACTAAGGCATGTGATGGGAAGTCATTAGCTTCCATATACGAGTTGTCCAGTCGTGAAATTACTTCATGCACAAACTTTGTTTGCTTACACTTGGATAAAGGATTAAACCAAGAATATAATTTCTTGGCACCTTTAATTTATAATTTCTCTCTTATCCCATATAAATTTATTCAGTTAACTCCAACCATAGCAACTTTGTCTCATCTGTTGTCCATTGCCATACTTAATTTGGCATCATGATTAAAAATTGTGTGATTTACTTGTTCTATAGATTTCACACTAGTGTTACAACTGATGTTTTTAATGGCCTTATTTATTGCTAATTTTCATACCAAATTTCTTACAGCAGTGACTCAATTTAGTTAAGGAATCCTGCAGAACTTAATGGATTTATTTAAGAGTATTACATCATCTGTATAAAACATAGTAGATGGATGCATCTCAACTGATATGCATCCTTGTCACACAACCCATTTTACATCAAACCATTTTCCTCTATCTCCTTCAATTAGTAACTCAAATAACTAAATTTGAGCCTTACAACTCAAATACAGACTATGAATTGCCTGAAACAATGGTCCCTTTACCATATAATTATAGCATGTAGAACAGCTTTTATCTTGGCACCTTGTCACAGGACTTTTCAAGATCTACAAAATTTTAATATCAATCCTCATTATATTCCAAAGACTGCTCAACCATGTGTCATAAAGTGAAAATCTGAATCTGAGAATCCCCCTTTGCGGCCTGTATTCAGCTTGTTCTTCTCTAAGAGGGTCTTCTTCTCCCACGGTTTTCTGAACCTCAAGAAAACATGCATAAATCTTATCTGGAATACTGAAGAAGAAATTCCTCTTCAGTATTCTGGGGGGAGGGGGAATAAACACTGTAATTGGCACAGTTTCCCATCCCCCATTTTTTTTTTAAATAGATGAATACTATCAGAACTCTATTCCAATCATCTGTATCTGGAATTCAACCTTCTGAAGAAGCAGCCTTTGGAATTATGCAGTACAACCAGTGTCACTGTCTAATTTTTATACCTCCATATTTGAGCATTTCTGGTTGAATTTTATCTACTCCACTTGCCTTTCTACATTTCAAGTTTTTAATGGCATCTTCTACCTCGTGTAGTGATATGTTCTCCTGACTGCATTTCTCTCGTATATTTTTAACACTGTTCCATTACTTTTTGTTTAATTTTGCAATAATACTACAAATTAATACTGTGATACTGTGACTTCAAATCCTGCAAATGATATAAATGTTTGGGATTGTGATAAGGTGGGAAATAAATTTGAGGATGAGGAAGTTGTGGAGAGGATACAGAGACGAGTGACCAAGATGGTGAGTGGTATGGGCACACTATGAGGATAGATAGTGGGTTTGTGGATTGCAAAAGTTGATTGATAAGCAAAAAAAGAGGTGATATGATAGAAATGTTTAAGTTTCTATCATATCTCCTCATATTTTATTTCTATCATATCATTTGATGCAGGGGTAATGTTTCTTCAGCACTTAGATAGAGGGGTTAGAACAAGAGGTCATGTAGAAGTTGGGTAGCAAGAAGTGGTTAGCAAGGGTGTAAGGAATAGAATTTTTGCTTGGAGAGTGGTGAATGAATGGAATGGGTTGCCTGAGTTAGGTGTGAGTGCTTTGTCTGTTGATTTCAAGGAGACGCATGATAGATATTTTGTTGATAGTTTGCATCTCCCACGATAAGTCTTAGGACTTCATGGAGGTGCCCACGCAATAATAATGATGATAATTTCACTGCCTGGAGCGAGACTACCACCCTACTAATTAGAGGGCTGAAGTGGCTTGAAAAAAGTTCCATGTTGTCTCTAGTGCAAGGTTTGTGGCTATATATAAAATAAATAAACATACAAGAAATATATAAAATTAACAAAAAAATAGAAAAAAAAATAGCCTATTAGAAAACAGGAATGTAATACAATTTACAAATGGATTACAGTTTACAAAAATATATTTCGCAGAAAGGAATTCCTAAAAAAACACCAGACATCTAGAACATAATTATTTTTTCACATAACCTTTATCATCTCTTATTCCTTTTAGTGTGCTTTTCTTCATTTCTAAGTTTCCTCTGTAGTCTCCAGAACTTTTTTTTTCCTTCATGATATTTATTTTTTATCACTTTTATGAAGTCTTCCCATGACTTTTGTTCAGTTACTTTTGCATGCTCTTCACTCCATT
Source organism: Typopeltis vanoorti (assembly GCF_054136105.1). Taxonomy (NCBI): domain Eukaryota; kingdom Metazoa; phylum Arthropoda; class Arachnida; order Uropygi; family Thelyphonidae; genus Typopeltis; species Typopeltis vanoorti. The sequence goes on along the minus strand of NC_143556.1, from coordinate 27,972,696 downwards.
CTTTTTCTCTGTATTCTTTCAGAGCACATACCAACTTACTTGATAGGAACTTTCAATGTAATTTCTTTTTTTCCAAAACTGCCTCTTTAAGTTTTTGAGTCTGTCATAATGCTCTGATTTTTCTATCCTTGTAATCAACTTCACTCACCCCTTTTTTGCTACTGTCTTCTCCAAGGTGTGGTAGTACTTATTTTCAACCCCCTTCATTTGTATAATTCAGTCAAGAATTCACTCTGAGAACCAGCATGAAGATATGGCTGTCACAATAACACAGTTAACGAGACTTTCCTTATTTTTTCTGTCTTCTCTCCATGTTAATTTATGCACATCTTTATGTTGGAACATGGTATCAATAATGATTAGGCATTTTCTGAACAAAAACTCAGCAAGTACTTACTATTAATTATTAGATTTGCTCTTTTCTCTAAATTTTTCCGAAACATTTCTATTTTCTGAACAAAAACTCGGCAAGTACTTACTATTAATTATTAGATTTGCTCTTTTCTCTAAATTTTCCTGAAACATTTCTATTTTTGTTTAGATCTCCAAATTCCTCTACTTCTTCCTCAATAAAAGTGTCTGTTAGGATTGGATCGCGGTCACAAATTATCCTGACTGTCCAATTCTCCATTTTGATGTTTGCCCACATCAGTCTACCAGATAATGCCTACCAATCCAGATTAACTTCACATTTAGTGTCGAATACCGTAGCTATTCTCTCTCTCTCTGATCATTAATGCCTCAATATAACAACTTATAGTTGCTGTTTAGAATAATCTCACGTTTGTGTTTTCTTTGTTTTGGTAATACCAATTATGTTAACATGATACTTCTCTAAATCTTCTGCCATTTCCCCTTCTTTTCCATTGATACTTATGTTGATGGTATCTATCTTGAATTTTGCTGATGCTGAGTTCAAGTTTGTTTCAGTAGTTGACATTTCAGTGCTTGCTCTTCCTGATGAAAATAATGCTGACCTTGCTTAACTTGGCAACATTCCAGTAAGCCTGACATTGCATCATATTGTATCATCATATTTTTTGTTAATTTAAGTCAATACAGAATACAATTTGTCAGTTTATTGTTAACCCATCCTTGTTTGTTCAGTATCCAGGTGGATACCTATTAATGTGATGCACTATAAACAGATGAGGATTGGACATTAGGTCAGAAGCCCAAGTCAATTCATTGCATTTCTTTAAAAAAAGGCTATATGGAGGTCTCTTTCCAGTTAGCCAGCTTTTACCAATATATGCAACCCACTGATAATGTTAAGTAAAAAAAAAAAAAAATCATCTGCTTGTGCAATTTTAATTTCTTTGTGAAAGGAGGAATTTAGAGAAGAAAAAATACTTTTTTTGGGATTGCTTAAGGGTTAAAGAATTGCAAGACAGCCTTTTAAACAATGTGGAGATGTGACCAGGGTTTCTGACCATGTTCAATCCCCTATGTACCCCATTAATAAGTAGATACCCAGATATTGAACAAGTAATGACACACTGGAAACTTGGTAGATAGAAGACTAAACTGTTTCTGTATTGGCTTAAAGCAAAAGGCAGTCACCCTAGCCAAGCATGACATGTGATATTTGAGTTTCATATTTAAGTTTATGAGTAGTCTAATATATATATAATATGAGTCTACAGTTCGAGTTATATACAATTTGAGTCTAAAGTCTGACACATACAATTTAAGTTTACAGTTGTAGTTTAATATATATAATTTGAGTATAATATACTGCAATATTATACCTTGCATAGCATTGTTTGAACAGTGCAGGCTTTGCTATAGCACTGTTTATAATTTTTAACAATTTAAAAATCTTTTAAACAGTAGTACAGTACTACTGCATTAGTTACATTCTGATTCACTAAAACAGTACCACAGTAATTTAGCATACCACAGTAACAGCTGTATCGATGCACACACTTTAGTATTATTTCAGCTTTGGTGCAGCAAAGTCATGGTCACCCTACACAATTTTTTGTTTTTTATTACATCCTTTATATGCAATTATGATTGTGAAGAGGAAATGCAATGAAGCTTGTGAACCTAACAAACATAAATAAAAACCTGAAATTATAAAGTGTCACAAAGAAGGTGTGTTATATGCTAAAATAGGGAATGAATGAGTTATTCATATGAATAAGCCTCTGTAGCTTAGGCGGTTTCAACAGTGCCCTTTGGTTGGAAAGACAGGTTAGAATCCCATCTAAGAAGAGAAGAACCTTTATCAGGGCTTTTCAACTACAGGTGAGTTAGTGCATATGGCAGTGGCAGGGTTTCCCCCTCCCAGAAATTAGGGTTTTTTCATCTCAAAAATACAGACAAACCAGTCATTAGAACACCCACAATTAACAGACATAATACACTGGCTTAATAGTCTGAGTTGTTTCAGCCATAAATCCAAAAGAACAAATAACAAATAAGTATGAATGCTAATCAAGAAGAAAGATTGAATCAAAAAACATAGATGGAATAGCCACAGCATCACGTATGACAAAAGTGATCGTCAAAGTTCTGCAAAGTGGATATAATATAATATGAAATGTATTTTAATGATATGAATTGAAAATTGCAATCAGAAAAAAATTCCATTCATTAAGTCAGATGATAATTCAAGTCTCTATAAGGTAATAAAAGAAAATGGAGATGAAAGGGAAATTTTTTTCTGCAAGTCATGGCTGGTTTTATAACTTTAAAAAGTGTATAGGGCTCCATAATTTGAATTCTAGGTGAAAGTGGCAATGCTGATAATGATACTGCTGCAAAATTATCTAATGAGTTAAAAGAAGTGATTGAAAAAGGAGGCTATAAGGATAAACAAATATTTAATGTCAATGAAACAGGATTGTTTTGGAAGATGCCTTCATGCACTTATATAACAGAAAAGGAAAAATCACAACCTGGATATAAAATCTGAAAAGACTGACATTTTTATTAAGTGGAAATGCATCTGGTGACTTGAAATTAAAGTCTTTGCTTGTTTACTGAGCTGAAAACCCACAGGCTCTAAAGAGCTATGCTAAAAGTGCTCTTCCCATAATTTGGCAATCAAATAAGAAAGCATGAGTGACACAATAAACGTTAGATGAGTAGTTTAGAACTTATTTTTGTCCAGCAGTCGAGCATTACTGTAAAGATAATAATATGGATTTTTAAACTGCTGTTGTTAATAGACAATATACCAGGTCATCTTATGCTATTTCTGACTTGCATGAAAATGTTAAAATCTTTTTGTGCCATCAAACACATGAATATCGTAGCCAATAGATCAGGGTGTCATATTATTTGACTTTTTCTCAAGCCATAAAAGCAACAACAAGAGAAGGGGCCATAACTTTTGAAATGTTTTAATATCAGAAATACTATTGAAAACATTGATGAATCATGGCTTGAAGAAACTTCTAGCAATGTGAGCGCTGTGTGGCGATATGTTTTATCACATTGTGAAAATGATTTTGCTAGTTTTTGAATCACAAATTAAAACTGTTTCTGAAGACATTGTACAGACTGGATATGAAACTTTGGATTCTAACAATGTGTGCAAATAAACATCAATTCGATTTTCAATCAAATGATCTTAATGTTGAAATGATCATGAAGATGGATCAACAATGCTTATATGAAGAAAAGGAAGATAAATAGATGATACTGTCATTGCAAAAAGAATACTCATTAAATAAGCTTTTGATTTTTATCAGAAAAACAGACCATGCATCTGATTTAGTTATGAACAACAGTCACTGAATGAAGCATTAAAGTTTGGCAAATAATGCAAAATGCTATTTAATGTTATAATTGGATATGACAATGGATTCTGACAATGTGTGTAACTGCATCGATTTGCATTCAAACGACTTCAATGATGTAATGCTCATGAAGAGATGATACTGTCACTGTAAAAGATTTCTCGTTAAATAAGCTTTCGACTTTTATCAGAAAAACAGACAATGCTTCTGATTTACTTATGAACACTGTTCACTGAATGAAAATTAAAGTTTGGCAAGCATTGTAGAATGCTATTCAATGTTACAAAGATATGCATGCAGAGAAAATGGAAAAAAAAGCATGTGCAAATTAAACTGTATAAATAAGTACTAGTTTTCCAAATAAAAACTCGTGTTCATAATCATATTCTTTTATATGCACAGCAATATGCTAAAGGTAGGTTATATATTCTGCTTAATTAAACTGTATAAATAAGTACTAGTTTTCCAAATAAAAACTTGTGTTCATAATCATATTCTTTTATATGCACAGCAATATGCTAAACATAGGTTATATATTCTGCTTACATTACAATAAGGTGACGGGTACATTGGACAAGGGAGATGGATACACAGCATTATACATAGATTTTACAAAGGCTTTTGGTATACTGCAACAAAAAGAACTTGATAGTTAAACTAGAATGGATGGGGTTGTGAAAAAAACTGGAAAAAGGTTTCAGGTATCTTGGGTGATACAAAAGTGTCTAGCAAGTTAAAAGGAAAGATTTACAAAATGGCAGTAAGACCTACACTGATGTATAGCAGTGAGACCTGGCAGATGACCAAGAGATGGAAGAAGAGAATGGATGTAGCTGAAATGAGAATGCTGAGACTTGCAAGTGGTGTAACAAAATTGGACAAGATCAAAAACTTACTGCTCAAGGGAACAATGAAGTTAACCCAAGTATCTGGAAAGATTAGGGAATCAAGGCTGAGGTGGTTCGGTCATGTTATGTGAGATAAAAGTTATGTGGGAAGGAAAGTACTGGAGATGAAGTCACCAGACAAAAGAAGTAGAGGAAACCTAAACAACAATGGCTGGACAGCTTCAGAGGGGACATCCAAGACATTAAAGTGGAGGAGAAAATGGCCTTAGATAGAACTGAGTGGAGGAGGTTGATCTGCTGCAGTGACCATACTGACTGGGAATAAAGTTGAAGAAGAAGAAGGATGGGTTGGATATTAGATTAGTACACTGAATTGGAGATTAGTGGTCTGATAGGTATTAGCAAGTTGTGTATGAGGGAGCAACATCCCAGAAGAAGAAAGAAATCAATAGTGGTTTTCCTCAAGCATCTATTTTAGGAACATTGTTGTTTAACCTGTATGTTAATGATATTGGGGAAGGTTTAAATAGGGAGATTAACTTGTTTTTAGATGATGAAAAGTTAGGATGAACTATAAGAGATAGAACAGATGTTGTGGCTTTGCAAAAAGGATTTGAATAGATTGAGTGAATAAGCACAGGAGTAGGGCTGCCAGGTGAATGTTGCAAAGTGTAAGGTTTTAAAATTTGAAAAACAAAGATGGGATGTAGAGTATACAATTGGTAGGAATATATTGGAGGAAGTGGAAGAAATAAGAAATCTGGGTGTGAAGATGGAAAGGGATCTGAAATTTAGAGAGCATGTGGCTAAAACTATGAGGACAACACAACAAATTTTGACAATAATGTGGAGGACACTGACTTGGAGAAGTAAGGAGATTCTAGTTCATTGTATAAGGCCTTGATTAAGTCACATATGGACTACTGTTCACACATTTGGTCACTTGGTTTTCAATAGGATGAAAAGTATTGGAAAAGGTCTGGAATTGATTGATTAAGGTGGTCTCTGGAATGTTGAGTATGAAGAAAGGTTGAGAACATGCAATTCTAGCAGGTAGAAGAGAGAAGAAGTGATATGGCAGAGACATATAAGTTGGTAAGGGGTTCTTATCAGATGAACATTGAAGAGGTTTTTCTCAGAATGGTGGGAGATAGGGTAAGAGGAAGAGATCATCCCTGGATGCTGTATAAGGAGGGTGTGAGCAAATGAGTGAGATTTTTTTCCCATAGAGGGTGGTGAATGACAAGAATATGCAGAGAATGTGAATGTATTTAAGGTACAGTGTGATGAGCTGTTTGTATTGCAGAGGGACCTCTCACTATCAGTCTTTAACTCCATGAATGTCTGATGACAGTAACTTTCACTTTAAGGCAAGTAGTTGAGAAATCAGGAATATAATAATGATCTATATTTTAGTTTTGCATGTCTGGTAAAGGGATATGACAAGGTGGCAAGGAAAAGCTGTTGAAAATCAGTACTATTATATGGTACATCATACAGAGAAATATATGATCTTTATTTAAGTTGTAAGCTATCATCCATGAGAGCAGAAGGAGGTACAGGAAGTGGTGTAATCATGAAATTATGTGTAAAAAAGATACACTATCTCCACTCTTTAGAAAGTATTTTTACCTTGGGTATAAATATGTTAAAGATACCAAGCAATTATAAATAAACCTGGTTTTACTCCATTTCCCAAGTAAGCAAACAGCTTACTTGTTTGCTTACTTGGGAAATGGAGTAAAACCAGGTTTATTTATAATTGCTTGGTATCTTTAACATATTTATACCCAAGGTAAAAATACTTTCTGCATTTATATCTCCTCCAGAGATTTTTATTTTATATTTAATAAGGTTAAAACACCTTATGGTAACTTGTTTTGGTAAAATACTTACAAGCTCTGCATTACTAAATTCTTGGTATTTCTAGCCTAGCTCCCACTGATGAGGCCTCAATAAAGGTCGAAACCGGTCTGGGTAGTGGCCGCTTGCCTTTAATACAAAACATCATACATCCCCTTCTTGGAGATGTGTTTTGGCATTAAAGGTAAATATTAAGATTAGTGATCGGAGCTTGTTCCACCTTTACCACGAGTTGCCCTGATCTTGCACTACCTGTGGGATCAGTTAGACTTGCATCAATTGCAGGCGCAAACTTGACTTTTAGTCTGTTTGCTTACTTGGGAAATGGAGTAAAACCAGGTTTATTTATAATTGCTTGGTATCTTTAACATATCTCCACTCTTATTCATGTAAGCATGCATGCTACTATCCCCACTCATCAATTCATCATCTATATGGATAATGTTATATATAATTATGTTATAATCTTAAATAAAAATAAATCCAGTATTCAGGATTTAGGATTCCTAAACTAAAATAAGTGAATGCTGTAACAGATATGACATCAAAAACAGCACTAATAATATGAAATAGGCAGGAACATGGAAAATGAGAACTGTATCCTATGTGGAGAACAAACTTATTGAACAAGTAAAAGCTTTCTGTTAAAAACTGAGTCCATTTACACACAATTTTTAGCTGAAATATTTTTGTGAAGATACAAAAATATGACAGAATGAGCAAAACGGTATGGTGGAGAGCCAGCTGAGTATGGAATTTTTACGGAAAAACACTAAACTAGCAGTAAAAGAGACATTATTAGAACTAATTGTAACCTATGGATTGGTGAGTTGGGTTAGAAATAAAATAGCTAGTCAATTAATAAAGAATATAGATGAGAATTCTGATAAAAATTAGAGAAGTAAGAGGATGACATATCTGGCAGAATTGTATTAAGATATTAGAAAGAAACGTGTCATTGTTTGCAGTCAAGAATGCACAAGCATAGCTAAACTAAAGTGAACAGTATTGTCACTTAAACAAAATAGGAGAGGATAGGTTGAGGAGGTGTTTAATTACCAAGACGACAGAAAGTCTTGAAGTGTCTTAGATGACACAAATATGACAAAATTTGCATCCTGGCAAATGACAGATAGATTAATTAGTACGAAAACTGTTCCTAGGAATAGTATTACATGATAATGTAAACTTATCGTGTAATATTATTATAGTAGGTTAATCCCTGTATAAATCGTTAATATGTCAAGAGCACCTAGGGACCGTGAACATACCAAGAAAGTTAAGAAAGAACTTAGAGCTTTAAAAATAAATGCCCCTGCTTTCTCACAATATGCCTCAATCTTCACTATAGATGAAGTAAAAGCCGTCATAAAAGATATCAAAGCAGGCAAGGCCCCAGGCTTCGACAGTGTCCATCCTGAATTTCTGATTAATAGTGGGCCAAATACTATAAAATCATCATCATCATCATCAAATTCCTGCCATGTACCCTCAAGGGGTGTACAGGATATGACAGTACTACATGAAAAAATGATGTAATCATTTTTTCATACTAAAACTAAAAAAAACTAAAAAAAAAAAGGGAAATAAAACTGAATGTGAGAATCACAAATCTTACCAGGAACACTCTGCTGAGTGTTCTAAGATTTATGCAAGTATACTTGAGAAATGAGCCTCCATAGCTCAGTCGGTATAGACGAATCGGTATAGTGGGCCAAATACTATAAAATCATCATCATCATCATCAAATTCCTGCCATGTACCCTCAAGGGGTGTACAGGATATGACAGTACTACATGAAAAAATGATGTAATCATTTTTTCATACTAAAACTAAAAAAAACTAAAAAAAAAAAGGGAAATAAAACTGAATGTGAGAATCACAAATCTTACCAGGAACACTCTGCTGAGTGTTCTAAGATTTATGCAAGTATACTTGAGAAATGAGCCTCCATAGCTCAGTCGGTATAGACGAAGCCCTTTGATCAGAAAGACCTGGGTTCGATTCCTGTCAGTGACATGAGGAACCTTTACCTGGTCTCTTTCAATGAAAGGTGAGTTAGTCAGTCTTATACGGGTGTAGGAGGATTTTTCACCTGGATACTCGGGTTTTTCATTCCCCAGAACAGGCAAACCAGCCTTGTGAACACATGCATCTACAGACATAGGACACACGTGGGCGATTAAGTGCCTGTTAGGACCATTGATAGGATAGGATATGATAGATACTTGAGAAATATTGTGGAATGGAAGTTTGGTGAAGAACAAGCTGGATTCAAGCCAAATAGAGGCTGTTAGGATCAGATCTTCACTTTATGACAAATAGTTGAGAAATCATGGACCTGCAAAAGGCATATGACAAGGTGCCAAGAGATAAGCTATTCAAAATGCTACAGTTATATGTGTCAATGGGGCATTATATCAAGCAATACTTAGTCTTTATTTGAGTTGTAAGTCAGCAGTTAGAATTGAAGGAAATACAGGAAGATGGTTTGAGATGATAAGATAATGCGCATACTTGTCTGGTGTCAGACAAGGATGCACATTATCTCCTCTGTTATTCATTACTATATGGATCACATTATGAAGTTATTAAACCTGATATCAAAATTGGAGATGTTAATCTCAGCTCTTTACTTTAAGCAGATGATGTTATAATTTCAAGTAAATCCAGTAATGATGTAAGTTCTTCATGTAGTACTAACATAATGCAGCACATGGGTTTAAATGTCAGAGTTAGTCAAATGGATTCAGGATTGGCTGACTGATAGGTATCAGAGAGTTGTGTATGGTGGGGCAATATCAAGGAAGCAGAAGGTTACAAGTGGGGTTCTACAGGGCTCAGTACTGGGACCTTTATTGTTCATCAATGGATTGCAAGGGGACATTCAGTTGTTTGCAGATGATGCGAAGCTGGGAAGGATTATTAGTAATAGTGCAGATGTGGCAGCCCTGCAAGAGGATTTGAATAAGCTAGATAGATGGGCAAATAAATGGGGATTTCAGTTTAATGCAGCAAAATGTAAGGTCTTGAGGTTTGGGAAACATCGATGAGACAGTGCATACTCTATGGGAGGAGTTATACTGGAGGAAGTAGGGGAGATACGAGATCTGGGGGTTGATGATTGATGGAAAGCTGAAATTTAGGGGACATATTGCAAAAGTGATAAAGGTAACACAGAGGATTGCTGCAATAATGAGAAGGACACTGACCTGCAGAGATAAAACAGTTATCATTCCGTTGTATAAGACCCTGATCAGACTACACTTAGACTATTGTTCTTAGATTTAGTCCCCAGGATTTGAAGGGGATAAACTGACTGTGGAAAGGGTACAGAGGCAGATAACAAAGATGGTTTCAGGACTGTACAATATGTGTTATGAGGATCGACTGAGGAAATGTGGACTGCAGAGTTTGGTAAATAGAAGGAGAGGTGATATAATCAAGACTTTTAAACTATTGAGAGGTAGTTACAGGGTAGACATTGGAGAGTTCCTTCACTTGGTGGAACGGCGGGAAGGAGTAATGACAAGGGGCCATCCCTGGAAGTTACAAAAGGAGTCTGTGCGCAAGAGGGTGAGGAGTGGTTTCTTTGCATGGAGGGTGGCTGAACCTTGGAATGCATTACCTGAGAGAGTGGTTGGAACGGGAACGGTCAATGGGTTCAAGGAGTGGTATGATAAACTTTGTGTGTCCTAAAAATGACCTCCCACGATGAGTCTTTTGACTCCACAGAGGCCTGGATGATAATAATAATAATAATGTCCTGTACATCCCTTGAGGGTACATGTCAGGAATTTGATGATGATGATTCTGGAATCAAAACAATCAAAATCTGAATAAATTTGCTGAAAATACAAAAAAATTTAAAAATTTAAAAAAGATGGGAGACTGTCGCTGTTTGTGAGAAAGTGCGACAACACCAACTAATCGTGTCTATGTCTAGATGGAATAATTTCAAAGCACAAGAAATAAGATGGAATTATCGTGTGGAAAAGCTTATGTGTTTGTCACACATGTTGATTGGATTTTAACGGTACAGATGCAAACACAGATTGATAAGAAAATAACTATTTATTAACTTAAACGCTAATATTTCGCTGGTATTATATCCAGCATCTTCAGAGCATACAAACAAAGTTCGTATGCTCTTATTGTTTGGTAATGCTTTTTTATTTTGCAATAAACCCTTCAGAAGATATGAGTTCAAACAAACAAACCAGATTGTGGTTGTCTCACTACTGTAACAAACTTTGTTTGTATGCTCTGATGATGCTAATTATAGTACCCGTGAAATATTAGCGTTTAAGTTAATAAATAATAATTTTCTTATCAAGATGGAATTGAGTTTTATAATCACTAAAGTTATCCATGTCCAATAAATAATAATTTTGAGATCAGAATTTAGGATAGTACAGGTAGATATTCTAGAAGTTATGGCAGTTTTTATACTGCAAGGTTTGATAACTTCGTTAAGTAAGAGTGGCAGGAGAAGCACTTGATGCTACTACCCTACCAGCCACTTGGTGTACTAGTCAAATGCTATCTCTTATACATGCACTCTTGTCACAACCTGTGGGATATACAAGGTTGCCGGGACACCAATCAGTGGAAATCATCGAAAATTATGTTTGGATGTACATGAAATACGTGTAAAAAATAGAGACTGAACAGTCCTATCATAGAGCGTATAGAGAGTACTCTGAACAATCTTGTGGATTTGTCATTTATTATATGGCATATATCTAAAACTATTTATTTTATTGTTTGGTAAAGCTTTTTTATTTTGCAATAAACCCTTCAGAAGATATGAGTTCAAAAACAGGAAAGTCCATCTGATTAAAAATTAAGTACTGAATTTCTGTTTCACAAGAAAGTTGATAATATACATGTAACTTGCACAAATTATTTGTCAAAATTTACCAGCCACTGTGTGAGGCTGTAGTGATGTTGCTCACAACATGAAAACCAGAAGATATAAGTATGCTACTTCGAAACGTAATATTTATTTTTGCACCTGAAGACAATGATTTAGGACATGCACTTGAAGAATGAGCATCTACATATCATTCAGTGAAACATAACTTTTCATTAAGATCAAATGGCTGTTCTTCTAAATTCAGAACTTCACAAACAGTTAAATTACAGTAGTCTCTCCTTATCTGCAGGGGATATGTTTCAAGACACTCAGCGGATACCTGAAACCGTGGATAGTGTTGAACCATATATATATATATATAAATACTATGTTTATTCCTATACATACATACATACCTTTGATAAAGTTTCTAAATTAGGCACAGTAAGAGATTAACAACAATAACTAATAATAAAATAGAACAATTATAACAACATACTGTAATAAAAGTTATCTGAATGTGAATGGAATCTTAGCAACCTCAGCATATGTTTTTTATTATTATTTATTTATTTATTATTTTATGAAGTCAAGAACTTTCACCTTTTTCACTTAAAAGGAAGCACTTTATGGCTTCTCTTTGGCATATCCGAATTGCCAGCATCACTACTCTTGCACTTTGGAACCATTATAAAGTAAAATAAGGGTTACTTGAACAAACACAAACACTGTGATACCATAACAGCTGATACCATAACTACTGAGAACAGCATGCAATTTAAAACTTGTGAATTGTCTATTACTAAAAAAAAGAGCCATGGGGCTTCATTCCGGTGATGTAAAATTACACAGAGAAAGTGAATATGAGATCCAACATTATTTCAAAGCCGAATGTTTGTAGAAATTATGAAAGTTTTGTAAGTTGACCTGAGAGCTTACGAGAATACAATCCTCAGCATCCCCAAGTTGCCTTAGCTTGCACTACTTGACTTAAGTAAAGGCAACATGGGGATGCTGAGGATTGTATTCTCGTAAGCTCTCAGGTCAACTTATGAAATTTTTATAGTTTCTACAAACATTCGGATTTGAAATAATGTTAGATCTAATATCCACTTTGTTGATGTAATTATAAATTGTTTATTTCTGGAATTTTCCATTTAATATTTTTTGAATGGGATTGAAACTGCGGATAGTGAACCCGTGGATAAGGGGGGGGGGGGGAACTATGGTATGTCAGTTTTACATCTATGTTATCAGACGATTCCAATAGAAAATCAGTTAGGTTCATTCCAATAATAGTTTGATTTTTTCATCCAATTCATTGGACCAAAGTAAAGTTTCTGGAAGTGAAACAAAAGACATTATTATGGATGCTGCTGTTGTAGATTCAGTTAAAATTTGGACCAAAGTAAAGTTTTTGGAAGTGAAACAAAAGACATTATTATAGATGCTGCTGTTGTAGATTCAGTTAAAAAGTTCAACATTGAAGATAAAATTATTTGTTTTTGTGGTGATAATACAAAGGCAAATTTTGATCACGGAACATAGCATCATGGTAAAAACAATGTTCTTACTAAATTAAGAAGCTTATGGAAAAGAAATATACTTGGAACTTGCTGTGGTGCACACATAATTCATAACTGCATCCAAACGAGCTGTGATATGTTACTAATTGAGATAGAAGCTGTAGTTCTCGAAATTTACAAATACTAAAGCAAGAGAAAAACTGAACAAATTAAATGATGATAGCTCAGTGTACAAGATTTAATTTTGGAATTCTGTAATTGTGCTTTGGAATATCTTGGCTTGTGGGAAGAATTGTTTGATGGAACTTCTATTTTTAATTGGATAAAGTTATATTCTGTGCTGGAATGGAATGAAACTGAGGCAGCCTATAATTTTGAGCATCTAAATTTGATAAATATTCAAAAGAATCATAAATAAATATAAACAACTCATTTGATATGGTCTGCTTTGTTTATTTATTTATTTCGTATGAGGATACAATGGCCATGAGCCCCTTTTACGAGGAGGTACGGCACTATCTCAATTCTCCCTATTTTATCTAGGCTTGGGATCAGATAGCTGATGAATCAGGCCTATGGAGGGACTGTTTCTTAAGCATTCCTGACTGTAACTGCGTGTGTTCACGGGGCTGGTTTGCTTGTTCTGAAGGATGAAAAACCCGAGTTTACAGGTGAAAAAACTCACCTGGCTAACTCACCTTTCGTCGAAAGAGACCAGATAAAGGTCACTGACAGGAATCAAACCCAGGTCTTTCCAACCAAAAGGCTTTGTCTATACAGACTGAGCTATGGAGGCTCTTAGGTCTGCATTGTAAAAATATTTATTAAAGATAAGTACTCTGAATGGAGGCAAAAAGACAGTACCTGTGAAAATATTTGGGCTGAAATATTTGCACATTTTAATAATAATAATAAAAAAAATTACAACTGAGAATAATGGTTTGATTTTTTCATCCAATTCATTGGACCAAAGTAAAGTTTTTGGAAGTTCATTCTGTTGAAAGTGAAACAAAAGACATTATTATGAACCAGCCATCGCTGCAATTGACTATAAGACTACATTGAATTAAGAGGATGGAACTATTTAAAAAACCTCTCATAGCAAAAAAAGACAGAAGTTTATTTGCTGCTGGTGAATATTGCATAATGTGGGTAGCCTACACCATATAGTCTGCTCAAAAATTTGATATCTCCTAGAATGCTTCTTTCTAAATACAAAAATCATCTAACTGAACAATAAAATTTCCATAATACAATATTATAAAGCATTTGGATGTCATTTTGCTGGTTTTTAAATCCACGTTTCTTTCAAACCTTCCAAAAACAGTATTTTAATTCATTAATTATAAAAATCAAAATTCTCTTCCCTTTGCTGACAGGTGGTGGGTGGGTACTGCAAAAAAATAACCTGTTCTGTCATTAATAATAGAATGCCCAACACATTACATAATCTGTTCCAAATACAAGAGGGCAACTGTAGAATTCATGTTCTACTATTTACAATCAGTAACAGATGTCACAGATTAGATCTCTGATGTTAAAGTACCTCCATTTGATGGTATTGACTGGAAGGCAGCCATTCTCCAAGCAAGATCTCTCCTGTTAGAGCATCCTTGGAACTTCAATAAGTTATGAAACAAAGCGTTGCTGTCAGTACCCAACTGTGGAAGTTCGCAGTGAAAGAGATTAAAGATTTCTTTATACCAGCGTTTCTCTACCTTTCTAAGCCCAAAGACCAGGAAAATGCACAAAACAATTCTACAGACCACTAATTTATGTAATTGTTTTTTTAAAAAATGTATGTGCCGATTACTAACATTTTGGAAAACTGTTTTATGACATTTTATAACATTTTAAGTTGGAAGTAAACGATTAAAAGTGGATCATCACCGAACAACAAGGTTTTAATTTTTATTAAACAAATAAAAGGTATCGGTTTCCGATTTGCTGTGGGCAAATGAATGGGTATGTCAGCACCGTCCTGCTGAAAACTCCATTCATCTGCTCATAGCAATGAATGGGGTTTTCTATTTTATACTTTATGTCATTCCCATTCATCTTCCCACCCTCATTAAGCTCACCCCACAACAACTTTTTCAGCGCCGTTGGTACCATGGGCAAATGAATGGGGAATGTCAGCACCGTCCCGCTGAAACCCTCATTCATCTGCCCACAACAATGTTTATCGTTAATCCACATTCATCTACCCACAGCAACTTTTATATTTTATATGTTATTCCCATTCATCTGCCAATACTAATGAAGCTAGTATTGGCAGATAGTACTAGCCCCACAACAACTTTTATCTTCACGCATTTCCTGATTCGACATGTAAACTGTTCCATTCGCTAAGTGCATTGTGAGACGAGAGAAAAATGTTGTTCTTATCTTAATCCATTCATCATAATAATGAATATGAACTTGACATCCATGGATTCCATCATGGATGACATCCCCTCTCCTGTCCAAACCATCCCCTACGTATACCCAAAAATTTCACTCAGAAGATCCTAAAACCATTAATGCCCCCCATTCACACACACACACTCTTGTTATGTGAGGTCCTTCCCGATATCTATAAATAGTCCAACCCACGATGTCAATTGCAAAATGCCATCCACGTGGTCGGGTGCATTTTCCCGCCAGCGACTGTATGCTGTATATACCGTATGCATGTGATTTGTACTATTGGTGTTATGATAGTGGTTTTAATTATATCCATCCTGTTTTATCCAGAGGCATAACAGTGATCATCGTAAATCTGGCAGATTCATTAATCGTGTGGTGGTTTTATTTATATCCGTCCTATGTGCTGTTTGTATTCGTTACATTGTGATGTGTGTTTCTGTATAATCCATGACCTTACGGACGTTGTTGTCTGTATGCGGTGGATTTGGTGTGCATATTCCCGCAAGCGAACATACGAGATATGGAACTTCACTAAATGGGACGCAGGCAGCTATCCTCCTCACCAGGAGAGCTGAGCCTCACCCTGCCATCACTGTGCGTAACTTTCGTTTCATCCCTGATTTTGGAAATGGATTAATTCCAAAACCAGCAACAAGAATAATCAGAAACTATAGTCCAAATAAATAATATGATATAATTATCTTACTACTTAATTTTAATGAGATGGTTCAGATTCTCGGCCTTTGCAGAGTTGCTGGATATCTGGCTCATTATTGGTAAATTTCAGTCAAAGATCGGCACGCACAATAAGACGCTTTCTGTATTTTGTTTTTATTTGAAGGAGCAAGGAACAATGAAAATCCATTCTCACAAAAATAGGTTGTAGAAAACTGCATGACGATTTACAGTGCTTCATATAACTCAGGAAATTCACTTCTCACTGAAGGCAAGATCCAGAATCCAGCCAAACCAAGATCACAGAATTACATTTTAAGCCCACTGTTACTTGAAAGCTCAATAAACTTATTTTTTCGATAACGAAAGGTCGTTCTCGTGACTATAAGCCTGAAATAGATCTCAAACCCAAAGAAATTTCAAAGTTATTTGGAAAATATATTTCAAAAATCTGTTTCAGAGTTTTGAGGTGGTCACACACCCTTTCCAGAAACTCAGAATCAACAAAAAGATAATTTTCCACTTAAAAGGATTCCAATGTTGGAAAAAGTGCAAATTATCTGTCTTTTACATAACTAATGCACAACACCAGTTTGTTTTTTTTTCCTCTTGAATGCCTTTATTTTGTTGTAGGCATCAAGAACAGTTAAAGAATTTCCCTGAAGGGAGAGATTTAGTTCATTTAATTTCGAAAAAATGTCTGAAAGATAGGATAGTGTTGATAACCATGCTTCATCAACAAAGAGTGATGCAAAATTAGAATCACGTTCATTTACAAACAATAAAATTTCGTGCCTTAATTGAAATAATCTTGTTTCAGAGAATCAGCTGTAATCAGCGAATTTCAGAACGAAGCAAAAGTTGTATATATTCACTGCCCATTTCATCGCAGACTGAAAATAACCTGTTATTTAACATTCGAGCCTTAATAAAATTAACTAGCTTTACAGTGTTGTATAGCACAGTTTTAAATTCTGGTTCCTTTGGAGGCTAACCTTTCCCTATGTTATACATTGTTTCATAAACAATATACCCGATTCATATCCGGAGCCACTTCCTTGACCATAGAAACAACCCTGAACTATGCCTGCCTGTAAGGGCACGAGCTCCATCCGAACAAAAGCCCATGCATTTTCCCCAATGGATTTCTCCCTTTGTGTATTATGTAATTATTGAGAGTGCGAAATATTTCTTCTCCAGTTGTTCAGGATGACAAAGTTCTACAAAACAGAATATCGTCATGAATGTTGTTATCATGCACATATCTTACTTAGTATATTAACTGTGCATCATCTGTAACATGAGTAGTCTTGTCTATTTGTAACACATATCATTAATTCTGCGACCTACAGTGTCACTGAAAGAGAAGTCAAATCAACATCTTTTAGTAACTTGTTGAAAAACAGTTTTTACCACATCTTTTATAGCTGGAAGTAGTAAATTTTCCCCAATAGAATGAGGTTTCCCTGTTTTCGCTATTCGCAAATTTAAGAGATAGATGCTTCCAGTGCCTTGCTACTAATCGAACTCATGGCTGAAACTACACCTTTCCCATGATTTAATGTCGCTAAGCGTCACTGAAATTGGCTTTTTTTTTTTTTCAATTTGCTTATTTTTCACATCGCAATGTTTAGTTTCTAAATATCATCGGAGTTTTGCAGGTTTCATGCACTTGTTCGAGAACACTTCATAACACAATTGAGGTTTCCATTCACTTTCATTTCCACACCAAGTAAACCCGAATTCCAAATATGAACTCTTATTATTTCCTACTGTAATTTTTCTTTGAACTGTTTGTTTCTTCTACTTTAATAGTATCAGATTTACTCACAGTTACAACACGTGTATCACAATTAGGGTTAGCATCACCTGTTTAATTTGCTCTTCTTTTCAAAGTCTTAGTTCTAAGTCACTTTTCCATTATTAAAAAACATTTCAAAAAAATATATAAATATACAAATACTGGGGTTAACTCACGACACACTTTGTCCAAGTATCATTTAGCACTTCTGAAGGTATAAAGAGCCTTGGTTGAAGGAGGAAAACCTTCAGTAATAAAAATCAATAAACAACAAGTAATTGGTTGAAATGTGGATAACATGTTCACTTCAAATCTGACAAAACAGCAAGGGAAGGGAAGGGAAGGCAGAAGCAATAAAATATATTGTTGTTCACTTCACCCCTCTTATTATTCGTCATTCTGCCGCTACAAATTATTGTTGTGTCAGAATGACAAGTAATAAAAGAGGAGTGAAGTGAACAACAATATAGTTTTATTGCTTCTGCCTTTGAACATTCTGAAGCTATTTGTTGTTTTTTTTAAGTCTCCATTTGATTTCAATAATTTTTACTTACTCAATTTTAATTTGTTTGGATAACTAAAAAATATATATTTATTTAATTAATTTAAGTCTGCCTACAGACCACCTGTCCCATCGTTGCAGCCCACAGGTTGAGAAACACTGCTTTATATCAAATTTTACTTTTTTAATGGAAAGAATTTCGATACCAGAGTTGCAGCAGTCTTAGAGTTTAGTACAGAGTGTTGTAGTATTCAGGAACAATCTCAGTATTTGGACCTTTATAATCATTTACTCCAAACACAGGACAATATCATCGGAACCACCAGGAAGATGAAACGTAGTACAGGAGAAGGTTCGCACATGCATGATTGGTCTGCAATATTTTATTATTTTTTCTTTAATTGTATCTCTCGCTTTTCCTTTATTAGCATGAATTGGTTCTACATAGTCCACAAACTCTTCTGAGCCTGAAGAGTTTTCATTTGACGATCCGCAAACTTCTCCATCTTTACATTTTTTATTACTTCTTTTTCTTTTAGATGTAGTTCCTTTTTTTGATACATCTTTTAATTTTTTTTGCTTATCCACAATTTTTTTTATTAATTCATCTTTCCTTTTTAATGATCTTTTCTGTATATTAAGTTCTTTAAGTTGTCTTACTTGCTTTTCTGCTGCTTCTCAAGTTTCTCCTTGAAGAACAGTCTCATGATTTTGAATTTCATCTTGTATCTGTTCAGTTGTTATCCAAGTTCATTATTGGTAATTTCAACTAATGGTGTTCTATCCATATTTGACTGGGATAGTGGTTCCTGCAGTTCTGGAATTTGGGACTAATTTCTAGCTGATTTGGTTATGCACTTTTTGTGATTTTACCAAGTATAGTTTGTTTAAAAGTGCTTTATTTATTTGTAGGGGCTCCCTCATTCCTCATCCTTCCCTTAGGACTGGTTGAGTCCTCCTAATAAGGGATTATATATTTATGACTGTAAATCCGTGTGTGTGTGTGTGTGTGTGTGTGTTCACAAGCCAGTTTACCTGTTCTGAGGGACGAAAAACCCAAGATTCCGGGTGAAAAAATCCTCTACCTCTGTATGAGACTGACTAACTCACCTTTAGTCAAAAGAGGCCAGATAAAAGTTCTTCATGTCATGGATGAGACTCAAACCCAGGTCTTTCCGAACAAAGGATTCGTCTATATCGGCTGAGATACAGAGGCTCTTTTAAAAGTGCTATCTTTACTACACTGAACTGGTTGATCTGGGAGTTCTTCTTTATGTCTCTCTGATACATACAGTGTTCTAATTGGCTCTACCAGTATTCGCACTCTTTCAGCGAAAGTTCTGAAAGGACATTTTATGCGGTGTTCAGAACTTTTGCATTTCTGACAGGGTTTGAGACACTGATTAGCGATTTGCTGATCTCCATTCAGTTGAAACATTTAGATTTGGGGCAGTTACCACCCAGGTGATCATATGAACCGTAACGCAGGCACTGCCTTTGTACTGCAGGATAGTTTACCATAACTTGGGTTATACCGATGTTGACAAATTTGGTACGGGCATCTTCATATCCATTGTGAAGGTGACATCAACAGAAAACTAGTTTGGATCTTCATCTGATAAACCCTTTCGTATGTTACTAATTTTACCCCATTTTGAGAATGTCTGTATAAGAATTTCATTACTGTTCTATATATATATATATATATTCCACTGGAAATCTTTCAATTTTTACTGTTTTAACCAGGCTCCCTACCATTATAGGAATAACTGTGCTGCCTTCAAAAGTAAAACACTGTAATAGTTTGTCCCTTGTTTCCACATCTTTAACTACAATTAAATATTTACCTCTGCCGTACATAGGAAAAGAATATATCTTACTAGCACTAACTATCTCTTTTAAAAACCATAGTCACCCGTCTCGCTTCTTCACATCCTGGAATTTCAATTCCTAGAGCTCACACCTTGGAGGAATTGGTACTATTATCTCAGGTGGAAAAAAAGACTAAAACCTCTGCATTTGATTGTAAGAGGAAAAAAAAACCTTTCAGTCATAAGACTGAAAATTAAATGATCCCATGATATAAAAATAATTCTACACCATCTGCAAATGATCTATTTGAGCTACTATAAAATGACAGCCATGATAAGGCCAAAAGTAATCCTGTAATGCAGATATTAACTGCACTACTAGCAATCTTAATATTTACTTTAAAAAAAAAACGTGCTAGTGGGAGCAAAACTACCAGTAGCACCAGTAAAATAAAATCAAAGTGAAAAACAAACAAAAGAAAACCAAAGTAGTTATCTTGACGAAATCCAAGATGTCATCAGTGGGAGCCAGATTTGACTTTTATTGAAGTCTCATCAGTGAGAGCCAGATCTGGGAGAGATACCAAGGCTGAAGTAATGCAGAAGTCATATATATATCACATACAAGTAGCCAAAAAGTGCTAGACCTTATTAATAAAAATCTCTGGATGAGAGAAAGATGTTGAAAGTTTTTTTTATCTTGGTTCTGTTATGCATTAAAGATGCCAAGAAATTATATACTTGGTTATACCTTCACCCAAAGAAGTAAAACAAAGTTTTTCAGTAGTGAAATATATTCAAGTTTAAGCTGCTCATATATAGAGGCTAATGACTTCACACCACTTGCCTTAGTAGGTATCCCATAATACAAAGCACACACACCCTTTCAGATGTGTAAAATGCTATGCATAATGGGAAGGGTACCTACCTAGACCAGTTTCGATCTTTATTGAGTTCTCATTAGTGGGAGCCAGACCTGGGAGAGATATCAAGGTTGAAGTAATGCAGAAGTCATATATATACCTCATATACAAGTAGCCAAAAGGTGCTAGACCTTATTAATAGTTTTGATTCCTTGGATAAAGGATTAAAACGAAATATATAATTTTATGGCATCTTTAATGCATAATAAAAGCAAGGTAAAAAGACTTTCAACATCTTTCTCTCATCCAGAGATTTTCATTAATAAGTCTAGCACCTTTTGGCTATTTGTATATGAGATATATATGATTCTGCATTACTTCAACCTTAAATTCTCTCCCAGGTCTGGCTCCCACTAATGAGACTTCAATAAAGGGTGAAACCAGTCTGAGTAGTGGCCATTCAAATTATGCATAGCATTTTACATGTCTGAAAGGGTGTGTGCTTTCCATTATGGGATGCATACTAAGGCAAGTGGTGTGAAGTCATTAGCCTCTATATATGAGCAGCTTAGAGGTGAATATATTTTATGTGCAAAACTTTGTTTTGCTTCTTTGGATAAAGGTATAACCAAGTATATAATTTCTTGCATATTTAATACATAATAGAACCAAGGTAAAATACTTTCAACTTCTAATGTCATGAATAATTTTCTAAATTATACTATAGAAGAAATTTTATTTTTATTTTAATACTTTACCCAGGCATAAACAAACAAAGTGCACACATGAAGTATCTTCACAACTAGGCTATTTGTATGTAGAGGCTGTAGACTTCACATCAACTGCTGCAACATTTAATAATGCACAGCGCACTTCCTTTCAGCTGTGTTACATTACAGGAAGGTAAAGCTATCTCCCACTAATGAGACCTCTATAAAGGTTAAAAGCAGTCTGGATAATGATCCTTTCCATAATGCATGGCAATGCACACATCTGAAAGGAAGTTCGTTATGCAATATTGGATACTGAGACCACTGATACAAAGTCAAACAGCCTTTGTATAGAAGTAGCCTCATCTTGAAAATACTTTGCATGCAAACTTCAATTACATCTGGATAAAGCACTAAAACAAAAATGAAATTTCTTGTCTACTATAATTTACTTTGTAATTAATCAAGTGGAAAAACTTTCTACAACTATCTCTAATCCAAAGTATTTTAACAGTGTGATGATACACAATTTTACTACTTGTATATGGAAAATATGACCTGCACTGATTTAACCTCAGTATCCTCCTGATGAAAAAAATTAATAAAGGTTGATACTGGTCTGGGTAGTGACCCTTGTCACAATGAATAGCAACACATTTTTCAAAGGAAGTGTGCTATGCATTTTGAGATGATAAAACAATTATGTGAAAGCAACAGCTTTCATCGCACATTTAGAAAGGGCAATGAATAAAATGAATGAAGATGCAAAAGGAATATCAGTACATGGGATGATTATTAACAATCTGATATTTGCAGATGACACTGTTATTATTGAAGACGACGATAGAAAACTACAAAAAACATTGAAACTGTTAAATGAGAAAAGAGAGAGATTTGGACTTGTTATGAACTTGGAAAAAACAAAGACAATGATATCTGGTGAGAAAAACATGAAACAATAGATACAAGTGGATGGAATTCATACAGAAAATGTAGAACAATTCACATATTTGGAAGTAAAATGTTGTATGATTTGGACTGTAAAAAAGAAATAAAGATCAGGATTGCAAAAGGAAGAACAAATCTGAAGCCCATGGATAGTATCTGGAAAAGTAAAGTGATCAGCCTGCAAGCAAAACTAAGTGTGCTGAAAACATGCATCTTTAGCAGTGTGCTGTACTGTATGGATCTGAAACATGGGTGATAAATAAGGAATCAAGAAAAAGAATTCTGGCATTTAAAAGAACTTGTTACAGGAGGATTCTAAGAATAGGATGGGTACAGAAAATTTCAAATGAAGAGCTCTATTGAAAGATGCAACCAAAGAAGAATCTAATACAAAAGATTATAAAATGGAAGCTGCAATTATTTGGACACATCTGCAGAATGAGTGAGGACCAAAAGATAACGACATTCGTGTTTGGTATTATGGATGGTGTAAACAGAAGAGGTTGAAAGTTTATTTTTCACTTGGTTAGAGTATAATAAATTTAGTTTAATCCTTTATCCAAGTGTGAGCAAACAAAGTTTGCACCTGAAAGTATCTTCAGGACTGGGGTAAGGTGGTACAACACCAGGACACTACTTGCAAAGGTGGAGCAAGCTACCAACACTCCTATCTCAGTATCTCCCATAATGCAAAACACATCTCCTTGCGGATATGTCTAATGTTATGCATTAAGGGAAGGGCCACAACCCAGACTAGTTTCAACCTTTATTGAGGTCTCTTCAGTGGGAGCCAGGCCCAAGTGGAGATACCAGGCAGAAGCATTAGCAGGTCATCTCTACCTATAGGAGTTACCAAATGGTGTGCCATTTGGTAACTCTACCTATAGGCAACTCCTATAGGTAGAGATGACCTGCTAATGCTTCTGCCTGGTATCTCCACTTCGGCATGGCTCCCACTGAAGAGACCTCAATAAAGGTCGAAACTAGTCTGGGTTGTGGCCCTTCCCTTAATGCATAACATTAGACATATCCGCAAGGAGATGTGTTTTGCATTATGGGAGATACTGAGATAGGAGTGTTGGTAGCTTGCTCCACCTTTGCAAGTAGTGCCCTAGTGTTGTACCACCTTACCCCAGTCCTGAAGATACTTTCAGGCGCAAACTTTGTTTGCTCACACTTGGATAAAGGATTAAACTAAATTTATTGTAAACAGAAGAGGTAGACCAAATAGGTCTACCTCTTCTGTTTATTTGATCACAAAAGAAACGAAGATATTATAAAAGAATTAAACCAAGAACCAGTAAGTGAAAAAATTAAAAAATATAAACATAGATGGATGGAACACGTTCAAAGAATGAAAACAGAAAGATTACCAAAACAAGCCTTAAAGTACAAGCCATTAAGAAAAAGAAAACCAGGATGTCCTCTTAAACGATTCAACGATCACTTCTAAGGCCATACTAGGCCTAAATCCTTGATATGTATGATGATGATGAGAAGAGGTAGACCATACAGAGAATGGATAGACAACATAAAGTATTGATGATGATGAACAGCTTCCATATACAATCTATATACAAGGAAGCCTGGCCATAACAATACTTCACATGCACTTGTAAAGGATTAAAACAAGAATAAATTTTCTTCTTTAATAATTTACTATGTTATAATAAAACAAAAAAAACTTTCTATAAACAGTTTTCTTTTTCTAAGAGAAATTTTAAGTGTATTCTGTACATTTGCTTTGATTTCTTATAGAATCCAATAAACTGGATTAAATTCAATACTTAATTTATCATCTAATCAATATTACATCTGTTGAATCACTGCTGTCTAGTTTGAAAGCTTAATATATTCAGCTTTTGGATTACACAACAGCAATTACATAATTTATTATTAAAATTTTCAGCTATTAGCTAACACCTTTCATTCCCTTATGAGGAGTAGGCAAGGTCTTTTAAACCTATTTAGCTTTTAGAGACTGAGTGAGCAGTTCAATCTCCACCCGTAGCCTATCAAAGATATCTGGTCCAAGGCTATCACTAATTATAAGCAGCAAGTGATGAAGAGAATGGCAAACAAGTGATACTATCTCTTGTCTGAAATAGTGTGGGTTCCGTGGTCGATTTTCTTGAGTTTACAGGATGAAAAAATCAAGTTTATGGGGGAAAAACCCTGCTTGCCTGTGTGCGAGAGATCGACTAACTCGAGAACCAGTCGAAGAAAAGCTTAGAAAAAGTTCCTCCAGCCAGCAACAAGACTTGAATTGAAGTCTATCTTCAGATAGCCTAACACAGAGAATGCACCCCAATTCCACTGAGCTACACAGGCTTCTAAGAAGACCATGTTATACAGTTGCAGAGTATTTAAAATTTTTAATATTTAATATGCAAAATAATATAATTATTATTATTATTATTATTACCTAAGACCCCCTCTCAGGGGACCCTGTAACCCCTAGAGAGTGCATCCCCTGGGTGGCAGATAGGGAAGCCCGCCATGTGTGTGTGTGTATACGTGCGCGTGTATATGGTGGGGTGGTCCGAATATACTGAATAAGGACTCGTGGACCAACAGGGCCATAAGGGGTCAATCATCTTGATTGTAAGGGAAGTGGCACTCCCATGGACCCCTAGCTGGATTTATCGTCTTCTTCTTCTACTTTGAGGAAGATCCACTTACTTTAATCTTTTCTATAAGGCCTTATCAGCTAACTCTTCTCATTTTATGACCCTTATGCTATTACAGTACTTGAGAGCCATGGGGTCTTTTCATTTCTGGCCTTACAACTATGCCCTCTCTATAAACCTTACTATAATTCTTCTATAATCTACTCTTTCCCCTTTCAATATACCCTATTCTTCCTATGGGTTTAAATTCGGAAGAAGGCTAGTTCAGAAGCTTTGAAGTAGCAGCCCTACTACTGAACTATTCCATCGTCAGGCTAGTCCCCTGACATGGAAAACATAATTCTACTTGTAAACTGACAGAAAAAGATAATCAGATTGGATCTATGGAAAACGACCCTGGAATGAAAAAGGTAAAACAAAAATGGAAACGACAAAATATAATACACATAGCAAACTGGAATGTCAGAGGAATAGCATATAATGAAATAGAATTTGACCATCTATTAAATGAAAGAAATTTTAAAATAGCAGAAATCATTGAAACAAAAAAGAAATTAAAAGGAACTATGAGAACCGAAAATTTTAATGTGATATACAGTGGAGTCGACAGAGACCAAAGAGCACAAGCAGGAGTCATGATTTGGATTCATAACTCCCTTTCAAAACAGTTAAAACATTATAAATTATGGAATGAAAGAATAATAGAAGCTAGAATAAAAATAGATAGAGGCTATTTAACAATAATTGGTTTATATGGCCCAGAAGAAGGAAGAAAACAGGATAATATTGATTTTTATAATCAGCTACAAAACATATATAATAAAATAAATAAAAATTATTACGTAATTTTAGCAGGAGACTTAAATGCAAGAATTGGAAACACAAAAATTAATAATAATATAGGAATACATGGAGAACATACTCTAAACAGGAATGGCAAAAAATTGATTGACTTTGTAGTTTATAATAACTTAAAAATAATGAATTTCTTCTATAAACATAAATACATACATAAATATACTTGGGCAGCAAGAGGATGGAAATCAATATTAGATTATTTTATATTAAATGAAAAGACATCAAAATTTTCACTAGATGTTAGAGTTCACAGAGTATATGAAATAATCAGAGACCACTTCCTTGTTAAAATAAAGTTAAGATTACCACCTAAATAGCTACAAGTAACAAGAACAGCGAAAATTTGAAACATTTGTTTATAAACCTAGACTATTGAATGACACAATGTACAATGGCTATATGAACAAATAATTAACCAATATCTAGATAAAATAAAACAAAATGAAGGAATAGAATGGCTTAATATAAAAATGATACTAAATGCAGCAGAAAATGAAAGCTCAGGAAAGACCAAAATATTCAATAAAAGAAAAAAACTGAAGATCTGGGATGATACAATCAAAGAAATAATCAAAAAGAAAAAAGAAGCCTACCACAAATGGTTAAGCAGTAAAAGATCAGAGGATGAAATAGAATATAAAAGAATAAGAGCCATAGCTAAAAAGTAGTCAGAAAAAGACATAGAGAATCATGGAACAAATTTGTTTCTAATTTAGAACATGATTTATATAAAATAAGACCCAATGTATATAAGATTTTGAAACACTTAAATGCAGCTACCAAAGAAAACATAAAATTAAAAACCGAATTGAAATTAGAAGAATTTCTAAATTACTACACAGAATTGTGGACAGACAAATATTTTAAAAAAGACAACTGGCAAACAATTAACGAAAATGAAAAGGAAATAACAAAAGAAGAATTAGAAATCAGCCTGAAAGAAACAACAAACGAAAAATCACCTGGAGAAGATAAGCTAGGTTCAGAACAATATATATACGCAGGAACAATAGAATGGTAAAAAGCAATTGTGATTCCTATCTTTAAAAAAGGTAATAGAGATGACCCTAAAAACTATAGAGGTATCAGAATACTAAATTCCTGTTATATGTGGACAGTACGAGGAGAAATGACTGTGGAAGAATGATATTGTGGGATAAAAATGGGAATAGAGTGACTGATGCAGAGGACAGTGGAATTGTTCAATGAACACTTTATTGGAGTATTTCATCCTGGAGGAGTCAGTTTTAATGCTAGAAGGATTGGGTAGGTTTGAGGTTTAGAGGTACAGGAGGAGAGTGTGTTTCAAATACTGAGTACTCTGGATGTCAGTAAAGATGTGGGACTGGATGGTATTTCACCACGAGTTTTGAGAGAATGTGATAGGGAACTGACAGTGCCTTTGACTTTCATTGAAAAACCTGGTTTTTCAATGAAAGTCTGGCTGCAGAAAAGGTGCCCATCGAATGGAAGGATGGTAAGATAGTGCCATTTCATAAGAGCAGTAGCAGACTGGAAGTATCTAATTATAGGCCAGTTTGTGTGTCATCAGTAGTTAGTAAGATCTTGGAGAAAGTAGTGGACTGTATACATCATTGAGCATATGAGGGTAATGCTATCTGTGAGAGTCAACATGGATTTGTGAAGGGGCGCTCTTGTTTTCACAATATGATAGTCTTTTATGATAAAGTTACAAGAGCATTAGATGAGGGAAAAGCATATACTGCCATTTTCTTAGACTTAGCGAAGGCATTTGACAGGGTGCCACATGAGAAGTTGATATTTAAGTTGCAGCACATGGGTCTGGATGTCAGATTGGTCAAATGGATTCAGGATTGGCTGTCCAATAGGTATCAGAGATCTGTGTATTGTGGGGCAGTTTCAAGAAGGTAGAGGGTTACAAGTGGGGTCCCACAGGGCTCAGTACTGGGACCTATATT
Organism: Typopeltis vanoorti; assembly: GCF_054136105.1. NCBI lineage: Eukaryota > Metazoa > Arthropoda > Arachnida > Uropygi > Thelyphonidae > Typopeltis > Typopeltis vanoorti. Next base: position 27,944,702 of record NC_143556.1, on the reverse strand, counting down.
GTTTAACCTTTATATCAATGATATTGTCAGTGGATTGCAAGGGGATATTCAGTTGTTTGCAGATGATGCGAAGCTGGGAAGGATTATTAGTAATAGTGCAGATGTGGCAGCCCTGCAAGAAGATTTGAATAAGCTAGATAGATGGGCAAATGAATGGGGATTTCAGTTTAATGCAGCAAAACGTAAGGTCTTGAGGTTTGGGAAACATCGATGGGACAGTGCATACTCTATGGGAGGAGTTATACTGGAGGAAGTAAGGGAGATACGAGATCTGGGGGTTGATGATTGATGGAAACCTGAAATTTAGGGGACATATTGCAAAAGTGATAAAGGTAACACAGAGGATTGCTGCAATAATGAGAAGGACGCTGACCTGCAGAGATAAAACAGTTATCATTCCGTTGTATAAGACCCTGATCAGACCACACATGGACTATTGTTTTCAGATTTGGTCCCTAGGATATGAACGGGATAAATTAACTGTGGAAAGGGTACAAAGGCAGATAACAAAGATGATTTCAGGACTGTACAATGATAGTTATGAGGATCGGCTGAGGGAATGTGGACTACAGAGTTTGGTGGATAGAAGAAGAAGGAGAGGTGATATGATTGAGACTTTTAAACTGTTGAGAGGTGGTTACAGGGTTGACACTGGGGAGTTCTTTCGCTTGGTTGAACAGCAAGGAATGATAACAAGAGGCCATCCCTGGAAGTTACGAAAGGAAAATGTGAGCAAGAGGATGAGGATTGGTTTCTTTGCATGGAGAGTGGTTGAACCATGGAATACATTGCCTCATGGAGTGGTGAGAGCAAGAACGGTAAATGAGTTGAAGGAGTGGTGTGATAGACTTTGTGTTTCTTAGGCGGGACCTCACAATATGAATCTTGATATTCTTCGTGTTTCTTAGGAAAGATCTCCCACGATGATTCTTTTGACTCCATGGAGGCCTGAATAATAATAATAATAATAAAATATATAGCAGAATCTTAAAGAGCAAACTAATGAAATATTCCGAAAACTTTATTTTAGAAGTACAGAATGGATTCAGAAAAGGACGATCATGTATAGACCTGGCCTTTTGCCTAAAATTAATAATAGAGAAAAGAAGAGAATACAATTTAGAAACACATATTGCATTTATTGACTTTGAAAAAGCATTCGACAAAGTTAAAAGAAATATATTATTTAACATATTAAAAGAAAGACAAATACCAAATAATATCCTAAAAGCTATCATAAGTATATATGAAAATAATCAAATACAAATAAGATTAAATCATAAGCTATCATATAAAAGAGAGGTAAACGAAGGGGTCCAACAGGGATGTCCCCTCTCAGCAACTCTTTATAATATCTACTTAAATGAAATAATAAAATGGAATAAAAATTTACAACAAGGAATTAAACTTTCTCCTACAGTGAACTCTTAAAACACTCTCCTTATTGCTGACGATCAAATAATAATTACAAATTCTGAAGATAACTTACAGAAACTATTTTAGATCTAAATGAGATAGCCAAAGATTGTGGTATGATAATATCAACAGAAAAATCAAAAACTATGGCCTTTAAAGGACAAGATCCAGCAAGAACTAAAATAGTAAGAGATAACAAGATCTTAGAACAGATGAATTCATTTAACTACCTAGGATGTATGATCATATATGAAAATGAAAAAGATATAAACATAAAAATTGCAAAATATTTAAAAATAACATGTGTAATTAACTCTATATTTAAACCAAACCTAGTTCAAAAACAAACCAGACTAAAAGTATACAATACATTAGCCCTACCAGTCTTAATGTATGGAAGCGAAATCTGAACAATAAAACAAAAAGACAAACAAATATTAATAACAGCAGAAATGAAGTTTACGAGAAAAACTGCAAAGTATACCCTATTTGATCACAAAAGAAACGAAGATATTATGAAAGAATTAAACCAAGAACCAGTAATAGAAAAAATATAAACATAAATGGATGGAACACGTTCCAAGAATGCAAACAGAAAGATTACCAAAACAAGCCTTAAAGTACAAGCCATTAGGAAAAAGAAAACCAGGACGTCCTCTTAAACGATGAGGACGTCCTGGTTTTCTCTTAATCCTATCTGGAACAGGCAATGCTAGGCCTAAATCCTTGATACGCATGATGATGATGATGACCTAAGACCCCATGGAGTCAAAGACTCATTTGAGAGGTCCTTTTAACATACACACAGCTCATCATAACATCGTGCTTTAAACACACTCAAATTCTCTGAAGACACCACACTCTCAGGCAAGGCATTCCAATCATTCACAACTCTGCATGAAAAAAATCTGCTTCTCACTCCCCTACTCACATCCTCTTTATGCAGTTTCCAGGGATGACCTCTGGTTCTTCCCTGATCTCCCACTATTTTCTGTAGAACCTCTCCAGCAGTGATCCTATAACAACCCCTTACCAACTTGTAGGTCTCTATCATATTTCCCCTCTTCCTCCTGTCCACCAGACTCTGCAAGTTGATCTTCTCAATCTTTCCTCATACTCGACATTCCAGAGGTGAGAAACTACCTTAGTCATTCGCCTCTGGACCCTTTCCGACATCTCTTCGTCCTTCTGAAAACCATAATAAATTTAGTTTAATCCTTTATCCAAGTGTGAGCAAACAAAGTTTGCATCTGAAAGTATCTTCAGGACTGGGGTAAGGTAGTACAACATCGGGCAACTCGTTGCAAAGGTGGAGCAAGCTAACATCACTCCTATCTCAGTATCTCCCATAATGCAAAACACATCTCCTTGCAGATATGTATAATGTTATGCATTAAGGGAAGGGCCACTACCCAGACTAGTTTCGACCTTTATTGAGGTCTCTTCAGTGGGAGCCAGGCCCAAGTGGAGATAGCAGGCAGAAGCATTAGCAAGGTCATCTCTACCTATAGGAGTTGCCAAACAGTGTGCCACCTTTTTATTAAATTACTCTGGATTTAGAGTAAGATGTTGAAAGTTTATTTTTCACTTGGTTAGACTATAATAAATTTAGTTTAATCCTTTATCCAAGTGTGAGCAAACAAAGTTTGCACCTGAAAGATACTTTCAGGCAAAAACTTTGTTTGCTTATAGGTTAGACTATAATAAATTTAGTTTAATCCTTTATCCAAGTGTGAGCAAACAAAGTTTGCGCCTGAAAGATACCAAGTGTGAGCAAACAAAGTTTGCGCCTGAAAGATACTTTCAGGTGCAAACTTTGTTTGCTCACACTTGGATAAAGGATTAAACTAAATTTATTATAGTCTAACCAAGTGAAAAAATAAACTTTCAAGTTCTGAAAACCAGGTGACCAAATCTGGGTAGTACAATAGTCCATGTATGGCAAAATCAAAGCATTATACAATGGAACAAGAATCTCCCTACTTCTACAAGTTAGTGTCCTCCACATCATTCCCAGAAGCCTTTGTGTTGTCTTCACAATTTTGGCTATGTGTCCCCTAAATTTCAGATCCTTATCCACTATCATCCCCAGATCTCTTAATTTCTCCACCTCTGACAATATATCCTCACCAAGCATAAATCCTGCATCCCATCTTTGTTTTCCAAATTTTAAAAACTTACATTTTGCAACATTGAACTCACACCTCCATTCCCGTGCTCAATCACTCAATTTATTCAAGTCTTCTTGTAAGACCACAACATCTTCTCTACTCTTCATGGTTCGTTCCAACTTTGCATCATTTGCAAACAACTGAATATCTCCAACCAAATCTTCACCAATATCATTAATATACAAGTTAACCAGCAATGGCCCTAAAGCAGACCCCTGAGGCACACCACTAGTAACTTTCCTTTTCCTGGATATCGCTCTCCCCATACACAATTTGTTGATACCTATCAGACAGACAGCCTCCAATCCAATCTACCAATCTAATATCAACCCCATCCACTCTAGTTTGACTATCAACTTATCATGCAGTAATCTATCAAAAGCCTTTGCGAAATCTAAGTATATTACTTAGATTTATCCTTCTCATCTGTCCAAGGAAGCAGTCACCTTATTGTAATAAGTAAGCAGATTACTAAAACATAGCCTCCCTTCAGAAAATCCATGCTGTTCATCAAAGATAATACCATTGTTGTCAATCCAATTCTGGATCCCAGTTCTCACAAGCTTCTCCTACAACTTAACTACAACAGCTGACACAGATAGGCCTATAGTTTGATGCTTGAGTTCTATCACCTCCTTTATGAAGTGGCGCAATCTTGCCCTCCTTCCACTCTTTAGGAACTTGACTCAATTCAAGACTCGTGTAAAAAAAATATATCAAGGCCAGCATCAACTCCCTGGCACATTCTTTCAGTATACGTGGTGATATATTATCAAGTCTCACAGTCTTATTTTCATCTAGTTTGCTCAACTCCCCATACACCTCTTGGTCACTTATAGTCAGTCTCTCTCTTTCCCATCATCAACTGCTCTCAATCTCTCCACTCTCCATGAAGTCACATTTACAAGATTGAGAGACTTTTATGAACTGCTCATTAAGTATCTCCACCACACCTTCTGCAACAGCTGTCTTTATACCATTTTCTCCAATCAATGTCATCCTTCAATAATCATTCTTTCTTTTGCTGGCTACATGTCAAAAGAACTCATTAGGATTCTTTTTGGCTTCATTAGCTAACTGCTGTTCATACCTCACTTTATCTACTGTTACCAACCAAGTCATCTGCCTTGCCTGGTCTTTGTAGTCCTCATGGAATTGGTTATTTCCACTTCTCTTATGCTGCCTCCACAATGCCCTTTTTCTCTGTATCGCATGTTTAATCTCTTTATTCATCCATTTCACACCTACCTTATTTAACCTTCTCACCCTTGGAATACATTTAGACACTGCATCTACTACAGATAGTTTTTGAAAATCCCCCAAGCTGCGTTGATCTCTTTTCCAGCTAACTTCTCATTCCATGCCTACACCTGCAAAGCAGTCTCCTGAGCTCTTCATAATCACCCCCCCCCCCTTGTAGTTCCACATATATCCTTTTCTTACAAGGACTTCACACTGCTGGCAACCACCCAGGTAATAACCTCATGGTCACTCTCACCAATTGGTGGGTGATTCGACACTTCATTTATAATTACATCCTCTGATGAGATGACCAAATCCAAGACCCTCAATCCTCGTGTGCCTTCTGTTGCATATGGTCTGAGGTAGTTATCCTTTAAAAACTCAAGAAACTCATTTTCTCTACTTCCAGTTGCTATCTCATCATTCCAGTCTATATTGCCATAATTAAAATCACCCAAAACGATCACTCTTTTCTTATTTACTTGGCTAATTTGATTATACATTTCATAGTCACTACCGTGCACATTACCTGCTCTAAAACAACATCCAACCAAATATTTCATTCCATTCACCTCTATCTCACATCATACTGCCTCATAACCACTGGCACTATTTCCCTCTTGCATCTCTATTTTGTGTGGACATAACTCTTTCTCTATCATCAATAGCACTACCCTCCCTTTTTACCCCTTCTATCCTCACGAAACACATCATACCTTTCCATCTCTATTCCTGTCATCGACATCCTGACAGGAATAGAGATGGAAAGGTATGATGTCTCACTTATTCCTACAATTTTTGGGTGAACAGACTCAATTAGTGCAACCATTTCATCTGCCCTTATTTCATACACTTCTAGCATTTGTATACAAACACAACAGCTCATTCTACTGATACCACTCATTCGATGTGATCTCTCCATGCTCGACTGGGACCATTTCCCTTTCTGCTTATTTGCTTATTTATTTTAGAACCCTCTTCACTTCCAACTGTTTCCTTTTGATCTCAGGTCTTCCCATTCCTTTCCAGGCTACACATCCTCTTGGAGCATCCACCTTTCTCATGCTGTGTACCCCTGTCCACCTGAGCCTCCCCATTTCCCTGTTCCTCTTGCACACCCATTCTCTCATTTTCCATACTCATGCCACTCACTTCCTCATTCATAACCACCTCTTCAATCTCTCCTACTCTTCCACATCACTTCCCACTTGATCTGATTCATTCTCTGTACTCACTTCTCTACCTTCCAGCAGCAGCAGCAGTCTCTTCAAGCAGCTCACACCATAACCACTGAAATGCAGTCCATCGCTCCCATACAGTTCACTTCATCCTTCAAACTCATTCCACACATTAACAAACTATACTCCCCTCTCCTCACACATTTCAGCCAACATATCATTCACAATCCTTGCTCTCTGCCTCATCTCACCACAGTCATACCTTGGCAACACGCTTAACCCTTTGTGTCACACTATTGTCTTTTATCGGTCTAAGCAGCCTCCTGATATCCATTCTGACGTGCTCTTTGTCCTCTATCAAGTCATTCGTACCTATTAAAACCATCAACTCCTTTGCTCACTCCCTCCTCATATCCAATGCCTCAATCACTGATTTTACTGCCTGGAAAACATACCTTATGCATTGTGCATCAAGCAGACCTTTAATAATGGAGTCACCATACAACACCACTTGCTTGTCTTTCGTTAACTCTTTCATATCTACTTGATTTGTTTTAATAATTTTCACCCTAATTTTCTTAATTTCACTCAGCATCCATTTCATCTCTTGCCTAATCCAACCCAACTGAACTTTCAAATCTCGTGTCACATTCTCTCTATCATTCAATCTTTCTTTTCGAACCCTCGACTCCCGCTTCACACTTTCACTCTCATTCATCCTTTTGAGTTTCCATACTTTCGGTCCATGCATCCTACTTTCACTATCATTAATTCTTTCGATTTTTCCCATTTTCGAACCTTCTGTCATGCTATTTCCAGTTTCTTTTATTCTCTCAATTTCATTGCCTTCTGCCACATTCGTCTTGCTTTCGTCCTTTTTACCATCCATTACAGTTTTCAAATCATTAGTTTTCTTTTTCAATGATTTTTTTAACAATTTTTCGTCTTTCTTTCACACCATCCTTCTCTTTAGAATGAGAACTCTTTCTTCCCACGACATTCTCGCTACTAACAATTTCTGTCATCAAATTCATATTAGCACTCATCAAATCCTCATTTAGCTCACACTTCGCACACACACCCTTCTTCCATCCACCCTAGATGTCCACAAATCATCTATGTAATCAAAAGAATAATGATCCCATATGATAATGACCCATAATGATCATTATTTATTGAGAAAAAAAAAAGACATGCATATTTATAAGATATGCACTATCCTGTATATATATGTGTGTGTGCAGCTTTGTTTTAAACTTATTCAATAATAAAAATAACAAAATCCCATCCCCTTCCTTTATAAGAAAATAAATAAATAAAAGTTATACAACAACTAACATTGTATTAAAGATTAAAAAATATCTAATTATTTTGCAGTCACGTACATTTTCTTCAAAACTATATTAGATGGATTACCTGTAGGAGTTTAATTTCTTTCATGCAATCCAGTCTGGCTTTAGCATCCATCATTTCAAATATCTAAGAAAATCAAACAATAATAAAAAATTATTTGCGATTTAAATGACAATGAAAAATAATATAAATGATAAGGAAGATAGAAGTTAAACTTTATGAAATAAATCAAAAATAAACTAAAACTGGAAACACATTTAAAATTTTTCTGAAGGCTAGTATCATTTAGAATTAATACATGCCAATAAGACACTATTGTTTTCCAACAAAAACAACAACAGCGATTTTATTTTATTTTCACTACTGTAAAACAGACACACCAACTTACAAACAGATGCAATGACAGACAATGTAACCAGATTGATAAGCAGACTCAAACCATTAAAACTTCATACATGATTCATGAAAAATCTCTAATTTATAAAGGATAAATTACAGATTTTCTCTATGAAAGACATCTTAATCCACAGTCTGTAGGCTGGAACACAAAGATCTCTCCTCTTGGCCAACAAAGACTAGCAGGATTCAATATTTTTCTTTTTCTTCACATTAAAGAAACAGAATGAAGAGAGTTTGAGAATACATTATTTTTCGAAGCTGTTAAACCAAATTTATACAATGTTACTTTTAAATACCTTATCAGAAAGACATTCTCTTATTTGGATCCTTGACTTATCTGCCTGATCAATCCCAATTTATACATTAAACTGCTATACTTACGTTTCATAGCTAATAACGAGTTTGGAATTATGGCCAAAGCAACTAACGACATGGAGGCCAGTGTATTATGTCTGTTAATTGCACAAGTTAACTAATAAAGTAAAATTTACATATGACAGAAAATTGAGGACAAAAATTTATATTGAGTATATAAATTATACTGATCACCATATTTAGTGATTAGATCAAAACTTAAAGATATTTCTTTCATATTAGTTTTGACAGAAAACTTTAATGCTACCAAAACACAATCCTGTCTTAGTTCTCATTCAAAAAATCTCAACTTCACTTTCCCTTACCTTTGATAATACTCAAGTTCTCCAGAAATGATCACATTTCTCTTCTTGGGTTGACTTACAGCTGTAGCCTATCCTGTCACTAACTTCTAACCTGTAAAACTCCTAATGCTATGTAAATAGCAAATTTTCCAATTTTATAATCATCATCATCATCATCATCAAATTCCCGACATGTACCCTCATGGGGTGTACAGGATATGATAGTACTACATGGAAAATTTACACCATTACTAACTTCCAATCTACAATTTTCCTCCAAATCAGTCTGTTACTTGTCAAGACTTCAACATTATCAGATCTTATATTTCTATCATCTAAGGCACTTTGTACCGTATCAATCCACCTATATATTGGTCTTCCTCTGGGGCATTTTCCTGCCAACCTAGCAGAGAACACTTGTTTTGCTAATCTTTCTCGCCCATTCTGTTTAAGTGACCATACCACCTGAGATTAGCTCTGCTAATGCATTCCTGGATGCCGACAATGTCAAATTCTTTCCTAATATCCTCGTTTTTTAATATGATATTGCCATTGATGCCATCTGTTCATGCCTCTAATCTTTCTCAGGACTCTCATATTTGCGGTCTCTAGTCTTTGGTCAAGTGTTTAACTTCTGACCCAGCTCTCAGATCCATAAGTTAAAACTGGTTTGAACACTGTCTTGTATACAGCTAATTTAGTGTTCCAACTAATTTGTCTCTTATTCCATATGAATTTATTCAATTGACTTCCTCCTATACCAGCTTTGTTGATTCTGTTGTCTATTTCCATATTTAATTTACCATTTTCACTAAAAATCTTGCCTAAGTAGCTGAAATGTTTTACTTGTTCCACAGGCTCTCCATTCAAAACACAATTGACATTTTCAACGATTCTACCTATTTTCATTGTCTTTGTTTCCTTTTATTGCTGACCTTCATACCATGTCTTTTTATTGCTGACCTTCATACCATATCTATTACAACAGTTATTCAATTTAGTCAGGGAATCTTGCAATCTTGTAGTGGATTTATTTAGAAGTATAACAACATCCAAATAAAGCAAAATTTTATAATAATGATATAATAATAATATAAAAATTTTATAATAATGCTTTCTTAATAAGACTAGTGTTTTTTGTTTTTTTTAATGATAAGTGCATCTACAAGAGGTTATTTAACTTATAGTACATTATTACCATGAATGGGCATAATGCTTATGTCCATTCATGGTAATATCTAATCTATAGCCTCTAGATTGCACTCTTTAGGAAATATATAGGAGAGAAATTCCAAGACAGTAATAGAAGGAATGAATAAAAAGAAAGAACAATTTTTTCTGGAAGTTTGAAGTTGAACTGTGAAGGATTCTTGAATAACTAGTGCATGTATTTTAACAGATGTAGATGAGAGTAGGGAAATTATCAGAAGTAATTCTGATGAACAATGACCGTGGAAATATTTGAAAATACAAGCAGCAGCATAACATCTATATGAAAGAAAGTGTGAGAGATGGCTCATTAATGAACTTAACTTCTATAATCCTACGTAATTTTAAAGAGATCTTAGGGGCCCACTCCAAATGTGAAAATAGAATAAAATGATTGGGCAAATTTGCATATAGTTATCAACTGTTCAAAGATAGTGATGCCTTGAACAAAAGAGAAAAACTTTTTTTAGATGATATTTATGTAGATTTTTGATTATATAAATTAATATTTATGTATATTCCTATAGATGATATTTGTAGTATATTCATACCGAGAGAGAGAGAGAGAAAGTCTGAATGTTATAGAGTAATCCCACTAAGAGAAATTTCATCTTTTCTAGAGATGTGGATGTTGTCAAGAATAAGACTAAAAAAAGTGACATGTGTAGTGCAAGTCTCATCAAATGAGAAAGAAGACTGCAGTGTACTGTCATCAGAAAACTTGTGTACTGGATTTGCAGAAAGACAGTGAAAGGTACTAATATACAAGAGAAGGAGAGCAGATGTAGGAATAGAGGCTTTCAGAACACCAGCTTTACCCACAAAATATGGAGATAAAGATGTAGCTACCATCATACGTAATATGCTTCCAGACAGACATTCAGACAGCAACCGACTTGCAGAAATCAGATCACATAATAGGAGAGTACTTGACAAGCCTTTGGATCATCATCATCAAATTCCTGCCATGTACCCTCAAGGGGTGTACAGAATATGATAGTACTACATGAAAAATTTACATCATTACTAACTTCAGATTTGTTCCAGTACCTGACTTTTCGCTGTTCGCCCTGGTTCCCTGGAGAAAACAACGGGGGCCTTGTTTAACCGGGCAATGCCTCAGCATGAAATTTTGTCATGTTGTACCATCATTTTGTATTGTATTTGTATTTTGGTTTAAGCCAATAAGAATACAATTTGGTTGGCTAAATCCAAAATTGGCAGCCCATCCTCATTTTCGTTCAGTATCCAGGTAGATACCCAATAGGGTGCACCACGGGAAGGTGAGGATTGGACATTAGGTCAGAATCCCTGGTCGGTTCTCCGCATTCCTTTAAAGGCTATGTAGTGGGGTCTCCTCTCAGTTATACAGCTTTGACCCTTAAGTACCCCTTATGGATCAAACCCATTCAAATGCCTCAGAGATATCAAAAGCAGCCACTTAAATTTTTCCTACCTTTTCCACAATATTTGTCCTAGAATCTATAAGTAGCATAGATTAAGTGTTAATAATTTTCTCCATTATTTTAGAAACAACTGAAGTGAGTGAAACTGGACAGTACTTAGATGGCAAGAATTTGTCACAATTCTTAGAAATGGGTTAAATATGGGATAATATGACTGTAAAAGTCTGCTATCCGACTACTGATGAGATCTTACTGATCTCATTAACTTTATAAGGATTTGTCCTAGTTCTTCCTTATTACAAAAGAGTACTGTATCGTCAACATACTTCGGATTACTGATAAATCTGCCACCTATCCTAATTCCCGTGTTAAGCTTATCCAGTACTCCACGAATGATGTCCTCAGCATAGATGCTAAACAGGTAAGGAGAAAGTAGGCATCCTTGCCTAACTCTCTTTCCAACTCAAAGCCAATCAGTTAATCCAACACCTCCTTACTGTAGCTGTAGCTTCTTTCTCACTGTACAAGTTAGCTATATATATTGTATAAATCAACTTCACTGCTTCCTTCTGGACCAAGTCAGGTATTTACTGAAAGATCTTGGGAACAACACCCCCCCACCAAAAAAAAAAAAAAAAAAATTCAATGATTGAATGGATTTATGATTTGTTAACACATGTTCATAGATAAGTACCTCAAGCATAAGAGAAAATCTTATTTTTTGGATGCTAAAGAGGAAATATTTGCTGAGAATGATTGGAAGTTAGAGATATTCCCCAAAAAACTCATCCATAGATTTTGGTGATGTCAAGAGTAAGACTAGAATAAAAGAGTTCTTTTTTCGAGAGAAATAAGAAAGGATTGAGTTTTACTGATAATGAAATTAACGAGGTTATCAGATCCTCACTGAATAATGGCTAAGAAATCAGAATTTAAGGTTTATAGAAGTCAATGTGTAGTTCATCAAATGGGAAGGAGTAGTGCTGTGTTGTTTTCCTAAATCCAGAAGTTGTTTGGAGAATAACTTGAGTTTTTAGGAAAATATTATTAGCCAGTCTCAGATCAAATCTTGCAATTTGATCTGAGAGTGGCTAATAAAATCTCAAATGGAAAGGTTTAGAAAATGTATTTATTTACACACACAAACACACACACACACACACACAATATAGATATAAATCAACTATCAAATTCCTGATAACTCTATTCACTCTCCAAATACTCTTGATCTCTTTTTAAATAGTTTTCCTTCCAGATACACTGCAGAGGTCACTTCTCCTGTCAGTAACTCAGACTATAATCTTGTGCAAGATTATGAGCCTTTTGTGAAAGAGTCCCCTCTCCCACAAAATTCTCTTCTTCCAATCACTCCCAAATTCATGTCGTTTAATACTATAAAGTTGTCAAGTGGAACGACCTCCAAAATTTCTAATTTTCCTTTCCATAGTCTCAATGTTGCTTCTGCTCCTTCAACCCCAAACACCTGCTCCCAGTAAGTCACAGAAATTATTTTCACTGGCATGAAGACCAACTCTCATTCTACCCAAAATCCTGGTCCACTTTTCAAGCCCTGGTTCAACAGAAAGCATAACAAAGCATTTGAAGAAAAAAATTCAGCTTAATCAACAACCAAGAATCCCCCCCCCCCAAGCTTTATACTCAGTGTATGGAAGTCAACTGAATAAATTCATATGGAATAAGAAAGAAATTAGTCAGAACACTAAATTAGCTGTATACAAGACAGTGTTCAAACCAGTTTTAACTTATGATATGAGAGCTGGGTCAGAAGTAAAACACTTGACCAAAGACTAGAGACTGCAGATATGAGAGTCCTGAGAATCCATAGGCATGAACAGATGGCATCAATGGCAATATCATATCAAAAATGAGGATATTAGGAAAGAACTTGACATTGTCAGCATCCAGGAATGCGTTAGCAGAGCTAATCTCAGGTGGTATGGTCACTTAAATAGAATGGGAGAGGAAAGATTAGCAAAACAAGTGTTCTCTGCCAGGTTGGCAGGAAAACGACCCAGAGGAACACCAAGATATAGGTGGATTGATACGGTACAAAGTGCCTTAGACGATAGAAATATAAGATCTGATAATGTTGGAGTCTTGACAAGTAACAGACTGATTTGGAGGAAAATTGTAGATAGGAAGTTAGTAATGATGTAATTTTTTCATGTGTAGTACTGTCATATCCTGTACACCCCTTGAGGATACATGGCAGGAATTTGATGATGATGTATGCTGAAGCATGTGAGAAATGTAAAACAGTCATCAGAAGATCTAATTCTGATCTCATAAAGAAAGACCAACAACAGTGAACTTTCCTCCTGTCCAAATGGAAGCCATGCCTTCTGATCCCCTGCTAAGGTGATCAGAAGTAACCTCTAATCACTTACACTTCCACCTCTCTCTCCCATCCTGATGGCACCACTGTTATCCGCAGATAAAGCTGATCCCTTGTATCACTCTCCAACTTCTGCATAGATGAGCAAAGCAAAATACCTCCTACCATACCAGAATCTGAACACCGTATGGCTTCTGTAGTTTTTTTGGGAAAAAAAAAAAAAAAAAATCAGAAAATTAATAATTAACTTGGACACTAAAAATAGTTTACTTCTACTCGTGGGATCTCCTAATTGTATTCCAGACCTAACACCTGTCCTGTATCATCCCTATGATTCATTTATATCATACTTAGCTGGTATTTAGCCCAGTGTGTGGAAGTAATCATATATCCAGCTTATTCTAAAAAAGGGAGATAGAAGTCTACTGTCAAAGTGCTTGACTAATCACCATCAACTCATTCCTCTCAAAATAGTGGAGAAAGTCATTAATAGTCAATTTCACTATCTAGAAGCATGCCAATTTTTGGCCAGCACTTTTTGGTCAGCGGCCAGACTACACTGAATACACTGGTTCTCACCTGATCACCGAAGTTAAGCAGCATTGGGCCCCATCAGTACTTGGGAGGGTGCTGCTGGCTTTCTCTTTTACCAGCCTGGTTGGCTGAATGGTTAGCATATCTGCTCTCTAGCCAAAAGGCTGAGGATTCAAATCCCACCATGGGTATGGATGTTTGTGATTGTCTGTGAAAATACCAGTAGTGGTGGTGGTGGTGTGTAGTAGATGGTGTGTCGGTGTAGTTGCAGTTCATTAGTGGATTGAGTGGTGGAGACAGAGAGTTGTAGAGTAGGTTCCCTCCCTCAATGAGTCTTTGGACTCCCTGGAGGTGTCAGGTAATAATAATAATAATTAATCAGTGACCACCAGTGTGGACTGCCACCATTGAAGGCCCAAGGCTGACCTCTTAGCCTATATTGTCCACTATTGAATATGTGCAGTGGAAAGGTTTGGAAAAAAGAAACGTGCTGTCAGTCTTAACATTTCCAGCACTTTTACCAAGTCTTAAGTTGAGGCCTGCTAAACAAATTGCCATCTTTTGGTATACCTGTTATCCTCAATAATTGTATAGTAAGCTTTCTCTCTGGTTGTTCATTGCATGTTATTGCTATTGATGAATCCCTCTCTTTGAGCTTTGCTACTAAGCAGGAATGCTCAAGGGCTCTGTTGTATCACCTGATCTCTTTTTCCAATATATAAATGACCTACTCTCAACCACCATTAATCCTACTCACAGCTTTGTAGATTACTCTCCATTCATCCTACTTATATGTCAATCCATGTAGTGTCGTACGTCTCCCAAGCTTTACAATCATTCTACAGCCATGCTTTAAACATTAACCTGCATATCATCCTTCCAGATAGTGTGACACACTCTGGTCACCTTCAACATTACCCAAAAGACTTACCTTTTCTCTCACAAAAGGGATCTAAGCTTATCTGCTCTTTACCTCAGTAATACAAATCACTAGAGGATCAAATTTCTCGACTTGGACTAACATTTACATCCAGCCTCTTCTGGCATAAACACATCACAGGAATTGCTTCTGTAGCATCCAAAAAAACTAGTCATTCTCTTCTGCTCAAGATACTATTTTACGTCGACCCTCCATTAACAGTATATAAATCCCAAATTCACCCATCCTAGAATACTAATCACGTTTGGTATGATGCACCTAAAAGCTTAAAAATTTTTCATGTTGCCCAGAAGAGAGAAATTTGGCTTATAGATGACATTACAGATTCGCTTCAGTTCTGTGTCTCATAGATACACTGTTTAAGCTCAGTGTCTGTTCCACAGATAATTTCATTATCACTGGTCCAATGAACTGACAACCATCATTTCTCCACTTTCTGTTGGACCTGTTAAAACAAGAGCAAAGTTGCTCAGCATTCCTTTTCAGTGCAACTGCAAATACAACAAACCTGCTTCTCTTCTTTTATTCCATCTACCTCTGTCTCCTGGAACAGCCTTCTTCATGAAGTGTTCCCAAACAACTATTTGCAAATCTTCAAGGAAAATGCCAATAAACTTCTATCTCAATTCTCATCTACAGCCCCTCCCCACCACACACACACATATGGCACTGTTGTGCATAATTATTGGTCCTTCACCTGTTATATAGGAGAGCAATATCAAAAAAATATATTTTTTTATGCTATATTTTATGGTTTGTTAAATCTTACCTGTACTTTCTTCAATGCCAGAATATTTCCATCAAGTTTACACTTAGTTCTATAGACCACACTGAATTGGCCTTTACCGATTTTTCTTTCCACTTCAAAATTACTTAAAGTACCATAAATAGAGTCATTAGTAGACAGTTTTGCTAATTCTTCATCTATGTTGTCCATGATTACTATGAACTAAGGATTAAAAAATTCTCTTGTGAATTCAGAAGGACAACTGAAATGATCAAGGTAAATGCATTTTAGAGAAAATAATGTAAAATAAATTTAATTTACTCATATAAAATTAAAATAAACGAATATTGAAAATATATAATAAAATATGAATTTATTTGCATTCCAATGTGATTTTTTTTTTTTTTTTTTGATTTTGCAAAGGCATTTGATAGGGTGTCATGTGATAAGCTGATATTTAGACTGCTACAAATAGGATTAAATATTTGGTTAATGAAGTGGATTGGAAAATGGCTGTGAGAGATATCAGAGTTGTGTATAAGAGGAGCAGTATCAAGGAAAAGGAAGATCACAAATAGGAGTCCACTTGGATCAGTACTGTGATCCTAGCCTTTTAATCTTTAATGTCAATGATAATGTCACTAGGTTGCAGGGATATATTATTAGTAATAGTGTCAATGTAGCAGCTTCAAGAGGATTTAAATAAGCTGGACATATGGGTAAATGAATGGGCGATCAGTTTAATGTAACTAAATGTATTGAAATCTGGGATCCACTGATAGGAAGCTGCATTCTAAAATTCTTCCTCTAATATTGGTGGACCTATATTAGAGGAAGTGGAGGAAGCAAGGGATCTTGGGATGAAAATCAATAAAAATAAGAACACATCTGGAAAATTGTGCTCAGATCTGGTCACCAAGGTTTGAAGAAGATAAAATAACCTTGGAGAGGGTATAGAGGCAGATAACAAAAATGATATTATGATTATTATTATTATCCACAGACCTCCATAGAGTCAAGAAACTCATCATGGGAGGCCCCACTCTCACATGCACAGCTCATCATACCTCAATTTAAATGTATTCACTGTCCCTGCACTCACCACACTCTCAGGCAATGCATTCTAATCACCCACCACTCTCCACCAAAAATCTACTCCCCACCACCCCCTTGCTCACACTCACCTTATACAGTATGAAGGATGGCCTCTTGTTCTTCCCTGTCTCCAAGTATTCTATAAAAAATCTCATCCATTAGCATGGATGAGATTTTTTATAGTTAAATAAAATTGATGTTAGATAAAATTAAATAAAATTTTTTATAGTTAAATAAAATTAATTAAAGCTGATGAGATTTTAAATCTCATCAACTTATATGTCTCCCCTCTTCCTTCTATCCACTAGGCTCTGTAATTTGCATTCTCTCAATCTTTTCATATTTCACATTCCAGAAACCTGAAACCAACTTAGTCAATCATCTCTGGATCCTCTATAAAAACTCATCACCCTTCTGAAAACTTGGTGACTAAAACTCATCATCATCATCAAATTCCTGCCATCCCTCAAGGGGTGTACAGAGGTGACTAAAACTGCACACAGTAATCCATATGCAGCCTGATCAAAATCTTGAACGATGGAATCAAAACATCCTTACTTATACATGTCAATGTTCTCCACAACATTCTCATAATCCGCTGTGTCATCTTTACAATTTTAGGAAAGTGTCCACGAAATTTCAAGTCTCTATTCACCACAACCCCCAAGTCCATCTCCTCCAAAATATCCCCACCAATCCTATACTCTGCCTCCCATCTTTGCTTCCCAAATTTTAAAACCTTATGCTTTGTAACATTAAACTGACATCCCCACACACCTGCCTTCAAACAGTCTATTTAGGTCCTCTTACAAAGCTACAACATCTGCTCTACTGTTTATAACTCTCCCCAACTTTGCATCATGTGCAAACTACTATATATCACCACTTAAGCCCTTTCTGATGTCATTTACATACAAATTAACCAACAATGTCCCCAAAACCTGATCCCTGGGTCACACCACTAGTGACTTTCCTCTTCTGGAATATCACTCCCCAATACACAACCTCCTGATACCTATCAGACTGGACAGCCAATCTCCAATCCAACACACTAATCTACTATCCAACCCCATCTGTTCCAACTTAACTACTAGTTTGTCATGTGGTAATCCATCGAAAGCCTTTACAAAATCTAAAGATACTACTGTATATGCATCCTCCCTTATCCAATGTATTCACCACCTTGTTATAATTAAGCAGATTGCTAAAACACAATCTTCCTTTAGCAAACTCACGCTGTACATTAACGAGAATTCTACTGCTGTCCACCCCCTTAAGAATCCTTGTCCTCACCAACTTCAATACCTTGACTGCAATCCAGACAAGCAGATTGGCCTATAATTTGAAGCCTTAGTCTTATCAACCCCTTTATGAAGCAGAACAATTTTGCCATCTTTCCATTCCTTTGGAACCTGGGCTAATCTAAGACTCATTAAAAATGAACATTAAAGCTGTTGTTAACTGCCTGGAACATTCTCTCAAGATGTTGATATACCATCAAATCCCATGGCTTTGTTAACATCATTTACTCAATGCCTCATATATCTCCTGCTCACTCACCATCAGTAGTTCCTCTCCCATTCCCACTGCTCTCAAGTTCTGCTCATTTAACACTTCTACTATATCCTCCTCAGTATTTATCATTCTTCCATTATCATTGACCATCATCCTCCCATAATCATTCTTCCTTCTACTGGCCACATATCGAAGAAAAAACTCCCTAGGATTTCTTTTAGTGTAATTTGCTAAATACTGCTCATACCACATTTTTGCTACCCTTACTAAGTGAGTCACCTTCCTTGCTTGCTCTCTGTACTCCTCATGCAAACTAATTATCTCCACTCATCTTGTGCCACCTCCACAATGCCTTTTCTTCCAGATTGCATGCTCCACCTCTTCAGTCATCCATTTTACACATACTTTGTTTAATCTCCTGACCTTTTGGAATACATTCAGTCATTGCCTCTGCCAGATAATTCCTGAGTAGAGGCCACACAGCATCGATTTTCTTCTCATGCAAGTCCTCATTCCATGATATTGCTGCAAACTGCCTCCTGAGTTTGTCATAATCACCTGCCTTATAGTTCCACATATAACTCTTTCTCACAAAAGTCCTGAAATGGCTCGACTTTTGTGAGAGATATCTTCTGATGAGATAATCAAATCCAAGACCCTCAATCACATGTAACTTTAGTTATATACTGCTTAAGGTAGTATTCCTTAAAAACTCAAGAAATTTACTTTCTTTGGTTCCTGATATTGTCTCTTCATTCCAGTGTATTACCATAATTGAAATTACGCATAATGATCACCCTTTTCTTATTAGCCAGACTAATTTGTCTAAACATTTCCTTCTCACTGCCTTCCACATTACCAGGTCTATAGCAATACCCTACTAAACATTTCATCCTGTTCACCTCCACTTCACACCATACTGCTTCAAAACCACTGTCAGTATTTGCTCCTTGCATCTCCATCCTAGATGGGCACAACTCCTCTGCTATCATCATCATTATTATTTTACAGCATCTCCATGCAATCCAGACTCATTGTGGGAGACTCTAATCAACCATCTTACATCAAATCTTATCATACCTCGCCTTGAATCCATTCACCATTAGGAAACTCATAATCAATTCTGGCAATCTATTCCACTCACTCACCACTTTCCACGCAAAAGATCTGGTCTGCATACCCTTACTAACCAGTCTCATACAACTACCACAGATGGCCCAGTAGTTCTCTGACTATCATCAAAAACACTCCTTCTTCCTTTCTGCTTCGTCTGTCTTTGTGAAAGACTACATATCCTTCCATCTCTATTCCTGTCAAAATGTCATCATCATTCAATCATGTCTCACTTATACCAACATTTTTTAGGTGAATGAACTCTATCAATGCTATAATTTCATTTCTCTTATTTTGAATACCTCCAGCATTTGTAAACATACACACTAGCTTATTTCTGTTTTTATAACAAGTCCTACTAACACCACTTCTCAGACGTAACTCCTCTACACTCTTCCCTGTTCATTCTTGTCTATCATCACTGATATTACACCTCTCCCCAGACCTAAATATTATCCCCACATCCTTCCCTTTCATATGCACTCATAATACTCCTAGAACCATCATCTACACTTTTCATGCAGTGTCCCCCCCCTCCCATTCATCCTGATCTCTCCTGTTTCCATGTCCACTCTGCATTCCTGCTTTCTTATTCTCTTCACTCATGCCACTCACCTCTTCATTCGCAAACTTGCCTACCTTGATATCCTGATCTTCTACAACACGTCTTGCATTCTCAGGTCTTACATTCACTTCAGTCATTCTCTCTTGCAGCAACAATTTCTCCAAATAAACGTGTGGACAGACTTATGTGTTCGTCGAACATGTTGTTTATTATTTTAACGGTATAATAGAACACAGAAACTAAGTAAATAATTAATTTATTAACTTGATGGTGATATTTCGCTGGTATTATAACCAGCATCTTCAGAGCACAAAAACACTGTTTGTCACAATACGCGAGACTAAAACAACATGGTGTACTTAAACAAAATTGTAGCAGCAACACAAAGACTAGAGTCCTGATTTTGGCGCCCTCTATCTGGAAAAAAAAAAAAAAAATGCTATCATATATTACTAGAGTCCTAGAAAAGTGCTAGTTTTTTCTTAATATGACTGTCTCCCAGATCTTCAGCAAGTTGATACAGCCATATTTGTTGAGATTTGGAGTGTGTTTTAGGGCTTCTGTCGCCTCTAAGAACAATCTCTCTGATTTATATGGGTTTCTGTGTAGTACTTTTGTGTTTTTCCAGTTGATCCTGTGTGCAGGGGTATCCAGAGCATGGGCTGCTAGGCCCGACTTCCCATAATGATAATTCTGGACGTATCGTTTATGTTCGCTGATGCAGATATTCACAGTTCTTCCTGTTTGACCGTAGTAGGCTTGATTGCATGAGCAGGGTACTTGGTAGACTCCTGGATGTGATAAAGGAGGAATGCTGTCCTTGGATGTGCTGTCCTTGAATGCTGTCCTAAAAGCATCTTACAACACCTCACCCTAAAAAGCTCAGACTTAATAGTAAGCTTTGACATCACTTCACTATTCACAAATGTACCAGTAATAGAAACCCTCAATCTACTGAAGTCACACTTCTCCCCTGATATATTTGAACTATTCAAATTCACAATACATGCAGGATATTTTACATGGAAAGGGAAAATATACAAATTGATGGGACAGCCATGGGCTCCCCCCCCCCAGCCAACTTTTACATAGAACACCTGGAAAAACAAGCAATCAATACAGCCACTCTCAAACCAACACTTTGGCTATGCTATGTTGATGATGTGCTTGCTATTTGGCCACATGGCCCTGAGACATTGAAAACATTCTTAGCACATTTAAATAGCCAACATCCAAAAATCCACTTTACTATGGAACTGGAAGCCAACAACTGTCTGCCCTTCCTAGATACACTCATCACACGTCCCCCAGATGGTTCCTTATCATTTTCAGTTTTCAGAAAACCCACACATATAGGCTGATACTTACACAAACAATCACACCATCATCCTTCTCAACAATATGGCATATTAAAAATGCTAACCCATAGAGCGAGAGCAATCTGTTCAAATGACAAGGCTCTTACTGCTGAACTGACTCACTTACGCCACACCTTCTTGGCCAATGGCTACAATCCATAAAAAATAAACAAAATACTAAACACTCCTAAGAAACCCCTCCCACCATCCACCACAGAGAACTACAACAAAACAGTCACCATCCCTTACATTAAAGGCACATCCGAAAAGATCTCAAGAATTCTCAATAAACATAAACTACGCACTACATTCAGACCATGTAGCAAATTAGCCACCCTCATCCGCTCACCCAAGGACAGCATTTCTCCTTTACCACATCCAGGAGTCTACCAAGTACCCTGCTCATGCAATCAAGCCTACTACAGTCAAACAGGAAGAACTGTGAATATCCGCATCAGCGAACATAAACGATACATCCGGAATTATCATTATGGGAAGTCGGGCCTAGCAGACCATGCTCTGGATACCCCTGCACACAGGATCAACTGGAAAAACACAAAAGTACTACACAGAAACCCATATAAATCAGAGAAATTATTCTTAGAGGCGACAGAAGCCCTAAAACACACTCCAAATCTCAACAAATATGGCTGTATCAACTTGCCGAAGATCTGGGAGACAGTCATATTAAGAAAAAACTAGCACTTTTCTAGGACTCTAGTAATATATGATAGCGTTTTTTTTTTTTTTTGTTGTTTTTGTTTTTTTTAGATAGAGGGCGCCAAAATCAGGACTCTAGTCTTTGTGTTGCTGCTACAATTTTGTTTAAGTACACCATGTTGTTTTAGTCTCGCGTATTGTGACAAACAGTGTTTTTGTGCTCTGAAGATGCTGGTTATAATACCAGCGAAATATCACCATCAAGTTAATAAATTAATTATTTACTTAGTTTCTGTGTTCTATTATACCGTTAAAATAATAAACAACAATTTCTCCAAATGACTCGCACCAAACCCATTCAAATGTAGTCCATCTCTTTTATACAGCTCTATTTGCCCCTCAAAAACTCATCACACACAGTCACAAAATGAACTCCTTTCTCCTCACACACCTCTGCTAGCACACCATTCATAATCTTTACTTGCCTTCTCAACTCATCATTATCATACCTGGGCAACATGCTGACTACCTTATCTACCACACTAATATCTTTCACTCTCCTTAACAGACTCATAACATCCTTTCTTACATTCTTCTTGTTACCAGTCAGATCATTCATGCCAACTACCACCACCAACAACTCTTTTGCTCACATACTCCTCTTATCCAATGCTTCAACAACCCTGCTCATTCTACCTCCTGGAAAACAGACTTTGTGCACCTTTTCATTCGCCACACCTCTTACCATCGAATCTCCATACACTGCCACTCTCAAATCTTCCTCACATTCCATGCAAATCCGTAATTTTCCTTAGTTCATTCCTCATACATTTAATATCTTGCCTCATCTTTGCCAACTCTGCTTTCATATCTTGAATTCATTTTTCAGTGTGATTTACACAAATTGCATTTTCACTACCTTGCATGTCCACTGTCTCACTGCTCACCACCAGCTTTCATACCACTTACCGTCGCTAACTCGCCATCATCTACACACACCGCTTTACCACTCAACATCGCTAATTCATTGCCACTTTCACCTGCTGTTGTACTGTTACAGCTCAAGCGCTTAGCCATACATCAACTCCACTTATTCCCATAGTGACATCCATGATCTTTTACCCATTACTGCTTATATTCAACGATATCTCATAAGTAAGCTGCACTTCTTACACACCCAAACTCTCTCTCATCTCTCTTATTTTTTCTCTCCACATAAATATCTTCAATCCCTCCCCAAGCGTGCATACTATATTCCTGGCATCTCACCACTTTTGAAAAATCTATGCCACTTGCATTCGTCTTTCGTGGCATCTTACATTTCATTGCCATTTCCCTCATGCTCAAAGCTGCACACAAGAAACAAAAAATAGAATTTTAAATACAGAATTATAACTACACCAAACACTGCTTACCAATCACAACTATTGTAAAACAATATTTAAAAAAACTATCACTAATTGCCACACACACAATTTCAAATTTTAAACTTATCTTTTCACAGTGATCTCAATGAACATAGCCCCTCTCTCTTCACCACCTAGTGACCAAATCTGATTTTACAATCAGGACAATAATATCAGGATTTTACAATGTTAGTTATGAGGACAGACTGAGAACATACAAACTACAGTTTGGTAAATAATAGATAAAGGGTTGACATAACTGAGGCATTTAAACTGTTGAGAGGTATTTATAGGACTGACACCAGAGAGATTTTTCATATAGTAGAACAAGGGGGGGGGTGAACTAGGACAATGAAGAGTTGTACAAGGAGGTGATGAGCAGGGGAATGAGAAGTGTTTTTTTTTTTTTTTTGCATTGAGGGTGGAACCATGGAATGCAATGTCATAAGGTGATGAATGTGCAGTCAGTGGATGGGTTTAAAATGTGGTATGACAGAGACTGTGCTGTCTAAGATGGGACCTCCACGATGAGTCTTCTGACTCCATGGAGATCCGGAATAATAATAATTAATAAAAGACTGCCTGTTCAAAAAATGTCTACAGGTTTCAAATTCTTTGGACACCACATATTTATAAAAGTCCTATCTGGTCAAGTTAACAGCTTCTTAAAGTTATAAAAACCAGCATTAATGATCACTTTATGCTAACTGCCAATCTTAGTAATCATTATGCAGGATTTAAGTATAAATATTTAGTTTATTTAGATTAGTGTGCTCATGTGAAGTCCTTCAGAGGATAAAATATGCTCAAACAACTGAAGAAATGGTTGGCATTAGGGAGAATGAAAGCAAAAGTGAAAAGTATGAAAGAACAAGAAATTGGGAGTAAAGAAAAGGTATGGAGATTCCATGATAAAAAGTGTACTTAATGAGAATGTGACAAAAGCATGTTTCCTAGGTGCAAAGATCAAAGATATTAGCTAAGCTTTTAGTATGCAGACAGAGAGAGAGAGGGGGGGGAAGGAGGTGAAAGAGTTAAATGTTTTGGAAGGTACGAATGATCTAAAAGGTGATAAGTATGTAATGATAGAAGATATGAAAGAGTTATAGGAAGAAGTGAAAAAGAAGAATGAGAAAGTAAAGACTGTGAGTCTGCTGCCTATATTATAGGACTGAATTGAGATAAAGGGCAATGATTGTCAATGAGAGGATTGTGTAGTAGGATGGTGTTGTGCAGTTTACAGATGTGGAGTGAATTTGATGGATGGACTAGTATATGCCTGACAGATTGTATCTGGATAGTTCTGGAGCTAGATATTTGGAGAAAGTGTTGTTCAGTGAGGGGTTGGCAGGAAAAATCAGGGAAATTAGAAGGGATGAGTCAAGCCCTGATCAACAGCCAAATACAGTTCTCCCATTCAAATCTGAATGGGTTGATAATGACATTATGCAAAACAACTGTGGGGCCCAAGGGGATGTCGAAATGCATGTACGCAAATGCCAGAAGTATCAGAAATGAAAGGACATGAAATGAAATGAAAATTACTAGCATGAGGACCTGCTTGACAGAAGATGATATAGTTACAGGGATAGAATGTAAAGGATATAGTATTTTCAGGGAATAGAGAGAATAGGAAAGGAGGAGGAGGAGTATTACTTATGACAGCTGATGAACTTCAATGACCAAAAATAGAAGCTAAGAAGGATTTTAAGTTGTCCGAGAGAGATGGTTTATTTGAGCTCATGTGGTGTAAAAGAAATACAGGATGTCCAAGAATTAGCTATCTATTTCAGTGAAATGGGACGAATTTTTTTAAAAACTCATGTTTATTGATGTTTATCATGTTTAATATGTGTTATAAATGTAAAAATATCTAAATTATTTCATCATTTTATTTTCATCTCCTTTCAGAACCCTAACCCTAATAATCAATACACAAGAATGCATCTTTCTGGTAACATCCCGTACCAGAAAGATGCATCCCGTATCAAAGAAGTGCGATGTAATGAAATCAGAGAAAGATTTACAAGGAAATTTCACAGAACCAGTCCTACAGACAAAGTGATTCGTGAACCTGTGAACAAATTTAAAAGAACTGGATCCATATGCAACAACGTGGGAAGATAACACTTGAGCAGCAAGATGTGCAGAATTTCTGGATGAGATTGAAAACAGAGATATTTCCATACATGGAAAGTTTCCTCAACACTGAATAAGATATTATCCAATAAACCTCCGTTTTCGATCTGATTCAGAAATTCTGCACACCTTGCTGCTCAATTTGGATAATCCACTTCATTTAGGGCACGCAGTACCTGAATTTGATAAGTTTGACACTGATTGTCAAATGTAAGATTGCCAAATGTAAGATTCTATGAACTGTTGTCTTGGATATGTTGAATCTTCGACTGGCTTCCATGTCCAAAGGCGACTGACTAAGGTAGTTTCTGACCTCTGGAATGTCGAGTATGAGGAAAGATTGAAAAGATGTAATTTGCAGAGTCTAGTGGAGAGAAGGAAGAGGGGAGATATGATAGAGACCTACAAGTTGGTAAGGGGTTGTTATAGGATCAATGGTGGAGAAGTTCTACAGAGAATAGTGGGAGATCAGGGGAGAACCAGAGGTCATACCTGGAAACTGTATAAAGAGGGTGTGAGTAGGGGAGTGAGAGGCAGGTTTTTTTCGTGCAGAGTTGTGAATGATTGGAATGCCTTGCCTGAGAGTGTGGTGTCTGCAAGGAGTTTGAATGTGTTTAAGACCCGGTATGATGAGATGTGTGTGAGATAAAAGGACCTCCTAGATGAGTCTTTGACTCCATGAGGTCTTGTTTAATAATAATAATAATAATAATTTGTATGATCTGGTTAGTGGTGAAATTCAGATTGCAGTTGATGGTGAGGGGCTTTTACAGAAAACAAAAGAATAATTTGGACTGATTTCTTGATTCACCTTGCAATGCACTGTACTAGTTGGATGCTATCATCAAAAAAAAAAAAAAAGCACATTTGTTGGTCTACAACTTTTTTTTTTTTTTTTTCATAAGAACACATTGTCACATACACACAAAACCTCAATGGCTGAGAATGGGAGGTCCTTCACCCTCCTTATATAAAGACCAACTAGCAGGGTAGCATTCTGGGACCTCAAAAAGTCACACAGCATTTCACTCTTCTTCTAATATGAACACATACATAGGAGAGAAGTCATGTTCAGATTATAATAACAGTGAGGACAATTTCACCATCTCTTTGAAAACATTATGAAAAACACATTAAGGATTCACCTTTCATATGGGGGGGGGGGGAATCATTACACAAGGCAGCTAACATGAAAAAAAGTGGATTCTTGTTGGAGATCTAAACAGCACAGTAGAGAATGAATACTAGACACAAAAATGTGTCAGGAAAATTTGGAAGAAACAGCAAAAATAATAATAATTATGGTATCTGCTGGATTTTTGTTCAAGATGGTGACTAGTCATTGCTTAACAGGTTCCAACACAAAATATACACAAATGCACACAAAGAGAAAACACATGAAATAAGAAAAGTCTCACTTATGTTATTGTGGACAGCAATATCATGACATATACAGGGAATTTTGAAATAGGAAGTGATCACCATTTCCTTTTAACTAGGGAAGGGAAAATGAATGTTGTATTGAAAAGAAAAATATATATGAAATTTTTAAAACTAATCAAAGTGGAGCAGCTTTCAGAGATGAACCATAGAAGCAAATATAAGAATATTATTAGGAAAACAGGATGAAAGAGTTTGAAAACAACAATCAAAACTTGAGACTCACTGGCAAACTCAGGAATAAAAAAAAAAAAAAAAAATACAAAATGATTCAGCAATAAAGTGTACTGAAAGTTCCAAGCAAGGAAATCCATGTGTTCTGAGAGAATATAGAGAAAAATGTAAAAGAGCAAAGTGGTTTGTAAAAGTAGTAAAACAAAATTCACATTTTGGTAAAAATACAGAAGACAAATATCAGGAAGGCGGTAAAATGTTCTGGAGACTGTTAAAAATGATTAGAAATGGAAACTGTAAAAAAAATAAGAGATTCAACAATAATGCAATCAGGAATACCTATCAGTACTTGAGATAAAGAATAAAAACCTTGAAATGTGGAAAGCCAGTTGGAGTTCATGATGTTCAATCACAAATACTCAAAAGACAGGATATTTAGTGGGATGTTACTACAACCCAAGAAGCACAGAGGGTGGGGACCAGGAGATGTTTAGATAGTTCAGCTTGGCAAGAGCAAGATGAATGATTGTTATGGGAGATTTTAACTACAGCAGTATAAATTGGGGAGAGGAAGATGCAATAAGGGAAAGGAATTTCTAGAATTCTTGAGGGACAAATGTCTTAGGCCAGATATAATAGAGGGAACAAGAGATTGCAGTTGAAGAGTTTTGGATTTGGTCATAGCATCAGAAGAGTTGATAATAACTGAGATGACATCTCTCCCACCAGTTGGAGAGAGTGACCATGTGGTTTTGACTTGGAAGATGAACACACATGCAGGAGTATCAAAGAGATGGGAACGTACGTGGAATTATAAGGCAGGTGATTATAATAGTCTTAGACATCAACTTGGGGAAGTTTCATGGAGGAAGGAACTGAAAGGCCAGGATATCATTAGTGCTTGGGAAATTGCAGGAATATTTGTTAGCAGCAATAGTAAGCTGTATTCCACAACTGAAGAAGAGGACACAATTCGGAGTAAAGTGGATGACAAACAATATTAAACAAGAACTGTATGTGAAGAAGAAGCTATGGAAGAGATATAAGGAGGCAGGTGAAGAGCAGATGTATGAAGAATATAAGACACAGGCCAGGAGAGTGACTAGTATGGTAAAGAAGGCGAAACTGGAATATGAGAAGAGATTGACCTTAAGATCCAAAGAAAATGCTAGGGAATTGTTTAGCTATGTGGACAGTAGGAGGAGAAATGATTGTGGAAAAATGACATTGTGGGATAAAAAAAGGGAATAGTGTGACTGATCCAGAGGACATAGTGGAATTGTTCAATGAAAACTTTATTGGAGTATTTCATCCTGGAGGAGTCATTTTAATATTAGAGGGATAGGGCAGGTTTGAGGTTTAGAGGTGCAGGAGGAGAGTGTGTTCCAAATACTGAGTACTCTGGATGTCAGTAAAGCTGTGAGACCGGATGGTATTTCACCACGAGGTTTGAGAGAATGTGCTAAAGTACTGACAGCTCCTTTGACCTGGCTTTAAAATGAAAGTCTGGCTATGTGGAAGTGTCTAATTATAGGCCAGTTTGTGTGTCACTAGTAGTTGTTAAGATCTTGGAAAAAATAGTGAGAGACCATATACAGCATTGGGGAGATGAGGGTAATGTTATCTGTGAGAGTCAACATGGATTTGTTAAGGGGCACTCTTGTTTTAGTAACATGCTAGCCTTTTATAATAAAGTTACAAGAACAGTTGATGAGGAAAAAGCATATACTGCCATTTTCTTACACTTAGCAAAGGCATTTGACATGGTGCCACATGATAAGCTGATATTTAAGTGGCAGTACATGGGTTTGGATGTCAGGTTGGTCAACTGGATTCAGGATTGGCTGTCCAATAGATATCAGAGAGTTGTGTATGGTGGGGCAGTTTCAAGAAGGCAGAGGGTTACAAATCGGCTCCCAAAGGGCTCAGTACTGGGTCCTATATTGTTTAACCTTTATATCAATGACATTGTCAGCGGATTGCAGGGGGATATTCAGTTGTTTGCAGATGATGTGAAGATGGGAAGGGTGAATAAGACAGATGGGCAAATGACTGAAGGTATCAGATTAATACAGCAAAACATAAGGTCTTGAGGTTTGGGACACATCGATGGGATGCTGCATACTCTATTGGATGAGCTATACTGGAGGAAGTAGGGGAGATAAGAGATCTTGGGTTGATGATTGATAGAAACCTTAAATTCAGGGGATATATTGCAAAGGTGGTGAAGGTAACACAGAGGATTCCTGCAATAATGAGAAGGATGCTGACCTGCAGAGATAAAAGAGTTATCATTCCATTGTATAAGACCCTGATCAGACCACACTTGGACTACAGATTTGGTTCTCAGATTTGGTCCCCAGGATTTGAAGGGGGTAAATTAACTGTGGAAAGGGTATAAAGGCAGATAACAAAGATGGTTTCAGGACTGTACAATTAACATTGTACAGTCCTGAAACCATCTTAGGGGGGGCCCTGTAATCCCTAGAAAGCATGTCCCCTGGGTGGTGGATAGGGGAGCCCACCATGTGTGTGTGTGTGTGTGTGTGTGTATGGTGGGATGGTCTGAATATACTGAATAAGGACTCATGGGCCATAAGGGGCAATCATCTTGATTGTAAGGGAAGTGGCACTCCCATTGACCCGTGGCTAGATCTATCCTCTCCTTCTTCTACTTTGAGGAAGATCCACTTACTTTAATCTTTTCCTATAAGGCCTTATCAGCCAACTCCTCTTATTTTATGCAACCTTATGCTATTAGAGTACTCGAGGGTCATGGGGTCTTTTCATTTCTGGCCTTACAACTATGCCCTCTCTATAAATCTCATCTCAATGGCTTTAACAGGCCTTTTTTTAAGGCCCACAACCCTCCAAGCATGCTTGGATTTCGTAAACCAAAATACGAGGATAGAATGGTCACCCCTATGCGTCAAGGTATTCCTGGCTGTGTGTTCACAGGGCCAGTTTGCCTGCTTGCAGAATGAAAAATGCCAGATAAACTGGCGGGAAAAAACCCTGCTGTCCACGCCCAAGACCGGCTAACTTGGCAATGGCTGAGGAAGATCCTTCAGCTCCTCACGTTGTCGACAGGAATCAAACCTAGGACACTCCTTCCCCAGCCATATGGTTGTGAAGCGCAAAGCCACTAGGCTAACCACGCAGACCTGCCCTCTCTATAAACCTTACTATAATTCTTCTATAATCTACTCTTTTCCCCTTCAATATACCCTATTCCTCCTAGGGGTTTAAATTCAGAAGAAGGCTAGTTCAGAAGCCTTAAGGTAGCAGCCCTACCACTCAACTATTTCAAAACAACTATTAGTAAAGATTAGAAGTAATTTTAATTACTTCTAATCTTATTATCTAATCTTAATTATCTTAAATTATCTAATCTTAAGATAATTAAGATTAGAAGACTAGATAATAAGATTAGAAGTAATTAAAATTACTTCTAATCTTTTACTAATAGTTGTTTTAATTTTTTACTAATAGTAAATTTCATCTTCTAATCTTTATCTTCTAATTAAGATTAGAAGATAAAATAGAATATAAAAGAATAAGAGCCATAGCTAAAAGAGAAATCAGAAAAA
This sequence comes from Typopeltis vanoorti, assembly GCF_054136105.1. Lineage (NCBI taxonomy): Eukaryota > Metazoa > Arthropoda > Arachnida > Uropygi > Thelyphonidae > Typopeltis > Typopeltis vanoorti. The sequence continues at coordinate 27,914,057 of NC_143556.1, read as the reverse complement.
GACATAGAGAATCAGGGAACAAATTCGTTTCTAATTTAGAACATGATTTATATAAAATAAGACCCAATGTATATAAGATTTTGAAACACTTAAATGCAGATACCAGAGAAAACATAAAATTAAACACCAAATTGAAATTAGAAGAATTTCTAAATTACTACACAGAATTGTGGACAGACAAATATTTTAAAAAAGACAACTGGCAAACAATTAACGAAAATGAAAAGGAAATAACTAAAGAAGAATTAGAAATCAGCCTGAAAAAAACAAGAAACGGAAAATCACCTCGAGAAGATAAGCTAGGTTCAGAACTATAAAAATACGCAAAAACAAGATTCAAAGAAAGACTTTTATTATTTTTAAATAAAATTTATTCAACTGGTATCCCCCCAATAGAATGGAAAAAAGCAATTCTGATTCCTATCTTTAAAAAAGGTAATAGAGATGACCCTAAAAACTATAGAGGTATCAGTATACTAAATTCCTTTTACAAAATATATAGCAGAATCTTAAATAGCAAACTAATGAAATATTCTGAAAACTTTATTTTAGAAGTACAGAATGGATTTAGAAAAGGACGATCATGTACAGACCCGGCCTTTTGCCTAAAATTAATAATAGAGAAAAGAAGAGAATACAATTTAGAAACACATATTGCATTTATTGACTTTGAAAAAGTATTTGACAAAATTAAAAGAAAGAAAAATACCAAATAATATCCTAAAAGCTATCACAAGTATATATGAAAATAATCAAATACAAATAAGATTAAATCACGTGCTATCATATACAAGAGAGATAAACCAAGGGGTCTGACAGGGATGTCCCCTCTCAGCAACTCTTTCTAATATTTACTTAAATGAAATAATAATAAAATAGAATAAAAATTTACATCAAGGAATTAAACTTTCTCCTACAGTGAACTTAAACACTCTCCTCTCTGCCGACGACCAAATAATAATTACAAATTCTGAAGATAACTTATAGAAAGCTATCTTAGATCTAAATGAGATAGCCAAAGATTATGGTATGATAATATCAACAGAAAAATCAAAAACTATGGCCTTTAAAGGACAAGATCCAACAAGATCTAAAATAGTAATAAATAACAAGATCTTAGAACAGGTGAATTCATTTAACTACCTAGGATGTATGATCACATATGAAAATGAAAAAAAGATAAAATCCAAAAAATTGAAAAATATTTTAAAATAACAGGTTTAATTAACTCTATATTTAAATAAACCAAGTTCAAAAACAAACCAGACTAAAAGTATAAAATAAATTAGCCTTACCAGTCTTATTATATGGAAGTGAAATCTCAACAATAAAACAAAAAGACAAACGAAGATCAATAACAGCAGAAATGAAGTTTGTGAGAAAACTGCAAAGTATACTCTATTTGATCACAAAAGAAACGAAGAAATTATGAAAGAATTAAACCAAGAATCAGTAATAGAAAAAATTAAAAAATATGCACATAAATGGATGGAACATGTTCAAAGAATGAAAATAGAAAGATTACCAAAACAAGACTTAAAGTACAAGCCATTAGGAAAAAGAAAACCAGGACTTCCTCTTAAAAGATTCAACGACGATCTCTAAGGCCGGAAAAGGCCACACTAGGCCTAAATCGTTGATATGCATGATGATGATGATGATGACAATGTTAATTATGAGGATCGGCTGAAAGAATGTGGACTGCAGAGTTTGGTGGATAGAAGAAGGAGAGGTGATTGAGACTTTTAAACTGTTGAGAGGTGGTTACAGGGTTGACACTGGGGAGTTCTTTCGCTTGGTTGAACAGCAAGGAATGATGACAAGGGGCCATCCCTGGAAGTTACCAAAGGAAACTGTGAGCAAGAGGGCGAGGAGGAGTTTCTTTGCATGGAGGGTGGTTGAACTATGGAATTCATTGTCTGATAGAGTGGTGAGAGCACGAACGGTCAATGAGTTTAAGGAGTGGTATGATAGACTTTGTGTTTCCTAGAAGGGACCTCCCACGATGAGTCTTGCTAGACTTTGTGTTTCCTAGGAAGGACCTCCCGCGATGAGTCTTTTGACTCCATGGAGGTCTGAAGAATAATAATAATAATAATAAAAATTTGGAGGTGAAATTTTTTTTGCACTACACTGTATAATCCAAAAAGCATAATCAGAAGATCAAATTTCAGATGACCAGAGTAGAGCTCTAACATGACCATTTATACAAGGGAAATAAACTGAATATGAGAATTACAGAGGAATTTTACTATGAGAGTTTGAAGTAAGATTTATTATTATTATTATTATTCATGACACCTCCAAGGAGTCCAAAGACTCATCGCGGGAGGACGCCCACTATACAGCTGTCTCCACCACTACATCGAACCTCTACTACCAATCAACGCCACCTACCGCCCACCACAACTAGTATTTTTTGTCTGTAAATTGCGTGTGTTCTGAAGGGCTGATTTGTCTGTATACGGGATGAAAAACCTGAGTTTCCAGGAGAAAAAACCCTGCTACCTCCATATGAAATCGGATGACTCACCTTCGATTGAAAAAGTCCAAATAAAGATTCCTCCCGTCACAACGAGAATCGAACTTAGGCCTATTCCAATCGAGGGTGCAATGAACTGTCATTCTTCCGACTGTGGTCCGAATAAAGATTCCTCCTGTCACGACGAGAATCGAACTTAGGCCTATTCCAATCAAAGGGCGCAATGAACTGTCATTCTTCCGAATGTGCTACGAAGCCGCTTTTTTTTTTTTTGCAAGCATACCTGAGAAAAGGCTAATAAAAGCTATAAAAGAGAAACATGAGCTAGATTCAGACCAAACAGAGATTGTTAGGATCAGATTTTCACTTTAAAACTGTTTGTTTTAAAGAATTACATGGTTCCAGGAGAAAAGCTGTTCAAACGCTACAATTATATGATGCAATCATTACATTATATCAAGCATTACATAGTCTATACTTAAGTTATAAGTCTGCAGTTAAATTTGAAAGCAATAAAGGATAAAAAGATGGTTTGTGTAAAATCAGGTTTAGGAAAATATGCAAACTATCTCCAATGTTATCTATATAGATCACATGAAGAAAGAAAGTGGCTATGAAAAAAATTTGATATGTTAATTTTACTTCATTATTTTATGCAGATGTTTTAGTTCATTGTTTTATGCTCCATATAGAGTAGGGAGTGTGGAAGGCTTGAATGATTGTGAAGTTTTTGGAGATTGTCTTGATTAGGAGGATGAATGGTGAGCAAGAGTGGCTAACTTCCAGAGAGAGAGAGAGAGAGAGAGAGAGAGAGAGAGAGAGAGAGAGAGAGAGAGAGAGAGAGAGAGAGAGAGATGAGCTGAAAGAGGAGGTGGAATGTCTTGGGAATGAGATGAGAAATATGAAAGATGAGCTTAGGCATATGGAAGTGATGAATGCAAGGCAAATCAGTGTAGGAGTGAGAGAGAGTTATGGGAATGATAGAAAAGGAGAGAATTAGAAACAGTAAAAGAGAGGGAATGAGAGAGAGAGAGAGAGAGTTCTGGGAATGATAGAAGTGGAGAGAATGGAAACAGTCAGAGAGAGGCAGTGAGAAGAATGCAAGAGAGTGCTAGAACCAGGGATAGAGTGATGCCAGGACAACAGGTAAGTAGGGAAACACAGAGAGAAAGGGTTAGAGGATAGAGAGAGTGAGGGATACAGGTGAGCAATCAAGGAATAGAGTGGTAAGAGGTCTGATGTATGGAGACTCGATGATCTGTGGTGTGCAAGATAGGATGCCAGAGGAGTGTTTGCCTGGAGAAACAATAGAAAGTGTGGCTATGGCAATTAAGACGGGTGAAAGGGTGGATGAGATGATTGTGATAGTGGGCACAAATGATTTGAAAGGCAGTGTAAATTAAATGGCAAGAGAGCTGAGATTCATGCTTGAGGTTGTACAAAAGAAAACACACAGAGGGAAAGATAGTGTGTGTGTTACCCAGATATGATAATGACGAGATGAACAGAAGAGCAATAATAATGAATTGCATCATGGCCATAATGTGTCAGAAGAGAGGATTAGAATATGTGGATGCTTGGAGGGCACCTGAGGACAGAAAGGAACTGCATGCGAGAGATCTTTTGCATTTGAATGAGGAAGGACGTAGGCATTTGGAGAGATTGCTATTTTCTGAATGAGTAAGTGTGTCAATGCAGGGAAACTAGAATTCCCAGGGTGGATGGTAGCAGGGGTGGTCTTTTGTGGGTGCTTGGGGGAAAGGGGAGACGACATCAGGTAACACTCAGTAAAGTGGAGCCTGGAGGGGATAAAGATAGGTATAGAAGCAGTGGCATTTTTATGCTTTATACTAATGCCAGGAGTATCCGGAATAAACGAGATGAATTAGTGGCACTGATAGCATCAGCCTGGCCAAAGATTATTGGGATCTCTGAGACGTAGTTGATGGAAGATGATATAATAACAGGAATAGAAGTAGCAGGGTACAGCATTTTTTGGCAGCAATTTGAAGCAGATAAATTAACTGTGGAAAGGGTACAGAGGCAGATAACAAAGATGGTTTCAGGACTGTACAATGTTAGTTATGAGGATCGGCTGAGAGACAGTGGACTACAGAGTTTGGTAGATAGAAGGAGAAGTTATATGATTGAGACTTTTAAATTGTTGATTACAGGGTTGACATTGGGGAGTTCTTTCACTTGGTAGAACAGTACAAAGGAGTGATGACAAGGGACCATCCTTGGAAGTTACAAAAGGAAGCTGTGAGCATAAAGGTGATGAGAGATTTCTTTGCATGGAGGGTGGCTGAACCATGGAATGCATTACCTGATAGCGGTGAGAGCAAGAACAATGAATGAGTTCAAGGAGTGGTATGATAGACTTTGCATTTCCTAGGAAGAACCTCCCACGATGAGACTTTAGACTCCACAGAGGCCTGAATAATAATAATACATTTCAAGTGAACAAGATTCCTTAAACTGAATGAGAGCTATATAACAAATATAGCATGAAAATTTGAAATCAAAAAACCAAACTATTAAAAACATGCAGGGACACACAAAATTTCAACTGAGTTTTCAATGGAGAACCTATAGAACGAGTAAAATAATTCAGCTATTATAAGCACAATTTTTAATAAGATGGCAAATTAACAAACATCTGCCTCTTTATTAAAACAAAAGCTGGTATGGTGGAGAGCCAGTTGGAGAAATTTATACTGAATAAGAACATCCTTTAGCATCCCAAAACACCAATGCCATGACCTTTCCTGCTGATGGAAAACCGGCTTCTGTCCACTGTTTTCACTGCTATTTGGATTCTGGTATAATGGTGAATCTAAGTCTCATCTATAGTAATAAACTGATGCACAAAATCAGTTTTATTCTTGTTAAAATGCTCAAAGCACTGTTCAAAGATTTTCGTGTGAGTGCATTTTTGATTTGCTGTGAGCAAGCGTGGCATCCATCTTGTGCAAAGCTTTTTCATTTGCAATTGTTCATGCAAAATATTATTATTATTATTCAGCCCTCCATGGAGTCAAAAGACTCATCATGGGAGGTGCTTCCTAAGAACATAAAGTCTGTCAAGACTCATCGAGGGGAGGCCCCCCCCCCTAAGAAACACAAAGTCTATCATACCACTCCTTAAACTCATTGACCAAATGTACAAGATTCTTTAAACTGAATGAGAGCTATAACAAATATAGCATGAAAATTTGAAATCAAAAACCAAACCATTAAAAACAGGCAGGGACACATAAAATTTCACCTGAATTTTCAATGGAGAACCTATAAAACAAGTAAAATAATTCAGCTATTATAAGCACAATTTTTAATAAGATAGCAAATTAACAAACATCTGCCATCTTTATTAAAACAAAAGCTGGTATGGTGGAGAGCCGTTCTTTTGAAATGCCTATAGTCTCAGCAATTTCATGCACATTGACTCACCAGTCATCCAATACTATATTTTGCACTTGATCAATGATTTCTGGTGTTGTTACACATTTTGGACATCCTTCACGTGGATTATCTTCAAGGCTGGTACAGCCATGTTTAAACTAGGCAGTCCATTTCTTAATTGTCAAAAATGAAGGAGTTGAGAGTCCATAAACTTTTATAAACTTTGAATGAATTTCTTTTGGTGCTAAACCTTCTTTTACCAAGAATTTTATAACCACACAATACTCAATTTTATCCATTATATAGAGAACACTTTTGCTTCAGACACCTATATAAAACAAACTACTTAATAGAATGACTTGCAATTTCACATGGGTACTTATGAGAGATGTACCAACTTAGTAATATGAAGCTAAAATTCTTTCCCGTTTTTCCGTAATTGATGATCAAATAAATAAACTCTCAAGTACTTTTATACACATGATACTTTTACACAGCCTTTAATTCTTTAAGGATTATTTTTGATGGTACAAAAAGTTGATTCAACAAGTCCAGTAACTACTTTTTTATCCTTCATGTTTTCCTCTAATCTCTGCTCTTCTCTCACAACAGAAAACATTTCTTCTAAAACAATAGCTTTTTCTTTTCTTTGAAGGTTTATTAGAATTCATTCTGTTGGGTGTGCTTAGTATAGGAAAAAAAAAAAAAAAAAAAACATAGAGACCGGTAAATTAAAATCTGAAGATAAGCAATGTAGAAACATGACGGCTGGGGTGTCGCCCGGTTAACCAAGGCCCCCATTGTTTTCGCCAGGGAACCAGGGAGAACAGCGAAAAGTCGGCTATGGGAACAAATCTGAAAACTAGCCCCAACTCAACATCACCAGGGTTAAAGATCGGTACTATCAATGTAAGAAGCCTGAATGGCAAAGAAATGGAGCTAGCTGAGGAATTAGATAAGTAGATCTAATTCCAGATCGACATAATAGGGGTAACCGAAACAAAAAAGACCAAAACTGGTGAGATCTTTCTGAGCAATAAATACAAAATGTTATATTCAGGCAATGACAATCAAGGAAAAGACGGCATAGCCATAGTATTCAACACAAAATACGAGGCTAATCTTGAATGGCAGTCAGTCTCAAGTAGAGTAATGTGGGCAAATATGAGAATGGGGAACTGGACAATGAGACTTCCCACAGAAGATTCTACTAAGGTAGAAGTGGAGGAATTTTTTGAGGTTTTAGAAAAACCAACTGACACAATGAAAAAGGAAAAGTTGGTCCTTGTTGGGGATCTAAATAGCAGAGTAGGATCTAAATAGCATTGTCAGACATACAAAAATATTTTGGTAAAATTTGGAGAAGAGAGCAAAGCTAATAATAATGGCAAATATCTGTTGGATTTCTGCTCAGCACATGGACTGGTTATTGCTAACACCATGTTCCAACATAAAAATGTGCACAAATTCAAATGGAGAGAAGAGGCTAGGAATAAGAAAAGTCTCATTGACTATGTTATTGTTGATAGTGATGTTTTCTCCCTGGTGCAGGACACCAGAGTATACAGAGGATTTGAAATTGGAAGTGATCACTATTTAGTCTTGAGCAGGATAAAATTGAATTTCATATTGAAAAGAATAACACGTAAGAAAGTTTTAAAGCGAATAAAAGTTGAGCAGCTCTCAGATGTGAACTGTAGACTAAAATACACAAAGATTATTGAATAAAAAATGAAAGAGTTTGAGAACAGGAATCAAACCTTGGAGATTCAGTGGCAAACTCTGAAGAAAACATTGATTGATTCTGCCAGAGAGGCATGTGGTGAGGTTGTCTGCAAGGATAAAAAAATCAGAACTCCCTGGTGGACACAGGAAGTTAAAGAGGCAGTAAAGGAAAAGAAGAAAGCATATCAAAAGTTCCTGTCCAATAAGTCAGCTTGTGCTCTTAAAGAATCCAGAGACAAATGCAAGAATGCTAAACACTGTGTAAAACTAGCTAAACAAAAGTCATGAGAGGACTTTGGCAAGAAAATAGAAAATAAATATCAAGAAGGTGGCAAAATATTCTGGAGGTTGTTGAAGAAGCTTAGGAAAGGAGGAAAGAGTGTTGTAAAAGGAGTTAGAGATGATAAAGGTGACATGAAAACTGGTGAAAAAGATATCCTTGAAGTATGGATTAATTACTTTGAAAAACTGCTAATGAAACAAGCAGTGATGACAGCACAGTGGTAAAAAACACTGACCAGGCATGCAGTCAGGAATACATATCCATACTTGAAGTAGAAAAAACCATCAAAGGCTTGAAATGTGGAAAGGCTGCTGGAGTAGATGATATTCGACCAGAAATGCTGAAGTATGGTGGTATAAGAGTCTTACAGTGGCTGCGCTGCATAGTTCAGAAAGCCTGAACAGAGGGGAAAATTCCCAATGATTGGAGTAGAGCTCTCATGGTACCCATATATAAAAAGGGAAATAAAACTGAATGTGAGAATTATAGAGGTATTTCCCTACTGAGTGTTCTGGCAAGATCTATGCAAGCATACTTGAGAAACGGTTGAGAAGAATATAACAAAGATCTGTATTTAAGTTTTGCCAATTTGGAAAAGGCATATGACAAGGTGCCAAGAGAGAAGCTATTCAATACACTACAGTTATATAGTGTCAATGGGAAGGAAAGTGGTATCAAGCAATACTTAGTCTTTATTTGAGTTGTAAGTCAACAGTTAGAATTGAAGGAAGTACAGGAAGATGGTTTAATGTTAAATCTGGTGTGAGACAAGGATGTACATTATCCCCTCTGTTATTCATTATCTATATGGATCACATTATGAAGGAGAGTGGCATTAAACATGATATCAAAATTGGAGATGTTAATCTCAGCTCTTTGCTTTATCCGGATGATGTTATACTTCTAAATAAATCCACTACAAGATTGCAAGATTCCCTGACTAAATTGAATAGCTGTTGCAATAGATATGGAATGAAGGTCAGCAATAAAAAGACAAAGACAATGAAAATAGGCAGAATCATTGAAAATGAAATTGAAAATGTTTTTTAAGTTGTTAAGATCTTGGAGAAAGTAGTGAGGGACCGTATACAGCATTGGACAGATGAGGGTAATGTTATCTGTGAAAATCAACATGGATTTGTGAAAGGATGCTCTTGTTTTAGCAATATGCTAGCCTTTTATAATAAAGTTTCAAGAACATTAGATGAGGGAAAGGCATATACTGCAATTTTCTTAGACTTGGCGAAGGCATTTGACAGGGTGCCACATGATAAGCTGATATCTAAGTTGCAGCACATGGGTCTGGATGTTGGATTGGTCAACTGGATTCAGGATTGGCTGTCTGATAGGTATCAGAGAGTTGTGCATGGTGGAGCAGTTTCCAGGAGGCAGAGGGTTACAAGTGGGGTCCCACAGGGCTCAGTACTAGGACCTATATTGTTTAACCTTTATATCAATGACATAGCCAGTGAATTGCAGGGGGATATTCAGTTGTTTGCGGATGATGCGAAGCTGGGAAGGATTATTAGTAATAGTGCAGATGTGGTAGCCCTGCAAGAGGATTTAAATAAGCTAGATAGATGGGCAAATGAATGGGGATTTCAGTTTAATGCAGCAAAATGTAAGGTCTTGAGGTTTGGGAAACATCGATGGGATGCTGCATACTCTATGGGAGGAGTTATATTGGAGGAAGTAGGGGAGACAAGAGATCTAGGGTTGATGATTGATAGAAACCTGAAGTTTAGGGGACATATTGCAAAGGTGGTGAAGGTAACACAGAGGATTGCTGCTATTATGAGAAGGACACTGACCTGCAGAGATAAGAGGGTTATCATTCCGTTGTATAAGTCTCTGATCAGACCACACTTGGACTATTGTTCTCAGATTTGGTCCCCAGGATTTGAAGGGGATAAATTAACTGTGGAAAGGATACAAAGACGGATGACAAAGATGGTTTCAGGACTGTACAAGGATAGTTATGAGGATCGGCTGAGAGAATGTGGACTGCAGAGTTTGGTGGATAGCAGAAGGAGAGGTGATATGATTGAGACTTTTAAACTGTTGAGAGGTGGTTACAGGGTTGACACTGGGGAGTTCTTTCGCTTGGTTGAACAGTGGGAAGGAGTGATGACAAGAGGCCATCCCTGGAAGTTACGAAAGGAAACTGTGAGCAAGAGGGTAAGGAGTGGTTTCTTTGTGTGGAGGGTGGTTGAGCCGTGGAATGCATTGCCTGGTGGAGTGGTGGGAGCGAGAACGGTCAGTGAGTTTAAAGAGTGGTATGATAGACTTTGTGTTTCTCAGGGGGGGACCTCCCCTCGATGAGTCTTGACAGACTTTATATCTTAGGAAGGACCTCCCTCAATGAGTCTTTTGACTCCTTGGAGGCCTGAATAATAATAATAATAATAATAATGTCAACTGTGTTGTGAATGGAGAACCTGTGGAACAAGTAAAACATTTCAGCTACTTAGGCACGATTTTTACTGAAGATGGTAAATTAAATATAGAAATAGACAACAGAATCAGCAAAGCTGGTATGGTGGGAAGTCAATTGAATAAATTAATTCATATGGAATAAGAGAGAAATTAGTTGGAACACTAAATTAACTGTATACAAGACAGTGTTCAAACCCGTTTTAACTTATGGTCAGAAATAAAACACTTGACCAAAGACTAGAGACCGCAGATATGAGAGTCCTGAGAAAGATTATAGGCGTGAACAGAAGGCATCAATGGCAATATCATATTAAAAACGAGGATATTAGGAAACAACTTGACATTCTCGGCATCCAGGAATGCATTAGCAGAGCTAATCTCAGGTGGTATGGTCACTTGAACAGAATGGGCGAAGAAAGATTAGTGTTCTCTGCCAGGTTGGCAGCAAAACAACCCAGAGGAAGACCAAGATATAGGTGGATTGATACAGTACAAAGTGCCTTAGACAATAGAAATATAAAATCTGATAATGTTGGAATCTTGACAAGTAACAGACTGATCTGGAGGAAAATTGTAGATAGGAAGTTAGTAATGATATAATTTTTGCATGTACACCCCTTGTGGGTACATGGCAGGAATTTGATGATGATGATGAGAAACAGTTTCAACCATAGTGAAAATTAAATATTAGCTGCCGTAGCGCAATTAGAAGAACAGCGGAACATTGCGTCCTTCGATTGGAAAAGACCTGGGTTCAATTCTTGTCGTGATGAGAGGAATCCTTATATGGGCTTTTTCACTTGAAGGTGAGTTATAAACTCAGTTTTTCATCCTGTGTACAGACAAGTCAACCTTCAGAACACATGCAATTTACAGACCAAAAATACTGTTGATGGTGATGACAGAATAGATGGCATTGATGGTAGTAGTGTCATGGTTGGAGAATTAAGTAGTAGTGGAGAGGATGAGATGTATTAGCAAAGTAGAGTAGTGTGCCCTCCCACAAGGAGTCCTTGGACTCCCTGGAGGTGTCACATAATTATAATAATAATAATGAATCAATAATGTAAGAAAAACCAATAATGTAAAGGTATTCACATAAACAAATTTCCACATACACAGAACCAGCATGTGCCATTCCAAATGGAAAAAAAAATCAGAAAAAATAGCAGTAACACAAAATCATGCAAGTCAAATGATTGAGACATTCCTGTACATAAAGTATTATTTGTTTACAATGTTCGATGTAATATCATACTTCATGAATGAATGAAATATGATATATGATAATATTTCATATATATTGATGAAATATGATAATTCCTTCTTATTTCTATAAGTGTTTTGTCATCGTTAATAGGCAAGTTATCATAGCAAAGTGGTAAGATGTATGCTTTTATTTTCAAATTTTTTTTTTTAATATTGATCCTATACATGAGATATTGAGAGACTTATATGCACATCATGACGAGTGCAGATGAGAATTGAGATAGAAGTTTATTGATGTTTTTTTTTTTTAAGAAGAGTTTGGAAATACTTCTTGAGGAAGGCTGTTCCAGAGAACAGAGGTGGACAGAATAAAAGAGGATGAATAGAAGCAGGTTCAGTGTGTTTGCAGTTGTACAGTAAAGGGGTGCCAGGCAGCTGCAGCTCTTGTATTAACGTGTGAAACAGAAAGTAGAGGAATGATGGTTGTCAATTCACCGGAGCAGTGACCACATGGAAGTACGTGTAGAATAAACACAGTGATGAAACACTGCATCTGTGAAATAGAAGATGAATGAATCTGCAAGAGGGATCTATGAGACTGCAATACAAACCACACAGTATTCTAAGCATGAGAAGATTTGGGATTTGTATATAGTTGAGAGTTGGTTGGGTGTAAAATAGTCTCATGAACAAAAGAGAATGGCTAGTTTTTTGGAGAGGAGGCTACTGATGTGATGTGTTTATAACAGGAGAGACTAGTGATAAATGTTAGTGCGAGCAGAGTGAGATCCGATCTTGTCTGGTGATGTGTATATTACTGAGGGTAAGGGTAGGTGAGCTGATATCTCTTTTGAGAGAGAAAAGAGGCAAGACTGCTTCGGTGTTATTGAACATGGCAAGATTATCCTCGCCTCACTGAAGGATAGTACATAGATCAATGCTTAGGGCACTAGTTTTAGATGTGATGTGATCTTGTAGCCTGGGATGTATGAATACTACAGTGTTTGTCAAATGAGTAAAGAGTACCATCAACTGTAAAGCTGTGATAGGATTAGTGGTGATTATGAGTAGGTCATTTCTGTATAAGAGAAAGAGAGCATGTGATAGGACAGAGCCTTCAGGCACTTCTGCAGCAATTGGGTAACCAGAGAGAAATCTGGCTACCCAATTACAAAAGGTAGCAGGGAGATGAAAGGATGACAATTTGCTTAGCAGGCCTCAATGCCACACACACACACACACACACACACACACACAGGCTAAGCATTGCCAATATCAAAGTCAACAGCACAAGTTTCTCTAAAACTTTCCATGGCACGTGTCCAGTGTTAGGTGATGTAAGCTATGAGATCAGCTCTGGATCTTGAATGGTGGAATCTGTACTGGTGGGTTACTGATTAATTCATGGGCCTCTGAAGTAGTGGAGGAGTTGGTTATTGATGACTTTCAACATTATTTTGAAGAGACAAAGATGATGGCAATTGGTCGGTAGTTGGAAGGCAGACTTCCATTGCCCTTTTTTTTTTGGAATAGGATGGATATGAAACTGCTTCCATGCATTAGGATATGTACCAAACATGTATAATAAATTGTAGAGATGATGCTGGACAAGCATTAGCTCTGGAGTAGAATGTCTGAGAACAGTTGGAGAGACCAGGACCAGAAGACTTTTTAGTATCCAAGTTATTTAGTATTTTCTGATGTCTTTTGTCAAAAAACTACAGGAGGCATACAGTGCTTGGATTTCTGTATGGTAGCATATGATTTTCAAAAAGATCAGAGAACTAACAGGAAAGTTTAGTGCCAAGGTGACAATATTGAAAAGTAAACACAAAGGATATCTTACAGAAGCTGCAGACATCAAAGAAAGATGGAAAGAGTATACAGAAGACCTTTACAGAAAGGACTCCAAAATTACTGAGAAATTTGAAGAGCAGAATTATACACAGGAACCAGTACCAGTGGAGAGCGAAGTGAGGTGGACACAGCACCAGATATCCAGTAAGAAAGCACCAGGAGGAGATGGAATATGCATTGAGCTACTCAAAGCCCTGGGAGAAGAGGCAGTTAAAGTTTTAACAGCTCTATGTCAGCAAATTTGGATCACAACTACATGGCCTAGAGAATGGAAAAAATCAGTTTATATACCTTTATTGAAGAAAGGTGATGCAAGAGAGTGCGAAAATTACAGAACTATAGCATTGATTTCTCATGCAAGTAAAGTCTTACTTAAGATCATTCAGAAAAGATTGGAACCATTCATGAAGAGAGAAATGCCAGATGAACAGGCAGGATTTTGAAAAGGCAGAGGAACAAGAGATCAAATTGCCAATGTGAGATGGATAACAGAAAGAGCACAGGAATATCACAAGAATGTCTACCTTTGTTTCCTTGACTATAGCAAGGCTTCTGACTCTGTAGATCATGTGAAACTGTGGAATGTGTTAAGAACAATGGGAGTCCCAGAGCATTTCATTATCCTTCTGAGGAATCTTTATTATGAACAAGAAGCTACTGTCCGAACAGATCATGGAGAAACTGAGTATTTCACAATAGGTAAAGGGGTGCGACAAAGATGTATTTTATCTCCATACCTGATTAACTTGTACAGCGAATATTTAAGAATGGCAGGACTGGAGGAGTCTTCATTTGGAATTAAAATTGGTGGAAAAAATATTAATAATTTGAGGTATGCAGATGATACCACCTTGCTAGCAGAATGCAAAGAAGATCTGAAGGAACTTATTATGAAAGTTAAAGAAGAAAGTGCTAAATATGGTCTTAAACTTAACTTCAAAAAGACAAAAGTTATGGCAACATGTGAACTTAATGATTTTGAAGCAGATGGGGAGAAAATGGTAGCAGTTAACAATTTTGTGTTCCTAGGATCTCGAATTGATAAAGATGGTTATTGTACCGAAGTTAGAAGAAGATTATTACTCAGAAAAAACAGCAATGACAAATTTAAGCAAGATCTTTAAAGATAAAGATATTAGCCTCACAACAAAAATCAGAATCGTGAAAGCATAGATACAGGGTGTTCGGGATAAATTTGACATATTTATAATTAATTATATTTTTCCGTAAGTTACATGTATTAACACACACTTCTCTTCATTTAAAAGTTTGGACCCTTCTTCATTCATATACAAGATGTCAGAAAGGATGGATAGCTGGAACCCACCTGAATCATGGAAGAGAATAACTTGTATCATGATGATTCGTGCCCGCCATCAAAATAAGGATATTACGACTGCTGCCCAATGCTCCCTGAATACAGTAAAAACAATCAGGCATGAACTAGAGACTTGCAATGGTGACTACGAGGATGTAGCAAGAAGAAAGATCCCTAGCAGACGATCTGATTGCGTTCGTACAGCAGAATTCCTCGCAAATCTGCAGGAACAGGTGTTGAAGAACCCTGGCATTGGAATTCGGGCTTTGTTCGTGGAGTTGCTAACTGTAGTCAAGCCCTGGATAACAAGGGTAGCCAATGGTAGGCTGTATGTATGGCAGCAGGATTCGGCCCCTTGCCACACCTCTGGGAAAAGTCAAAAATGGTTGTCTGAAAATTTCTACGACTTCACCAGTCCAAATGTTTGGCCTCCAAACTCCCCAGACCTTAACCCCATGGATTATTTTGTATGGGGCGCAGTTGAAAAAGACACCAATCGCACTTCCAGTAATACAAAAGCCCAGTTAATGGATAAAATTAAAACCGTTTTTGCGGCCCTTCCCAGGGAGACTGTAGCATCAGCTTGTTCGAGGTTCCGAAGCAGAATTGAAGCTGTGATCGATGCTAATGGTGGTTATTTTGAGTAAATCTTGTTGATAGTATTGTAATTAACTCTGCCTGTAATGTTTTTTTGTCAATTCATTAAATTTAATAGATACAAAGAAGATTTTCTTTTTCCTTACGAAACTGTCAAATTTATCCCGAACACCCTGTATTCCCTGTGGTGCTGTATGGATGTGAAAGTTGGACCCCTGAGAAAAAGTGAAAGAAGGAAGATAGATGCATCTGAATTAGGTTTGGAGAGACGCTTGCTAAGAATACCATGGACTGCAAAGCAAACCAATAAATCAGTGACAGACAGAATAAATCATCAAGATCATCAAGCAAAAATTGTCATACTTCGGACATGTGAGCAAATGACAGTCTGGAGAAGATGATGCTTGCTAAAGCTGATGGAAGCAGGAGAAGAGGAAGACCAAGAATTAGATGGGTGGATGGAGTTAAAGAAGCAACTGGAGTGCACTTGGGTGTTATGAAAGACATGGTCAGAGACAGATCGGAATGAAGAGTGTATGTTCATGGAGTTGCCAGGAGTCGGAAATGACTCGATGGATCATAACACACAGCATATGATTTTGTCTTGGTTAGTTATGCAGGAATAAGTTACTAGAAGTTTAATACACACATGAACATTAAAATAATATAACTCTTAAATAAAATAACAGCTTCACACGTGTAAGAGAAAACTAAATGTAATTTATTACTCCTATATATTTTGCTCAACATATCATGAGCTTCTTTCAATCAGAAGACAGAAGTGGTAACAACATTTAAATACTGAATTCAAGAATGAGTTATACATCATGCACATAAAATCATGTGCCTAGGTCGCAGCTGCACATTAGAAGGAAACTATCAGAGCTCAACTAATTAATTAAAAAATTATAAACAATTAACAGCAATAATTTCCCAAAACTTACAGATGGGCATACAGTCTATCTGATTAAGATTAGGATGGCAATATAGATCTTCACACAATTCAAAAAATAGATGATCAAATTTTAATCTAATGTAGTGTTGCATGTGGCAAAAAGAATCGTGAAGTAATCTCTTTCCTACTATTATGATTAAACAAGAGTTTAATCATAGTTCATCATTAAAATGAATTAAGTACTTCAGTGTATAGTAGCAGCTGGAAATTTGGCAATTGTCACAATTTGTTACATTGTGGCCCAGTGAATTCCACTACATGTTGATTTCACTTACAGAACATAACAGTATAACATGGAATAGTATATACTATACTAAATATATGTATGCTGTATTAGAATTATTTAATTAAACCTATATTGTATATTACTGTATGCATGTACAAGTCTCATTTTTATCACATATACAAATCCATAAATATTTTTGTAAATATGAACATCAAAATATGAAGCTTAACACTAAATCAGAAATTAACACTCACTACAGATCTATATAAGAATATATGTCTCAGTCCTGAATTTGCACCTTCAACTATTCCTTATAAACACTGAATCAAGAAGGTATATTGCAAAGGTAGCCCAAAACAGCACATCAGATTATGTGGTTGCAGAAGAACAGTAACAAGCAGGGATACAGAAGTTATCATTCCCCTTTATAAGGCTGTAATAAGACCACATGTGGACTACTGCATATAGAACTGTTCATCAGGATTTCATAGGGATGAAGAAGTGGTGAAAGAGGATACAGAAACAAGTGACAGAGGTTGTGGTAGATCTATGGAATTCCCTATCAGAATGATTGAAGGTCCGTGGTATTCAAAAACCAGTTGATAGATAAAAAAGATATATGATAGAAGCGAGTTATTAAAGGGATTTTATAGGACACCCATAATGCTTAGTTTCCCATAATGAGTTAGTATCCCATCCTTGACTTAGTATCCCATAATGCTTAGTTTCCCATAATGAGTTAGTATCCCATCCTTGACTTAGTATCCCATAATGCAAAGCATTATGAGATACTAAGGCAAGTGATGTGAAGTGATTAGCCTCTATATACGAGTTACCCAGTTGTGAAGTTACTTCACGTGCAAACTTTGTTTGCTTACACTTGGATATTAAACTAAGAATATAACTATATTTTAGTAATAAGGTGTGACACCTTTTGGCTGCATGTATATGGAAATATAACTTCTACATTACTTCAACCTTGGTATCACTTTTGGGTCTGGCTCCCACTGATGAGACCTCAATAAAGGTCGAAACTGGTCTGGATAGTGACCCTCACCATAATGCATAGCATTATACATGTCTGTAAGGATATGTGCTTTGCATTATGGGATACTAAGGTAAGTGATTGTGAAGTCATTAGCCTCTATATACAAGTTGCCCAGTCAGGAAGTTACTTCATGCACAAACTTTGTTTGCATACACTTGGATAAAGGATTAAACCAAGAATATAATTTCTTGGCATCTTTAATTTATAGTATAACCAAGTGGAAAAGCTTTCAACAACACTGAAGACTTTCCTCGATACATGGCAGGAAGAGAGAGAGAAAGAGAGAATGAGGGGAGTCACGCATTGTATAAGAGTATGGTTAACAAGAGTGTTAGGACTAGATTTTTTTTTTATTAGTGAATGGATTGCCAGAGGTAATTTGAATGCTTCATCAGTGAATGAGCTCAGTGAGTGTTATGATAGGTATTCTTCCATAATTAGTCTTCTGACTCCATGGAGATACCTGTATAATAATAATAGTAATAATAATAATTAATGCCTGATAACATTTAAAAAAAAATGGACAAGTATATAAAAAGCGTGCTAACAAAAGTAAATGACTTTAAATTATTAGCTGTTAATTTAGTGTCATCGACAATGCCAACTAAAAAAAAACAAAAAAACTGTGCAGTTATTTCAGTATGTACATACAAATGTTTTTCATATGCTGAAGTTTGAGAAGGCGGGTATGCCTCAGTTAAAACATCACATTTTGCTTTGTCCCACTGATATCAAAATTAAAAATAAACTGCTCTTAGCAGATCTTGCACAGGAAGGATTATGAGTAAACCTTTACAAATTATTTCTAGGAATATTTCCCATGTTACTCCTCTAAGTAAATATCATTTTTATGGCTATTTAGCCTATATTTGTTTAGGATGCCGCTTTTAGAATGTCATTGGCTTTTTATCAAAATTTAAGGCATTACTGACGTTTTATATAAACAGATATATGAAGAATATATAGGCGGAATAATTCAGACATACCTTTGTAAAGAACATCCTAAAAAGGTATGTCCGAATTATTCCTATATCTGTCTTATTCCTATATAAGACATCAGTAATGCCCTAAAATTTCAGTAAAAAGCCAATGACATTATAAAAGGGACACTCCTAAACAAAAACAGGCTAAATAACCATACAAATAATCTTTACAAATATGACCTTATCTAGGAATCAAGTAAATACACAAAAGTATGTGTTTACTCTAAAACAAAGAAATTTTAACGGTATGTGCAAAATATTTATACGCAATTTACTCGTTTTAGAAAACATGTTTATTATTATGAACAATGCATTATATGATGAACATTTCATTTCACCGCAGTTAATCTTCATTCAGGTATTCAATGAACTTAAAATTACATATCACCGTTAGAGAAAATATAATAATCATTCAAAATGTTAATAGTTACTGCCAAAAAAAAAAAAAAAAAAGAAGTTTGGAATGTATTTTACAACTAGTATTTTATTACCGAATCAACAGTAATAAGTACAATTTATTGAATCGTAGCTGTTAAAAAATAAAATAAAAATTTGAAAAGCCAAATGTGAATTCTCTCGACCTCAAAACAAGAAATTATTAGGGTAATCCCCCGGCACACACGTACATACCATAACAGTATTTCAGAAGCACATGTACAAGGTCACTAAAAAGTTACTTGACACTTAAAAAAATATGTGGCTTCATGGAACCTACATCATCACTTCACTTGCTTGAGAATAAGACTTTGGTGCATATCCCGACTGTGATGGAAAGAATTTTAGGCTTTTTTTTTTTTTTTTTTTTAACAAAAGTAAAATAATACGTTCTTAGGTTGCTGGGTTTTTTCTTTTTCTTTCTTTTTTTTTTTTTTTTTTCTTGTTGTCACAAAAACATTCATTCTTCAATCAGCAAAATAGACAGCCTCACTAAGAATACAGGCAACCGACAGACGTGACTCATCGAAACACTGATATCTCTAGTAGTCTTAAAGATCTCAATATTTCTAAAAGCCCTTAAAGAAGGGATGAATATTGATCAAACCAGAGATTCCATGAAGACCTAGAAACAGAATCTGTGGTCGTGTAACTCACGGCAATCGTATCCCGCTAAACAACTAAGGCAGTGCTAGGAGGACAATTTAGAGCTGCAAATTTTATCTCAACCATAAAAACACTGTGAAAGTATTCATATTTTCTTGAATTTAGAGGCGGCAAAATAGTGATTACCTAGGAGCGACATATGTCCTAACAACAGTCCTAGTGTAAATAGATTTTCAGGTTCCAAAAAACATACACTCAGTGAAGCCACTAAATATTAAGCAAGTATTAACTGAGGTGATATAGGGAGGGGCTGTGTGCTCCTTGGCTAAGGATTATTAGAATACATGGTCAGCATCATAATCAGCCTGCACACTACAGCTCACAAGAGATGTAAAATACCAACAAATCCGGATTAGATTATGAAAGTTCCTAATGCATCTTCTCCTGTTCATACGACAGTCTGGTCTTCTGGTCCGTAGTCAGGATCATAGGATATAACTCCTGCCTTCCATGCCCCATCTCCTCTTAGATATCCTGATATTATGATCATAGTATTCCCCAAAGATAACGTAGAACTTCTGGTATCATTATTTCCCTCCAACTTGCTGTAATAACTACTACAGCAAATTAGTCCTCTCAATCAAAAAATCCTGAATAAGAATAAGTTGGCACCCTGGATGGTAACCATCCAGTTGTGGTAAACACCACTTGTAGCTCAGTGGATGGGACGTTTACACATCACAGCGCTTGACCCCCACGAAGGAAAACTTGATTTCGAATCTAGTCGGCGACTAGAGGAAATTTTTCTAAGCCTTTTTTCGACCGGTTCCGGAGTTATTCGATCTCTGGCACAGGCAAGCACATTTTTTCTCCAAGAAACTCGGGTTTTTCGTCCCGTAAACTCAAGAAAATCGACCATAGAATCCACATTATTTCAGACATTAAATATATTTTGGATTAGAGTTAGGGACCACGAGATGGCGGCACTTGTTGAGCAGTCTCTCTTCACTGCGTGCCGTTTATTCAGTGATAGCCTTGGGCCAGACATTTCTGATTGGCTGCCAGTGGAGATTGAACTGCCCACTCAGTCTCCAAAAGTTAGATAGGGCTAAACGGCCTCGCCTAATCCCAATACGGGAATAAACATGTGTTAGCTGATTTATTATTATTATTATTATTATTATTATTATTATTATTATTATTATATAGGTATCTCAATGGAGTCAAAAGACTCGTTACGAGAAACCAACACATCATTTTTCGCACAATACTGATCATCACTCGCCTTAAACTTATTCGTCGATGGAGCAATCTGGCAATTCATTTCCTTAATCCCCATTCTTCAAGCAAAGAATCTAGTATATCCAGGTGAAGAGAGTGTTGAGAACACACCTGATCATGTATTGAAAATTCTCTTTTGTATCAATCTTATAGAATTCCTTTAGTAACTAATAAATTGCTATTATTTCCCCCCCCTCGAGGCCTGTGTACCTCAGTGGAAATGGCGCTTGCATCCTCTGCGCTTGGCTACCCAAAGATAAACTTATAGTTCAATTCTAGTTGCCGACTGCAGGAACTTTTTTCTAAGCCCTTTTTCCTTTTTCGACCGGTTCCCGAGATAGTTGATCTCTGGCATGGGAAAGCAGGTTTTTTCTCCCTAAAACTCCGGTTTTTCGTCCCGTAAATTCAAGAACATCGGCCGAAGAAGCCACGTTATTTAAGACAATAACATATCCTGTTAGGGTTAGGCACCAAGAGATGGTAGCACTTGTTTGCAGGTCTTTTCATCAGTAGCTGCCTATAATTAGTGATAGACATGGGCCAGCTATCTCTGATTGACTACTGGTAGAGACTGAACTGCCCACTCAGTCTCCAAGAGTAGAATGGGTATAAAGGCCTTGCCTACTCCCTATTAGGGAATAAAAGGCATTAGCTGATTTATTTATGTATTTATTTTATATTATTATTATCATTACAGTCTCCAAAAGTTAGATAGGGCTAAACGGCCTCGCCTACTCCCTATACGGGAATTAAAAGGCGTTAGCTGATTTTTTTTTCTAGTTTTTAATCCATGGGCACACAACTGTATACATAGAGGAATTCCAATTTAAGCATGTGAACTATTGTTTTTTGAATTCAATTCTTATTGTTGTTCATTCGTTGTACTGATGATGCCTTATGATACTGAAGACGAAATATTTACGTCATAACAATAGTTAATATTAATACCGTAAGTCTCGGTCTACGATCAGTTTCCTAAATATTACCACTCATCTTTGAACGCAATGAAAAACGTTTATAGAAACTCAATAGTTGCTTTTGAAATTTTAATGGCATCTGATCATCTCGCATTGAGACTTGCTTAGCAAAATTCCCATCTTATGGTCTGTTTTCCAGCATTTGTAAAGATGTCGCAGCATCTTTCTTAGTCGCTCATTTCATATTATGTTAGAAGGATTCCCTCTTCTTAGATTTTCCCATTAATGTTGGATGTCAAGGCTGCTTACTGCTGCACATTGTTTTTCATTCTTCGTGTATAATTCATCTTTTCTCATTATTCCCAAAATATATTATAGCTAGGCTGTTGCAATGCAATTCTTATGCCTAATTTCACAATCTCGTAAAGCAAAAATCATTCGAAACTTCAAGATTCTTCAATAACCAATACGTTAAACTTTAACTTCTCACTGCCGGTAAAGGTTGGTCGATTGGTAGAGCCTCTGCTACTAATTGCTCAGTTAAGTAAGTTTGAGCGCGGTTAGTAGTTCGAAGGGGACTAATCGTTCGATGCTGTTGGCACACTCCCCCTCGATGAGTCTTTGGACTCCCTGGAGGTGTCAAATAATAATAATAATAATATTCGTTAGTTGCGCGAGATAACCTTGTGACTTTCGATCCCATCAAAACAGAGCCCATCTCATTTCTTGCAAGAAAGAAGTGGGTGAACTTCTTATTTTAGAAAATAACTAGATCTTCAAACATGATCAGATTTCTTTTCTTTGCTTTGATTAGCATTTCATTACATTAGCTCAATACATTACTAGTCACTTTTATAACAGCTGACCTGTCATGACCCAAATTTGATCAACTTTTGGAACACCGATCATATTTTTGGTGTTACACCAAAAATCGCTCCCTATGAAAATGACTGATGATATTCAGAAGAGCAGTCGAGTTAATTAGTGGTCCATATTCTACACTTTTAGCCCAAACTTTCTTCTATAAACGTTAGCGTTCTGTCATAAGCTTGCAATGTAGATACTTCCGGAATTGTGTTCTGCTCAACTGCATTCCATCATTTTTGCACTTTCCTCTAAGACTGTAAACACGAGCTGGTCAACAAAACTGGAGATAGATGAAATGAACTAACTTTTCTTCTCATCTATCATTCCACCTCTCTCCATCTTCTCTCTCCATCTTTTAGAAAACATTTATTCTGTCTTCCAGTGAGCTCCAGTTGTACAAGAAACATGTCAACGGATTCCTTATTTCCCTTTAACAATCTATTGACAAAACACGGCATTAAGATGCTGTATCTTGGCAGCCTTTCGTATTAGGCCTAGTGCCCGTTAGGATTTGAAACCGGAAATCCCACGGAATAAGTTGGGCAATCCTTATTCCAGGAGTATCCTATGTCTGTAGATACGTGTTTACAGGGATGGTTTTCCTGTTCTGGGAGAAGAAAAAAAACCAGTGTCTGGGTGAAAAAAACCATATCCCCGTATGAGCCCAGCGAACTCACCTTTTGCTGAAAGAGACCAGATGAAGGTTCCTCACGTCACATCTAGAAGGATTATTAGAATATGTGGTTAGCATCATAATCATTGATTATGATGCTAATCCGACCAAAGGGCTTCGTCTATACCGACTGAGCTAAGTAGGTTTCTTGCAACCTTTCAGATGTTTGATAAATAAATAAATTAGGTCTAATTATTCTTAATTCGCAACACAATGTATCACCACAACAATTTGGCTTATTTAATGTGTGAGGCAGCATGAAGGAGACCATATAATGTGGGTCATAATTTTTATTGTGTTCCAGATAACATACAATACGGTAGTAATGCTCCACAGAGTAGGAGGTATCGAGCAGGTTTTTCTTGTCCCACAGTGGATAATTTCTGATTTCCATAATTCGGATATCCAGAGATAGTGTTGAGAAGGCCGAAACTCCCGCCACGCGAGGATCTTCGAAGGTTATAGTAGCTTTTAAATAGTCCTAAACACGAGCTGGTCAGCAAAAACTGGAGATAGATTAAGTTAATCCAACTAAGAGATAGCAAGAACTTATAAATTTTAGTTGAATATTGCGATTCAATCTCAAAATATCAAAACTACTTAGTGTCAAATGTTTTACAGACCTTTGGTCTAAACTTATCTGCAGCAACAAAATGTTAGATAAAGATACAGAGGTAGTTTGCAAACGCCAATTTGTACTGCTCCTTCGTAAGTTACCTATTGAGGGCACACTTTAACGAGTACGGAAGTGGTAAATGGGAGATACCTGATGCTGGACTGTGTTTTACTTCATATAATATACATCTGTTCTATTATCTGCAGACTGGTCCCTCTCCTTCTTTCCTTCGTTTTTTCTTTTATTCTTGCCCTTTCCCCAATGTTATTACAGTGTTTGAGCGCTATGAAAGAGTCTCTCCTATTTTGTTGTTTCATTTCGCCTTATGCAGTTGGATTCTGTCTCACGTAGTAAGTGGAAGTCTCAACCCACTTGGCTAAAGTGGGATTAATTGGAGAACAAAACTTCCCAGATATCCTAGATGAGTCTTTGACTCCATGAGGTCTTGTTTAATAATAATAATGTGGGAAGGGCTTCTGCAACTCTACCGTTTTTTTTTCTTGCAGTGACTCCACTCCAAAATGCTAATATGGTTGTGCCTTGTAATACATCTCATCCTGCATCTGTTGTCGCGCAGACCAATAAGTGCGGTGTGCTTACTTAGAGGATCCTGTTCGAGAAGTATATTACGGTCTCCAACAAGAGTCAGTGATATTGTGAATGAGGAATACAGAAGATAAAGGATTAATCTTAGAGGGGAATTTTATATAGGCAGATGGAAAGGTATAAAACTGACATGATGGGGATTATATCGACCAGATGGAATGGAGAAGGTCACTTCAAAAACAGGATGTAAACTAGTTGTGTATTCAAGAGGTGAGTCAACGTATCATAGGGTAGCTGTGATACTGAAGACAGTTCAAGCAAGAACCCTTCTTGATTATAATCCCGTTAATTACAGATACTTTGCATTTCACGTAAGGTTTATCCTACCAATCACTGATGGGAGTTTATGTATTCCACACAGACAGGCCTGATGAAGAGAGTGAGGAATTCTATGAAAACTTACAGATTGGACTACCTACCAAAGAGACATGTACTTTATACCTTAGGGGACTTTAATGCAAAAGTGGAAGAGTATGAGAGTTAGGCCTGAGTGTGGCATGTTTGGTCTGGGTGAATAACATCCTTGGTGAAAGAAAGTTAGAATTTGTCAATGCTAACATATTAGGTATGACCAATGCCTGCTTCCAGAAATAACCACGACGGACCCATAGTTGAACATCTAACATTGTTAGATCAAAAATTTGTGATCGGTATTCCAAAAGTTGGTCAAATTTGGGTCATGACAGGTTAGTAATTTTTTCCAGTTCTTTGTTGTTCATGTTGTTATCACTGGGTACTGCAATATCGATAATCCAAACCTGTCGATGTTCGATAATTGTGATGTCAGGTCTATTGTGTTCCAAATGCCGATCAGTTTGTATTCTAAAGTCCCAGAAAAATTTTGCTGTTTCGTTTTCCAATACGGTCTCGATTTTATGCTGCCACCAATTATCAGAAGTAGGAAAGCCATAATTTTTGCATACATGCCAATGAACTATTTTGGCCACTTGATCACAGCGGTATTTATAATCAGTTTGAGCTATTTTGCTGCCAGCACTCATTAGATGTTCTAGTCTCATCTTTCTGATCGCATAATCTGCATTTGCTGTTATTATTAATGTTCAAAATTTTTGCTTTCATTGCATTAGTTTGTAATGCCTGTTCTTGAGTTGCTAGAATAAATCCTTCTGTTTCTTTTTTAATGTATCCGTGTTGAAACCATTCCCATATCTTGTTTACGTCAATTTTGTCCTCAGTATCTCGAAGAAATTGGCCATGCAAGGGTTTATTTTTCCAGCGCACATATCGGATATTTTGTTGTTCTTTTTGTAATCGAATTTGTTTCCTGTTGCTTTTAGAAGGGGCCCTGTTGTGTAATTGCTTGAAGCATTGTCTCAGAGCTATTGTTTATATAATATCTTAAACCAATTTCTTCTTCTTCCACAGTCTCTGTCACTTACAGCAGACCCCTTCCACCTATTCTCCTTGGTAGGTACAACCAGTCAACATCACTTCGTGGATGTAATGCATGACGCATAGTCATTAGTTTTCTAGTTTTGTGGTCTAGTTTGTCCGGATCTTCTTTTGTCCAATTTATTACGCCAGCTGTGTATTGGATCACTGCTATAGCCCAAGAATTCATTGCTCTAATTGTGTTTAATCCATTTAGTTTTGTGTTCAGAATATTTCTAACTCTTTTAATGCACTGTAATTCTGCCTGTTGTTTAACTTTCGAGTGGAGAATATCATCGGATTCTAATATTCCTAGATATTTATAGTGTTCTCAGCTGAAATTGCTTTTATATATTTCTCTTGATCAAAATTAAAATTGCTAGTGTCATTAATTTTTCATCGTTTAATAGATAAAATTGCGCATTTATCTAAACCAAATTCCATTTTGATGTCCTGACTGAAAATACGAACTGTATTCAATAAAGAATCTATTTGCTAGACCGATTTTCCATTTCAAGTCATCCATATGCAACAGATGGGAAATTTTTGATATTACATTTAGGAATTTCATATCCAAGTTTTGTTTTCTTCAGAATCATAGACAAAGGTATCAAAGAAATGTTGAAGAGCAATGGTGACAAGGAATCACCTTGTAGAATTTCACGTTTAATGCTGATATCTCCAAATCGTTCATTGTTCACTATTAATGTTGCTTTCCATGATTTCATAGCAGTAGCCAGAAACGAACATATGTTTTTGCTAATTCCAAATATGCTTAGTAATTTTTGGATCCAGGAGTGTGGGAGGGAATCGAATGCTTTCTTGTAGACTATCCATGCCATGTCTAAATTAGTTTTTCGTCTTTTTGAGTTTCTGAGAATCATTTTATTAATAAGTATCTGGTCTTTTGTTCCTCTAGTTTTAGAAAATTGCCTTTTTGTTCAATCGGATAAATCTGATTATCTGATAAATAGTGGTATATGGAATTTGCTATGATTGCAGTGAGCAGCTTAAGCATAGTTAGTAGGCATGTTATTGAGTCTGCACCCTTATCCTTATCTTTCATGAAGAGAAAAGTGCGCCCAGATATCATCCAGTCTTCCACTGAGCCTGACTGCAACAAATAATTACACTGTTCTGCCATTCGATCATGAAGACTGGTTAGATGTTTTAACCAAAATCCACGTAGTTCGTCTTTGCCAGGTGTACTCCAGTTTTTTTTATTTTCTAGCTTGAGCACTGACCATTTCTTTAGTGATAATGACATTTTGCATTTGTTTTTGTCTCATTTCTGTTTCTATTTCCTTAATCCACGAAGCATCTGTATTGTGTTCAATAGGATTTTCCCAGACTGACTTCCAAAATTTGAGTGTTTCTTCTTTTCCGGGTGAATGATGGTTTGCATTTATATTTCTCTAAAGAAACTGAATGAATTGACGTTGGTTCTGTCGAAATTGCATATTTTGTACATATCGGTTTATTCTTGCTTCATATCTTTTAATTTTCTGTGCAGTCGCTGTAATTTTTTGATTTAGCTCTTAGGTAACTTCAGCAAATTTTTTGTTGGCCAAATTATATGTCTTAATTAGTTTGTTTTTGATGTTATTATTTTTCAATCGTCCTTCTTTAAAATTCTTTAAGTTGCTTAGATCAGCTCGAAGACTGTTGACCTTTCATTCTAACCGGATTTTCCATGGTGCAGATTGTTTCATCCTCGGATTTTGCTCTTTCGGTTTGCAACCAAACTTCACTGAAATGATATAGGCTGTACTGTATAGGAGCTGATTTGTTTCCTTTATACTATTGGTTGTGATAGTTTCAATTATAGCATTTGTGTCTAAGAGGAGCTGTTTTATCTTAGATTGTTGTAAAGCTTTTAGTGGTGGTAGTCTTATACCGTCATCTATGGATTTCATATGTTCCAATATCCCTAACTTCATTTTACACTGCCTTTCTGTCAAAACATTCTGAGGTATGTCGTCATCTTGATGTATACTGAGTTGAATTTCAAAGTTTGATATAGCTACCTCCTGATTATTATTATTATTATTATTATTATTATTATTATTATTATTATTATTATTATTATTACCCAAGACCTCATGGAGTCATAGACTCATCTGGGAGGTCCTTTATCACACACACAGCTTTGAGCACATTCAGACTCTTCGCAGACACCACACTCTCAAGCAAGGCATTCCAATCATTTACAACTCTGCACTAAAAAAACCCTGTCTCACACTCCCCCTACTCACACCTTCTTTATACAGATTGCAGGGATGACCTCTGGCTCTCCCCTGATCTCCCACTATTTTCTGTAGAACTTCTCCAGCATTGATCCTATAACAACCCCTTACCAACTTGTAGGTCTCTATCATATCTCCCCTCTTTCTCCTGTCCACCAGACTCTGCAAATTGCATCTCCTCAATCTTTCCTCATACTCGACATTACAGAGGTCAGAAACTACCTTAGTCAGTCGCCTTTGGACCCTTTCCAACATCTCTTCATCCTTCTGAAAACCAGGTGACCAAATCTGGGCACAATAATCCATGTGTGGCCTAATGAAAGTTTGACAACGGAACAAGAATCTCCCTACTTCTACACGTCAGTGTCCTCTGCATCATTCCCAGAAGCCTTTGTGTTGTCTTTACAATTTTGGCTATGTGTCCCCTAAATTTCAGATCCTTATCCACTATTACCACCAGATTTCTTATTTCTTCCACCTCCAACAATGTATTCTCACCAAGCATAAATTCTGCATCCCATCTTTGTTTTCCAAATTTTAAAACCTTACATTTTGCAACATTGAACTCACATCCCCATCTGCTTGTCCAATCACTCAATCTATTCAAGTCCCCTTGCAAGGCCACAACATCTTCACTAATCTTTATGGTTCGTCCCAACTTTGCATCATCTGCAAACAATTGAATATCTCCATCCATATCTTCGCCAATATCATTAATATACAAGTTAAACAGTAATGGCCCTAAAACAGACCCCTGAGGCACTCCACTGATGACTTTCCTTTTCCTGGATATCGCACCCCCATACACAACTTGTTGATACCTATCAGATAGCCAGTCTCCAATCCAATGCACTAATCTAATATCCAACCCCATCTGCTCTAGCCTGACTGTCAACTTACATGAGGTACTCTATCAAACGCCTTTGCGAAATCCAAGTATATCACTGTGTATCCTTCTCCTCTGTCCAAGGAAGCAGTCACTTTATTGTAAGTACATTACTAAAACATGACTTCATTTCTTCGTTATTAGTTTATTTGTGTTTTTGGCAATCTGATAACTATATCTACTATCCGACTATCGGTATGATGAAATCAGTCCAATCAGGTTCTGATTGCATCATACTGCATCATCATTACCTTCATAAATACACACAGATTAGTTAAATTAATAATGTTCATTTAATACAATCCCATTTATTTATAATAAGTAATATAGTTGGGTGGTGTTGTTTTTTTTTTTAAAAAAAAGGGGTGGAACACTCTTGTACCCAAAATAGCTTTGCTTTCTTGGCATAATTTCAAATATAGGAGTAACATGAGTTTCAAAATTTAAAAGCATTATTTCTATCATATAATATATTCAAGCATATATAATAAATTCAGAATTTTTTTTTATCATTACCGACAAGTTTCATATAAATTAAACGCACAATGTAAATCCAGTTTTCACTTATTAAAAAAATGCATCATTGCCTTTTATTACATAATAAAAGCCACTGGTGCATTATTCTGTTTACTGGTTAAAGTTGTATTTTACTCAGGGGCGAATTCTCCATGCTTGCTATGCTCGTTGTGCAAGCTCATTAATTGAAAAAGAAGTAATATTTCTTTGTTAATAAATGCATGCATTTAAAAGCATTCCATTTAGGCTTATATTTTTGTAGACAGAAGACGACTTAAGCTTCCCAGGAAATAATTGAGCTTTGCGTTGTGTATCGAAGGCCGATGCTTGCTCGTCTACTCAAAGCTACCTTGGCTTGCTCGGTTGTAGAAGGTTCCAGGTCCTCGCTGCAGCAATGTGATTTCATGCGCGCGCATAGTCATTTCACGTCGTCTCACTCTGTTGCTTAAACACAGGCCATACGCAGTCAATGTAGCTCTAGCCAGTGAGCTTCAGTCAGCCTTTACAAGTGTGAGTGTTGTTTGGGAAAATTAAGTTACAAGCAATTTTTTATGACGATGTTATTGATCAGTTCATAAAGAAGAACCGTAGGGTAGAATTTGTATTCAAGTAGCTAAATCTAAAAAGATAGAATATCATTTGTAAAATAAATGCGGTATTTGTATGATTACATGTAAATAAATTTCTAAATATATAGTTTTAAATGGTCAGTAATTCATTATTCCGCTAATTAGACTTCAATCACAGCTCTCACTCCCTGAATGATAACAAGAGCAAGCGTGAATTTCAAGACCAGCATTCGCCCCTGATTTTACTCCATGCTCTCTCTCCAACGTTATCGGTAAACTAAAAACATCACATTCAACAAAAACACTGTTATATATTTTGCATCTTGGGAAGGGAGAAATGAAGTAGCGTTTTCTATTTTTCTAATTAGTGTCTCCTTTGGTATAAATTTTGAGGAAGGAATAAAGTTTAGACCTTTATTAAGGTTGCTTTTTTCTTCATCTGAAAGTATATAAGAAGATTTGTTGATAACGACTTTGTCAACATTGATGTATGGTTTTGAGAAGTTCCTATTATATTGTATTCTTTTTAATGTTTCAAATTTTCTTATAAGATTTACTTTGTTATCATATTGTATTTGGCTGCTTGAGATTCACAGTTTATATTAAAGGTATGCCAACTTTCATTATCTAGAGATTCTTCCAGTTTCTCCGCTATAGTTCTTTTTTTATTGAAAAGAAGTGCGAGAGTTCGTTTAGTAACCGAGATTCTTTCATACAGTAGGTCTAATTTAGCTTTATGATAGATTCTCCTCGCACGTTCTGTTGTTATATTTTCTTTACTGAATGACTGTAAGCTTGATAACTTGAGCTACAATTCTGGGAGGTTATAGCTCAAGTTATTATTTAGGTGAACAGGATTGAATATGATTTCTCTAGATTCCATGATTTTTCTTAATACAAATATTTACTATTCTATAAGTAAGTATCTGCATAGTCAGTCCTCACTTCCCTTCTCATAAGCTTAGAATAATTTCCACCTTGGGACATAGAGCCAGTTCTCTTCTGGCTGACCCAAATGAACTTCTTACAGAAATAAACCATCTCAAAACTTCTTTCAAAGTTAATGGATATTCCAGGAGAATCATTGAGAGATTCCTTCTTAATCCTCCTAGGCATCGCTCAGATGAAACAAATAGATTCAAAGGCAATATATCTATTCCTTACATAAGTACAGTTTCACATAAATTAGCAAAAGTTCTAAGAAAATACAATATCAGAACCTTGTTCACTCCACTTCCAAAAATCCGTTTCTTAATAAGCCACCCATAACCTCGTCATCATCAACTTAAATACCCTGGTATATATAAAATATTCTGCGATTGTGATATTCCTTATTTTGGACAGACAGACAAATCTGTCGAATTGCGTATGGAAGAACATATTTGGGACATTGCTTACAAGAGACAGCGAGCCAGTGCATTATCAAGTCATATCCTTTTCTCAGCTAATCCTAATGATGAAAGCCAAAGTCACACACACAGTCTGCTTAGAAAAATCTACTAACATCTTTCGTTGCAATGATGAACTAGAGAGAAAAATCCTGGAATCTAGAGAAATCATCTTTAATCCTGTTCACCTATATAATAACTTGAGCTACAACCTCCCAGATAGTAGCTACAAGCACGCACTTTCCCAACAATACAACAAACGAAAGAACAGCCACAATACAGCGACAAGTTTAAATACAACCACAATTTTAATGTCAATTATGTGTAGAGACTCTCTATGTTGTTCATAGTTTATTTAAGCTTCAGTGTTTTAATGTTTTTTCTTTTTTCTTTCTTTTATAATGTCACCTGATGAAGGCTGTTTCAAGCCGAAACTAGTCGTGTTTTAATATTAAAATCTGTTTACTTAAATCTCGGTTTTTAGTCATTCAATTCTTCTTAATGTATATATATATATATATATATATATATATATATATATATATATATATGTGTGTGTGTGTGTGTGTGTGTTGCGGATAATGTAATAAATCGTGTTGTTGTTAATACAAACAAATAACGAGGTTAAAGTGAATAATTTACGAGAATTAATCACATGAACCGGTAATTATTAATAATTCCTAGAGGAGTCTTGTAAATGTAATAAAAACATGTTTTATAAAAAATATTTTATTTAATAGCAAAAAAAATAGGAGATAAATACCTCCTATTTTTTCCAATTTTTTCAAGGTTTCCAATATTATATGATTATATTGTTGTCCGGTTAAAAACAAATTACTTATTAAGTTAAAGGGAGATGGTAAATCCCGTTTTATTTTATAGCCGGGTACTAAACTCGGATCGAAATCCATCGAATCCATAGAGTTTCATTCGAAAAAACTATCGGCGAGCCCAAATATAAGTGATCACTTCGGTAGTACAACACCAGGGCAACTCCAAGCAAATGTGGAGCAAGCTCCGTCACTAACCTTAATATAAAATAAAACGGGATTTATCATCTCCCTTTAACTTAACTTATGACGCCGGTAAAATAGCCTTTTGGCTTATTATAGTAGTAATAACAATATAGGAGTACACCAGTTCAGCAATTATATAGAAGAGGTATATGTAAGCTCGGTTCACTTAAAACCTTGATATTCCAGGTCTACCTACTCACTGATGAGACCTCAAAAAAGGTTGAAACCGGTCTGGGTAGTGACTTCTTCTCATAATGCAAAACAGTATACGTATGTATATATATATATATGTATGTATATATATTATATATATATATATATATATATATATATATATAGAGCCTGTGTAGCTCAGTGGATGTGGCGTTTACTTTTCAGTGGATGTGGCGTTTAATATTCTTTCATAATATATATATATATATATTATGAAAGAATATTAAGGTTAGTGACGGATCTTGCTCCACCTTTGCTTGGAGTTGCCCTGGTGTTGTACTACCCAAGTGATCACTTACACTTGGGCTCGCCGATAGTTTTTTCGCCATGAAACTCTATGGATTCGATGGATTTTGATCAGAGTTTAGTACCCGGCTATAAAATAAAACTGGATTTACCATCTCCCTTTAACTTAACTTATGTCGCCGGTAAAATAGCCTTTTGGCTTATTACAAATTACTTATTTTTGCAGGAAACACCTCTGTGGCACTTGGAATTACAAAGGATTTCTGACACTTTTTACATTTGCAGCGATTTGAGTTACAATGGGCTGTACAATTGCAATATTGGAAACCTTGACCACCTAAATTAGAATTCTTGCGGGCACCTTGTCTTAGACTTATCTCAATATAAGGAACTTCATTAATTGAAATAAAAGTTTCCTTACAAACGGTAAATTCGTTCCTCGAATAGAGTTGGTTTAAAATACCATATTTTGTACCTAATTTATATAGGTTTTCATTCTCAATAGAAATTATAACAGCTATAATATTCCGGTTATTGGTCTTAGCCCTATCTGCGTCTGGAATTCTTATCGGAACATTTTCCCCTACATTTGCAATTTGAAATTAGTAATTGAAAGCCGTAACATTTTTTCAGCTTGCTTTTTAAGTGACTGCTTAGCAATGTTTCGAGATTCTTGAATTTTTTCTGTGATTTCATTGAGTGCAAAAAGAAGTACTTTCCTTACTATTTTCATTATTTTCTAATTCAACATTAGTTATATTTTTTATTTTGTTATCTTCCTTGTCGATCGTTCCTGTTTCAGAAGAATGTCGTATTCCTTCGATTTGGCTAACACTCTTATTTCTGTTTTTGTTTGGATCTCCAACAGATAAGTCTTCACTCTTATCATCTATTTCCACTTCTACATTGTCACCGTTTTCTGTCCTAATACCGCTTCCCCTCTCTGAGATTAAACATCTTCTGACATTAAACATCCTTATTAGTTTGATATTTTAATATCATCTTAAGATCTCTTCTTTACTCGTGATTTCTGACAAGGTATCGACTGGTAAGCAGTGGCAGATTTAGGCATTAAGGGGCCCGAGGTGTTTGCGATTTTCGGGGCCCTTTAAATTATTAAGTTACAAACAATTCTTTTTAATTTTTTTTGTAAAATATTTTATGTATAATTGCACAATGCATACACATATATACATAACAATAATTACTTCACAACAAAA
This sequence comes from Typopeltis vanoorti, assembly GCF_054136105.1. Taxonomy (NCBI): domain Eukaryota; kingdom Metazoa; phylum Arthropoda; class Arachnida; order Uropygi; family Thelyphonidae; genus Typopeltis; species Typopeltis vanoorti. The sequence continues at coordinate 27,879,843 of NC_143556.1, read as the reverse complement.
ATTATAAAATGATGTGTATACATATAAATATGAAAATAGGTAGGTAACTTTAATTGTATATTACATATTATAGGAACAATTCGATAATATTATAATCACATTCAGGTACAGTCTGTATTTTGTACATAAGTATTTTATGAAATTATACTGGCACTTTTCTACTTTTTGCAGCAGTTAATTTGTCAATTAATAAATCAAATTCTAATTCTTGTAATACAGAATTTTCAATAAACATCAGTGACAAATTTGATAGCCGATCTTGCCCCAATGAATTTCTTAAATAATTCTTGACACGCTGAAGGACGGAAAAAGATCTTTCTGCAGAAGCATTACAAATAGGCATTGTTAATTTTTTTTTTTTTTTTTTTAGTATTGTTTCTCTGTGGAAAAGTTGATTGCAATCCGTTAATGATTGTTTTGTACATTTGAAATGGACATGTGATTTTTTCTTCTTTTATGTATTTTAAGAAATGATGTACTTCGTCATTGAAATAGCTAATTTCAATATCATTCTTATATACATTTCCCAATTTAGAAATGCAATCGTTTATGTCGTCTTTACTCATATCGTGATCAAAAAATAATTGAAAATGACTTAACACATTAGAATACATATTAATTTTGATGGAAATTTCGGTACTCAAACTATCACAAATCACATTATGAGTTTCTACGATGAACAATTTGCGACCTGTTAGAATTGTCTCGTTCGTGTTATTTGATGCTGTATTTAATTCATCAAAATGTCTTTTTTGTTTCTTTATCCGGTTCATTTAATAATTTGTTTCATTAGTTGATAGATTTTCTTGTCGTTCTATGGTTTCAAAATCATTTCGTACATCCATTATAAAATTATGCAAAGATTTTAAAAGTTTTACACATTGCAACAAATGTGTTTGAACTTCTTGAAGCGAAAGACTTGTGTTATTTATTCTTTGCAATAATTTATCCCATAATATTGTTAACACTGCAATTTCGTATTTATCGAAATATTTTGACAATGGTTTGGCTTGCAATCTATTATCTGGTTTTTCAAGTTCATTTTCGCCTATTTTAATAAGAACAGATTATTATTATTATTGTTGTTGTTGTTGTTGTTGCTGTTCCGGGCAACTCCAAGGAGTCGACAGACTCATCGAAGGAGGCCCTAACATCATGTCAAGAACAACTATTCGACATTCACACAGTATCTATCATACCTTGCCTTGAACTCATTCACGGCCGTAGCACCCACAACAGACTCTGGACGCTTATTCCACTCATTCACTACTCTCCAAGTAAAAAACCTAGCTCTAACACCGTTGTCAACCATGCTCTTGCCCAGCTTCCATTCATGGCCCCTAGTCCTCCTACCACCAGTCATATTTTCAAAAATATCTTCTGGATCAATCTTATAGAAACCCATCAGTAATTTGAATGTCTCAATCATATCACCCCTCCTTCGCCTATCGACCAATTTCTGCAACCCACAAATCTTCAACCTATTCTCATAAGGTTCATTCCACAGACCTGCTATCGTCTTGGTCACTCGTCTCTGGATCCTCTCCACTTCCTCCCCATTACGAAGAAACCCTGGTGCCCATAACTGGGCACAGTAGTCCAGATGGGGTCTTATCAAGGCTCGATACAGAGGAACAACAACTTGTTTGTCTCTGCATGTTCAAGTATTTTTCAGAAGCCAAGTGATTTGGTGAGCTGTTTTAGTCACTTTTGCAATGTGCCCCCTAAACTTCAATTCCCTATCCACCAACACTCCCATCAGCTCGTAATGACCATCTTGTGTCGCTGATTCTTTTAATATATTTGGAATTTGTATTGGAAAAACTGTCTGTAAGTAAATTCCATCGTTGCGTAGATATAGAAAAAAAAATTACATACGTTCAGTAAGAAATCGAAATAATAAACAGCCTTTGAACAAACTTCTGGCAGAGTTTCCAATAATGTTAAGTGTGCGTGTAAGTGGAACATGGAATGAAAATTGTTGATTCGTTCAACATCTTAATTCTTGCTTGTAGACCATTATATTTGCCAGTCATATTTGCCACATTGTCGTATGTTTGGCCACGACAATTTTTTATATCTAAAGATAGAGCATTTAAATTGTTAAAACGAGTTCCTCTAAATTTTTGCTTAATGGTTATTTATTTGCAGAAAACCAAAAATTCGTTCCAGCACATCTCCTTTACTATTTACATACCCCAATATAAAAATTAACTGGTCTGTATGGCTCACATCGGGTGTGGATTCGACGATCAACAAATAATACGGAGCTTCTCTATCTTCCAAAATTAATTTCTCCTTTACTTCAGTCCCCATTAAAGCAATAAATTCATCACATATCGTATGAGATAAGTAATTAACCTTCCGGCTTCCGATATTATCATATCTTGTTAAATGATTTTTAATAAACTCATTAAACTGTGATAAATATTCTATACAAGTTATAAAATTTCCTCTTTTGTTAACACCACCAACGCTTTTATCTTCTATATGCCCCCGAAATCCTAAACCCAAACTTGCTAACAACTTTACTGTGGCTACAATTCTTTTTAAAACATCTCGCCAATATTTTTGCTCAATATTAATCTGATTAATCAAATGAGGATCAATACGTCCAGTTATCGACAATCTTTTTCTTTTAAATCAACATTGAGGAAATATGTTCTTTAGAGCATTCATATTCTTTCAATGCGCGTTTAAGATTTTTCCAATCATTGTATCCTGTACTAAATTTAGTAATAGAACATAATAGAACGTGTAAAAAGTTTGCAAACATAACAGTAAATCATTTTGCTACTTTCTGAAAAAATAAACCATTCTCGATATTTTTTTGTGCCATTTGCTTTTTCACAGTAAAAATGAACACTTGAAATATTTCTGTAGTACGTCTGATTTCTGTCATTATATTCAACTTTTAAAAATGTTATGTCTCCGATATTGCACGGTTTATTATTTATAAAGTAATCTACCATTTTCTCCAATATTTTGAACAGCCATAAAGCGATATCTTTTGGAAAATTATCGGAGTCTGGTTGTTTATGTTGATCTGCATCAGCACCTCGTTCTTTTTCTTCTTCGGCATTTTCCTCTGTGTCTTGCACATCACATTCAAGTTCAGCATTGTCAGTTGTTTCGTCATATTTGGCACCTTCTTCCTTCGCAGAATTTTCTTCATTTCATTCAGCGTTTTCTATTATGTTATCATTTTTTAGCCTATCTTCTTCTTTTTCATCTCGTTCATCACTTGTTGGTTGACGATCTTCGTTGCTCTGAAATTTAGATGAAGATGAAGTCAAAAAAACCTCCAAGGAGTTTTTTGAGAGAGCGATAATTTTTCTTTTTCTTTTCGTCGTTTTCCTTTTTCTACCCGGACAAGTACGTTCGTTTCATGGCTGAAAAACTAAATATGCATATATATTCAAAACAATTATTTTGTAAAAACAATTATTTTATAATTACAATTACAACAACCGAACCACAACAAAGGATAAAGGATACTGAAGGTTACAAGAATTTCATTAGTTCCTTAACCGTTTATACCGCCTTTATTTGAAGCGGTCGATTTGGAAAACAAAAATGAAAATAGAATTTATTTTATTATATAGTTACAATTAAACAACAGTACAGACAGTAGTTCCAAGAATTAAGACAAAATTGAAACAAAATGGAATATTAGTTTTTCAAATTTTTACTAAAAAAAATATATAGTGCGGGCTGGGGACCCCTGGCCTTGCGTGGTCAGAGGCGACCGCCTCCACCGCCTGTGCCTTAACCACGCTACCGGCTAAGACATCCGTAGACGTGAAGGTTATCCTGGATGCGAAGTGCATATTAAAATTGTAATGTCATTGATATTACATTGAAATTAATGATGGATACGAAGCGTATCAGGATGCATATTTGATCCTCAATGGCCGGTAAGGTGGTTAATCTGCCACTGCTGGTAAGTATGTTTTCAAACCTACCTTAGCTTTATAGCCAAACATAGCTTCATAGGGACTGCGATCTATTCCGAAGTGATGTGCTCTGCTTTTCATAAATTGAATAAATTTTATTCCTTCCAACCATTTTGCTGTTTCATTTGTTTCAAGCCATTTCGATAACATTTTTTCAATGTCTTGGTATTATTACATTTCTCATCAATAATTGGGAAGTATTAATAATTACCGGTTCATGTGATTAATTCTCGTAAATTATTTACTTTAACCTCGTTATTTGGTTTGTATTAATAATAGCCGGAAATTATTAATATAAACCCATTAATTACTTGGACCGTACAAACCGAATAACGAGTTAAAGTAAATAATTTGTGTGAATAATTCAAAACTGAAGCTGTGTGTGTGTGTGTGTCACACACACACACACACAGCTTCAGTTTTGAATCTTACCGTTTATTCAAAATGATATGCTATTATCTTTCAGGAGAAAGTGTTGTTCTGCAGATATTGCATCTCGGTGATATGGGTAACGGTCTTGAGCTCGTAATTATACACAATTACTTTCCAATCGAAATGAGTATTTTGTCGTAAAATGAAAATAACGATCTACTCCGCACCATTCCCGACTTTCCTCGACCTTGTCTGTTTGCAGGAGAGTATGTCAGACACAATGGCTGGTAGCGTTCTTCCATTCATTTCGCTCCTGAATAGAATTGTGGTGAAGAGTAGTAGCAAAAAATTAGGCTTACTAAAAAGGTTACTAAGCATATATATATATATACACACATACATACGAAAGTAGTAGTATTTTAACATTAAACCTTATTCTTTTTCATTCTTGGTATATAGTCATTCAAACTAATTTTTTATAACATTATCTTTCGAGTAAATATGAACTATAATATATATCTACCCTATATATATAAAATGATAAGCCTTTTTATGTAACGTTTTTGTGTCATGTTTTTTGTCAAGTTATTTGAAACGTTTTGAAACTCAGGGGCTACCCTGAGTGTCGAGTCTTCAAAATTCGAGTCATCAGAATTCAAGGAGAACCGGCCGACCAGTCAGGAACACGGGGGGGGGGGCGTAGGCGCCAGGAGGAGGATATCCCCTAGTATATATATCTGCACTCACCCAACCATGTAACAATGTGACCAAAGAAGGAACGGCTTTGAATACGTTAACTACAACGTTTTCACGTTAAATATGTATAGTGACTTTCCTCTGCTGTTTACAGTTTTTATCTTCAATGTTTAATGTTTTTTTTCTTTTCTTTTATATAAAAACACCTGAAGAAGGCTGTAAAAAGCAGAAACTAGTCGTGTGATACTATTAAACCTTTTTCCTTTTCTCTCGGTTTATGTCATTCAATTATTTTAAAAAATCTGTTTAATAACCTAGTAAATGAACCTCCATGCATATGCATATATATATATATATATATATATATCCTTTTCTCACTGCCCGGTGGCGACGGGCAAGGACACCTTGGTGGAACCAAGAGGTCCAATAAGCTGTCAGAGCTAAAACGGAGGCCTACCTAACATGGTTTAGGGTCAGGTCACCTGAGATGCGTTTCCGGTACACTGAGGCGCGAAAAGCCTGCTGAGGCACTAAAAACAGCAAAGCAGAAGGCTTGGGAATTCCTTTGGAGAAAGATTTGACTCATCCTATGCAAATGCAAATAAGGTATTCTGGCAGACTATCCAGAGGGAGGAAATCGTGCACATCAAGGACAATTAAGGCCTCTGATGGTGCACTTTTAACAAACGAAAAGGATATCCTCCACAGAGGGAGGGAATACTTTGAGAGCCTTCTTAACCCGGATGGCCAGGTATCTGTGGACATCCAAGAGGTGCAGATCGGGGCGATGACTAGTCTCACAGCAGAAGAGGTCCATTTAGCAATAAAATCACTAAAATTAGGCAGGGCTGCTGGTGATGATGAAATTCGGCCCGACATGCTAAAAGCCTTAAATCGAGACGGTGTTCTCTGGCTGACTCGAGTGTGTCAAGCTGCTTGGATATCTGGGCGAGCACCAAAGCAATGGCAGACAGGCATGATAATACCAGTCTTCAAGAAGGCAGACCAGAGAGATTGCAGCAACTATCGTGGCATTTCTCTGCTCAGCCTGCCTGGTAAAGTAGATTCTAGGTGCTTGGAAAGAAGGTGCAGGAGCATAGTTGAGTCAAAGTTCCAAGAAGAATAATGTGGCTTTCATCCGTAGAAGCACAATTCTTCACTTTAAGAGGCAAGTCTTTGAGAAATCTTGGGAAAATGCCAAGAATGTCTACACATGTTTTGTGGACTTGGAGAAGGCATATGACCGGGTTCCTCTGGATAAGCTTTAGCAAGTAGTACAGGAATATGGAGTGGATGGCCAACTATTAGCTGCCATCAAGTGGATATAATCCAAAACTCTGTTAGTCCCACCAGAACACCTGAGCTTGGTGACGGAGAATCGTGACCACTGGAAGTCCCTCTTGCAGCTGCTGTCCCCACAACCCAATTAAGAAAGGTGGGCCTTGAAGATGGATCGATGGATATATATATATATATATATATATATATATATATATATATATATTTTTTTTTTTTTTTCCCCTCCGTAGGCAAGTGTATTTCAATGTACTACCTGTCACGTGTAAAAAAATGGGGGGGGGGGTCGCACCATCTCTGTTCCCATTCCTCTGATATCCATATTTATATAACTGCTGCCTGCAACACTTTCGCGCATAGTATTCTGTTATACAGTTAGCATTGTATAACTGATCAATGGCTCAGAGAGATCGATATCCAGCAGTAAAATGGATCCAAAATACTGTAAAGAGAATTTAAAACATAAAATAGAAGCAATATAATTTTCTCGGATGCAAAGTCTTGCATCATACATATGAAACAATACTGTACGGTTTCGGATGACTCTTATTATTATTATTATTATCAAAAATAAAAAAAAATCAACTAACGCCTTTTATTCCCTATTATTATTATTATTATTATTATTATTATTATTATTATTATTATTATTAGCGATAACACTCACGATATTAACATTCATATAAACTAAACGTGACTGTAAACGGCGATCTCATCACAATATTAATATTCATATAAACTAAACGGGGATTGCAAATGAAAATGAAATAATTCGTATACGATATAATGATAATGCTTGATATAAACATTAATACTGCGTAAATGACATGAATAAATTTGAGAACAGAATATTATGCGCATAGGTCATTAACAGTGGAGTACAAGGTATTGTAACAGACGACACAGTATTTTAGCAGCATGCTACACACTACGTTATATTTCATATTTCAAAATGGTTTGAAATTGGATGGTACGCCACACTTAGGCGTATTACAATCACGGGTAAAGGGCATTCGAGAATTATCAACTGAATGTGATTGCCTTTATTTTTATTTTTATTCTTATTTCATTATTATTTTTTATATCAATTGCACTCGAGATAGCAGCTAAAAAATTTGGTTTAAGAGTCTACACTATGTTTGATATTTATTTAAAATGTTGACATCATTAACGTTCTATAATAGTAAAGGAGATTATCATCCTTCAACATACGCTTTCTTTGACACGCTATACGTCTATATAGCATTCTCCAGGGTAAATTAGCAAACACTATTTTTCGAGAATAAGCAATATAATAATTTTAAAATAAATAAATTCGCTCTGGCAGTTTATTATTCAAAGACAGTAGTTGAACTTATTTAGCCCTAACAGACTAACTTTTAGAAGATTGTTTGTTAAGTGGTCTCCAGCGTCCAGCCTTCACTGATGGCTGAGCTCAAGGATATTAGTGAATCAAGACTTTCAGGGAAGACAGAGAGAGAGAGAGAGAGAGAGAGAGAGAGAGAGAGAGAGAGACCCTACCTGGTATATATTATGTCTGAACCAGTGTGAATTCCATGGTAGTTTTGAACTATGGTGAACCCAGAGTTACCATGATAAATACATAAATAAAAACTCTACCTGCCAGTACGAAATATCGACTAAATCGGGAGCTGGCTGAAGAAAGGGCTAGAGAAAAAAGTTCCTCTATTCAGCTATAGAATCGAACTTATAATCTTTCTTCTAGCATCTAGCGCTATTCTAGCAGCTAGCATCTAAGGCTGTTCTACACTGTTATATAGGCACCTGGGTTCCGCTTTATTTTTCACTAAATATTTTGTTTCAAAATTATTCTCGCAATTATGTTTCTATCTCGAGATTATGCCGATTTTGTTTGTGAGATTAGATGAATTCTCTTAGCTTTAAAATTTATTTTGCAGAATACAGCTGTCTTCCTTAAAGTAAGATATTTCCACACATCACAGATCACAGAACCCAAGTGCCTTACTACTATCTGTGTCAAGACAGAAATGAAGGAAAAATTTAATTACTTTATTTTTGAACAGATGCAGTATATCCTAGACAGAGAACTAGAAGATGGTTATTTCAAAGGACGGAGGTAGATAAAATGAAAGAGAGGAAGAGAAGAAAAAATGTAGTAAGTTTGGCAATGTAGTATGTTGATGGCTACTGGTCAGCTGCCGCTCTCTTTTTAATGGGCTTAAAGGAATATTGAGGAACGATGGATGCGGTTCTACTGAATAGCGGTTATAGCTGTACCTGCTGAAAAGACGAAGCCGAAGCAAGAGTGAAGTAAGTTCCCCCCTCTGCCAGTAACGAATGCTTTTAAATAAGAGAGGAAAAACGTGATAAGACAGAAGTTATAACTAAAGCTGTAGCTAAGGACCAAAGAATAGGATTACCATTTGAATATGTGGAATATGTGGCAAATTTTTTGCATTTGGCAGTGAACAATATGCTTTATCTTTCTTAGAGGTTTCTTCCAACTTTTCGATGCTTCTGCAATTCAGAACAGGCAGTTAATGATTTTTCACAGTGATATCCTGCATCTTTTGAATGAAATGTTATCACATGCTTGTTATTGAAGCAAGATTTGAAAGATATGCAGGAATGCTAAGTGGATTAAGGACGAAGGCCTGCATATCTTCTCGTATATGAAAGTGATATACGAGACCGTTTTGAAAAGTTCGTAGCCTGACATAGAGATGCACTTTAATTGATAAACTGTTACGAAATTCTAACCTTTCATCTATATGAACATATGAAAAATGTCTTAATCATCTTTCAAGTACGTTTTGTTCGGCAGCATATCGAAGGAAGCTTGTTGGGAGCTTTAAAAAAAAAAAAAGGAAAAACAATGAGCATTGGGTCGTTATCAGATATTTCGTAGATATTTCGTAAAGAAATTATGACTCCAACCAAAATTAAAACTGATATGGATAGTACATTAGGCGAGTCTGATTATAAAATAAGTGAGTACTGTTTAAAAATGGCAGATAGAACTTGTTAGACGACCTTCACAGTGAATGGAAGACCGACCATAGCAACAAATGAAGAAACCATCGAAAAAATCCATTCTGCGGTGCTCGAAGATCACGATTAAAGTATGCGAGATTGGCGAGGCTATGGGCACCTCAATTGAACATACAGGGTTGTTACCTGTACTCATCCTCATTGCACCATATATTACAAAATCTAGGTATTACATATACGCTCAAAAATGGCATTCACTACAGCAAGAGATGAAAAATTGAAAAAAGAAGTACAAATGCTACTCCAACTACTTTATACGCATCGTTTGCAATGGATATACGAAGAAACTCGTACAAAAATTAATATTCTCTACTGCTACTCAACAGCAAAATTCCGACATTCACTACAGGACTTCTATATCCCTTACAATGGTAGACCTTCGCTCAAGATAGCCAGTCTCCTAAAATCTCATAATATAACAGTGACTTTCAAGCCCATTTTGACTAACGAGGTTTACAGCGTTCGCTTAAAGACCACAAACATCCCAGGCAGTGGCGGCCCGTGAAGTTTTAAATGGGGGTGCCTTTTAAAACTTTTTTGAATTTTTGTGCTTTTTTGTTGCCTATACAAAATAATTTTTAAAAAATTCTTTTTTTCCTAATTAGTAACCAATTTATTAATAAATAAATCTACAGATTTATTTATTAATAAATTGGTTACTGATTAGAAAAAAAAAGAATTTTTTTTAAATTATTTTGTATAGGCAGCACCCCCCGCCATTTAAAACTTCACGGGCCGCCACTGATCCTAGGATATATTTAATGTTTTTGTGGCCTTTCTTACATACGACAGACATCTAGAAGTTTGGAAATAAGACAGAAAGAGCATATTAGAGACACAAATAACAAAAGAGAAGACAAATTTCAGTCCTCAAAACAAATAAGAGGAGAACACTTTAAAATCACTGTGTGTGTGTGTGTGTGTGTGTGTGTGTGTGTGTGTGTGTGTGTGTGTGTGTGTGTGTGTGTGTGTGTGTGTGTGTGTGTGTGTGTGTGTGTGTGTGTGTGTGTGTGTGTGTGTGTGTGTGTGTGTGTGTGTGTGTGTGTGTGTGTGTGTGTGTGTGAATTTCTCTTATCCTAGGGCTGTAGCGAATATCATATTTACCTAACATCAGCTTACTTTCAACAGTATCTTCTTCAGATAAGCTTAATGAAAAGCTTCGAGGATGCAAGCTGACACATTACACCTCAACCGGGATCAACACTAAGGGGGAAAAAATCCATTTCTTACAACTATAGCACTTAAACACATTAAAGCAGTAAATATATATAATTTATTGTTACTGTATACAGTATATACTGCTGCTACAGTTTTACATGGGAATCCTTATATTTTTTTTTTTCAATTGAAGGTGAGTTAGCCGATCTCATACGGAGGGAGTAGGGTTTTCTTCCGGAAACTCTGGTTTTTCATCCCGCGTACAAATAAATCGGCCTTCAGAACACACGCAGTTTACATACTGTTGTTGGTGATGATGGGTGGTAGATGGCGTTGATGGTAGTATTGTTGTACTAGGAGAATTAAGTAGTAGTGGAAAGGATGAGATGTATTTAGTGAAGTAAAATAAAGTGTCCTTGGACTCCCTGGAGGTGTCATGTAATAATAACAATAATGATGATGATGAGTAAGACCTGTGTAGCTCACTGGAAGTGGTTGCATCCTCTGCTCTAGGCCGTCCAAAGACAGATTTATGGTTCAAGTCTAGTCGCCAACTGGAGAAACTTTTTCTAAGCCTTTCTTCGACTGGTTCTCGAGTTATTCGATCTCTGGCACGGGCAAGTGGGTCTCTGGGAAACTCAGGTTTTTCGTTCCCGTAAACTCCAGTGGTGGGCGGTGGGTGGCGTTGATGTTGATGATTGGTAGTAGAGGTTCGGTGCCTTAGAGTAATAATAATAATAATAATAATAATAATAAAAATACGAATAATAATAATAATAATAATAATAATAATAATAACGTAAATGTTTCTATCACATCTCCTCTTCTCTGCCTATCCATCAACTTTTGCAACCCACAAGACTCTTAATCTATCAATGTGAGAGGCATTCCTCAGACCATTTAAGTTGGTGAGTGGTCTGAGTTTAACATTTTGTTTAAACTTCCTTTAGATTTTTTAGGTATAGAAAAATTAATTATAGAATAGATTTGCACTTATCTGCAACAATGCATCAAACAAATAAACCCCCGATTTAATGGACTAATAGGAGCCAAGGGGTGTCCGTTAAATCGCGAATTTTTTAAAATAAAAATATCTGTAACATCATACTGCAATTTTACCAATATTAGCACTGTAATAACAAAAAAATTGTTTTACACACAATTTTTAATACACCTTTCACACTTTTAGATAAGTTAATGTTCGATGTTGAGGCGCTTGGTTTAGGTAATCCTGCTTTGAAAAAACTATCAAGTTTTTTTTTTTTTGAACTTTTGAATTCTGCTGTTTTTTTTTTTTTTATAATTAACTCCTAAAATTACGAAAATGTGTGTAATAAAACTGCCGCAGATAGTCACGCCACTCGACAAAAGAACCAATTACAATTGGTTCTTTTGTCGAGTGTCGAGTGGCGAGTCAATTACGATTGGTGTGATCCGTGCTAATCATTCGTCGAACATGAAAAGTCGAATATGAGCGGTGGCTCATTCATGTCGGCTAAATTGCTGCAGTGTTTTTCCAACATATGGTGGCCTATTCGCCAAAATTTGTTAAAAATAATAGGAAATTAATAACAAAAAATAACCTGTTAATTTAATTATAAGCAAATCTTGGTTAAAAGCATTTTAAAATTAACAGGGTGTTAATTTTCACATGTGACATACGGACCAGAAATTTTGTCCGTTAAATCCGAAGTCCGTTAAATCGAGGGTTTACTGTATATATATATATATATATATATACATACATACACGACTGGAAAATTTTGATAAACACCTAGAACAAAAATGATATTAAAGCAAGTGATATATATATATATATATATATATATATATATATATATAAAATATAAAATAAAAATATATATATATAAAAAAGTAAAAATAAATAAATAAATAAAAATAAATTTCGTGTTTTTTTTTTTTATTTATGTTGTGTTGTGTCTTCTATTTCTATACTACTTATGAATTAGCGGTCACATAAGGTGGGAATACCCTCTGGCTCTCAGGAATCACGGCCGTTGTGAACTCAAGGTGAACGAAGTATTGCTCGGGCAGTACTTTTTTGTTTCCCCGAGCCGGCCAGTGATCATGGGTATCATGTACTGGCAATCACTGCAGATGCTCAGTCATACGTCGTATGCAATGCATAGTGTGTATTCTCAAAGCGTCTACTCAACTCGCCGCTCCCCAAGATTAAACCATGCACATTCGTCCCCCCGCCCCCAAAGATTAAATCTTGAGTACTCGGCCCCCCTCCAAGATTAAATCCTGAGTGCGTCACTGACCACAAGAAAGAACATACTACTAGCAGAGATATGAAGATAACTTATGTTCTTATACCCTCGTATATTCTTTCTTGTGGTTATATCAATTAGTTTAAAGTTATTTTCGTTCTAGGTGTTTATCAGAACTTTGCAGCCCCCATCCTCGTATATATTTATTTATATTATCAAAAAAAAATTTTTTTTTTAAAAGTGCCGCGTATACATTAAGATCTCTCGCGTACCACACTTTGGGACACATTAATATAGTGTGTGTGTGTGTGTGTGTGTTATGTTCCATCGAGTCGTTTCCGACTCCTAGAGACTCCACTAACATACACTCTCCATTCCGATCTGTCCCTGACTATGTCTTTCAGAACCTCCAAGCGCACTCCAGTTGCTTCTTAAACTCCATCCACCCATCTAATTCTTGATCTTCCTCTTTTCCTGCTTCCATCAACTTTAGCAAGCATCATCATCTTTTTCAGACTGTTATTTGCTCGCATAATATGTCCAAAGTATGACAATTTTTGCTTGACGATCATAGCTTCGAGGGAGCAATCTGGCTTTATTCTGTCTATCACTGATTTATTGGTTTGCTTTGCAGTCCATGGTATTCTTAGGAAGCGTCTCCAAACCCATAATTCAAATACATCTATCTTCTTTATTTCACGCTTTCTCAGGATCCAACTTTCACATCTACAGTACCACAGGGAAAACCATTGATTTCACGATTCTGATTTTTGTTGCGAGGCTGATATCTTTATCTTTAAAGATCTTGCTTAAATTTGTCATTGCTTTCTTTCCGAGTAACAATCTTCTTTTAACTTCTTCAGTACAATAACCACATTAATATAGACGATACAGATATTTTAATATTAAGAGAAGGATCCACGTCAGCGAAGAAATTCCAAGTTTAACAGTACAGTTAATATACACTAAAAGTGGAATAATAATCTATATCAAGCAAAACTAAATATAGAAATAAAGTTTATAGAAATAAACTATACATTAGAACATGCAGAAAATATATGTATTGAAGTAAACAATACCAAACATTGACATTATAAGCTATCTACAGCCCATCAAATTTAAATATCCTAAAATTTCTCGACTCATTAAATAGATGGCGTTTTTACCACAGAAGCAAGTGCAGAATGCCTAATGGTAACAGGTGATATAAATACAAATATTATGAATAAGAATAAAATCACAGTACAGCATCCTTAGAATTCACTGAGTCCAAAAGACAGCCCGATAACTTCATAAATAAAAATAACATAAATTATGAAATCGGAAATGGATTCGATGTAGATAGCAATTTCAAACTCTGATAATATTCTATATACTGATCTTAAACTCGCATTTAATAACATATATAAGAAAGTAATAACAAAAATAGAAATACATCCTCAAACCATTCATGGATAACATAAGTCATACGAATAGACATATAAAAAAAGATGCCATATGAAAACAGATTAAGAGATCTATCGATACAGTATTACAAGCTGAATACAAAAGAAAATGGAATTATCTTTCAACACAGATAGGAAAATCAAAAAGAAACTATTATAGAAACAAACTAACAATAGAACAAAGCGATATAAAGGAAACCTGGTATCTGATCAACGAGATTAGATAACACATTTCCCATCTGTTTTATCAGACAGATGGGAAATGAATTTTACTAACACTTTGTGAACTCCATCCGAAAAAATGCAAGAAACAATCCTGTAACACAAACACAACAAATATTTAATAAGACCATGAGTAATCATACAAGTGGTTCCTAACGTTATTAAAGGAAGAACTGTGAACTTATAATTCATCAAATTAATCCTAAGAAAGGAACAAGTGCAGACGGAATCAGATCAAAAAAATATATATATATTATTATATATATTTTTTTAATTAGCCTTTAAAAATCGTGGGACCGAGAAATCTGATCCCTACATTTTCCCGTCGGAGCTGCACATATAAAGAAAAAATAAACATTCAAAAAACGCAGTATGGTTTTCAAATGAATAAAGGAACAACAACTCTCCTGGAAGATTTCAAGGACCTAATAAAAACTTTTTATATATCTATTAAAAGCGTTCGATTCACGAACATGCCAAACTATGTTCACCACGCTAACACGCATGACATTAACCAACTTCCCCTTAACAAGTAATATCTTCCAATACATAGATGACACAGCCATAATGTCTATCCATAATGATGCTATCATAACCCACATGCAACACAACATTAATTTGGTAACCAGATGACCAATAGAAAATTTAATACATGTAAACGTTGAAAAATCAAAGCCAATGATGTTAATCCCATCCCCCTTCCCCAAGACTCAACCTATGAAAACCAGGTGTCTCATTGTCGAGCTTACATCCTACTATATACGAGTCACCATCCCTATTAAAACAACTGCCTCCAGGGGCGAATGATGGTCTTGAAATTCACGCTTTCTCTTATTATCATTCAAGGAGTGAGAGGTGTGATTGAAGTCTGATTAGCGGAATAATGAATTACTTACTGACCATTTAAAACTATATATTTAGAAATTTATGTACATTTAATCATACAAATACAACATTTATTTTATAAATGATATTCTATATTTTTCAATTTTGCTACTTGAATATAAATTCTACCCTACAGTTCTTCTTTATGAACTGGTCAATAACATCGTCATAAAAAGTTGCTTGTAACTTAATTTTCTCAAGCAACACACACACTTGTAAGGCTAGCTGAAGCTCACTGGCTAGAGCTAAGTTGACTGCGTATGGCCTGTGTTTAAGCAACAGAGTAAGACGACGTGAAACGGCTATGCGCACGCATGAAATCACAGTTCTGCTGTGAGCACCTGGAAGCTCCCACAACCGAGCAAGTCAAGGTAGCTTTGACTAGACGAGCAAGCATCGGCCTTCGATACACAACGCAAAGCTCAATCATTGCCACGCAAGCTTAAGACGTCTTCTGTCTACAAAAATATAAGCCTAAATGGAATGCTTATAAATGCATGCATTTATTAACAAATAAATATTACTTCTTTCTCGAGTAATGAGCTTGCGCAGCATGCATGGAGAATTCGCCCCCTGACTACCTAGGACTTCACTTCGACGATGATCGAAATTGGAATAGCCATATGGCTTATCTGCACAACAAACTCAGGATAATAGCAAGCAAACTATGTCGATTAAAAGACATAGTTTCCACATATAAAAACACCAACCTATAAGGCATTATGTGAAAACATCTTGATAAGTCATTACAACATATGCCTTCTGATAAAGGCCGTAGTGATAGAGCACAAAATATTTATGGTAATACACTTGTGCTACGACACATAATGCTAAAACACTACTTCAGTCCCAACTAAGAATGACCAGAACAGCATAGCAGACAAGAATCGTAGTCTACAAACTACTTCACATCTACCGGGAGCTTTCACATATCCCGGACATGATCAACAAACTGCCACTGGATAAGATAAAACTAGGGACCTACAGAAAAATTAAAAGGGCACCATGCAGATATTATAGCTACAAAATTACAGGGAAATTACTACAAATAAGTATAATGAAGTTTTCTTAGGTACCAACATAAGGATGCAAACACGCCATGTCCAACTCCTTCCTGCTTCAAAAATCTTAATGTGCACCCTTCTGCATGCTAAACTACAAGTGTGTGTGTGTGTGTGTGTGTGTGTGTGTGT
The DNA here is from genome assembly GCF_054136105.1 of Typopeltis vanoorti. Classification (NCBI taxonomy): domain Eukaryota; kingdom Metazoa; phylum Arthropoda; class Arachnida; order Uropygi; family Thelyphonidae; genus Typopeltis; species Typopeltis vanoorti. The sequence goes on along the minus strand of NC_143556.1, from coordinate 27,863,353 downwards.
GTGTGTGTGTGTGTGTGTGTGTGTGCACCTGTATATATATAGATTCCAGAATGACAATAGCAACGCCATCTGGCAAAAAAAAAAAACAAAAAAAAAAACAGTGCAACACTTAGAAAAATTACTGTGCAAATTAACAGTATTTGTACTGAACAGTAAATGCAAAAATAATGTTTTAATTGTATGCATGTAAATATTCTATGATGATCGTATAATGATAAACCTTGTAAAAAATATTACTGTTATTAAGTGACACTTTCAAATTCAAGGACGCATCGTGGGAGAGCCCTCTAAGCCATCTACACGCTACATCGGAGACAGTGATAGAAAAAGTTGCCCGCTATGTTAGATACTTCACCTTTGTTTGCTTACATTTAGGTAAACGATTAAAAGAAGATTATAATTTCTTATTTAGTATAGTTTACTTTCTAACCAGACATAAAAACTTTTACAACTTCTCTGATACCGAGTATTTTAATAAATATTGCGACAATCCTTTTTTTTTTTTTTTTTTTGTCCAGAACTCCTCCGTGAGACGTTGGTCAATCCACTGTCCATAAGCATCGTGAATACTTTCTGCATTTAGCTTTCACTAACTCCAACTAATATTTTAGAGATGCTTTTTATGATGCTAGCCCTTGCAGACTACTCTAAGTGATGAGCTTAGGGTGATCTTGCTGGTTTGAAGATTAGGATCATATAGAAGTCCAAAAGAAAGTGTAGTAGGCATTATGGGATTAAGCCGGCTGGAGGCCCCTGGTGGTAAAATTTATGGTTCCCCTAAAAAAGGGTTTATATATGTATGCTACAAAGAGAACTAGGGCTTCACTATAACAAAAAAATAAAAAAATAAAAATAAACACACATAATACGTGATTTATTTATTTATTTATTTATTTTTTAATTTCAAAACATTGCAATAAATTTTTCTTTACAATAACATGAGGCTCGGGCAACTGGCAGCCGTCAGGTGTGATACTCGCTTGATCTGCCTTCGTCGTCAATTGAAAAGTTCATCAAATATCTTGACGAGAATCGAACACAGTTTTTTTTAGTCTAAAGAAGAAGTTTCTGAAGAAGTTCTTCCAACTTTGTTACGGGGATGCTAATATTATTACTTCGCTATTACTATATTTCCTATTTAATTAGCCACGTAGTTCTCATTACAAAAGCACGTCAAATTTTCCATACGTGCAATTTAGAAAAATGACAAATAAATAAATAAGTAAAAACATGCTAGCTATATCTTAAACAGTATAATGAAGAGATATTACTAGTGACTTATCATGTATATATCCTATGCATTTATAGAGAAGTACGTAATCGAAGTTACAATCTGACCGATTTGATTTGGAAAAAAAAAATAAATAAAATAAACAAATATAATATAATATATTGAAATTATAGAGGGGCTTTGCGCTTTCTTTATATATTCATTATTAGGCGTAAAAATAATGATTCCCTGTGTGGTGGTGGGGATAAGAATAGCTCCACTGCAGCCCATGCATGTCGTACGAGGCGACTAAAATGGGTACCCAGGGAGGGTAATGGATGGCAATGCTGTAGCCATTGAAGTTCTAACCGAGGCTCGGATATTGCTGTTATCCTCCTGCCATGATCAGAGCTCATAGCTCAATAACACCCTATCCTTACATTGTCCTCTACAGATAAGGGAGTATGAAAAGCATTCTTGCTTCGCCCATCTAGCCAAAAATAAATAAATAAAATAAAATAAATAAAAGTAATGATTGACGAATACGTTGTCGAATTATGCAGCAGTTTGTATAACTTAAAGCTAGACTATTATTATTATTATTATTATTATTATTATTATTCCTGATACCTCCAAGGAGTCCGAAGACTCATCGCGGGAGGACATCTTCAACTGTCTCTACACCTTACCTCTACTACGAATCAACGCCATCTACCGCCTACCTCCAACACCACCACAACTAGTAATTTTTGTCTGTAAATTGCGTGTGTTCTGAAGGGCCGATTTGTATGTATGCGGGATGAAAAACCCGAGTTTCCGGGAGAAAAAACCCTGCTACCTCCGTATGAGATCGGCTAACTCACCATCGATTGAAATCGACCAGATAAAGATTCCTCCCGTCGCGACGAGAATCGAACTTAGGCCTATTCCAATCGAAGGGCGCAATGTACCGTCGTTCTTCCAATTGCGCTACGGAGGCGCTTATAACAGTAGTTTGCTTTATTAAGCGACATAGAATTTGCTTCATGTATTATGTTCTCATTATAAGTTTTGTTTATTACCAACAGATTAACCAACAACTTTACATTGCATATGTGCAGGTGCTTTAGCTGTGACTAAGCGAAGTATGTAGTTTGTGGAGAGTCAGTCACGTTTCGATTATTATTGGTTGCGCTGTAATTATTGTGATTTAAGAAATACTCAGATTACACACTTGCTATCAATAGGTGAATTATAAACATATTTCTTTTAGAACAAACCCTGGTATCAGATATTTCTGATACCAGAGAGTAAAGTCGAAAATACAAAGGCTAGAGGAGTCGCGCTATGATATTACGGAAATGAAAAAAAAAGTGAGCATACTAGATTCGATAATAAATTATTTATATATACAAACAATTAAACAATTAATTACTGTTACTTCAAAATTTTGTTAGTATGTCTAACAAATCTCGTAGCAAATTATTAACTTAGATTTTTTTTTTTTTTTTTAATGGGGAAGAAATGGGCGAATTCCATTTTCATATTTCTCTGCTGACTTCCCCCGATAAAAACTTCAGAACAAACTAGACTATGAGTCCTTCATTAAGAACTCATACCATACTTTTCATGCTTACATTGCACGACTGTGCTGGCTAATCGAGTCTGGTTTGCAAGGTAACTTTATTCGTTACAAATCGATGATTGAAATTAAAATTTCTACAATTAATAGTTCACAAGATCTAATAAGATCTATAATTTCATCTTAAGATTCCTAAATTAAAATTCCTACAATAGTTCACAAGATCTAATAAGATCTATAATTTCATCTTAAGATTCCTAATGAGTCCTTGAATTCCTTAGAAGTGTCACATAATAATAATATACAAATATCAAATAATGAATTACTGTAGTTTAATATAAAAATAAATAGCAATATCAGAAATTCTTCAAGTAGAATTAGTTTTATTGATAACTCATTAGAATCTTATCAGGCCATTCACCTTACGTGTGAATGCCCTATCACAGGCACGTAACCTAGCTTCCCTAATTAATACCATAATAGGCATTCAATCATGTCTGTAAATTGCGTGTATTCTCTGGCTGGTTTGTTTTGTGGAATGAAAACCAGACTTGCTTTTCAGAAACAGACCAAAAAAGAAAAAAAAAAGAAAAAAAAAAAGAAAAAAAATCTTTTCCGTATGAGATGGCTAATTCACTTTTAGATGAAACTCCCAAGGAAAGGCGTAATCGTTATTGACTAAATTATGGAGGTTCCTCTTATATTTAATTCACAGAGGGGAAAAAACCTTTTAATGTTTTTTCTTCTCTATATGAAGTAGAAAACACTGATTTAGACCTAAATTTTAGTCGGTAATGAGGATAATCTCCACTTTATTTAATTTTGATTTTATCATTTCTAATTTGTATTTATTTATAAAAATCAGTGAAAAAAATACACAATATGATTTTCCAGTATAAAAATACCATGGTAGCAATATACTCTGGAGCAGTTGATATTTCTGAAATATCAACTATGAGAGGTGTCGTATTGGGATGTTCGCTTTTAGCATATTTGTTTAACCTGTGTCTGGTGGAACTGATAAAAGATTTTTTTTCCAGAAAACATAGGAATAACTATGAATGGACAAAATTCACGTCACATAAAATACGCAGATGATATAATATTAATTACAGATGATAAGGGAGACTTAAAGTATATAATTGAAGACCTACATAAAAACAGCAAGGGCTATGTAATGCAAATAAATTTTTACTAAAATTGGCAACAGGAATAAGCAGAGAACTTAACTTAGAAGCGAAAGGAAATAAACTGATAAAATAGATACGTTAATCATAGGCAGGTTAAATTATGAAGAAATCATCAAACACAGAGTAAATATAGCAACAAACTTACAAATACATTGAAAAATACACATCTCTCCAAAGAATTTCTAGTCGAAGTATATAGCTGAACTCTCCACTATTCTTTGCGGTGCAAAGACCTGAGTTATTAAACAGAAGGAAGGGCTTTGAAAGCAATTTGAGGAAAAATAAACAAAGCAGCATAACTTCCAAGTCTTACAGTTGCGACTATAATCACCGGCTAAAAGAACCTTCTTTGCATCTTTTTTTTTTTTTCTCTCTCTAACATATTACAGAGTTGGTTGAACTTTGTCACAAGTAAATTTATTATATATATATATATATATATATATATATATATATATATATATATATATATATATATATATATATATATATATATATATATATATATATATATATATGTATATATATATATATATATATATATATAATTGATAATAAAAATAGAACAAAATCAGGGGCGAATGCTAGGCCTTGAAATTCACTCTTATTATCATTCATGGAGTGAGAGGTGTGATTGAAGTCTGATTAGCGGAATAATGAATTACTTACTGACCATTTAAAACTATATATTTAGAAATTTATGTACATTTAATCATACAAATACAACATTTATTTTACAAATGATATTCGATCTTTTTCAATTTAGCTACTTGAATATAAATTCTACCCTACGGTTCTTTTTATGAACTGGTCAATAACATCGTCATAAAAAGTTGGTTGTAACTTAATTTTCCCAAGCAACACGCACACTTGTAAAGGCTGGCTGAAGCTCACTGTCTAAACCTACATTGACTGCATATGGCCTGTGTTTAAGACGACGTGAAGGGAGCGGAAATGGCTATGCGCGCGCATGATATCATAGTGCTGCAGCGAGGACCTGGCAGCTCCCACAACTGAGCAAGCCAAGGTAGCTTTGAATAGACGAGCAAGCATCGGGCCTTCGATGCACAACGCAAAGCTCAATTATTGCCGCACAAGCTTAAGACGTCTTCTGTCTACAAAAATAAAAGCCTAAATGGAATGCTTATAAATGCATGCATTTATTAACAAATAAATATTACTTCTTTCTGAAGTAATGAGCTTGCGCAGCAAGCATAGCAAGCATGGAGAATTCATCCCTGAAGAAAATTCTTAGCACATCCACTGTTGCTCATACCACACAGTGATGTGAGCAACATAAATACTGTATATATATATACAGTAAACCCTCGATTTAACGGACTTCGGATTTAACGGACAAAATTTCTGGATTTAACGGACAAAATTAAAAATCAGCTAACGCCTTTTATTCCCTTATAGGGAGTAGGCGAGGCCTTTATACCCTGTCTAGCTTTTGGAGACTGAGTGGGCAGTTCAATCTTCACCAGTAGCCAATCAGAGATAGCTGGCCCATGTCTATCACTAATCATAGTAGCCACCGATGAAGAAGCTGGCAAACAAGTGCTGCCATCTCTTGGTACCTAACCCTAACAAGATATGTTACTGTCTGAAATAATATGGGTACTACATTCGATTTTCTTGAGTTTACGGGATAAAAAACCAGCTTGCCCATGCCAGAGATCGACTAACTCGGGAATCGCTCGAAGAAAGGCTCAGAAAAAGTTCCTACAGTCGGTGACTAAATTTTAACTTAAGTCTGACTTCAAGCGATCAAATACAGAGGACACAAGCGCCACTTCCACTGAGCTACACAGGCCTATCTGAATAGTAGTGTATTCATAAATTATGTTCACAAATTCAGAGTACAGTTCAAACTATAAATATTAGTATTTATATCAGGCCGTTCTGGAATCTCTGGTCAGAAAGCACAAATTTTGGAGTTTCTAAACCAAACCTTGATTTTTTATTTATTATTATTTTTTTTTTAAATGTACATTCCACCCACAAACAACTATGGGTTGGGTAAGAGTTTGACAATAAGAAAACTGCTCTAGACCATAAAGTAGCACTACCACCTAAAATATTCACAAATATTGATTCCATATTGGCTTTGAGTACGCGCGGTTAGCCTAGTGGCTGTGCGCTTTGCAACCATATGCCTGGAGAAGGAGTGTCCTAAGTTTTCGAAAACTTAGGACACTCCTTCTTAAGGATCTTCCTGAGAAATAGCCAAGTTAGCCGGTCTTGGACGTGGACAGCAGGGTTTTTTCCGCCAGTTTATCGGGGGGTTTATCATCCCGCAAGCAGGCTAATCGGATCCGTGAACACACAGGATAGGATATAGTCCTAGATATAGCTATCCCTAAACAGCCGAAAGGCTATAACCACCACAACAACAACATTGGCTTTGAATCCACAACTTTTTGTTGTTGTTGTTTACTATGTTTATGTCATTCGTGCCACGACTGCAGTCCCATAGGTATCAGTACTGCAGATGATCGAAGAATTAAATAATCCAGAAATAACGCTATACACTCAAACGTGGTACTCCAGTACACACTAGGTCATGAAATTTATCTACCATCTAAATAAGGTTGGGAGTAGAGATGCTATCTAGTCAACAAACCAATCCAGTATAAGTATGCTCTGACTGCTGAAGGATATAACACATTAATTAGTCTAATTTGGTGTCTCAACACCTTCCCACTATAACGCTCAGATATCTTGAAAATCGGTTTATTTTATGTTGAACTTCAAAATATTTAGAGCCCAAATAAACTGTTGCCATTTTAAATGGTTATCCTTGACCTACCAGCCTGTATTAATGTCTTGCACTATTTATTTAATCACATCAACAATAGTTAAACTGAGTATGCGCACGCTATTAAAAAAAAAATAGATAAGAAAAACTAGATAGAAAAGCTGGGGTCGAAGGAAATATTCTATGGAAATTTTTTTTTCTTTCTCTTTTTTCAGAAAAATCACCTGTGCTTATATTACGTCAGGAAGCAAGGAACATTTCTATGCTTTTATCGCTGTCTTGAAGTGACTATATATATATATATATATATACAGTATATATATATAGAATTATCAGGAAGGCCTTAAGGCTTTACTGATAATTCTAAATAAATAAATAAATAAATAAAAACAGTTATAAAGTCTCATCTACAGTATGGCCAAGGACAGGCTACCTCCTACGTTATACTTTCTGATACTACACTATCCACAAAAAAATAAAAATAAATAAATAAAAAGTCCTACACTATTATCTCTTTCCACGCTCATTTTTCTTCAAGTAAGTCTTCTTGCTCAACTGATATCGCTTCAACTGTTCTGAAAATCTGTGTTTGACAGCTGGCTCTTATCTTCATATTTACACTTCGTTGTGTTTAAATTATTATTATTTTATTTATTTATTTATTTATTTATTTTTTTTTTTGCGTAGGCAGAAGTATATACGAAAGAAATGAACACTGTCTGACGAGGAAGACAAGAGTATATCTAGAACTATGCGATGTGTCATTGAAGTTGGATATAAAAATAAATTTATCTTGAAATTTTAAACGAAAAGAACTTCATTTATATATATTAAGACTTCTAAAGCTGTACAACATTGTTAGAAAAGGAAAAGGGATCAGAAATATTCATAAAAACATTGTTAATATTTACAGAAGGATCGCCGTTTAGAAGGTGCTTATCTTAAAACGTGAAAATTAACTCATATTAAAAAAAATCTACTCCATTTAATTGTTAATCGCTTATTCTCATCTCACATCATCTCCCTTTCTTTGAAACGATGGAGAAATTCTTACCAGCCGAATCTCTCACCTTATCGTCATTTCCCTGTATAAATTCCTCCACAGCTTCCAGAGGAGATCTTGCTTATATCACACGCCTTAGAACACACCATGGAAATGTTGAGAAATTAAGGCTATTGCCCTTGGACATAAAGCTGTCATAATGCCGCGTTTGGATAACTTTGGAAGCTTCTGTTGTGCCTACTGAGATCTAGTTCCCCCCCTTCTCCTCTGGGAATTCAAAATAATCCACTCTAAAAAAAAATGCTGTCATCGCGAAATTTGAGCTACATTTCATTCTCATGTAAGCGACTTGTTACGAAGTCTTAGATAAAAGTTACAATATGTTTAAGTAAAACTTCATCACATCGCCATGAGGCGAGAGTATTATGTCTATCAATTGCTTGTGCTCAACACATGGTTTGACTATTTTGCAAAAGTAAAAATTCTCTGTATCACCATATGAGATCAACTTCGGTTAAAAATGACTAACGTTTACTAAAAGTGCGTCGCATCTTCAAATGGTATCTAATTTACGCCTTTCCAAGCAAAGTTTTTTTACCTTAGTCTTCCTGATTGTTAGAATTTTGTATTCTTCAAACTCGATATATTTTGTCTATTTTGTTTCTCCAACAAAATAGACAAATTCCAATGAGAATGTGTCTCTGTAGCGCAATCGGAGGAACGACGGTACACTACGCCCTTCAACTGGAAAAGAACAGAGTTCGATTCTCATCGTCAGGAGAGGAATGTTTATGTGAGCTTTTTCAGTTGAAGGTGAGTTAGCCGAACTCATACGGAGGTAGCAGTTTTTACTCCCTGAAACTGGGATTTTTCATCTCGCATACAAGCAAATCGGCCATGACAACACACAACACACATGACAATACACTGCTTAGGAAGAAGTCAATGGACACCATAGTGTGAGAAGTAAACAACCATGGTGCATACCTTAATAAGATGTAGGAATACCTTTCTCTATGATGACTGCAGCAGTCCTATGGGGCATCCTTTCCACAAGCATACGAAAATGATCAATGGCGACTTTGAACCATTTTTTCCTGTAGCATATAATGACGTCCTGGACTGTTGAGGGCCGGATGTCCCATGACCTCTCCTGACGCTTCAGTTCATCCCACAGACGTTCGATGGGGATCTTGTTCAGATCAGTGGCCTCCACAGATCAGTGCTCTGTGGAGTCAAGTGCAATCAAGATCAGTGCCAGTCAAGTGTGTGACGTTTATGTCCACAAACCACGGAGATACAACAGCACCCTTATGCCACAGTGCATTATCTTGCTGAAAGAGACAATGGTCAGTTCTGTAGAAACGCCACAAAGCAGGAAGCATTACATTGTCCAGAATGTTCAGATACCTTTCGGAGTTCAATGTTCATGGCACCACAAACAGATGGCCGAGGCCAAACCGGGAAAAACAGGACCATAACATCACACCACCACCTCTGGTAATGCACACTGGTAAGGGACATTCACCTGGCATCCGTCACACTCTCACCAGTGCAAATGCTCAGTGGAGGGTGGAGCGAAATTCGCCGTTCAATAGCAGAGCGTTCCATGCTTTCCATGTCCCATTCTTCACGCTGTTTGCACCACTGAAGATGATGCTAAGTGATGTTTCCGGGTAATGTGGGGATTGCGTATTGTGGACCTACCACGGAAACCCATGTTGTGAGCCTCTGATCTGAATTGTTTTGTGTAGATTCATGTTCCAGTCGATATCCGGAACTCCACATAGAACGTGGCGGTTTTTACATATTATCCTTAGTAGCATCCTACGGTCATGTTCGGTAAGTGTAGTGGGTCGTCCACTGCGGGTACCACTTGCAGTTGACTCCCTGTGCTTCCATCTTGGTATGGTATCACTGCGTATTGACCTTGGATGGCCTAATTTGTCAACCATCTGCTGAACAGATAGGCCTGCAACATGGCATCCTATCACAACGCCTCTTCCATACTCCGTCAGTTTGCTTCTCGCAGCCATTTTACCTGGACACAGTTGCACTGACTTGGAAGCATCATATTTCTCCAGTTTATACCGGTTGTAGTGGAGTGGTGTGTCCTCCCACGAAGAGTCCTTGCAAGTGCCACGTAATAGTAATAATAATAATCAGTGGAGCAGCCTAAAAATTTCTTCTCCCTGCAAGTATTATGTTAGATTCTCAGGCATGTGATATTTTATCAAAATCTGTCTGAACGGTGTAAACATATCGTACATTAGTTCCGCAGATAAGGATTTTTAAAATATTTATTTTTGTACATTTTTATATTTATTTTTACATTGTCAAGTAACCCTGGCTCTAGAAACCAAACATGGAAAACTTTTTCAAGCCACTTCGGACCCCCAGTAGGCATGGAGCGATGAAATTCACCTCCCATCTAAAGACAATCACAAACATCCATTAAGCACCTCCACAGAGCAATTGGAAGAACGATGGTATGTTGCATCGTTCGGTTGGAAAAGGCCTAAGTTCGATCCTTGTCGTATGTGTTTCAACTGAAGGTGAGTTAGCCGATCTCATACGGTGGTAGCAGGATATTTTTTCTCCTAGAAACTTGAGTTTTTAATTCCGCGTATATAAACAAATCAGCTTTGTCTATATACGCTTTGTCTATATATACAAATCAGATTTGTCTATATGTAATTGTTATTACATATGTCTATATGTAATAATAATAATCCATGACCATGAAGGGATTCTAACTCGCAGCTTGTTGATCGGGAAGCCGTTACGTTAACTACTCGGTCGGCAACAGCATGTTTTGTAATCGTACAATTATATGCCAAATAACTGTCCTTTAATCCAATTAGTATGTGGTTGAAGCAATCAAATACCACTAACTGAATGTAATGAAAATTGTTTAATCCTAACCATCAATTCGAAACTGGCTCGTTTTCTAATAATCTTAAATTAAACCTAATTTTAAGTTCAACAAAGGACTCAGTCCTAGATTACTTTTTTTAAAGTTTGAAAAATTTAAGAACGAAAAAATGTAAACGTAAAGAAATGCAGTAGCACTTTGAGGTACCAAATAAAGGAAGTTTAACCTTACGCTGGTTTTTATTTGTTTATTTATTTATTTTTATTATAATCTGCATTTGTTTTCGTTCAGAGAATGCGAAGATGCGACGTACACAAAATATAGTAACGGAAACAAATTTGTTCTAGTAATATGTCTGCAATACATACTCTTACATACTTCTGTTACATACTCCCCAATTTTGGAGAATCTCTCTCTAAACCCATCACTCCCCATATTATAAGTTCTGCATTTCTCTACTTCGCCATCGTTGAGAATACATGCAGTACACAATGATGCACTGATACAAGGTCGTGATATCAACTGAACACCAACCGGCTATTCTTCGGAATAACTATAGATATAATACAGATTATGATTAATGATATCTTTATCTTAATAGTCTTTAAAGATATCGGCGTTAATTCTAAATAATTTTAACGTTTATCCGATGCCATGACAGCACTTTACAAAAAAAAAAAAAAAAAAAAAAAAAACCCTACATCTAAGCTATGGCGACAATACCGATGCAAAAAAACTGTGTAAAGTTTCAAACTGTATGCGATAATTGTTTCATTAATGGTAATGAATTCCTTTAACTGGCATTTATTAACATGTCATCTTCTTAAATGCCGATCATCCTATAGTGATGGCGGATAATCGAATTCGAATCGAGTTAATTTAGTCCAAAATTCTGACTTCTCGCAAATAATAAATAAATAAATAAATAATGATTATCTGATCTTACTTTGAGCCTGTGTAGCTCAGTGGATGTGGCGTTTGCACACCAAGGCGCTTGACCTCACGAAGGAAGACTTCTTGGTTTCTAATCTGGTCGGCGACTAGAGGAATATTTCTAAGCCTTTTTTTCTACCGGTTCCCGAGTTAGTCGATCTCTGGCACGAACAAGCGGTTTTTTCTCCCGGAAACTCAAGAAAATCGACCGTAGAATCCACACTATTTGAGATATTAAATATATTGAGTTAGGGACCACGAGATGGCATCACTTGTTGAGCCGTCTCTCTTCACTCCGTGCCGCTTAATTAGTGATAGCCTTGAGCCAGCTATCGCTGATTGGATACCAGCGAAGATTGAACTGCCCACTTGGTCTCCAAAAGTTAGATAGGGCTAAAAACGGCCTCGCCTACTCCCTATATACGGGAATAAAAAGGCGTTAGCTGATTTTTTTTTTTTTTTTTGATCTTACTTTTCGATAACCTGCACATCAAATAAAAAACGTAGGATAATCTGTTGAACCATAATCTGTTCATTAAGTTTCATTAAAATCGGATTACATTAATCGTTTCATGGATGGACGAAAGGATATAACGAAACTGATAGGTACCGTTCTTGTGAAAGGCCTGAAAAGACGTGTTGAAAATAGGATTTACTCAAGTAGGACGAAAATTATGAATGTGTTTGGAATATAACTCAGGAACAGACTGAACGCCGCTATTGGAGGCGTATGCAAGCTGCTTTTGGGAGAAAACATCGGCGTAGAAGTAGTAATAATTTTAATTTAGTTGCATCACTCTTATTTGTTTTCAATATTTATATAGTTATTAACACACACACACACACAAGTGTGTGTGTGTGTGTGTGTGTGTGTGTGTGTGTGTGTGTGTGTGTGTGTGTGTGTGTGTGTGTGTGTGTGTGTGTGTGTGTGTGTGTGTGTGTGTGTGTGTCGAAAAGGGATAATTGGCAATATTCCCAAAATGTACATATCTTCTATTGCACTTCATGCTGTTGTCATGGTGCTTTTGATTGGTAACTGGAACGGCCAGTGACCGTATCCGCATGCTTACTTTGCTAACTTAGTTGTCATGGTAGAGCAGTGCTGTACCTCATACTAAGTCAAAATATACATATACGTACAAACATATACGTACAAGAAAATATTTCAGGTTTTAAGCACTTCTATTTACGTCGGTGCATGGAAATGAAACGCACGCGCTGTTGCCTAGCTATGTAAGAATCGCACGGCAAGTTGATTTATGCAACTGCGTTGTTGCTTCGTTTTTGACTGTAATTCGCCAGTGTAGACTATCACTGACAAACACCGGTAATTTTGCATTATAGCATAAAAGACATAGAGCGAACCCGACTGTCAAGGTTATTGCAATTGTTCGTTTTCAAGTATCTGTCGATGTTAGCGTACCCTGGCACTCATATGTGGTTTAATTAATAATAGACGAAGTTGTGCTGCGTCATGAAACATTAAAAGTTATTTTCGGAAATGCGTTTCATTTCCTTCTTTCTGCACCAAATATAGAATCCGCTTGAGATTTAAAGGCTATTTAATCTAATTTAATTTACTAATGAATAAGAGTAAGCGCAAACATGAATCATATGCCTCAAATATTTACATTACTCACTTACATTTACAATTCCCAAGTTGAGTTTGAAGTACATTAGTTATTTTGATTATTTTTAAAATATTTGCGACGATAAAAGTCAACAAGCTGATTCGTCGGAAGCCCAATGACCTTTAGAGTGAATATAAGTAAAAGAAAAGAGGGTGGAGGGGGAAATATTCTTATCTGCTTGCAATAAACTCTTAAAGATAAACACAAGAAAAAGTTTCACTATTATTATTAGTCACCAGTACTAAGTAAACATATTTCGATGATATAATTCGAGGACATAGCAGATCCATATATAGTGCACTTGTCAAGAGTACTCTACGCGAATAATAAATGTTCGCTTCGACCTCTTTATTTCGTTTCACGTGAATGTTTTCTGGAAAATTCTAGTTTGGACTTCCTTCTCTTGTTGCTAACAGTAAAATATATTTCTTGCATTAAAAAGGAAGTGATGCATCTCTTTGTTGATTTAAAACAAGTATGTTTTCTAAAGCATTACACAAATCCTTGGATTAAAATGAAGGTTGCCAATTGCCAAAACTGTCATTTCAGGGTTAATTTTTTCACTTAATTTTTATGAAAAAAAAAAAAAAAGACCCAAAATGTTTTGTATACTTTTTTATTTAAATTCTAATATATACAGTAAAAATATCAGTATAATGAAAGTAAACTACATTAATAATAATAATAATAACTCGAAAACATGAAAACATTTAAATAGACACAAGATACAAATATAATGAATATCTTAGCTATTATTAAATTCGTATTTTTCAGTTGTATCTGTTATTAATAATGAGTAATTATTATTATTATTATTATTATTATTATTATTATTATTTTATTTTTATTATTTGTTTTTTTACTGTGCGTGCATACAAATATACACAGTATAGAGCTGGAGATTACTGGCAGGTTATAACCGGGTTGAAAACAGATACAATACATCGGCACTGCAGTAGTAGTATACTTGTAGATAGGTATTCGCAAGCACAAATTGTTATACAGTAATATATAAAGTTCACTCTATTTGAGTGCCAACTTTATTAGCAAAGGATTTCGGAATATAAAAATTAAAACAAATGATTCGTAATTAATAGTTTCCTAAATTTTTGTAACCTGGCAAATAATCCTAGGAGAAAAAAAGGCCTCTGCTCAGGAAAATATTTACGATTTCGGGAGACTCCCAGACATTCTTGGAGAGTTGGCAACCCTAGATGAAGTATACTGAAGTTTAGTTTTTAATTTTCATCGAGAAAACAAAGCCGCCCACCTGCATGTTTTGTGATTAAAAAAAAAGTTTCTGAAAAAATAAAGTTTGAGTGCTTGTGTACGCTGGAACGACTTGGAGTTGAAAGAACTGTACAGTAAAAACACACACACATTATATATATATATATATATATATTTATGAAAAAAAAAATTGAATGACTAGAACCGAGATTTAATTAAACAGGTTTTAATATAAACACACTACTAGTTTCGGCCTGTAACAGCCTTCTTCAGGTGACATTATAAAAGAAAAAACACTAAACATTGAGGGTTAAAAGACTATGAACATCATAGACAGTCTTTATACATAATTAGCATTAAAACGTTGTAGTTGTATTTGAAGCTGTTCTTTCATTTGTTGCATTGTTGGGAGAGTGCGTGCTTGCTGCATCACGTGAACGCCAGTACATGATTACAGCTGAATGACTATCCGGGAGGTTGTAGCTTAAGTTGTTATTTAGATGAACAGGACTGAAGATGATTTCTCTCGATTCCACAGTGATGTCTGGGAGGAATGAGTGATGCCTCCCAGACATCACTCAGAAGAAACAAATAGATTCAAAAGCAATATAGCTATTCCTTACATAAGTACTGTTTCACATAAATTAGCAAAAGTTCTAAAAAAATACAATATCAGAACCTTGTTCACTCCACTTCCAAAGATCCGTTCCTTAATTAGCCACCCAAAACCTTGTCATCATCAACTCAAATACCCTGGCGTATATATAATATTATGTGACTGCGATATTCCTTATTTCGGGCAGACAGACAAATCTGTCGAAATGCGTATGGAAGAACACAGGAGAGACATTACTTACAAGAGACAGCGAGCAAGTGCATTATCAAGTCATATCCTCTTCTCGGCTAATCCTAATGATGATAACCAAAGTCACAAAGTCTGCTGGGAAAAATCTACAAACATCTTCCGTTGCAGTGACGAAATAGAGAGAAAAATTGTGGAATCGAGAGAAATCATCTTCAATCCTGTTCATCTAAATAACAACTTAAGCTACAACCTCCCGGATAGTCATTCAGCTGTAATCATGTACTGGCGTTCACGTGATGCAGCAAGCACGCACTCTCCCAACAATGCAACAAATGAAAGAACAGCTTCAAATACAACTACAACGTTTTAATGCTAATTATGTATAAAGACTGTCTATGATGTTCATAGTCTTTTAACCCTCAATGTTTAGTGTTTTTTCTTTTATAATGTCACCTGAAGAAGGCTGTTACAGGCCGAAACTAGTAGTGTGTTTATATTAAAACCTTTTTAATTAAATCTCGGTTCTAGTCATTCAATTTTTTTTTCTCATAAAACTATGTATGTTAACCGAGTCAATGATCATTCTGTCATCATATATATATATATATATATATATATATATATATATATATATATATATATATATATATATATATATATAATGTGTGTGTGTGTGTGTAGCAAATCTGGAATAGAGACAGATCGAGAAAATGACACCAATAAATGTGTATGCAACAGATAGAAACAGCCTCTCTTCAGTCAATCAAGTTAATCAGTTAATACTATCAATATCAATACTAGTACAATCAAGTTAATATTACATTTCGAGCTCTCAAATATACAGGGTGGCTCATAAGTCACGAAGGGGTTTAAAATGTGAATTACGTTTTTGATTATTAATTTTGAAATTTTCATTTTTTTTTTTTTCAGCTATTCTAATGAACAATCCCAGACCATCCAACAGCTGAAGGAGAAGATTCGTGCAGAAATCAGGGCGCTGCAGCCGGAAGCATTCACAGCTGCCAACGAACATGCTGTAGAGAGGGCCTGTCTTAGTGAAGTCGAAAATGGAAGGGATTTACGTGATGTGGTTTATCATAACTAACAAAATAAAAAAAAATTCCCAAGTTCTGTATTTCATTATAACAAAAAAGAATAAAAATAATTAATAAATAAAAAAGTTATTAAATGTTTAGAATCTTTTCGTGACTAATGGGTCATCCTCTACAAATTACTAATTATAATTTATCATTATTAATGATAAGTATCTCCAAAACGGAGTTGCTATACTTTTTGAAAAGCAAATTTGCTTCATTTTTCAATATGACATATTTTATTCGCATTGATTTTATTATTTAAAAGAAAAACGATGAAAATAGTCAACACCTAGACACAAAGATAGATGAGACAATTAAATACAAATTAAAAAAAAAATCAATTGCTAAATTTATTTATCTTTATGTCTACTACGTGTTGTTTGTTCTCATCATTATGGCACAAGTATCTTAAACACCACTTAAAAAACGTTGGAAATAAAATTTTTTCATTGTGTTACTGAAATCTTTAACATAATTATTTTGCAGATAGAATCCATTTATTGCAGTTACGACACAATACGGTTATAATAGTATTTTTATGTTACCTTGAATTCATTCACGCTAATAGACAGGAACAGATTTCAGGGAATGCGAAACTGCCACTGTGCAGAACGCTCCAAATTTAAGTAAATATTTTTGAATTTTTTCTTTCTCCAAGTGACCTGAAATTTCTGCTCCGCTTCCTTCCGTAAAATACGTGTAATTTGCTCATGCTAAGAATGCGTTTTTAATGGTGCATTCCTGCTCGGAATTGTATTTCTAATTCGTATATGAAATGAATTAAGTTTACTTCAGATTCGACTTACATTTATAAAAGTGAGTAAACAAGTTAACTGTTCTTTGAAGTAAATAAAACTGTTTACGCAAACAATGACTCCAATGCAAACTCATGGTATCGGTTCGCAATTTAGTTCACAATGTTATACATTGAATGTATACTGCAGACCTACACACATCTGCAGTCCAATGTGTTCAAACTGAAATTATATGTATAAACCTCACTCCACTCTGATTTAGTGGAATTCAGTAAAACTGGGAATTTAAAGTATACACTAGAACAGTGGTTTTCAAACTTTTCGCCGTGAGGGCCACATTGGGTACTTCAGCACTGTTCAGCGGACCGTAGTAAAAAAAAAAAAAAAAAAAAAACTCTAGAACTAGATATATGACTTTTATTGAAAGCAGATAAAAACTGATTACAGAGTATGTGAGATTAAATTATCGTATATTAATGACAACGAACACTATCAGCAAATTCTCATATTTTTATCACAAATTATAATAAAACCATTAATGTGAATGATGTAACTGCGTTTGTGTTTTTAAAATCTTATTGAACTCAGGTTCAAATTTTGAAGTGCTAATTACAAGTAGCGATTTCAAATGTTCATCAGATAAATTTGCCCTGTATTTTGACTTGATATATTTCATTCGGGAAAAAGTTTGTTCGCAAAGATATGTTGTCCCAAAAATAGAGATAAATTTACAAGCAAATGTCTTCAAATTTGCTTTAAAATTTTGAAAAATTCAAAATTTTTTTTTCTTCGTTAGTCCATTTTAACCGACCTTTTACAATCAGAACGACCGTAACTTGGATTACGGTTCACTATTTTAATTAATGCATTTGAAATCTATCAACACCCCGTTTTTTTTTTTTTTTTTTTGTCGCGGATTCTTATTGAAAAATTAGTCCAATTGGCTGGCCGGATAAAATCATATCGCAGACTGCATCTGACCCACGGACCGTAGTTTGGAGACTCCTGCACTAGAATATGTTCATATAGTTTGATTTTGTTTCGGCATGATCATTTTTACTGAAAAGACGATTCGAACTGTAGCAAAGATTTCACAAGAAATGTAATGCAATTTGATATTTAGAATTGTCATTAAAATTTACTGAGTCGTTTCAATTAGACTATTAGTAATGACCAAGTTACTCTAAAAATAAGCAAAATTATTTGCTAAAGTACGAGCCGAAAATGGTTCGAAATTTAACAAACGCACTATAATTTTTATATACATTCTTTCAATTTTTACGATCTCATTACAGTCTCATTTAGACGACAAAAATACTGTGTATAAAATTGTTTATTATACTGTATATAAACAATTATAAGAAAAGGCTAACATTTTGGTCATATGCGTGTGCTATATTACAAAAATTCCCATTCTTAAGTTCAGTACTGGTCGATGATTTTATTATTTTCAGACCATTTTAATTTAGCCAAAAGATTCAAAATGAAAATGAGCCGGCCTGGTTGGCCGAGTGGATACCGTATCCGCTCTCCAGCTAAAAGGCTGCGGGTTAGAATCCCGCCATGGACATGGATGTTTGTGATTGTCTGTGGAAATACCAGCAGTGGTCGAAGTAGATGGCGTTGGTGTAGTTGCGGTCAGATGGTGATTAAATGGTGGAGATGGAGTTGTAGAGCAAATGCCCTGCCTCGATGAGTCCTTGGACTCCCTGGAGGTGTCAAATAATAATAATAATAATTTCTTTCTGGATAAATCGAGTTTAATGACATTTGGTATTAACGATCTCTGTTAACATTTGTCATGTCATTTCAATTTTGGTTTCCATCGGATCATATCAATATTAAAACAAGTAAAACAAAATTAGATCTGCAATTCATGTGTTAAAAACTGAATTAGATTAAATTATTGTGAAAATGAGTGATTTCACTATAATAGGCTGCTATTCGAAATATAACTTTTTTTTAATGATTGTTTGCAATTATTTCTTTGTTACTATGAATTCACAGTAATTAACTTTTTAATACTATGTAAATATTTCATGTGTGTGTGTGTGTATATATATATATATATATATATATATTTCAGTTCAAACTTAATATGGTACTTACTGACGTCTCATTTAGGTACATATCTACCTAACAGGCTATCTACATTATTGGTATATCTACATCGGATTGTCCGACTTCTTCAGGCGTGGGAACATAGAAAGCAAGTAAACACTATAAGAAACATCGTATCACTATAAAACGACTATTATACAATCAGTTAGCTTTGAATTCAAAGTACATATATATATATATATATATATACATGACTAGAACCGAGATTTAAGTAAAAAGGTTTTATAAAAACACGACTAGTTTCGGCCTGTAACAGCCTTCATCAGGTGACATTATAAAAGAAAGAAAAAGAAAAAACACTAAACACTGAAGGTTAAAAGGCTATGAACAACATAGAGACTCTCTATACATAATTATCATGAAAACGTAGTTATATTTAAAGCTGTTCTTTCGTTTGTTGCATTGTTGGGAGAGTGCGTGCTTGCACATCACGTGAACGCCAGTACATGTTTACAGCTGAATGACTATCTGGGAGGTTGTAGCTCAAGTTATTATTTAGATGAACAGGATTGAAAATGATTTCTCTAGATCATTATATATATATATAATCATTATATATATATATTAAAAGAATTGAATGACTACAACCGAGATTTAAGTAAAAATGTTTTAATATTAAAACACTACTAGTTTTGGCTTGTAACAGCCTTCATCAGGTGACATTATAAAAGAAAGAAAAAAGAAAAAACACTAAAACACTGAAGCTTAAATAAACTATGAACATCATAGAGACTCTCTATACATAATTGAATTACGTTTTATTTAAATCTCGGTTCTAGTCATTCAATTCTTTTAAAAGATATGTATGTTAACCGAGTTAATGATCATTCATTCATATATATTCAGCTTTTAAGATGATGTCCTTGTTAATTCTTAGATTTTTAATTGCAAGTCTCTCACCAGGGGATATATTATCAGGAGGA
Organism: Typopeltis vanoorti; assembly: GCF_054136105.1. Taxonomy (NCBI): domain Eukaryota; kingdom Metazoa; phylum Arthropoda; class Arachnida; order Uropygi; family Thelyphonidae; genus Typopeltis; species Typopeltis vanoorti. The sequence continues at coordinate 27,843,258 of NC_143556.1, read as the reverse complement.
GGTTTTGCATTGTTGATTGCAAGAATTGCTTCTATGCGAAGTAAACTCGCGTCTGCGGTAGGAAGTAGCGAAGCTGCTTTCTCCATCTTAGTTAAAAGTAATTCTTTAGGAATGCATTTTGGTGCCAATACAAAATTTAGACCTTTTTCGAGAATTTTCTCTTCATCGGGACTAAGGACGTATGACGATTTGTTAATCACCAAATTTTTAAGCCTGTTATGACAATTATTTAGAGTAGACCTTTCTTGTCTTGACTTGAGTAAGTTGAACTTTCTGATTAGCTTGTGTTTGTTTAAGATTTGAGATCGTAATGCGCGGTGTGTACTTAAGTCTTTAATATAATTCCAAGAATCAAGGTCTAAGGAGGCTGTTAATTGGTTTTCTAATGATGTTTTTTCTTTGAAAAGCAAAGATAAATTGCGTTTTGTGTCGCAAATCCTCTCCGTTAAAAGATCTAATTTAGCTTTAGTGTAAATTCGGTGCGCTCTTTTTGTAGTAATGATTTCTTTAAATTGTAGGAACTTCGGAATAATTGAGGAAAACTTACATCTTTTCAAGAAGATAAGTCTGTTGATATTAATTCCAATGCTGTTGAGTGTCTTCTGATATGCTTTCGTAAGTGCACAATTATCCTCGTCAGAAGGGTGATGACTACTACTATTAACTCGAAGGTTGGATATGTTCATTTTAATATAAACTGACTAAAAATCTGAGAATTATAACAAATTGAGATTATTTGAAAACGCAACATATTTCGTCGGGATTGACTTCATCAGGCGTTAAGAACATAGAAAGCTATTAAAGACACTGAAAAAAACATTGAGACACTCTAAAGCTATACAATTATAAAGCTATAATATTCGACTGTAAATTATAGTTATTATGAACTTGAGCTATAGTCCGTGTTAAAGTTCTATTGTTGTACATTTGTGCGTGTGTGGAACCACGCGATCTCCAGTATCTGACAGTAGAGCTGAAAGAGTAAGGCAAATTATAGCTGAGATTATTGTTCATATGAAGAGGATTCAAGGTGATTTCTTTTGACTCGACAATGCGGCATTCTACCTCATCGTGGCAAATGTGTAGGTTTGAAGTTGTTGTCCAATTTACTTCATGTTGGCGGCTTTCGTTGTTCGTGTTTATTGAAAACAGGACATCGCCTGATAGGGCAGTAGCTCTGGTTCTCTTATAAGCAATGTCTCTCTGGTGTTCCTCGAGACGTAGGAGGATAGATTTCTCTATTTGGCCATAGTAAGGTTTTCCGCACTCACATATGACTTTGTATACACCTGGGAATTGTAGAAGGTTGTGAGATTGTTTATAGTTGCTGAAACTTGATCTTATTTTTGGAAGAGTCGAGAAGCACGTTTGTATGTTAAATTTCTTTAAGAGTCTACTCAGTTTTTTGGATAGTGTGCTGATATATGGCAAGGAGATATAATCTTTGGAGTCGTCCTGTGTCTCTACGTTGCCGGTGGGATAATTGTTTGTCGATACTTTTTAAAGAGTAGCCATTGTTTTTATAGGTCCATTTAAGATGTTGTAGTTTTTTTTTTTAGTTCTTCTTCATCTGACAGTACAGATCTTGCATGATTCGCAAGAGTTGATATAATACCCAAATTTTGCGCTGGATGTTGATGTGAGGACGTATGCAAATATCTGTCCGTGTGTGTATATATATATATATATAATTTATTTGCATCTTTCCATCATATTATATATATATAATATGATGGAAAGATGCAAATAAAGAACATGCAAATAATGTAGATAGTCTATTAGGCAGATATGTACCTAAATGAGGCGTCAGTAAGTACCATATTAAGTTTGACTAAAATGACGTGCGAAACAGATCCTACATCGAATGTGATAAGAATTCGTGTGCAGCAAAGATTTTGGTAATGCGTCAGCCAGAAAAAAAAAACAAGAAAAAAAAAAAAAACTTGATTTTGGACAAGAAATGACTTTGTAATATCGTTATAGTTCATTATTGTCCGTTCAAATTGTACTTTACTTTACATTAAGGTAATGAGAGTATGATGATCTATTATAACTATCCAAAAGTCTATTATGGTTTGTTTTGGGGATAACAGTGTTCTCCTAATGGGTCGACCAGCGCAGAGTCCCAGTCTAAATTCCATCGAATGGTTGTGGAATGATGTGTGACAATGTGTGAAGAGACATACGTGAAGGTCAATATTGCTCGTAGAACTCAAGGTAGTCTATGAAGAATGGCAGTTAATGTTCCAAGAAGCTTCTACGACGTATATGGAAAATGTAGCACACAGACTAAATATTGTGAGGACACAGGACAAAGGTAGACCTGCAGCCTATCTGCCTATCCATTTTGTGTGTATATGTATAAAACAATTGTTTGCTTTTGTCAATCTTTGCAGTATATCCTTATTTGTGTCACCTTGGTCAAGGTGAACTGATAAGGATATACCGTTACCAAGTGTGAAAAACTCTTAACTGCTTCTATTGTATGTTGATCGATTTTAATTTAGTTTTTTACATCTATTATTCAATGCAGGAACTTTTGTTAATTCATATTTATCTCAAGTCCTTTTCAGTTGCCTTATACCATGATTCTGATTTTGATTGTATATCAGAATGTCTTGGTATTAAAATTGTCATCTTCATAATCCATATGTCCCAACTGTGATATGAGATTCCACTTTTAACATTTTTTTATAACCTTGTAACCTTTTCCCGTTATCTAACCAATGACAATGTTCAAGTATTCTAAACATTAGGCAATCGCGTCTCATATCAGTCCATATCTGAAACTATCCAGATGTTCTTTGTTGTCTAATAACACAGTTTTTACTTTATAGTTTTTTTTTTATTATTATTTTCACACATTTGTCAGGAATTGCATTGAATAGTGTGATATTTTTTACCTAATTTCGTCAACAAAATTATCGAGAGTGAAACGAAATTGTTTTCTTCCCGCGTATTTTTTTTTAATTTTCTTGAGGAAACCCTAGAATTCATCCATGAGATGTTAGTCAACCTTTAGTACGCTAGTACTTGGATAGAGAAGTGGATTGGAAAATGCAATTTTCGTGGAGATTCTAAATATCTAATTTAATCGCTTTCCATTCACCAAAGCAGAATTATTATCATCGTTTCGAGTTATTTTGCCAACTTTTTTTTTCTCAATAAAAATGATCCCATTGGAATGACAAAACTCAGTTGAGCAGATGAATGTTTGCAATCATCATAAATACTAAATAAATATTAAACATCATAGTTCAATCGAAACGTGCAAAGTTAAGGATGCTTGTAGAATTTCACCATTAATTCCAACCTTTCCTGTAATTTCTTGATCTTTGTCTATTTCCTTTTCCCCACTGCGTTTGCGTACTGAATAAAGAGTAGCAGATGGCAGCCACTTGTAGAAATGAACAGCACGTGCACTGCTTTCATGATTGCGTTCATGCATACATTCGTAATATTACCACAGTGGCATATTTTGCCATTGTGACGAAACGAATGCGCACTGACAAGGAAATGTTCACATGTGTCTAAAGTGATGTGTCATTACCATATTCGAATTCGTGGATGACGCCTACTATTACATATGCGGAAATTATTGTGTATTTGTGACGCCGAAATGGTGGCAGATACAGCTGTATTGCATGTGGACTGTGTGTGTGTGCGTGCGCGCGCGCGCACTAGCGCTTGTATCTCAGTATCAAAATTCTATTAAAATTACATAAAAGGACATATTAGTTGTGCTCTACATAAAAGTATGCTTAAACAAATGATATTAGAAAGTTAAATGCAACAGAGTAGTAATAAATCATTATTATTACTTGCATTGAAAAGAGAAGTATAATATTCATACAGTAGTTATTAGAAAAAGCATGACAAATCTTTTAATCATTATTACTTATAATTAACTAATTAATTTTTTTAAATGTAGTAAATTATTCTAAAGAATTTATACTTTACATTATTACATACATACCATTAGGTGGTATTTGACCTAATATTTTCCGGAATATTATGCTTCACGTAGCATGGCGATGACGAAGTGTTGTACGTGTCTGAAAACATAATTTACCACTTGGGATCTCTTCCGTTCTCTTAGCAAAAGGAGAGTATTTATTTATGTATTTTATTTTTTTAATAAATAAAATTTTGACACAAAAGTCCTAAAAAAAGACAATATAAAAATGATAAAAAAATGAATCAAAGGTAATCAAACGAAAAAAAGAAACATTCATGAGGATTTTTTCATGGAGGATGAATCAGCTGTCTACGACGAGGTTTTGTTAGGTTTTTCCTCCTAGAAACTGTACCAGCAAGCAGACTTTATTTTTATTTTTAACATAGAATCAATTAATAGACAAAATATTGAGATATTAGCCATGTGTCCTAGGTTGCTGCATTTATTTTGTTGTAAAAAAGCGAATTATTAAAATTGTTTTCAAACGTTAAAATAATGTCGTCAAAACCAACAACAATAACAAATAGAAATTAGGTTCTTTATTTATAATTCGCTTAACTTAAAAATTAGTTTTTTTTATTATTTAAAATATGGTTCCTACAAATATATAATATGCACTGCAAATTTAAGGAGGAGGGGTAAAGGGGAAAAAATGGAATAGTGAAGTACATTACTTCTGTTATATTATCTGTTGACTGCTCCGTCTTCTTTCTGTCATCTTTCTCATACTCCTTTCCCTCCGATGCTATTAGAATATTCGAGGCCTAGGGATGCATCTTCCCTGTCTTACTGAACTTTCTGCATCACTGCAGTGGGAGTCTGACTTTTCTCCCAGATGTATGCCTTATCCAAGAAGGCAAATATAGCAGAGGTATGGCAAGCCGGCTACATTGAATTCAACGGCCTCAAACCCATATGGATTATATTGCTGAAAGAAATGTCGATAATGCTACTGTGTACGGGGAAGCCGACGCGCCGAATCTTGTCAGTGGGCAGCGAAATCCAATCCGTAAACATTTGTATTTGACGGAGAAAGAATGCTGGAGAGATTTAAACAGTGTCATGGGTCTTACGGAAACACATTGGACTAGACAATGCCATATAAATCTGAAGCATTCACTATTATATTACTTAGGCAGGAATGATTTGGCACACGGAGAAGAAGTAGCTGTCATAGTCCATAGATCACTTTCCACAGCGTTGTAAAAGTTAAATCTATCTCATCCCGAATCACAGCCATTAGACTATAAAGAAAAGAAAGAAAAACTTTTATTCAAGTAATACAAGCATATGCACATGATTCCTCACATCCAGAATAACATGTTGATTTCTATCAACAATTATAAGGGGAAATTGACAGAACATACAAAAAAAGAGTTGCTAATAATTATGAATGAGTTTAATGCCAAAGTTGGACAATATTCGGACGGCATGCATGACGTAATGGAATAAATTTTGAATAGACACAAGGAATGAGAGAGTAGAGTATCTGCTTGGTTTCTGTAGAGAAAATATTATTATAGTTGCAAATACCAGTTTTACCATAGACCTGCCCACAAATACCCCTTAGACTTCGCCAGATTCAAATATTAAAAATTGCATAGATTATTTCCTAATTCGCAAAACTGTAAAATTTTTTGTTTTGAATGTCAAAATCATTCGTAGTGCTGAACTGGATAGAAATTAGAAATCAAGATCCGTTTAAAATTTCACAAAAAAAAAAAAAAAAAAAAAAAACACTTCAAACCAAAAATTCTACTGATACTGTTAAAACAGCATTGGAAAGATGAAACAATTAAGAAGTTAATGTTGAAAATGAATGGAACTCTCTAAAAATACGAGATGATAATAATAATAATAATAATAATAATAATAATAATAATAATAATAATTTTTTTTTAAACACAGTTTATTATCTTTCAAAGAAATTACATGAGTGTAGGGTACATTTTGTTACATGTTATTAAAATTATTGATTAGGACAGTGTAATGCTATAATTAATGTTAAAAGTAATAGTAAACATAACAAAAGCAATTTACAGTTACAGTTTTACATTTAAAACAAATAAACATCTATTTTTGCATTTTGTCATTTTCAATTTAATTTTACAATTCATTTTTATTCACAAATCACATTAACAATTACTTTTAATGCAACATAATAAAAAAAAATCCGCAGCAATAGTGAACAACGAAACTTGACAATTTTGTACTAACCATGTGTACAATTCGGTACATCACTTTACATTAATAATAATAATAATATTAATAATATTAATAATAATAATAAAACAAGTTTCAATTTCGACTAAACCTTGGACACGCTCGAAATTTAATTTTTTTAATATTTTTTTTTATTTTATTGATTGCTATAATATTTATACATACAATAAACATCTTGAGTGACATTGCAACTTATAATTTTACAGAGTTCAGAAGTAAGTGCTGCAATTTCTACATTGGATTTCAATTAAAAATTTTAATAATACTTTTTTTGCCTTTATATTATGTATTTACAACACATGTTCTTGTAATATTAACAATGAAGATTATAGAGAATTTTTTGTATAATTTTTTATTTTATTTTTATTTTTTGAAGTTTGAGAAAGAGTGAATATACATACAAATTTCTGCATTTGCTTATAAGGATTTCTTGTATATGAGTGAAGCAAATTAATCCCACCTACTTCGAAGCTAAATCGCACTCTCTTTTATGAAGAGAGTGCGATTTAGCCTTCACTATTTGTGTTGTTGCTACTGTTTATGTATGCGATGTAGGCATTGGATGCTAGTGATTTGTGATGTGTATATTAGTGTTAATGGTTTCTTAACTTTGTTGGTATATTTTCCAGAGTTCGTTTTTTAATGTTCTGTAGTTATCTACGTGTTTTAACTTTCTTGGTAGGTTGTTGAGTTGCGTGGGTATCTGATGTGATCTCACAAAAGAACCATATGAGTTGTTGAAGGGTGTGGGGATGTAGAGGGTTGTTGTAGGTCGTGTTATACGATATGTGGCTCTGTTGTTTCGATAGGTGATGTTGAAGTAATTCCTTGTTAATGTCATGTAGTGTTTCAGGTTTTTAATGCTCAGAATTCTGTTTATCGCCATGTGCTTGTCGGATATTGGTTATTGCGTGTAAGGTGTCCAGATCACTGTTGACACGATTTTCCTGTGTAGTGTTTCTAATTTTGTTAGGTGGTTGTTTGATGTATTTGCATAGACTGTTATTCCGTGAGTAGGGATTCGCAGATACCATGATATAGGAGTTTTTTTATGTTGGGTGGAATAATGTCTTTAATTTGGAACAGTTTTGTTGCGATGATTCGGAGTTTGGTGTGTAGGTATTCTATATGTTTTGTCCATTTAAGGTGGGAATCTATATAGAGATCGAGGTATTTTGCGTGTGTTACAGGTTTGATTTCGGAACATTGGCAGGTATTTTTGTTTGTTAATTCAGCGGTATGTGTGACAATGTATCGATAGTGATGCGGGGCGTATGATTCTTGGGTTGTGTATTATCAACATCTGTGTTTCGATGCCGTTGATTAGAGCGTTTTGGAGGAAATATCTTGTGATTTCGTTTAGGTCTTGTTGTGCTTTGCAGAAAGCTGTGTTAATGTCTGTGTGGATTGCTAGTAGTGCAGTGTCATCTGCGTATTGAAATATTTGACTTCTTATGGATATGTTATGAACATCGTCAATGTATATGTTGAATAGAGTGGGTGATAATATGGCACCTTGAGGTACACCGTGTTTTACTTGTATACTCCGACTGTGACATGTACCTATTTTTGTTACTTGTGTTCTGTTTGAGAGATAGTTCTTGACCCATGTATGCAGTGTTCCTCTTATACTCATTGAGTATAGTTTGGTGAGTAGTATGTCATGTTCAAGTGTGTCAAATGCTTTGGTTAGTCCAGCAGTATAAGGACGGCGTACTTGTTTTTGTCGAGAGCTTTGTTTATTGTGTCGGTGATGTCTTCTAATAAAGTAACGGTGCTTTTTGTTTTCTGAAAGCCGTATTGGTTTTGTGAGATGATGTTGTACTTCTGTAAATAGTTCTGTAGTCTGGTGTGTGTTATTTTTTCTAGAATTTTTGAGATGACTGGTAGTGTAGCTATTGGTCTGTAGTTCTGAGTACCGTTTCTTTTGCCGTGTTTGTATATTGGCGTAATTACTGTAGTTTTTGGTTGTTGTGGAATAATGCCTTTGTGTCGAATATTATTTTCACGAGTTTCAAAAGTATTGGATTTATTTGTTCAAAGTGTGCTATAAGGTCTGTCAGTCTTATTTTGCCTATTCCTGGAGTGGTCTTTGGTTTTAGTTGTAGGATTGCTTCTTTCGGTTCCTGTTTTGTTATGGGTAGAAAATACATCGTTTGTTGTTGACTTTCTGTCGGTAGTTTTTTGTTGATCGTTGGTAGTTTGTTTTTTTTGAGTTGTATGATGTTGTTTGTGAAAGCATGGTTGAATGAGTCTGCGAGTTCCTCTTGGTTTGACCGAAGCTTTTTGCAAAAAATCTTGTGCTGAAGTTTTATTTTTTCGAGTTACTAATTCGTTGAGTGTAGCCCATGTTTGCTTAATGTTGTCGTTATATTCCATGAATTTTTGGAAGTAGTAGCGTCTTTTTGCCCTACGAATTTTTGTTGTTAGTTTATTTCTTGTGTTTTTGTATAAGATTTGTAAATGTGTGTTACTGGGTGATTTTTTAAGTTTTTTCCATAGATTTTCTTTTACAGTAATAGTATTTAGTATGTCGTCATTTATCTATGGATGGTTGTCTGTTTGTCTCCTCGTTTGTGTAGGTTTTTGTTGCTTTTTTGTATATTTCTGTGAACTTTAAACGATAACATGAGAATTTGAAAATTCTCATGTTATCGTTTATTTTAAGTAGGGAATTCGTTTATTTTAAGTAGGGAATTCCAGTCTGTATTTTTTTTACTTGGTTATCGACAATGCTCTTTAGTATGATCGAGTTTTGTCGACTTTTGTGGTGGTGGGAGGGGGGGGGGGCAGGAAACGTAATAAAACGAGGTTGAGACAAAGTAGTGACCGGCAATTTTTACTTTAATTACTGATGATGTATATCTATGGATGGGACCCGTATGTTGATATGATCAATGCATGATTGTGTTAGTGAGTTATTGAGTATTTCTTCTCTTGTTGGAGAGTTAATGGTAGGGTTTATGTTGTACTGACTTAGTATATCAAGCATGTGTTAGTGGTTGAAGAAGCGTGGTCAAGAGTATTTATGTTAATGTCTCCTATTAGGATGAACCTGTGTGTTGTACGCGGTTCGATGCCGCTTAGCCATGTTTCTAACTCGTGAAGAAAACTGAGTGGATTATTATCTGGGGGTCTGTATATTGTGTATTTGATACTATTGTGGCTATTTGTGAGTTCCAAAATTAGTGTTTCCGCATGTTCAAAGTCAGTTTGTTTTTCTGTCACATTGTATTTTTTTTTGATAAATGCCACAATGCCACCTCCTCTTTTGCTTGGTCTACATAGGTTGTAGGTATGATAATTATTTATGTTGTATGCGTAAATTTCTGTGTCGTTTATTGTAACTTCGGTCAGTATTAGCGCATCTATGTTTATCATTGAGTTGTGTTATCAATGTAAGCCAGTGTTTTTTTATACTTCTTATGTTTGTGTGTATGATAGTGAAGTTGGTGTTGGTGGAAATGTTGTCTGACCATTTCTTCAAAGAGTCAAAGACCTTGAAGTTTATGTTGTCTGACTGGATATGTTCGCCTATGTTTGAGATCGCCATTATATAGTTATTAAATGATTCTAATCTTATTCTTAAGGATGTGAAAAGTTAGTGTTTTTTTATTGGTAGGCTGTGCAAGTCGGATTCACTTGTAAGTATGTATACTCGAGTGTTTTCATTCTTTCTCAAAAATATCTGGGAATTCTTTGTCCACAGGAACTTGTAGCTTTTCTCTGTTTTTGTCTTCCTCGCTTGGTATAGAAGATTTTTGAAGTATGGAGTCCAGTGTTCCATTATATAGATTGGTTGAGAGTTTCTTATCAGTTAGGATCGTTGTTGTCGGCCTTGTTTTCTTGCTTGCTGTAAGAATGGAGTCTCTCAGATTTCTGTTGGTAAAACGAGCGATGATTGGCGGCGGTCTCTCTTTATTTTTTTGTGGGCCTCGGTTGATATAGGTGGTATCTGTGGTTGCGATTTGAATTCCAATTTTGCTGCCGATCAGTTGCATTATGCTGCTTAAGTCTTCTGTATTTTCTTTCGTTATTCCCTCAATTTGAAGTTCTTTTTTTTTTCTTTTTGTAGCATATGTTCCATTTGACACTTGAGTGTGTTTACTTCTTTCCGCAATTCTTGATTGTCTTTCACCATGAGTTTATATAAATCAAAGTTATCTGTAATTTTAGGATCCGGAAGCGGCTTACCTTGATGTGCGTCGTTATTTTTCTTTGGTGTCTGGTCTTTGTTCTTCGTTTTCTCACGGCACTGTTGACATCGCCATTCGGTCCGTTTCACGGCTCCTTTTGCTTTCCACGTGCTTTCTGAGATCCCTGAACAGTGGAAGTGTTGTTTTTTGTTACATCCGGAACAATGCGGAACGTCCCCTTCATCGTTTAATGACTTATTGCATTTGTTACAGCTCATTTTGCCTGGCATTCGCTGTCTCGGTGACCTTTAGCCTTTCTTTCCGTTAGCGACTATAGTGCTACATTTTAAAATGGCGACGTCCTTTGTTCTTCGTTGGCTAGTGACTGCAGTACACTCTATGAACTTCCAACACTGAAAATTTGAATCTTACTTATCCGATTAATAATAATAATAATAATAATAATAATAATAATAATAATAATAATAATAATAATAATAATAATAATAATAATAATAATAATAATAATAATAATAATAATAATAATAATAATAATAATAATAATAATAATAATAATAATAATAATAATAATAATAATAATAATAATAATAATAATAATAATAATAATAATAATAATAATAATACAGTATTCATGGTATTTGTACTGCAGTATCGTAATGTTTTTTCAATAAATACTTTCATTTAAGATACCGGCATTCTTTTGCGGAAACCTTGTGTTTATATATGATTGTTATATAACATTTTAATTCTAACTTTTGGAGACTGATGGGGAGGGTAGGGGGAGTTCAATCTCCACCTGTAGCCAATCAGGCTCAAGATTATCACTAATTATAAAGTAAGGTTTTAGTATTTGAAGTGATCATATTTAATATCAGCTCCATGCTCGTTATTATAGCCAGTTCAGCCGACAGATTTTTTAGGAAAAAACAAACAACAATTTTTCTTAAAAAAACAATAAAACCAAGTAATCACTGGATAACTCCCGAGATAATGACATTATGGGATCAGGAAAAAAAAAAGCAGGCTAAAGAACATCTGAATCAATTATATTATTATTATTATTATTATTATTATTTGGCAAACAACTTTAATCAGCACTTCGTGAACTCTGTCCAAAAACTACAAGAAACAACCTTTCCTCACACAAAGAAACATTCGCCACTTGGTCTACAAGCAACCCAGTCAATGTGGTTCCCCACAGTAACAAAACGAGAACTATCACTGGCAATTCAACAAATTAACCCTAACAAAGGACCGGGAATAGACAGAATCAGACTAAAAGACATCAAGAAACACTCAACCAACCTACTTCCAGTTATACAAAAACTGTTAAATAAAGTCTTCGAAACGGGACACATACCTGAAACACTAAAGACTGCATTAATCACACCCATACATAAACATGGAAAAAGAAACATTATAAGTAATTACAGACCCATCGCCACATTGTCTGTAATCAACCAAATCATGGAGCGCATCGTGCATTGCAAACTCTCCACAAACGTTGAAAATTTTCAAATCATACACACAACACAATAGGATCACGACACGGCCATAGTATCCATTCACAACAACGCAAATATCGCTTACACAAATATGCAACGCGACATCAATCAAATCACTAACTGGCTAACCGAAAACGGTATATATATAAACCCTGGAAAAACAAAGTTAATGATATTCAAAAACCCCCAAACCCTACTCAAAGAAACTAAATATCTCACTATCCAACATCCATCCTCCTATACAAAAAGCACGGATCCTAAAACCACAACCATCACGATGTTGTTTTCACCATCGTAATGGCCGTGGTTTCTATCTCGGATTTCACTGCGATGCTAATCAAAGTTGGAATAGCCATATAAACTACCTACACAGCAAACTCAGGATAATAGCAAGCAAACTATATCGATTGATAGATATTGCAGCAATATCTTTCAATCTTTATATTTCATGTAAAAATACTAATCTATAAAATATTATGTGAAAGCATTTTAAGATATGCATTCTGTGCAGACTACAAACTTAGCAGGTTACAATGATTGCAAAATAAAATGGTAAAACTGATATTCTGGGAACAACTCACACTTATGCTGGAAGCATGGATAGAACACAAAATATTTAAGGTGAAACACTTATGCCACTACACGGTCATGTTAAAACACTACTTCAGTCCAACCTGGAGAGTAACCAGAACAGCATACCAGTTCACAAGACCACAGTCAACAAACTACATAACATATAAGTACAATGATGATTACGGAAAAGCCACCCGAAACTTCTACGTACCTGACATGATAAACAAACTACCGTTCGATGACGTTCTTCCTCGAAGCTTTGCAGAGGTCATCTGAGGAAGATATAATAGATGGCGGTGGTTTCATGGTTTTATTATACTCATCGTAAGCTTGGTGTTGATTTTACTGTTTGTAGGTAGGTGCTTAGAAGACTACTACTGCTTGTGGACGGTTTAACTATTTTGCAAGTGGGGTTGGATTTGGGTAAGGTATGTTTGTGTCCATATAATTGTGTTTTTTGGAGAGGGGTTTAATATAGGTTTTCCTTGTGTGTGTGTGTGTGTGCGCGCGCGCGCACACACACACACACACGCACACGCACACGCACGCACACACACACACACACACACACACACACACACACACACACACACACACACACACACACACACACACGCACGCACGCACGCACGCACGCACGCACGCACGCACGCACGCACACACACACACACACACACACACACACACACACACACACACACACACACACACACACACACACACACTGTTTCTGTTAGTGTTTTGCTAATTTTATTTATGTTCTCTTCAAATATGTTTATTAAGTCTAGTGTTTGATTAAGGTTTTCTCCAGATTCTTTTTTCTTATTTTCAATAGGTGTAAAATCAAAATTTCTTGATTTTGTTTTGCTGTTTAGCCATTTTATTCTTTCCAATTTGGAGTTTATTTTAATTTTGGCTCTTACCAGTCGGTGACCACTTCATGTTTTTCATTGATTTAGTACTGAGGTATCTTTGACTATTTTTTTATTATTACACAGCATATAATCTACTTCATTTTTTATTTCTCCATTTGCACTTCTCCATGTCCATAGAGAATACTGTAAGAACCATTCCTGAGTTATTATTTGTACCATATGAGAGCGATAGCATATTTTGGAATGAAAATCACACATTACTATACTTAAATTAAGGGGATATTAAATCCCACATAGTTTTAAAACCGAAAAACCGCAAGAAACTCTCTGATTCCAATCTTTGAGTTTCTTATTCGGTTTTAAAACTATGTGGGATTTAATATCCCCTTAATTTAAGTAATGTTTTCATTGCCGAAATTAAGCTTATTAGCTCTTTATACTTAAGTAACACATTACTATAGTAAAGTTTTAATTGCTATTTCTTTCTCTTTTTTTTTTTTTTTTTTTGTCTAGAGTGTGCTGTAGTGAATCATAAAATGCCTCAATCTTTTCATCAGAGTGGGATGAGGTGATGGCATATATTTGGATGATCCTAAGTTTAAGTCTGGAGTTTATTTTCAGTGTGATTTCTATTATTGTTTCATTTGTTTAATTAAATTTTTCAGTCAAGTGTGCAATCATCTTCTTGATTAGAAATCCTACTCTATAATGTCCCTTAGTTTTCCCATAGCATAACTAGTCTCAATTTTTTAGCTTTATTGAACTCTCATCGTGTTTGCGTACTTCAATTAAGCCTATGATATCCCATTTAATATGTTTTAGTTCTTGCTGCAAGGTGGTAAGGTCTTCCTCTTCGTTAAGGGTTCTGCAATGAATTGTTCCTATATAGAGGAAAAGAGGTTTCTTTTGATTAGTATTGTATTTACGAAACACTAGTTGAAGAAAAATGAGAACTAGACAAAATGGATTCTCAATTCATAAGAAAGGGAGGTCCATTAATTTTAGATCTCCTGGTAGTCAACAAAGTGATTTCTGAGGACTGCTTGATATTATTACAAAAGCTGGAGCAAATAGGAATGGATATGAGGCTAGCAGCATTAATTGTACTGACTTACTGTCAGACACCAGAGAGTCGTATAACATGGAGTGGAATCTAGGAGAATGATGGCAACTAGTGGAATACCTCAGGGTTCTCGGTACTAGAGCCACTACTCAGTAATTTGTATATGAATGCATAGGGAAATATTACTCAGATGTTTGCTGATAATGATGCAAATCTGGGGAGAGAAATAGTTGATAAAGGTGATGTAGATATCCTCACAATGCTATAAATAAATTAGCATTGTGGCCAAAGGATAATGATTATCACTTTAATGTTGCAAAATGTAAGTTATGCACTTCGGGTTGAAAAAGTTGCGTATAGCGTATTATATTGGCGGTATTGGATTGCAGGAAATTAATGAGCTTAGGGACTTGGAGATAATGGTGGACAAAGAGTTGAAGTTCAGAGGGCTTATTGCAAAAGTTGGTAAAATATCTCAAAGGATTACTTGGATATTGAAAAACACTCTAACAAGTAAAGATGGGGAAATAATTATCCCTCTTTATAAGGCTATGATTCGGCCCCTTCTTGACTACTGCGCACAGAGTTAATTACCTGGGTTTCTTGGAGACCAGGAAGTGATAGGGAGGATTCAGAGACGAATGATCAAGATGTTGACAGGTCTGTGGAATACTCCCTACGAGGACAGATTGTAGGTTTGTGGGTTACAAAGTTTAGTTGATAGGTGGAAAAGAGGGGGATATGTAGAAACTTTTAAGCTATTAAAGGGATTTATAAATGCAAAAGAAAATGCAAAAGGAGTGTGTGGACCAGATTTTATTTTATTTTATTTTATTTTGCATGGGGACTGGTGAGTGAGTGGAATGGATTGCCAGAATTGGTTGTGAGTTCCCTGATGGTTAATGGATTCAAGGAGAGGCATGATGGGATTTGTGTGTATAATGGTTAATATGGGTCTCCCACGATTAGTCTTCGAACATCATGGAAATGCAATAGAATTGATAATAATGATGATGGTGATGATGATAACAATAATAATAATAATAATAATAATAATAATAATAATAATAATAATACACAGAGGAACACTGCGTTATCGTGGTGGTGAGGCTTGTTTGCTTCAATGATGTTAAGCGCTATGCTGGCTGTAGCATAGCTACCAGCGGGACCACCCTTATTAGACAAGTCTCAACTGAGGAGCCAGAATAACAGTGCTCCATCCCCCAATCTTAATGGTGAAAGTCGATCCCCGGGTCATCAAGGACTGCATCAGATACTGGGGATCCTGGGCATCAGGACCCAGCTCTCCTTGCAGGGCTACCAAAGCAGGAAGCTGAAAAGCTATCGTTTCAGTTTAATGAAAAAAAAGTATTTTCTTTAGAAGAAAAGATATAAGTTATGAAATATATTAACAAATCAACACCAGAAAAACGGAATTTTAGAAAGTGCATGCATTTAGTTTGGAAACAAAACTTCCCAGAATCTACAATAATAACAGAACAAAGACTTATGGACCAAAAGAATTTAATTTTCTGTAACAAAATAATTACCCAACTTGAGCTGCAAAAGTTATGTAATAAACTAACTACTCCAGTAAATGCAAATAATCAGGAGGTAGCTATATTTAACTTTGGAATTCAACTCAGTAAGCATCAAACTGACGACATGCCTCAGAATGTTTTAACAAGTACAGTGTAAAATGAAGTAAGGGATATTGGAACATATGAACCAAAAAATAACCGTATAAGACTACCACCATCAGCAGCTTTACATAAATCTATGCTAAAACAGCCTCTCTTAGATGCAAATGCTGTCATAAAAACCATCACAACCAACAGCATAAAGGAAACAAATCAGCTCCTATACAGCACAGCCAATATCATTACAGTGAAGCTTGGTTGCAAACCGCAACAGTAAAAGCCGACGATGAAACAATTAGCACCATAGAAAATCTGGTTGGAACGAAAAGTTAACAAACTTCGAGCTGATCTGAGCAACTTAAAGAGTTTTAAAGAAGGACGATTAAAAATAATAATATCAAAAACAAACTGATTAACACATATAATTTGGCCAACAAAACAATTGCTGAAGTTACTGAAGAGCTCAAACAAAGAATTATAGCGACTGCACAGAAAAGATAGGAAGCAAGAATAAACCAATATATAGAAAATATGCAATTTCGACAGCATCAACGTCACTTCTTTCAGTCTCTCCACAGAAATACAAATGCAAACAATCATTCACCAGAAAAAGAAGAAACACTCAAATGTTGGAAGTCAATCTCGGATAATCCTATTGGACATAATAAAGATGCCTCATGGATTAAGGAAATAGAATCAGAAATGAAACAAAAACGCAAAATATCATTATCACAAAAGAAATTGTCACTGCAGAAGCCAAAAATTAAAAAAATGAAGTGCACCTGGCAAAGGCGAACGACATGGATTTTGTTAAAGCATCTACCCGGTCTACATGATCAAATGGCTGAACAATTTAATTTAATTATTTGTTAAAAGTTTTCCACTTGGTGATACTATAAATTAAAGATACGAAGAAATTATATACTTGCTTGAATCCTTTATCCAAGTGTAATCTAAGTACTTCAGTCTCAAACTTCGTTTGCTTACACTTGGATAAAGGATTAAACCAAGTATATAATTTCTTGTTATCTTTAATTTAATCATTTGTTGCACTTATGCTCAGTGGAAGACTGGATGATATCTGGGCGTACTGTTCTCTTCATGAAAGATCAGGATCAGGGTGTGGACCCAAGTAACTATCGCTCAATAACATGCCTACCAACTAGGCTTAAGTTGTTCACTGCAATCATAGCGTCCATATACCACTACTTATCAGATAATAAGATTTATTCGACTGAACAAAAAGGCAATTTTCAAAAATCTAGAGGAAAAAAAGACCAGATCCTTATTAATAAAATGATTCTCAGAAATCCAAAAAGACGATCAACTAACTTAACCACGCTACCGGCTAAGACGTCCGTAGACGTGAAGGTTATCCTGGATGCAAAGTGCATATTAAAATTGTAATGTCATTGATATTACATTGAAATTAATGATGGATACGAAGCGTATCAGGATGCATATTTGATCCTCAATGGCCGGTAAGGTGGTTAAACATGGCATGGATAGACTATAAAAAAGCATTTCGATTCCCTCCCACACTCCTGGATCCTAAAATCATTACAAATATTTGGAATTAGCAAAAAGTTCGTTTTTCTTGATTTCGGCTGCTGCTATGAAATCAGGAAAAACAAGTTTAATATTCAATAATGAACGATTCGGAGATATTAGCATTAAATGTGAAATTTTCCAAGATGATTCCTTGTCACCATTGCTCTTCAAAATTTCTTTGATACCTTTTTCCAAGATTTTGAAGAAAACAAAACGTGGATATGAATTTGTAAATATAATATTAATATTTTCCATCTGTTGTATATGGATGACTTGAAGTTATATGGAAAATCGGCCCAGCAAATAGATTCTTTACTGAGTACAAGTTCGTATTTTCAGTCAGGACATCAAAATCGATGGTTTAGATAAATGTGAAATTTATCTATTAAACGAGGTAAAATTAATGACATTAGCAATTTTAATTTTGATCAAGAGAAATATATATAAGCAAGTGATATTCTCCACTCGAAAGTTAAAGAACAGACTGCAGCAGAATACACCTAAATAGTTAGAAATATTCTGAAAACAAAACTAAATGGATTAAACACAATTACAGCAATGAATTTTTGGGCTATACCAGTGATCCGATACACAACTAGCATAATAGATTAGACAAAAGAAGACCTGGACAACTTGGACTGCAAAACTAGAAAATTAACGACCATGCATCACGCATTACATTCGCGAAGTGATGTTAACCGGTTGCACTTACCTAGGAGAATAGGTGGACGGGTCAGCTGCAAGTGAGACAGACAGTGGAAGAAAAAGAAAGTAGTTTAAAAAGTTACATCGACAATAGCTCTGAGCAAATGCTTCATGCAGTTACACAAGAGGGCATTCTAAAAGCAACAGGAATGAATCCGATTACAAAAAGGAATACAAAATAACCGATATGTGCGCTGGAAAAATTAACCCTTGCATGGCCAATTTCTTTGAAATACGGAGGAAAATATTGACGTGAATAAGACTTGGGAATGGCTACCATATGGATATATTAAAAAAAAATTAAAAAAAAAGAAACAGAACGGTGTATTCTAGCCGCTCAAGAAAAGGCATTACACACTAATGTAATCAAAGCAAAAATTTTGAACATCAATAATAACAGCAAAGATCAGAAAGATGAGCGTGTAGAAGATTTAATCAGTGCCTACAGGAAGATAGCTCAAACTGATTATAAATATCTCATGATCAAGTGGCCATAATAATTCATTGGCATGCAAAAAATATGGCTTTCCTACTTCTGATAACTGGTGGCAGCATAAAATAGGGACAGTACTGGAAAACGAAACAGCAAAAGTATTCTGCGACTTTCGAATACAAACTGATCAGCATTTGGAACACAATAGACCTGACATAACAATTATCGAATATTGACAGGTTTGGATTACTGATATCGCAGTACCCAGATATCGATTATTGATATCGAGATCTGGAAACCAAAGTTGACCTGTTGTGGCTTAACCACACCAAAGTCACCTAAATAGTTATTTTTGCACTTGGTGCAATTTTAAAGTAGATATCCAACTATTTACAGCAATTAAACATAAACGAAGTGACTCATATGATCTACAAAAAAACAACATTACCTTGAACAGTGCACATTTTACGACGCTACATAAGAGACTATTTTTATAAATTAAGGGGATAAAAATCCCTTATTGTTTTTCAGCCAGTAAGCAAAACTCTAAGATCGAAAACTACGATCTAAGCGTTTCATGCCGACGAACTATCGGCGAATCCAAGCGTAAGTGACCACTTGGTAGTACCACACCAAGGCAACTCGACGCAAAGGTGGAGCAAGAACCATCACTATTCTTGGTATTTTCTCATAATGTAAAAACACACAGCTTCTAGGAGATGTAATACTGCTTTACATTATGAGGAGAGGTCACTATCCAGACCGGTTTCAACCTTTTTTTGAAGTCTCATCAGTGAGTAGCTAGATCTAGATGATATCAAAGTTTTAAGTGAAAAGAACTTACATACCTTCGCTATACGAATGCCAGAAGGTGTGCCACTATATTGCATTATAACATATTATAATTAAGAAGAAAAGCCAAACGGCTATAGCCGTTTCGCTTTTCTTCTTAATTATAATAGACTATTTTTATATTCTTGGGTAGAACTGAATTGCTCTGTATCACCATTCGAATTGTTGTTTGAAAGTTATCTTGTTTTGATTGTGTATCAATTATGCGAATAAAATAATAATAGTAATTATAATAATGTAGTAATAATAATGATAATTAAAACCAGCTAACGCCTTTTTATTCCCTTATAGGGCGTAGGCGAGGCCCGTTTTAATAGCCT
Organism: Typopeltis vanoorti; assembly: GCF_054136105.1. Taxonomy (NCBI): domain Eukaryota; kingdom Metazoa; phylum Arthropoda; class Arachnida; order Uropygi; family Thelyphonidae; genus Typopeltis; species Typopeltis vanoorti. Next base: position 27,823,403 of record NC_143556.1, on the reverse strand, counting down.
TGTAAGTTGATAATGTTACAGATTCCTTCGTACCACTGAAAAAAGCTTGCAGAAGAGCCAAACATGCAATCTTAATTTTCTCTGGAGAGAATGATGACATATGGTATCGACTATTGCACTAATTTGTCGTTTGCCATTCAATTATTGTGTATCGTCGTCTTGAAATTTGAACTCTCGCATCCAGCATACCAGCCAGGGGCTGTTTTGAAAGAGAAACGTTTTCTCTTTCACTCTTTCATGAAAGGGAAAGCTTATTGTTATTCTGTTCCTTTGGTAATTTTGAGTAGTATGCTTTTATTTGTGCTAACAGGGGACAAGCAACTAGCGACTGTGTGTGATATACTCTACTTCTGTCCTGTGGGATTCATTATATTTATTTCCTTTTATCCTGTCTTTTTCATGTGTGTTTTGATATCGCTGGTTTTATTATAGATGATCCCTACTTTACTCAAGCTAGCTATGTATTAAATTGTTTTTCTCTGTATCAGTCCTATAAATAGGTCCCATTTGTGGAATAATACCTTTTGCTAATTATCAAACAGGACACTCGAATAGACGAATAGGAAAGTCAAGCTTCAGTCTAATAAAAAAAACACTTAACCCTAGACTGCTGTTTGTCATACAGTGTGAGTTCGAATCCATGACTTGCTGAACTCATTATCTGCCCATTATTATCATTGAAGAAGAGTGCCTTTTCGATAGAGCGGGTAGTTCACGGAAAGAAGTTGCAGTCGAAAATGGAAAGTATTTCTGTCTTTTATTATCTACCGTTCTTTATTTCTTATAGAATTATTTCTGCCTTTTTTTTTTCCGCTAATATATTAATTATCTATCTTTCATCCATCCTCCATTAAATATTTACTATTTTAACTGATCATGTGAAACATTTTTTCTCTTTTAGACAATTGAATACATAACGTTTGTTTTTAGCGCCCTCTGGTAGAAGAAACAACGGATGTTTACATTGGAAAAGCGGCACTGCGTTTGTTTGATATGACTGAAGTATCGCAGATGTTCGGTGTGGTTGTATTGTTATGGTTTTCTGTATTAGGAAGATCTTTGCACCAGCGATGTGTTATGCAGATGTTTAACCGAAACATGAAATCAGCAAACAATATGGTGTCAGGTTTTTGTTTCTGTAGAAATCTAGTCATTTTTTAGATGTATTTTTATATTTACTTTGTCGGTATGTGTGCAATTGATTATCTGTATCCTTCAGCTTTGGGTATCATCAGTGTGCTGATTGTGGACAGCTGATTGTCAGGGACGGCATGCATAACGGTAGATTAGTGAGACATTTTCTAGATTATCAGCATATTTATGTTAGGGCAAACGGTTATTACTGTTGGCGTGGAATATATACATTTTATTTTGTTTAAGCAATAAAAAAATAAATTGGAGGATAATTTTTAAAGAGCTGTTTTATGGTGAAACTTAGTAGGAGAGAACAGAATTGTGAATTATCGTAACTTGGGTGCACTAAATTCTCTACAAAAATGGGGTTTTGGCTGCAACTGAAGCTTTTGTTATGGAAAAATTTAACTCTTAAAAAAAGAAAACCCGTAAGTATTTTTATATTTTCCTTATTTCTATTAATTTATCATATTTTTCTCTTTGTTTATTATTGTTTCTTCTTGGCACCTCCACGGAGTCCCGGGACTCATTGCAGGACACAGATCTTACTACAGAGTGTGCATGGCGAAACGTGTTCCTCCTTGCAATTCTTTTGATCTTCTTTGTAATCATTAACACCTTCAATAGTTATATGTATATAATAATTTCGTGTAAGTAGTCTTTTTTTCTTTCTTACTTTACTCTCCACCACTTCAAAGTATTTCTCCATTGACCCTCAAAAATAAATATTTAGAAAAATCATTTCATCATAGCTTTTTATCTGTATACGTGCTCTCTCCCTCTCTCTCTCTCTAACACACACACACACACACACATCATATATATATATATATATATATATATATATATATATATATATATATATATAAACTTTTAAGCGAAACATCAAGAAAAAAAGATGATAGCGAAATAGAATTTCTCCGCATATTACTCAACAGCGGTCTGGTGAATAATATGCTCACCAGATTCATGCTGCTGTCTTTAATAATTTGAAGATGATTTTTTGAGCAACAAATAGGGAAATCAGCCATATTTTATTAATGCTGTTTTTCATAAATTGATTATTGAAGTATTGCTTGAACCCATAGGACTGTAGTGATACTCTGACGCAAAGTATTATTGGGCAATAGCTTTAATCACTAAATCCGTTACATTTTAATCATATTAGATAGGCATTTTTTTTTCAACATTGTTCCAGTGACAAATTCAGCTATCTCTCTCTAATTCCCATTCTACTTGGTGTTTTTCTGCACTTCACATATTAAAAACTTGTCAGTTTGTTCTGAACCAGCTATTTTTATCTACATTTTAAGTATATGTGTGCGATATTGAATTATTGAATAAATATTTAATAAAATAATATTTTATGATTGATGAAGCATATAATCAGAAAACACATATGCTTTAGCTCACTCACATATCAGTTTGCATATCTAGTTTCATAGAGCAGTAAGAGTTGATGCTGTGTAAATTTGAATGGTTAATAAAAATTATATAAAACTTAGTCATGGAAAAAAGTAGCTTCTTTCTGTGAGCCGTTTGCTTTAAAAATTTCCGAAAATGCAGTATATATGCTTAATTATCTTCTTTATTTTTATTATTTTTTTTTTATAGCAGTGGAAACATTATAAACAGCTAAAGCTACTTATCAGCATCAGAAATGTTTCTTTAGTTTAACTGATGCAAATTGTTTAAAGTTTGTGTGTTATTATAAAAAAATATATAAATGCCTTTTTTATAACAATTACTATTAAGTCGATTAATCAAACTTAGGAGACAGTTCGATTAATCAACTTTGATAAATTCTTTTCCATGTTACCTCATATTCCAAAGTATTGAGCAAACACATGCTCCTATAGTCTTACCACTGCAATTTTAAAAGTACTGTATGCTATCTCATATTATTCACAAAAATGTAGAATATGTTTACATTTTGTCTCTGGAGCCTGTAAACAAATGTTCTGATTTGTTGCTGTTTTGATACATTTCATGTCATGCCAGCTTTCTCAGAAGATTTTGAATTTTATATTTATTCATTGTTCACATTACATAAGTAGAATTTGCTTTATGTAAATATATATTATTTGGCGCATACAAAGATTGTTTTAATTGTATCTTTAATTTGTTTAATGACATATGAATTTATAATTCTAATTGATTATTAAAAGTACAGTCTTTTAGATATAGAGACTATATGTAGAGATAGTCCCAAGGGAAGTAGGTGACCAATAGTTTTCCTTTAAATTTATTAAACTTATATATACAGAAGAAACATTTCTTATTTTGTAATTAAATGAGAAATAGTCCTATAATTAAAACTATAATGCTATTTGCTCATTAACTCTAGAAACGCAAGATCACAGATTATACTCATCAAAGACAAGTACTTGTCTAAATTTGTTAATTTTTATGAATTCTGTCAAGTCAGATATCTACCCAGTGGCATAGCTAGGGAGTGGGGGCTGAGGGGTGGTTTGCCCTGGGTGCCACTTTGAACCTTACCTTGCACGTCGTTTTGACTTTTTGTAGTATTTTTGGTCTGTTTGAGAGGGTCAGCAAAAGCTCCAGCAACGGCACTGCATCTACCCTTCTCAGTCGACAAGCTGTCTCTCCACATACCTGATATAACAAAGATTCATGACACCATTGTTATTTGGAGAGCAGATATGATAACCTGACTTGCCATTTGGACATGGTGCAAGTTTTATTTTTCTGCTCATTTCAGGATCAGTCTTCTTCATCATCATCATCAAATTCCCGACATGTACCCTCAAGGGGTGTACAGGATATGATAGTACTACATGAAAAATTTACATCATTACTAACTTCCTATCTACAATTTTCTTCCAAATCAGTCTGTTACTTGTCAAGACTCCAATATTATCATTATCAGATCTTATATATCTATCGTCTAAGGCACATTGTAAAGTATCAATCCACCTATATATTGGTCTTCCTCTAGGGCATTTTCCTGCCAACCTAGCAGAGAACACTTGTTTTGCTAATCTTTCTCGCCCATTCTGTTTAAGTGACCATACCACCTGAGATTAGCTCTGCTAATGCATTCCTGGATGCTAACAATGTCAAATTCTTTCCTAATATGTTCGTTTTTTAATATGATATTGCCATTGATGCCATCTGTTCACGCCTCTAATCTTTCTCAGGACTCTCATATCTGTGGTCTCTAGTCTTTGGTCAAGTGTTTTACTTCTAACCCAGCACTCAGATCCATAAGTTAAAACTGGTTTGAACACTGTCTTGTATGTGGCTAATTTAGTGTTCTGACTAATTTCTCTCTTATTCCATATGAATTTATTCAGTTGACTTCCTACCATACCAGCTTTGTTGATTCTGTTGTCTATTTCCATATTTAATTTACCATCTTCACTAAACATCGTGCCTAAGTAGCTGAAATGTTTTACTTGTTCCACTGGTTCCCCGTTCACAACACAGTTGACATTTTCAACAATTCTATCTATTTTCATTGTCTTTGTCTTTTTAATGCTCACTTTCATACCATATCTATTACAACAGCTATTCAATTTAGTCAGAGAATCTTGCAGACTTGTATCGGATTTATTTAGAAGTATAACATCATCCGCATAAAGCAAAGAGCTGACATTAACATCTCCAATTTTGATATCATGTTTAACACCACTTTCCTTCATAATGTGATCCATATAGATAATGAATAACAGAGGGGATAATGTACATCCTTGTCTCACACCAGATTTAACATTAAACCATCTTACTGTACTTCCTTCAATTCTAACTGTTGACTTACAACTCAAATAAAGACTAAGTATTGCTTGATATAATGTCCCATTGACACCATATATCTGTAGCGCTTGGAATAGCTTCTCTCTTGGCACCTTGTCATATGCCTTTTCCAGATCGACAAAACTTAAATACAGATCTTTGTTATATTCCCATGCTTTCTCAACTATTTGTCGTAAAGTGAAGATCTGATCCTGACAGCCTCTATCTGGCCTGAATTCAGCTTGTTCTTCACCAAGCTTTTCTTCCACAATTCTTCTCAACCGTTTCTCAAGTATACTTACATAGATCTAGCCAGGAATACTCAGTAGGGAAATACCTCTGTAATTCTCACATTCAGTTTTATTTCCCTTTTTATATATGGGTACTATTGGAACTCTACTCCAGTCATCGTGAATTCGTCTTTCTGTTCAGGCTTTCTAAACTATGCAGTGCAGTCACTGTAAGACTTTTATACCACCATATTTCAGCATTTCTGGTCGAATATCATCTACTCCTGCTGCCTTTCCTCATTTCAAGTTTTTGATGGCTTTTTCTACTTCAAGTGTGGATATATATTCCTGACTGTATGCCTGTCGAGTGTTTTTTACCACTGTGCTATCACTGCTTGTTTCATTTAGCAATTTTTCAAAGTAATTACTCCATACTTCAAGGATATCTTTTTTTTCTCCCATTTTCATGTCACCTTTATCATCTCTAACTCCTTTCACAGCACTCTTTCCTCTATTCCTAAGCTTCTTCAATAAGCTGCAGAATATTTTTCCACCTTCTTGATATTTATTTTCTATATTCTTGCTAAAATCGTCCCATGACTTTTGTTTAGGTAGTTTTACACAGGGTTTAGTATTCTTACATTTGTCTCTGTATTCTCTAAGAGCACAAGCTAACTTATTTGCCAGGAACTTTTGATATGCTTTCTTCTTTTCCTTCACTGCCCCTTTAACATCCTGTATCCACCATGGAGTTCTAATTTTTCTATCCTTGCAGACAACCTCACCACATGCCAACTGGCTGAATCAATTGGGGTGTTCTTCAAGGCTTGCCACTGAATCTCCAAGGTTTGGTTCCTGTTCTCAAACTCTTTCATTTTTTCTTCAATAATCTTTGTGTATTTTAGTCTACAGTTCACATCTGAGAGCTGCTCAACTTTTATTCGCTTTAAAACTTTGTTACATGTTATTCTTTTCGATGTGAAATTCATTTTTATCCTGCTTAAGACTAAATAGTGATCGCTTCCAATTTAAAATCCTCTGTACATTCTGGTGTCCTGCACCAGGGAGATAACATCACTATCAACAATAACAGTCAATGAGACTTTTCTTATTCCTTGCCTCTTCTCTCCATGTGAATTTGTGCACATTTTTATGTTGGAACACGGCGTTAGTAATAACCAGTCCATGACTTGAGCAGAAATCCGACATGTATTTGCCATTATTATTAGCTTTGCTCTTTTCTCCAAATTTTCCCAAAATATTTTTGTATATCTGACAATGATTTCCTACTCTGCTATTTAGATCCTCAACAAGGACCAACTTTTCCTTTTTCATTGCATCAGTAGCTTTCTCTAGAGCCTCAAAAAATTCCTCCACTTCTACCTTAGTAGAACCTTCTGTGGGACCATAGGCACAAAAAAGTCTTATTGTCCAATTCCCCATTCTGATATTTGCCCACATCACTCTACTTGAGATTGACTGCCATTCAAGAAGATTAGCCTCGTATTTTATGTTGAATACTATGGCTACTCCTTCTTTTCCTTGATTATCATTTCCTGAATATAACATTTTATATTTATTGTTCAGAAAGATCTTGCCAGTTTTTGTCTTTTTTGTTTCAGTTATCCCTGTTATGTCGAACTGGTACTTATCTAATTCCTCAACTAGCTCTATTTCTTTGCCATTCAGGCTTCTTATGTTGATAGTACCGATCTTTAACTCTGGTGATGTTGAGTTGGGGTGTGCTTTCAGATTTGTTCTAGTAGCTGACTTTTCGCTGTTCGCCCTGGTTCCCTGGCGAAAACAACGGGGGCCCTTGTTTAATCGGGCTACTCCCCTGCTGGCATGAAATTTTGTCATGTTGTACCATCATTTTCTATGTTGGTTTAAGCCAATAAGAATACAATTTGGTCGGCTAAATCCCAAATTGCCAGCTCATCCTTGTTCGTTCAGTATCCAGGTAGATACCCAACAGGGTGCACCACGAGAAGGTGAGGATTGGACATTAGGTCAGAAGCTCTGGTCGGTTCTCCGCATTCCTTTAAAGGCTATGTAGAGGTCTCCTCTCACTTATACAGCTTTGACCCTTAAGCACCCCCAGGATCAGTCTTGGATGAGCTAATTTGTTTACAGTTTGTTTCAAGTTATGGTATGAACAGGAAAGGAATTTGAAGGTTTTGATATAAGCTAGTTATGCTTGATTCTCTTATAAAGCATTGGGATATTTCTTAGAGAACCAAATTTTGAATCAAGAATGAGAATTTAAAGTGCAACTGAGGAAGAAATGTATTCATATGAATAATAATTGTTTTGGAGACGCCTTCAATGCAGATGCTTGGATTTGAAGACTTAAAACAATAACCCAAAAGGAAATAAGGCAAAAAAAAAAAAAAAAAAATCATCAAGTCCACTCAGCATTTTATATAATGTTAGACAACATATAGATGATAATGACTGTGCACATGTTACTCATTAGGGGAGAAATTCACACCAAATAGCCTAAAAGACAAGCAGCATCCACAGTAAAATCAAAACGGTCACTAGTGAGAAGAGTCACTGTGGTTCTTTAGCATTCTCTTAATCATGTCAACAATTTTGAGATAACTGATGATAGCAAATGCCTCGGCAACTGTGTATTAAAATAAATATTAAATATTAATGTATTAAAATTTCCCAGTAAGATCACTTCACTGTTACAACAGTTTGACTGGAGAAAATCATTATTTAGTGAAAGGAAATCAGAAAATTCAAGATGATTGAATTAGCATTAGAGAAGTGATAGAGAAGCAGATGAATTTGGTAGAATGAGGAAAAGATATTTCTAGACAAAAAATGCTAAAAAGAGGAATTCTAAACTAGATTCCTTCTGACATGGTATATCATTGTGAAGATGTTCAGATACCACATTTGAAATAAAAACAATCAGAGATTTGTGAATTGAAGATGGAAATGAACATCATTGAGATCGACACTGAGACTACGGTTTATGGCATCAGCTGCAGTGGATTCTTTTGTCATACATGGAACACTTCACTGTGGACTTCCTATAGACACACGTGGCAGAATAGGGACAACAAGAATCACTGGTTGACCTATTAGCCTCCTAAGGTATAACCATTAGGTTTGGTCCAGTATATCAAAGAGTAGCCTAGAATCATGTCCTCAAAAAGAAAGAAATCATGGATGTCCATAACTCTGAAAACATCGCTTGTGTTATATTCTGGAAAAAAAAAAGGTGGGGGAGTAAACAGAATCTTATTTTGGAGTTGGAAAATGGTTTTGGACCAATTCAAGTTTCCAAATAGCAGAGTTGTGGTATTACACCGAGTATAAAATCTGTCTAGAACTGATAGTGCTTAGTATTATAGAGGCTTGGTTTTTTTTCCAAGGAATGTAGATGGCATGCATTGATGAGGCCTATCAGCATTAGTTCACACCAACATAATTTCTTCCAGTCTGTTGGCTGGGGATATAAGAAGAACATCTAACTGAGCCCATCAATATTATGATTGGAAGAGGATTTGGATGCTGCATACAAGACTTCACTGAAGTTTAGCATACCACCATGGTTGCCAGAAAACCAGTTCCATAAGTATTTTAGACTTCTGAAGTTAGCTTTAGACACTACAATCATTTAATATAATTTGGCTGTCTCAAAGAATGCTATTATTATTATTATTATTACAGGCAACTCCAAGGAGTCCTTAGACTCATCGTGGGAGGTCATAAACATAGTGTCAAGAACTGTTTAACAATTGCACAGTATCTATCATAGTTTGCTTTGAATTCATTCACAGTCATGGTACCCCCACAACAGACTCTGACAACCTATTCAACTCATTCACTACTCTCCAAGCAAAAAACCTAGTTCTAATACCCTTGCTAAATACATTCTTACTCAGTTTCCATGGGCGAACACTAGGAACCATGACAAATTTCCTCTGAATTAATCTTGTAAAAACCTCAGTAATTTCCATGTCTTAATCATATCATCCCTTTTCCACCCATCAGCCAGTTTTCTGTAACCCACAAATCTTCAACTTGTTCTCATAAGGTTCATTCCATAAACCTGCTACCATCTTGGTCACTCTCCTCTGGATCCTTTCCACCTCCACCAGGGTTTCATCAAGAAACCCTGGCACCCAAATCTGCACTAGTCAAGATAGGGTCTTATAAAGGCTCGATAAAGAGGAGCAATAACCTGATTGTCTGCCTGCCAGAGTATTTTTCAGTAACCAAGTGATCTGATGAGCTGCTTTAGCCACTTTTGCTATATGCCCCCCCCCTTCACCCCTCCCAAACGTCCTATCCACTAACACACCCAAGTCTGTGGCTTCGTCAGTTTACTGGAGTATAGTTTCACCAATGTGGTATATAGCTGGTAATCTTTTCACCCCAAAATTCATAACTTTACACTTTGCCACATTAAGCAGCAAATATCTATTGCACCCTTCTAGGGCCCTTTAATTAATTTTTCTATGTGTTAGTAGCATCTTGTCTTTTGTATATACTGTATACACTGCTTGGAAAAAAGGTGCATTGTGCCGAGTCACATGACAGTAGCCAGTAGAAATTGGAGGAATACGATGCCCCTAAGTCAGTGCAACTGTGTCTGAGTGAAATGGCTGTGAGAAGGGAACTGACAGGGTCTGAAAGAAGTGTTGTAATAGGATGCCATGTTGCAGCTCTATCCATTTGGCAAATTGTTTACAAATTGGGCTATCTCTAGGTAAACAGTCAGTGATACTATACTGAGATGGAAGTGCAGAGAGTCAACCCCACAAAGTTTACCATGCAGTGGACGACTCACAGCATTCACTAAATGTGATAGGGTGCTACTAAGGATAATATGTAAAATCTGCCATTCATTGGCTGACACATTGAATGTGGAGTTCCAGGCATTGTCTTGAACACGAATCTGCACAAAACATTCAGAACCAAGGTGGCAACATGGGTTTCCATGGTGGGACTACAATATGCAAGCCCCATATTACTCAAACCAACATGCAGTGCTGTCTTCAATAGTGCAAAGAAAGTGTACAGTGGGACATGGTAGCTTGGAAAGCTGTGTTATGGAGTCCCACCATGGAAACCCATGTTGCAAACCTTGGTTCTGAATGTTTTTGTGTAGATTCGTGTTTAAGCCTACATTCATCCATCTGTTCAGTAGAGGATGTAGCATGATTCGGATGTTGAATGTCTTACTAGAGTGTGTAACTCCAACTATGAAATTCCGAAGTGGCTGTGTGACGGTATGGTCCTATTTTTTGAGTTTGGTCTTGAACCTCTGTTTGTTGTGCCATTAACATTGAATTATGAACAATGCGATGCTTCCTGCTTTGTGGCATTTCTATGGAGCTGACCATTGTCTCTTTCAGCAAGGCAGTGCACCAAGTCATAAGGCTGCTGCTTTAACTATATAGTTTGTGGTCATGAATAAACATGACACTTGACTGGCCTCCACAGAGCCCTGATCTCAACCCTGTTGGACATCTGTGGGATGAACTTGAGTGTTGGGTGAGGTCAAGGCATGTCCACCCTACAAGTCCAGGACCTAATTAGATGCCTATAGGAAGAACGCTCCAAAATTCCCATTGATTGCTATCGTGAAAGACTTGTGAAATTTTTAAATAAATATTGTCATAAAAATTTTTAATGTCAAATATGACATTAAATTTTTTTTTAAATTTAAAGTTTAGGAGATATTTATCTTAGGTAAATATCTGAAATAATATATATATAAAATATTTCTCTAGCACACTGCAGCTGTTTCCATGGTAAACCATTTGTACTTTTTATTTTGTGTTTCTGTTTCTTTGAATTTCTTTTTGTTCTAGACACTGATGATATGTTACCAGATTTATCCCAGGTAGTATGGTATGATCACTTAAAACAGAATGGGACATTAAAGGTTAGCAAAACAAGTTATTATATCATTATTTTTTTTATATCTGATCCACACATGAAAGGCTACAAGATCTATAGCACATTAGTGCTGTGTGGGAGCAAGAGGAATTGAAGAAAGGAGGAATCTGTTTACATTTTGCTTGAACAGCTGAGGGTTGTAATCTTTGGGGAAGACTTCCAAAGGACAGAAGTAGATGGGATGGGAGGAAGCAGTGAAGTTGGTTCAGTGATTTTAAGATGGACTGTAAAAGGATGTTGGTTAGTAGTCTTCTTCTTCTTATTGTGCTATCTTCTATCGAAGGTCAGCGACCATCTTGGCGAACAAACTGCGATCTTGTGTTAATCTGAGCAGTTGTGCACTGCTCTTTCCTGTCCACGTCTTGATGTTGTCAAACCATGATATTCTTTTTCTTCCTCTAGTTCCTTTGCCATCAATTCTTCCTACCAAAATAGTTTGTAGAAGTTGGTATTTGCTGTTTCTCATGATGTGTCCAAGATATGATGTTTTTCGTTTCTTGATTATTTGTACAAGATGTTTAGCTTTGCCAATGGATTTTAAGACATCTTCATTGGTAATTTTTTCTGTCCATGATATCTTTAGCATTCTTCTGTATAGCCACATCTCAAAGGCTTCGATTTTCTTGATGGTTGTCGCCTTCAATGTCCATGTTTCAACTCCATAGAGCAGAATAGACCACACGTAGCATTTCAGCATTCGGCATCTGACTTCCATGTTTAGGTCTTTATTGCAGAATAGTGTTCTCATTTTCATGAAGGACTGCCGTGCAACTTCAATCCTTGTCTTTATATCTATTTCTGGATCCCACCGTTCATTAAGCCAGCAACCAAGATATTTATATCTTGACACTTGAACAATATTTTTCCCATTGAGTGTCAGTTTCATTGATGAGGCTGGATGTTTGCTGATGATCATGTATTTTGTCTTGTTGATGTTTATATTTATTCCCATTCTTTGGCTTTCTATGTATACTCTGTCAACGAGTTTTTGGAGATCCATAATGTTATCTGCAATTAGCACGGTGTCATCTGCATATCGTAGGTTGTTAACAATCTTTCCATTTATTGTAATTCCCTCTGGACATTCTTCCAATGCTTTTTTTAAAGATTACCTCTGCATATATGTTGAACAGGAGTGGTGAGAGCACACATCCTTGTCTCGCTCCTCTTTTGATGTTAATATCACTGGTGGTAATGTTGTCTAATTGAACGGTAGCTGACTGATTCCAATACAGATTTGTTATTAGTCTTATGTCTTGTTCGTCTAGCCTTATTTGTTGAAGGATTTCTATTAAGTTGGTGTGTCTGACTTTGTCGAATGCTTTTTCAAAATCTATGAAACACATAAAGACAGATTTCTGTTTTTCTATGCATTTTTGTATCAATATTTGGGTACAGAAAAGGGCCTCTCTAGTACCAAAACTATTCCGAAAGCTGAATTGTGTTTCACTTAGAGTTTCTTCACTTTTTCTATAAATGCGATTCTGAATTACTTTCAAAAATATTTTTAATGTTTGGCTCATTAGACTAATAAGTCTGAAGTCACCACAGGAATTCGCTTTGGGTTTCTTTGGGATAGTGATAAATGTAGATTTGAGCCAATCTGATGGAAATTCATCACTTTCATATATTTTATTAAATAGTTTTTCAAGAAGTTTGATGTTATCTGGTTCGATTAATTTTAAAAATTCTGTTTGCACACCATCTGGTCCACTGGCTTTTCCTGTTTTACTTGTTTGTATAGCATTCTCTATTTCGCATTTCATGATTGCTGGTCCTTGAATGTTATCTTTTATGTTTATAGGCTTCTGTCTAGTATCATTGAAAAGTTCTGTTATATATTTTATCCAAATCTGTGCTTTATTCTCTTCTTCTAGAACTATTTTTCCATTTTCTTCTCTTAGAGACACTATTTGCTTTTTCCTCAGTTTTCTGGAAATTTCGTTGATTTTCTTATACAGATTGAAATTATCATGTTATTTCTGAAGCAGTTCAATTTCAGTACATAAATTTTTCATCCAATTTTCCTTGGCTTCTTTTATTTTTTTCTTGATGATGTTATGTGTTTCTGTATACCTGGCTAGGTCTTTGTTTTTATACATTCTTCTTGTATCAATAAGAGAAAGAATCTCATCTGTCATCCATTCCTGTTGTTTTATATTATTCACATAACCTACTTCTTCAATACTTGTTGTTACGATGGCATTCTTTAAGCTATTCCAAAGAGATTCCACACTTTTATTTTCTTCTATGTTAATCTGTTGTAATCGCAGGTTAAGCTGTGTCTTGGCATTTTTATTTATGTTCGGGTCTTTCAGTTTTTCTACATCAATTTTCTTTTTCTTCTTTTGTGATTTTTTAGCTGATTTTAATCTAAGACGTATTTCTGCAACTATGGGATTGTGGTCTGATGAGATATCTGCTCCAGGATAAGTCTTTGCACTCTTTATACTACTGTGGAATCTTTTATTTATCAGTATATAATCAATTTGATTTCTGACAATATTATGTTGGTTATCTTGAGGCGATTTCCAAGTGTACAGTCTTCTGGGTGGAAGTTTAAACCAGGTATTTGCTATTGTTAGATCTTCTTCCTGACAGAATTGGACTAGGCAATCTCCTCTGTCATTTCTGGTGCCTAAGCCATATTCACCAACAATTTCTCCATCACCCCCTCTTCCCACTTTTGCATTGAAGTCACCCATCACTATGTTTATATCATGTTTTTTTGTTAGGTTTTTAATCTCTTTTAGGTGTTCATAAAACTCTTCAACATCTTCTTCACTTTTGTCAGCTGTGGGTGCATAAGCTTGGATGATATTTATGTTAACGGGGTTTCCATTAAGTTAGTAGTCGCTCTTGTTTTAATGATTTTGGAGGAGAGTGGAGAAATAATAGTGGCCAATTCAGTAGAGCACTGTTGAAAGTATCTGTAAAAGATACTTTCTGGTATAAGCCTTTATTCTAACATGCAGATGGGCACAAAATGTGCAGTAGGAATTTAAATTTTGACTGTAAAGTATTGTACAGAATATTTAATTAAACATTCATCAAATTATACAAATATGGAAAACAGCAATAAAACAAGGTATCCAGTCAACCAGAAGAACTGTTATTAATATAAAACTGTATGGAGATGATCAGATTATATTACAAGACAGTGAAGATGATCTTCAAAAATCAGTTTATGAATTTAATAAAATCAGCCAATGATACAATTTAAAGATTTTGCCAAAGAAAAACAAAACCCATGTCATTTAAAGGTAAAGAACATATTATTATTATTATTATTATTATTATTAAACAAGACCTCATGGAGTCAAAGACTCATCTAGGAGGTCCTTTTATCTCACACACATCTCATCATACCGGGTCTTAAACACATTCAAACTCCTTGCAGACACCACACTCTCAGGCAAGGCATTCCAATCATTTACAACTCTGCACGAAAAAAACCTGCCTCTCACTCCCCTACTCACACCCTCTTTATACAGAGTCCAGGGATGACCTCTGGTTCTCCCCTGATCTCCCACTATTCTCTGTAGAACTTCTCCACCATTGATCCTATAACAACCCCTTACCAACTTGTAGGTCTCTATCATATCTCCCCTCTTCCTTCTCTCCACTAGACTCTGCAAATTACATCTTTTCAATCTTTCCTCATACTCGACATTCCAGAGGTCAGAAACTACCTTAGTTAGTCGCCTTTGGACCCTTTCCAACATCTCTTCATCCTTCTGAAAACCAGGTGACCAAATCTGGGCACAATAGTCCATGTGTGGCCTAATCAAAGCCTTATACAATGGAACAAGAATCTCCCTACTTCTACACGTCAGTGTCCTCCTCATCATTCCCAGAAGTCTTTGTGTTGTCTTCACAATTTTGGCGATGTGTCCCCTAAATTTTAGATCCTTATCCACTATCACTCCCAGATCTCTTATTTCCTCTACTTCCAACAATATATTCTCACATTATATCAAAAATAGTTATGGTAGAAATTAATAATAGAATAGGTGACGCAGTTATTTTCACTATATTATTTCATTTTCACTATATTATTTCAGGAAATTATAACGTACTAGGATATACATTAAAATAAATTTTAATATATTTCTATATTTCGGCAACGTCACGCTGCCATTTTCAAGAACTTAGGTACAAGATACGCAGTTAATTATTGGGTTTGCATTAAAGCATATCTACAAGACAAAGATATACGTGGAAAAAAAGAAGAAGAAAATCTGTGGGACAGTTAGAAGGTAACTGAATAAAAAAAAAAAAACAAGACAAGAAACCAAACTTAGATTTTGTAATGTAATGGCTGCTCCCAGTCTATTATATTGTTCAGAAATATGGACTGTTAAAAGGAAAGATCAAAGTAAAATACAGCAGCAGAAACAAGATTTTTAAAAACAATTAAAGGATGTACAAAATTAGACTTTAAAAATGAAGACATTAGAAGAAAGCTAGGTATTTTTGGTTTAAATGAAAAAAAAATCAAGGAATATAGAGAAAAATGGAAACAGCATTTATATAGGATGGAAAGGTTGGTTGATTGGTAGAGCCTCTGCTACTAATGGCTCATGCAAAAAGTTAAGCACGTTTGAGCATAGTTAGTAGTTGGAAGCAGAACAATCGTTTGATGCTGTTGGCACAATCTCCCTCGATGAGTCTTTGGACTCCTTAGAGGTGTCATATAATAATAATAAAGATATTGTCCCCATAGATGATAAATATAGACCAAGGGGGGAGGGAGACCAGCTTCAAGATGGAACTGGAACAGGCAAATGTGTAATCCTTGATGAGAAGAAAATGAAGATAATTAGCATTGCATGGAAGATGGTCATGAGATGTATGATGGAAGCAGTATTAGACTGTATGCTTAGAGTCAGGAAAATAAATCATGTAGGAGTTGCAGAAAAAAGTTTTTTTTTTAAATTTTTCTGTGATTCCCACATGTAATGAAGGCCAAAGCTAATTGTGAGAGGAAGCTAGCTGATGAGACCAAAGAAAATCCTGAAGAGTTCTTTTGCTGAGTAAAGGAAGAATGGTTATAGGAGAATAATGAGTACTGATAGGGAGGTGACTGAAGTAAGTGAAATTGTTGAGTTATTGAGTGGTAATTTTTACAAGGGTATGCCATTCATGTGGAGCTATTGCACTGTCAAATGTTTATTGTTTGATGTTGAGAATACAGGTAAATGAATTTGAGGTACTCATGATGTTGTAGAATCTTAATGTGAATGTAGCCATGGTAATAGATGTTCATGTATTACAAGGATGGGCAAAGGAATTGGCAGTGCCCTCTGACTAAGCTTTTTAATTTACATCTAAGCTTTGGGAATGTGCCTGGGTAATGGAAAGAGGGCAGAATAGTTCCACTGCATAAAGGAGGCTCCAAGACAGAAGAAGAAAATAAGCCAGTCACTATCTCTGGAGTAGTGTTAAGGTATTGGAGTTGTTGGACAGGAATGTGATGCTTTGTGGGGAACAACATGGTTTTGTGAGGGGGTATGTTTTGTTTTAGTAATTTGATTTCTTTTTCATTTCAGGTGGATAAAGGTAATGGCTATACAATGATACCCTGTTGCATAAATTGGAGCAAATGGTGATTTGGATGAGAGGATGGCTAGTGGACAGATATCAGAAAGTTGTGTATGTACAGGGAAGTTGAAATTGAAGGAAAGTAGATGACTTGTGGTCACAACTCTGCACTTGGTTTGCTGCAATTTAATTTGTACATTTATGATATAGGAAATGATTTAAAGTTAAATATTCAATTGTTTGCTGGTGATGCATAGCTAGGAAGAGTGAGTCATTGAAGATGATATAAACATCCTGCAGGATGATCAACTGGCAGCTTCGGCAAAGATAAATGGCTGCCATTTTACCATGGCCAAGTTGAAGGTTATGCACTTTGGGATGAAGAGATCACAGCAATAAAAAGATGCTAAGTAATTATATTTTTGGTTTAAATTTTTATCCAAGTGTAAACAAACAAAGTTTTTATGTGAAGTGACTTCACAGCTATTTATTACACTGATGGAACTGAACCTCAGAAAATTCATGAGGGCAGGGAATTGTGGATGATTGTGGATGGGGAGTTGAAGTTTAGAGGCCATATTGCAAAAGTGGACAAAACAGTACAATAAATGACATGGTTAGCAAAGAACACACTGTTAATAAGCAGAAATGGGGAGGTATTTTTTCCTTTTATAATCATCATCATCAAATTCCTGCCATGTACCCTCAAGGGGTGAAAAATTTACATCATTACTAACTTCCTATCTACAATCATTCATTTTAGAAATTATGGACTTTACACTCGTGTTATAAATAACTAATTTAAATTCCCGATGTTTTGACCTTCATATGAAGGTCATCATCTGGAGTATATAGAAATATACAAGGACAAGCTGAGTTACGTTTCACACAGTAAGCTAAAGAAACAATGATTTGGTTATTCTTCTGGCATGACCTCTAGTGAAAAAAAAATAGATAAAATTACAAATTAATCAATTATTTAGAAACTACATCAAAGCTAAATTCTATTTAAGATAACATGAGAGAAACATTCCTTTCTTATAGATAGTTTTCTTACAGTAACAATGATGACCTGTTTTTTAACATTACAATTGTTATATTAGATTTAGGATTCTGGATTATCTACAGTCCTGTTTATAGTTAACTCTTAGGGAGAAAGGTTCCATGGGTAGAATACGTGTCTTCCATATACTTGTTTTTTAGACCATCGTTATTGTTCAGATTGGGGTGGTTGATAAAAAAATTTCATAAACTTCCTTAAATTTGTATTCATATCATGTTTTGGTGTGATGTAAACAACTGCTGCTTTTCCAGTCAATTCTATGTAAAGTGTTCAGGGCATGATCAGAAAGGCCAGCTTCACCATAGTTATTATATTTAATGTGTCGTTTATGTTCCTTTTGTCTGATAGGAATTGTGCGTCATGTTTCCTCTATGTATGGTAGATTACAGGTGCAGTAAATACGGTAAACTCCAGGGTGGGCCAGCGGAGGGAGTGGGTCTTTGTAGTATGAGTTGAGTAAACTTTTTAATTTTGCAGGAGATTTAAAGGTGGCTTTGAGGTTGTATTTCTGTAGTATTCTGTTTATTTTATCTGATGTCCCTTTAATGTAAGAAATGGTTATAGTTTTATTGTAGTCTGGTTTATCTTTGTTTTTTTATTGAGATCTTGTAGAGAATTTTGTTAATAGTGTTTTGGTTGTAACCAGTTTTTAGAAAAGTATTGATAACTTTAAGTACAGTACTCCTTTTGAATAATTCATTATGTCTTTCTCTTAGATATCTTTCACTCAATTCTTCTGCACGTTTCCATCTACCAATGACTTGATTTCATTAACTGCATATATTTCATCTAATTTCTGAACTTTATTCACTCTTCTTTCATTTCTTCCATCATGTTAATTGCATTCCATTTGCTTGCTTTCACTCTTACTCTTTTATTTATATAGAAGCAAAAATGATCAATTATATATGAATATATGATATATGATTATGATATTGAAGTCTGTACTCTTGTATTTGAATATATGCCTGTCTAGTTAGCCGAGTGACCAACTAGGCTGGTATATATTCTGCTCTCCAGCCAAAAGGATGTGGTTTCGAATCCTACTCTTGGCATGGATGTTTGTAATTGTCTGTGAAAATACCAGTGGTGGTGGGTGGTAGATGGCTTTGGTGTAGATCATAGGTTCCCAAACTTTTTCGGGCCACCGCCCACTTTTCAAGACATAAATTTTGTAATGCCCCCCCATTATAACAGGTTACCACGTTCAAGCCGTTTGATATTTTTGACGTAAATAACAACAAATGATATATTACTGCTTATGCCGTTAAATTTTTAAAAAGAAGTGGCCAATATGTGCTTCATCTTGAACACAGTTATTGCTATACCGATTTTGGTGAAACGTAGCCCATATGTAAAGATTGTAAAATGTATGCTCGAATAACATTATGCACAGTATCATACTGATTTAAATATGAAAATGTGGAATACAATTAAAAGATTGCATTGCATTAGTAAGAATCTTATTGTAATAATTAAAACACCATTAAATATATTACAAAATTGTTTATTTCTAACTTATAAAGTAAAAATACAAAGCAAAAATAACAAATTAATGTGAAGTTTCATACAATGGTTTAAATATGAAAATTCGGAATACATCTTAAGAGATTGCATTACATTAGTAAGAATCTTATTGTAATAATTAAAACACCATCAAATGTATTAGATGGTTTATTTCGAACTTGCAAAGTAAAAACACAAAGAAAAAATAACAAATTAATGTGAAGGATGAGCCTGGTGCATTTTTAAAAGTTTGTTAATATTGGGTTCAGCTTTCGTTAAAAACAGTCGTAAATCGGCATGCTTAGTTATATGCAATCGGTTCCTTTTCTTAGATAGTAAATTCACTACAGCACTAAACCCACGCTCAGCCAAATAAGAAGATGGAAATGCAATTAAAAATTTCTGCACTATTTCCCATAATCCAGGGTACAGTGTCGGTATTGATTTTTGAAGCCAGAACTCTTGGTATCCAGTTTTGAATTTTATTTTTAGTTCATTTGTTGTGAAGTTAGCAATATAAGTTAGTACTAACTAGGCTAACTAAAATTTATGATTTTGTTTCTTTCTTGCCATTATTATTTTTACTCGTAATATTAAATTATATAAAATTGGGTTTATTTTTGTACAAATCAATTAGAAAAGTGACTTTATATATTTTATATATATTTTGAAATGAAATATAACGAATATATTTGCTACTGTAAACAAAACCTATTATACACATATGTACATACTCTATTTTCTCATTGACATAGAAAATTGACATCTATTTCTATCTGACATGGTAAATTTTCAAATGATTAAATAATTGAAATAGAAAATTGATAAAAAAAATTGATCGTGTAAGACGGGCATAAGATGAATTAAAATGCAATATTTAAATTTTAAATGATTATCGCAAAATCACGAAAATGATTAATTTTTAAATATATATTATTAATTTCTTCTATAAAGAGCCACCGACCCCTAGACCGCCTGAACGCTCCCAAATGCTTCTGATTCCACTATAGTCCCTCCCCCCCCCAGGGGTGTTACCACTGGGGGGGTGGTACCACCCATTTTGGAAACCAAGACCCAGGGAGTCCAAGGGACTCCCTGGCGGTGTCATGTAATAATAATAATAAATAATAATATGATATTGAAGCTAGTAGCATGGATACAGAGTGGCCAACAGACAGACACCAGAGATTATATGGTGGAATGGAATCTAGAAGAATGAGAGTGACTAAAGGTTGTAGTACCTCAGGGTTCTGTACTAGGGCCACTATTCTTTAATTTGTATATCAGTGATATAGCTAAAGATTTAAGGGAAGATATTGAGTTTTTTGCTGAAGATACAGAACTGGGGAGGGGCAGTAGTTGATAAAGGTAATGTAGATATGCAGCATGATTTCAATAAGTTGGCATTCTGAGCAAAGGATAATGATTGTCAATTTAATGTTGCAAAATGTAAGGTTATGCACTCCAGGTTGAAAAGTTACATACTGTGTATCACATTGATGGTACTGGATTGCAGGAAATCGATGAGGCTAGGGATGTGGGGATAATGGTGGATAGAGAGTTTGAAGTTCAGAGGGCATATTTCAAAAGTAGGTAAAATAGCTCAAAGGATTACTTAGATGTCAAAAAACACATTGACGAGTAAAGATAGGGAGGTTATTATCCCTCTTTATTAGGTCGATTTGTTGCATCTTGATTACTGTGCAAAGAATTGGTCACCTGTGTTTCTTGGAGATAAGCAGGTGGTAAAGTGAATTCAGAGACGAGTGACCTGATGGTGACAGGAGTGTAAAGTGCTCCCTATGAGGATATGTAGAAAGTGTGTGTGTGGGTTAGAAAGTTTAGTTGATAGAAAAAGTTTAGGTGGAAAAGAGGGGACATGATAGAAACTAAACCTATAAGATATTAAAGAGGTTTTATAAAATTGACACATTGGAAATTTTTCGATGCATGACAAATAGAGAACTAGAGGCCATCCGTGGAAGTCATTGAAAGAGTGTGTTTAGTAAAGGTGTGCAGACTAGGTTTTTGGCATGAAGAGTGGTAAATAAATGGAATGGATTGTTAGAATTAGTTGAGTGCTTTAATAGTGAAGGAGTTTAAGGAGAGGCTTGATAGGTTTTGTGTGTATAAACGTAAGTGTGGGTCTCTCATGATGAGTCTACAGACTCTGTGGAGATACTGTATAATAATATATTGGAATGGATAAGGGAGTACAGTTTGTGAATACACTGCTGGGAAAGAAGATGATGGATACCCCATAGGATGGGTGCATCATGCCATGTAATGAGTCATGTTTATAGTAGATATAAATTAGAGGAATATGACAAGTAAATGCAACTGTGTCTAGGAGAAATCGCTGCGATAAGTGAACTGATGGAGTTTGAAAAAGGCATTATGATAGGATGCCTTGTTGCAGGCCTATCTGTTTTACCAAAGTGTCGACAAAATGGGCCATCTCAGGTTAACAATCAGTGATACCATACTGAGATGGACATTCAGGGAGTCAGCTGCAAGTGCTATGCATAGTAGATGACCCACTGCACTCACCAAATGACTGTAGGATGCTACAAAGAATAATATTTAAAAACCACTATTCATCGGCCAACACATTGGATGCAGAGTCCTGGGCATTGACGGGAACAGGAATCTGCACAAAAACATTTAGAACTGAGGCTCACAACAAGGGTTTCCATGGTAGGATTCCAATATGCAAGCACCATATTACTCAAACCAACATGCAACGTCATCTTTAGTAGTTCAAAGACGGTGTATAGTGTGATGTAGAAGCTGAGGAAGTTGTGTTATGAATCATGCTACACCTCTCTATTGATAATGGGGATTGAGGATATCCAATGAACATTTCTTACCCGAGCGTGTAACCCCAACTATGAAATTCCGTGGTGACAGTGTGATGGTATGATCACTGTCACCTGGCTGAACCAGGTGACAGTGTGATCCTGGTTCGGCCTTGGACCAATGCAATGCTTCCTACTTTGAGGCATTTCTACAGACGTGACTATTGTCAAGAAATGTACTCTGTCATAAAGCCCCTGCTGTAACTGCATAGTTTGTGGACATGAATGTCACCACACTTGACTGGTTTCCAAAGGGCCCTGATTTCAACCCTAATGAACATCTGTAGGATGAACTGCAGCATCGGGCAAGGTCAAGGGATGTCCCACAACAGTCCAAGACCTCATTACATGCCTACATGGAAGAATGGTCCAAAATTCCATTTGATTGCTATCATATGTTTGTGGATAGTGTTTCCCATAGGATTGCTGCAGTCATCGCAGTAAAAGGAGGTCCTATATCCTATGAAGGTGGGCACCATGGCTGTTTGTTCCTCACGCTATGGTATCTGTTGACTTCTTTCCAATCAGTGTATATATGATGACTAACGAATGAATGAATGAAACTGTGGAAGAGTAGTGGACTGTTGCTAGCAGGGAAAATAATGAGTAAGAGGAAGTATGGACTAGCAGGAAGGTGAGATTTAAAAGGCATGATTGTGTTTGGATAGGAAACGCAAGTTTATGATGGAGAACAGAGATCGAAAATTAACACAGAAAATGGGAGGCAGAAAGAGAGGTATGGACAGAGATATAATGTGGGAAGCATGGACAGTTAAAGCAGTAATGAATGTATATGTGTGCAGGTGTTAACATAGAGAGGGATGTGGATAGCCTTAGGCACAAGGGGATCCTTTGGGGGGTTGGGAAAAACAGAATGAATTGTGTTAAAAGGAAGGGATCAAGAACTGGTGATGAGGAGACATATGAGAAGTGGCATTGATAGGACCAGTTACAGATCCATAAATGAATTACTATATTTGTTAATGAGTGACTGGAGTATTAGAAATGAGGGAGAAGAATTTGTTGCAGAGATTGAGTTGGGTCTGAAACTCATTGGTATAAGTAAAACATGATTAAATGGATTGATGATTGTGAGAATAGAATGTAGAGGTATAATATATATTTCTGTGAGGATAGGATGTGCAACATGTGATGGGAAGTGGTATTTAATAATAGCATAGAAACTGTCTGCTCAAAGTGGAGATACAAGGGGTGGCGAAGGAAACATTGGTGATGTAAGGTGCTGGTGAGATGTTTATTTGGATATTAATATCATCATCATCATCAAATTCCTGCCATGTACCCTCAAGGGGTGTACAGGATATGATAGTACTACATGAAAAATTTACATCATTACTTACTTCCTATCTACAATTTTCCTCCAAATCAGTCTGTTACTTGTCAAGACTCCAACATTACCAGATCTTATATTTCTTTCGTCTAAGGCACTTTGTGCCGTATCAATCCACCTATATCTTGGTCTTCCTCTGGGTCGTTTTCCTGCCAACTTGGCAGAGAACACTTGTTTTGCTAATCTTTCCTCGCCCATTTTGTTTAAGTGACCATACCACCTGAGATTTAGCTCTACTAACGCATTCCTGGATGTTGACAATATCAAGTTCTTTCCTAATATTCTCATTTTTAATATGATATTGCCATTGATGCCATCTGTTCACGCTTCTAATCTTTCTCAGGACTCTCATATCTGTGGTCTCTAGTCTTTGGTCAAGTGTTTTACTTCTGACTCAGCTCTCAGATCCGTAAGTTAAAACTGGTTTGAACACCGTCTTGTATACAGCTAATTTAATGTTCCGACTAATTTCTCTTTTATTCCATATGAATTTATTCAGTTGACTTCCTAGTATACCAGCTTTGTTGATTCTGTTGTCTATTTCCATATTTAATTTACCATCTTCACTAAAAATCATACCTAAGTAGATGAAATGTTTTTCTTGTTCCACAGGTTCTCCATTCACAACACAGTTGACATTTTCAATGATTCTACCTATTTTCATTGTTTTTGTCTTTTTATTGCTGACCTTCATACTATATCTATTACAACAGTTATTCAATTTAGTCAGAGAATCTTGCAGACTTGTAGCGGATTTATTTAGAAGTATAACATCGTCCGCATAAAGCAAAGAACTGACATTAACATCTCTAATTCTGATATCATGTTTAATACCACTTTCCTTCATAATGTGATCCATAATCCATATAGATAATGAATAACAGAGGGGATAATGTACATCCTTGTCTCACACCAGATTTAACATTAAACCATCTTCCTATACTTCCTTCAATTCTAACTGCTGACTTACAACTTAAATAAAGACTAAGTATTGCTTGATATAATGCCCCATTGATACCATATAACTGTAGCGTATTGAATAGCTTCTCTCTTGGCACCTTGTCATATGCCTTTTCGAAATCGACAAAACTTAAATACAGATCTTTGTTATATTCCCTTGATATCTCCACTATTTGTCGTAAAGTGAAGATCTGATCCTGACAGCCTCTATTTGACCTGAATCCAGCTTGTTCTTCACATAGCTTTTCTTCCATAATTCTTCTGAACTGTTTCTCAAGTATACTTGCATATATCTTACCAGGAACACTCAATAGGGATATACCTGTGTAATTCTCACATTCAGTTTTATTTTCCTTTTTATATATAGATACTATGAGAGCTCTACTCCAGTCATTGGGAATTTGTTCCTATGTCCAGACATTCCGAACTATGCAGTGCAGCCACTGTGAGACTTTTATACCACCATACTTCAGCATTTCTGGTCGAATATCATCTACTACTGCTGCTGCCTTTCCACATTTCAAGCCTTTGATGGCTTTTTCTACTTCAAGTATGGATATGTGTTCCTGACTGCATGCCTGGTCAGTGTTTTTTATCACTGTGCTGTCATCACTGCTTGTTTCATTTTGCAAATTTTCAAAGTAATTACTCCATACTTCAAGGATATCTTTTTTTTTCCCGTTTTCATTTCACCTTTATCATCTCCAACTCCTTTTACAGCACTCTTCCCTCCATTCCTAAGCTTTTTCAACAACCTCCAGAATATTTTTCGACCTTCTTGATATTTATTTTCTATATTCCTGCCAAAGTCCTCCCAAGACTTTTGTTTAGGTAGTTTTACACACTGTTTAGCTTTCTTACATTTGTCTCTGTATTCTCTAATAGCACAAGCTAACTTATTTGCCAGGAACTTTTGATATGCTTTCTTCTTTTCCTTCATTGCCTCTTTAACTTCCTTTATCCGCCATGAAGTTCTAATTTTTCTATCCTTGCAGACAACTTCACCACATGCCTCTCTAAGCTGAATCAGTCAGGGTTTTCTTCAAGGCTTGCCACTGAATCTCCAAGGTTTGGTTCCTGTTCTCAAACTCTTTCATTTTTCCTTCAATAATGTTTGTGTATTTTAGTCTACAGTTCACATCTGAGAGCTGCTCAACTTTTATTCGCTTTAAAACTTTCTTACATATTATTCTTTTCGATATGAAATTCAATTTTATCCTGCTCAAGACTAAATAGTGATCACTTCCAATTTAAAATCCTCTGTACACTCTGGTGTCCTGCACCAAGGAGAAAACATCACTATCAACAATAACGTAGTCAATGAGACTTTTCTTATTCCTTGCCTCTTCTCTCCATGTGAATTTGTGCATATTTTTATGTTGGAACATGGTGTTAGTAATAACCAGTCCAATTCCTGAGCAGAAATCCAACTGGTATTTGCCATTATTATTAGCTTTGCTCTTTTTTTCTCCAAATTTTCCCTAAACATTTTTGTATGTCTGACAATCACTTCCTACTCTGCTATTTAGATCCCCAACAAGGACCAACTTTTCCTTTTTCATTGCATCAGTAGCTTTCTCTAGAGCCTCAAAAAATTCTTCCACTTCTACCTTAGTAGAACATTCTGTGGGACTATAAGCACAAATAAGTCTTATTGTTCAGTTCCCCATTCGGATATTTGCCATAATCACTCTACTTGCCACTGCATGCCATTCAAGAAGATGAGCCTTGTATTTTGTGTTGAATACTATGGCTACTCTTTCTTTTCCTTGATTGTCATTGCCTGAATATAACATTTTGTATTTATTGCTCAGAAAGATCTCAACAGGTTTTGTGTTTTTTGTTTCAGTCACCCCTATTATGTCGATCTGGTAGTTATCTAATTCCTCAGCTAGCTCCATTTCTTTGCCATTCAGGCTTCTTATGTTGATAGTACCGATCTTTAACTCTGGTGATGTTGAGTTGGGGTGTGTTTTCAGATTTGTTCCAGTAGCTGACTTTTCGTTGTTCGCCCTAGTTCCCTGGTGAAAACAACGGGGGCCTTGTTTAACCGGGCGACACCCCAGCCGGCATGAAATTTAGTCATGTTGTGCCATCATTTTGTATTTTGGTTTAACCAATAGGAATACAGTTCGGTCGGTTAAATGCCAAATTGCCAGCCCATCCTCGTTTGTTGTATCCAGGTAGATACCCAACAGGGTGCACTACGAGAAAGTGAGGATTGGACATTAGGTCAGAAGCCCTGGTCGGTTCTCCGCATTCCTTTAAAGGCTATGTGGAGGTCTCTTCTCAGTTATACAGCTTTGACCCTTAAGCACCCCGGGGTGTTAATATAGGTGTGGAAATATGGAGGGTAATGACAAGGAAATTTTGCAATGAGGAAGGGTGATAATTCTGGGCAGTTTTAAATATGGAAATATAGATTTAGAATGAAAGGAGAGCATCTAGGAGCAAGGAGAATGAATTTGACATAGTGTTGTGATAACTACTTTAAGCAGTATGTAACAGATGATATACTTGGATATTTGTTCATCGTATCAGATGTTATTGAATAAAACATTGAATTTGGTAGGAAGTAGTCGTCTGAGTAGTAACTGGCTATAGACAGTATATGATGGCTTCTGTTAGGAAAGGATATTAGAAATTACAAGGTAGATGACTATGGAGAATTCAGTTGGAAGGAAATTAAAGCTGATTTGGCACTGGATAAGAAATATTTAATACTAGCAATCTCTGAACATATTCTAGAAGTCTTTAATGAAAAATTTATCAACATTTTGGGAATGCAGTATTGTGTAAAGCTTGAGTGAAGAAGATATCAATAGTGTCTAAATAGAAGGTATATATATGGAATTAAGTAAACTCCATTAATAAGGTGATAGGATGGAATAACATATCATTGCATGTTTTGGTGGAATGAAACATTTTTATTTAACAAGCGCCTAGCAACAAGGAAAGTCCCATTAGAATGAAAGCAGGGTAATAAAGTTGTTCCAGTTTGCAAAAGAGAGCTCAAGACTGACAATTCAAATTACAAACTAGTTTCTGTGTATGTGCATAAAGTGGTAGAAAAGTTGGTGAGTTTGAAGATCAAGGATTAGGTTGATAACAGCAGGATTTTCTATGAAAATCAGTATGGGTTTGTTAAGGAGCATTGTATCTTAACAGTTTACACATTACAACAGAGGGACAGATGCATTGGACATGTGTAATGCATATGCAGTAATATATCTGGATTTTTCAAAGGCTTTTGATAGATTAGCATCTGCAAAGTTATTTGAATTGAGGTGAACAAGATAAGATGATAGATTTGCTAATTGGATTGGAGATTAACTGAGAGGTATCAATAAGTTGTGTATTTGCAAGCAGTATCTTAGAAGAGGACAGTCTGTAGTAGTGCACTATAGAGGTGTTTTGGGGTTAGATATTTAAATTATGTTAATGATAATGGGAGATGTTTAAGGAGCTGAAGTTTAAGGATAATGTTATTCAAGTTGTGAAGTCATCACATTGGATGATAGCAATGATGAACAGGACCTTGACATGCAAAAATAAACAGATTATGGTTTATTTTTGCATTTGTTACATACTGCTCATAAACAGATTATGGTTCCAATCTATAAGCTTTAATGAGGCCTTATATGGATTATTGTGAGCAGATTTAGTCACCTGCTTTTCATGGGGATGAAGATATACCAGAAAGTGCCTAGAGAAATTGACTAAGGTGGTTTCTGATCTGTGGAATGTGGGCTATGAAGACAGATTAGGGGAGTGTTATTTGCAAGTTTCATGAATAGGAGGAGGTAGAGGAATCAGATATGATTGAGACACAAGTTGGTAAGGAGTTGTCAGTTTAATAAAGAAGAGATTTTTCACAGAATGGAAGGAAATAGAAGTGGTGCAAGAGGCCATTCCTGGAAACTGTGAGGAGGGTATGAGCAAAGAGATGAGGAGCAAGTTCTTTGCATGTGGAGTAGTTGGTGAGTGGATTTCACTGCCTGAGAGCATGGTGAGCAAGTTTAAGACACAGTTCAGTGAAATTTGTGTGTGACATTTGGGGACTTCTTGCAGTGAGTCTTTTTTGACTCCATAGAAGTATGACACTAATAATAATAATAACCATCCTGGCATAGGAGTGATGGAATGTGCTTTTTTTTTATTGAGGTAAGATAATATATGTGGGCTACAGTATAGAAGACTGACAGATGGATAGATAAGCTATATTCAGGCAACAGCTTGAAAACATGCTGTCATAAAGAACTGATCGACAAGGAAGTCAAGGATGAAAGTGGTGATTTTAGATTGCATCCTCCCTAGAGTTTATAGGGTAAATAGAAGGAGAAAAGTACTGGATTAGTGAAATTTGAGAACTACAGAAGATGGTGCTGTAGATAGGAGATATAAGCAGGATCTTGACTCGCAGTTGCAGTTCGAATACAAAGTTCAAGCAGAGGACATGGCAAATGTGATAAGAAAGAGAAGAAATTAGAATATGAAAGGAGATTAATATTGTACACTAAACTAAGTTATGAAAATCTCTTCAAATTCAGCTTAGTACAAAGGTGGTCTGAAAATTTCTCGGCCTGGCAACACTATAAGCAAGATGTTTTTTCTAAGTTCGTACATCTGTCATAAGCATCCATGTGAATTGCAAGTCATTCTGTCAAGTAGTTTGAAAGTTTATTTTTCACTTGGTTAGACTATAATAAATTTAGTTTAATCCTTTATCCAAGTGTGAGCAAACAAAGTTTGCACCTGAAAGTATCTTCAGGGCTGAGATAATGTATTACAACACCGGGAAACTCGCAGCAAAGGTGGATCAAGCTCCCAACTCCTTGTCTCAGTATCTCCCATAATGCACAGCACATCTCCTTGCAGACATGTATACTGCTATGCATTAAGAGAAGGGCCACTACCCATACCGGTTTCGACCTTTATTGAGGTCTCATCAGTGGGAGCCAGGCCCAGAGTGGAGATATTAAGGCAGAAGCGATAGGAGAGGTCATCCTTACCTATAGGAGTTGCCAAAAGGTGTGCCACCTTATTATTAAATTACTCTGTATTTAGAGAAAGATGTTTGAAAGTTTATTTTTCACTAGGTTAGACTATAATAAATTTAGTTTAATCCTTTATCCAAGTGTGAGCAAACAAAGTTTGGGCCTGAAAGTATCTTCAGGTCCTGAAGATACTTTCAGGTCCAAACTTTGTTTGCTCACGCTTGGATAAAGGATTAAACTAAATTTATTATACCATCAAGTAGTTTGTTTTATACAGCTGTCTGAAGCAAAAATGTTGCCTGTATCCCTTGAAATGGATAAAATTGAGTATCATGCGGTTATAAAATTCTATGTAAAAGAAGGGTTAGCAGCAAAAGAAATTCATTTGAAGTTCATAAAAATTTATAGGCACTCTTCTCCTTTGTTTTCAACAATTAAGAAATGGGCTGCTGAGTTTAAACGTGGCCGTACCAGCTTTGAAGATGATCCACGTGAAGGATGTCCAAAAAGTGTAACAGAAGACCAGAAATCATTGATCAAGGGCATGATATGGTATTGGATGACTAGCGAGTCAAAGTTGTGAAATTGCTGAGACTATAGGCATTTCAAAAGAACATGTAGGATATATTTTGCATGAAGAATTGCAAATGAAAAAGCTTTGCACAAGATGGGTGCTATGTTTGCACACAGCAGATCAAAAATGCACTCTCATGAAAATCTCTAAACAGTGCTCGGAGCATTTTAACAAGAATAAAACTGATTTTGTGTGTCGATTTATTACTATGGATGAGACTTGGATTCACCATTACACACCAGAATCCAAACAGCAGTCAAAACAGTGGACAGAAGCTGGTTGTTCAATGCCAAAGAAGACAAAGTCTGTTCCATCAGCAGGAAAGGTCAGGGCATCGGTGTTTTGGGATGCTAAAGGCATTTTGTTTATTAATTATCTTGAAATGGTTACATAAAACAATAACTATGGAATATTATTCCACTCTTTTAACCAGACTAGACGAAACAATTGGTGAGAAAAGACCTGGTTTGCAGAAGAAAAAATCATCTTTCATCAGGACAATGCACCTGCCCACAAAGGTGTTTTGGCAATGGGAAAAATTAAAGGATCTGCACTATGAATTGTTGGAACATCCACCTTATTCCCCAGATTTGGCTCCCTCTGACTTCTATCTATTCTCAAAACTAAAATTCTTCCTCGCTTGTCAACATTTTTCTTCAAATCAAGAGGTGATTGCAGCTGTGGAAGGGTATTTTGCAGATCTCACTGAGAACCACTACAGGAATGGGATAATGGTGCTGGAGTATCGCTGGAATAAATGTATTAGTCTTAAGGGAAATTATGTTGAAAAATAAAAATAATTTCGAAATTATAATGTCGTTTTTTCATTGTTAGGCCGAGAACTTTTCAGACCACCCTCTTAATTATAGCTATTTGAGATAGTAGCTAGTTGAATAAAGCAGAAAATGTAGTGGAAGTATCCAGAGAATTTCATAATCATCTCATCTTCTTTATACTCTCTTTTACCTTGCGGTGTCGAGGGTCCATTGATCATCCGACCTCAATCCGTTTACAGGATAAGGTGGTCAGCCCTATGCCCCGGTATATCCTATGGCCTGTAGTGTTAAGTTCTCAAGGCCAGTTTGTCTGCTTTGCGGGATGAAAAACCCCAGAATAAACTGGGGGAAAAACCCTGCTGTCCACGCCCAAGACTGGCTAACTTGGCTATGGCTGAGGAAGATCCTTCATCTCCTCACGTCACCGACGGGAATCGAACCTAGGACACTCCTTCCCCAGGCATATGGTTGCAAGCGCATAACCACTAGGCTAACCACGCGGACATTTCATAATCATATTTCTTGATAATGGAATATACTGGCATTAAGAAATGCACTACAAGAGGTGGGAGGTATGAGAAATTTGGGGAGTAATAGTGGATAGGGTTTGAAAGTAAGAGCACACACAGCAAAGGTGATGTATACCACACAAAGGATTAGCAGAATAACGAAAGCAATGCAAGTTGTAACAAAGAAGTCTTTGACTAAATAAACACACATAAAACCACAGTAATAAGTTTTTTTATATGTAAATATTTCGACCTAAGTGTCTTAGGACATTGTCGGTACAGTTGGGAACAATACTAGGAATAACATACAGACAGGACGCATTAATAAAATGGAATCCAAATGCGTGCAGCAGCGCTTTCTAGCGTAAAAATAAAATTAAAAAAAAGATTATTTAGATTACATTAAAGTTGAATTATTTTACACAATTTTGTATGACAATTTCCCATACTTTAGGAATGGCAAGTACATCATTGCGGTTTAGATTGGGTCTGTGAAGTAGGGCTTCAGCACTTTCTTTATATAAATGTTCATGTTTGTATGAAGATCTCTGTAGAAGTTTGGTCTTTTCCCAGGGGGATCATATGGTTTGGGTTTTGAACTCCATGTTGTAGAGGCCGGATTTCTGCGGCTTGATGAGATGGATGTGGTCTTGATGTTCAGAGGTGCGTTTAAGAGCAGATCTGCCTGTTTGCCCAT
The DNA here is from genome assembly GCF_054136105.1 of Typopeltis vanoorti. Taxonomy (NCBI): domain Eukaryota; kingdom Metazoa; phylum Arthropoda; class Arachnida; order Uropygi; family Thelyphonidae; genus Typopeltis; species Typopeltis vanoorti. The sequence goes on along the minus strand of NC_143556.1, from coordinate 27,791,520 downwards.
AGTACGACCATTTACAGGAGCATGGTGCTTCGTACATGCCAGGTAGTAACAGAGGTGGGAGTTTGTCTTTAGGCGAAGATAACGAGTTGTAGATCTGGTTGATGGGTTTGTAGGTCGCAGCAAGATTGTATTTTTTCATAATTTTTGAAAGTCGCTCTGAGATGCCTTTGACATATGGTATGGGAATCCTGTGGGCTTGTTCTTGTCTAGGTTGATGTGTGGAGAAGTGGCTGATGATTTTTTCAGTAGTTTTAGGATTGTATCCATTTAGAATATATTGTATCCTAGAATATACAGTTTCCCCAAACTTCACAAGAGCAACGTCCCACTCTGACCCATCTTTGATTCTATTAGCAGTCCGACGTACAAGTTATCAAAATTTTTATCTAACCTTCTCCGTCCCCACATTGACTACTCAGCCTCATCAATTAAAAATTCCACAGAGTTTCACACTAAAATAAAAGACACTCAACTGTTGGAAACAGACATGCTAATTAGCTTCGACATTGTCTCCCTCTTCACTAATATTCCCTGTAAGGAAACAGTGGAACTGTTAACTCAAAATTTTCCATCTGATATCGTTGAACTATTCAAATTTACAATTACTTCCGGTTACTTCACTTGGAAAAAAAAAATCTACAAGCAAGAAGAGGGAACAGCTATGGGGTCTCCCTTATCACCTAACTTGGCAGACCTATTTATAGAAGATCGTGAGGAAAACATTCTCACGTTTTCAACCCAAACCAAAAATCTGGCTACGTTATGTTGATGACATCTTTGCAGTCTGGGGTCATTCCGAACAAGAGCTACATCTGTTTCTAGATATAATAAACCTTCTTCACCCCCGCATCAAATTTACATTAGAAAAATAATCTGCACAGGGTATCTCTTTCATGGATCTACACATCCAATGAAAAGAAAATGGTTCCATCTCCACTTCTGTCGATAGACAGAAGTGGAGATGGAAGTACCATGCTGCTGTAAACAGTCGTACTATGGGCAGACAGGCAGATCTGTTCTTAAATGCATCTCTGAACATGAAGACCACGTCTGTGTCATCAAGCCGCAGAAATCCAGCCTCTCCCAACACGGAATTCAAAACCCAAACCATAGAATCCACTGGGAAAAGACCAAACTTCTACACAGATCTTCATACAAACATGAACGTTTATGTAAAGAAAGTCCTGAAGCACTACTTCACAGACCCAATCTAAACCGCAATGATGTCCTTGCCATTCCTATAGTATGTGAATTTGTCATACAAAATTGTGTAAAATAATTCAATTTTAATTTTAATGTAATCTAAATAATCTTTTTATTTTATTTTATTTTATTTTTACGCTAGAAAGCGCTGCTGCACGCATTTGGATTCCATTTTATTCATGCGCCCTATCTGTATGTTATTCCTAGTATTGTTCCCAACTGTACTGACGATGTCCTAAGACACATAGGTCGAAATATTTACGTATTAAAACCCTATTACTGTGGTTTTACGTGTGTTTATTTAGTCATGTTTATTTAGTCAATTCTCCACAGGTTTCTTTATATAATCAAAGAAGTCTTTGTACCATTATGCAGGAGATTTGATTCTGTTATATTTTCTGTAATACTATCAAATCAGTGCTGATATGCACATATTCAGTCATCTGGTTTTTGGAGGAATGAGGAAATGTTGGCTGGGATTTAGACAAATTGCTAGGATAATATCCAGGAATATTGAATAGTATGTAAAGATAGATGAAGAGAATGCAAACTGTTGATTTGTCAAACAGAAAAAATGGAGAGGTTGTGTGTCTGTGGATAGATACAGTGAATATTTTTTGTAGAGAAAACAAGTAACATGGATATCATCCCTGGAAGTTTTACTTGTTATGAACAGAGAAATGAGGAGTACATTTTTTTCTGTGGAGAATAATTGTGAAAGTAGAATGAATACATTTCCATTGGATACAATTCAGGTGAAGTGTGACATACATAATTTTGAATGGTAGCATGGATTTTACAATGTAGTGCGAGTTATGTGCTAGGTGAGGATGATGAATGCGGATACATTGGGTGAGTTAAGAAGAAATATGGCAGTGGTTAGCTTAGACCTTCATTGGTGAATCTGACTCTATGTAGGTGTTTTTTTGTTTAATAGTAATGGACCATTTAATAGTAATCATAATAATTAATATTATAATTTTAATAAAAATAATTGCACAAATGTGATCAAGTAAACATTTTTCACTAGGTTCCGTATGTTTCTTGAGTAATTTTAAGCATCTACTAGTGCTTTGTATTTGTTAAAATGTCAATGCAGGTTATTCCTTTACTCTGACTAGGTAGGTTTCTTTGGGATTCAGAATTTGGAATACAAAAATAAAGTTATCTCTAATTTTGTTTTAGTAACACCATTTTCAAAATCGTATATTGTGATAACTGGATGTAATTAATAAAATATAGGACTTGGGTCATATACAAAGTGTATTCATGTGTTTAGTTACAATAACATCATTGTTCTCGCAAAAATTTGGCAAATACAAATAGCACATTATTACTATGAGTAGTTTCAGGAATAGATAATCTGGAAACCCTGTTTTGGAGTCAAACATGGAACTTTTCTTGAAGCTACTTCAGGCAGGGGTGCTTAAGGGTCAAAGCTGTATAACTGAGAGGAGGCCTCCACATAGCCTTTAAAGGAATGCGGAGAACCGACCAGGGCTTCTGACCTAATGTCCAATCCTCACCTTCTCGTGGTGCACCCTGTTGGGTATCTACTTGGATACTGAACGAACAAGGATGGGCTGGCAATTTGGGATTTAGCCGACCAAATTGTATTCTTATTGGTTAAACCAATATGAAAAATGATGGTACAACACGACAAAATTTCGTGCCGGCTGGGGCGTCGCCCGGTTAAACAAGGCCCCCCCCCCCGTTGTTTTCGCCAGGAAACCAGGGCGAACAGCGAAAAGTCAGCTACTGGAACAAATCTGAAAACACACCCCAACTCAACATGACCAGAGTTAAAGATCGGTACTATCAACATAAGAAGCCTGAATGGCAAAGAAATGGAGCTAGCTGAGGAATTAGATAAGTACCGGATCGACATAATAGGAGTGATTGAAATAAAAAAGACAAAAACTGGTGAGATCTTTCTGAGCAATAAATACAAAATGTTATATTCAGGCAATGACAATCAAGGAAAAGAAGGAGTAGCCATAGTATTCAACACAAAATATGAGGCTCATCTTCTTGAATGGCAGGCAGTGTCAAGTAGAGTGATTTTGGCAAATATCTGAATGGGGAACTGGACTATGAGACTTATTTGTGCTTATGGTCCCACAGAAGGTTCTACTAAGGTAGAAGTGGAGGAATTTTTTGAGGCTTTAGAAAAAGCAACTGACACAATGAAAAAGGAAAAGTTGGTCATGGTTGGGGATCTAAATAGCAGAGTAGGAAATGATTATGAGACATACAAAAATATTTTGGGAAAATTTGGAGAAAAGAGCAAAGCTCATAATAATGGCAAATATCTGTTGGATTTCTGCTCAGGACATGGACTGGTTATTACTAACACCATGTTCCAACATAGAAATGTGCACAAATTCACATGGAGAGAAGAGGCAAGGAATAAGAAAAGTCTCATTGACTATGTTATTGTTGATAGTGATGTTTTCTCCCTGGTGCAGGACACCAGAGTGTACAGAAGATTTGAAATCGGAAGGGATCACTATTTAGTCTTGAGCAGGATAAAATTGAATTTCATATCGAAAAGAATAACATGTAAGAAAGTTTTAAAGCGAATAAAAGTTGAGCAGCTCTCAGATGTGAACTGTAGACTAAAATACACAAACATTATTGAAGGAAAAATGAAAGAGTTTGAGAACAGGAACCAAACCTTGGAGATTCAGTGGCAAGCCTTGAAGAAAACCCTGATTGAGTCAGCCAGAGAGGCATGTGGTGAGGTAGTCAGCAAAGATAGAAAAATCAGAACTCCATGGTGGACACAGGAAGTTAAAGAGGCAATGAAGGAAAAGAAGAAAGCATATCAAAATTCCTGGCAAATAAGTCAGTTTGTGCTCTTAGAGAATACAGAGACAAATGCAAGAATGCTAACCACTGTGTAAAACTAGCTAAACAAAAGTCATGGGAGGACTTTGGCAAGAATATAGAAAATAAATATCAAGAAGGTGGCAAAATATTCTGGAGGTTGTTGAAGAAGCTTAGGAATGGAGGAAAGAGTGCTGTAAAAGGAGTTAGAGATGATAAATGTGACATGAAAACGGGAGAAAAAGATATCCTTGAAATATGGAGTAATTGCTTTCAAAAACTGCTAAATGAAACAAGCAGTGATGACAGCACAGTGGTAAAAAACACTCGACAGGCATGCAGTCAGGAATACATATCCATATTTGAAGTAGAAAAAGCCATCAAAGGCTTGAAATGTGGAAAGGCAGCAGGAGTAGATAATATTCGACCAGAAATGCTGAAGTATGGTGGTATAAGAGTCTTACAGTGGCTGCACTGCATAGTTCAGAAAGCCTGGGCAGCGGGACGAATTCCCGATGATTGGAGTAGAGCTCTCATAGTATCCATATATAAAAAGGGAAATAAACCTGAATGTGAGAATTATAGAGGTATTTCCCCACTGAGTGTTCCTGGCTAGATCTATGCAAGTATACTTGAGAAACGGTTGAGAAGAATTGTGGAAGAAAAGCTTGGTGAAGAACAAGCTGGATTCAGGCAATATAGAGGCTGTCAGGATCAGATCTTCACTTTATGACAAATAGTGGAGAAAGCATGGGAATATAACAACGATCTGTATTTAAGTTTTGTCGATTTGGAAAAGGCATATGACAAGGTGCCAAGAGAGAAGCTATTCAATACGCTACAGTTATATGGTATCAATGGGGCATTATATCAAGCAATACTTAGTCTTTATTTGAGTTGTAAGTCAGCAGTTAGAATTGAAGGAAGTACAGGAAGATGTTTAATGCGAAATCTGGTGTGAGACAAGGATGTACGTTATCCCCTCTGTTATTCATTATCTATATGGATTACATTATGAAGGAAAGTGATATTAAACACGATATCAAAATTGGAGATGTTAATGTCAGCTCTTTGCTTTATGTAGATGATATTATACTTCTAAATAAATCTGCTAGAAGGCTGCAAGATTCTCTGACTAAATTGAATAACTGTTGTAATAGATATGGTATGAAGGTCAGCAATAAAAAGACAAAGACAATGAAAATAGGCAGAATCATTGAAAATGTCAACTGTGTTGTGAATGGAGAACCTGTGGAAGAACAAGTAAAACATTTCAGCTACTTAGGCATGATTTTTAGAGAAGATGGTAAATTAAATATAGAAATAGACAACAGAATCAGCAAAGCTGGTATACTAGGAAGTCAATTGAATAAATTCATATAGAATAAGAGAGAAATTAGTCGGAACACTAAATTAGCTTTATACAAGACGGTGTTCAAACCAGTTTTAACTTATGGATCTGAGAGCTGGGTCAGAAGTAAAACAATGGCAATATCATATTAAAAATGAGGATATTAGGAAAGAACTTGACATTGTCAGCATCCAATAATGCGTTAGCAGAGCTAATCTCAGGTGGTGTAGTCACTTAAACAGAATGGACGAAGAAAGATTAGCAAAACAAGTGTTCTCTGCCAGGTTGGCAGGAAAACAACCCAGAGGAAGACCAAGATATAGGTGGATTGATATGGTATACATAGTGCCTTAGACGATAGAAATATAAGATCTGATAATGTTGGAGTCTTGACAAGTAACAGACTGATTTGGAGGAAAATTGTAGATAGGAATGTAGTAATGATGTAATTTTTTTCATAGTACTATCATATCCTGTACACCCCTTGAGGGTATATTTGATGATGATGACTTCAGGCTTATGCACAGTGGTAATCTCACACTAAGAGTTAAGTCATTTGTATCAAAATTGGAATATCATGAATAGGCAGGCATACCAATAATAAAATACAAGAATGGAAAAGTTATATAAAAAATGTTATTGCTTATTTATAAAATTTTCATCTATGTTTCACAGGTGTCTTCAGTTCATAAATGAAAAAGCAATTAAACAATGACGGAAAATTCTAAAAAGCAATACATTATTAGTTGATGTAAGACAAGAAAATCCGTGTGTTGAGGCTGAAATGCTGAGAGGACATCATGCTGGAGGTTTAAGGGAATATTTGTAGCACTACGAAAGGATTAAAACTAATTTTAATGCTTCCAATATTTTGTCTCAGTCACTGAGACATCTTCAGGGATTGCAAATAACTTTTGTGACACATGTTCAAATACAACACAATACTAAGTGAAACATGTGGGCGACTCTAAACTCCTATTTAGGTGATGCACCCTCTATAGGTGTTTGTAGGTGGCTTTGGATGTAAAGTGGGATCTCTGATAACACTGGCCAACAAAAAAAAATTTTTTTTCTGCTGATCATGATCTGATACTTGTTTTTTACTAATTTGGGTGCGCTGATTTCAAATATCAAACCCATTTTTCTCAATCACGTCAGGTTTTCCTCTATGGCATTTTCTTTTTGCTAATTTGTAAGTTTTTGTTAGTTTTTAGGAGACAGTACTATTTAGAGGATCAAAAAAATCGATTTTTTAATATTATTTTCTAAAAGTATGTACTTTTAAAAATCTGTTCCTAACTTTTTGATCAAGACATTCGAAAAATTCCCGAAGATATAGCCTATTATTCAAAGCAGTGCGCAGATCAGAATCGGAGCGCTCAATGCTCTCGCTTGTTAGTAAATGAATAAATGCGTAAGAACCTGCAACAGCACGTACTGGCACTTTGAATGCGAGAGAGGCCGATAACCGACCTAATACATTTAGGTGATGAAAAGTAGGCGATGACAACTGCCTAAAACAAATGAATGCTATATGCGTCATAGCAGACAAAGAATGATCGAAATCAGTCAATTGTTAATCGATCGTGAAAGTATGATGAGCACTTATAACGTTTCAATAAAGTCTCTGGTTTTTTTTGTCTTGTTAATTGCATGTTAGTCAGCGGTGAAGAAAATACATCATGTCTACTACTCGAAATTGTGTCAATAGCGTAGATTCCTTCTGCTACATTTGTGGCAGCTTTGGTATTCCCAGTCAAAGGACAGATACCACTGATTTCGTTAAGAAAGTGTACTGCGCATACTTTGACGTAAAAATTGCAGATCAGGACAAGTCATGGGCTCCAAATAAAGTATGTAAGTCATGTGTAGAAAATTTAATAAGATGTAGGACCTTCTTTCACTATGATGACTGCAGAAATCCTTTGTGGCATACTTTCCATAAGCATAAGCTTAATGGGAATTTTGGACCATTCTTCCTGTAGACGTGTAATGAGGTTCTGGACTGTTGTGATGAATGTCCCTTGACCTCATCCAGTGCTCCAATTCATACCATACTGTTTATTATTAAAACAATTAAGGAATTGAACAACGTAGTTAAGGATATAAATTAAATTAAACTTTAATAAATATTTTCTGATATTTCGGCAACGTCACGTTGCCATCTTCTAAAGGAACTTACAAAAAAGTTACGTGCATGTAAGCACTACAACACAGAAACTGGGAATGAAGAGATGAAGCTATTGTTCTCCTAACAGTCCTGATGGTGCCCTCTAGTGGGCTAAGTAGGTGTTCTTGGCCTTTGGGCTAAAGGTCTGCTGATGTAGGCCTACCAAATTTGAGGCAGTCACGTACAACCAAATTTGTTGAGGTTTGGAGAATTTCTTAGGGCTGAGGCTGATTCCATAAAGAGTCTTTCAAATTTGTATTTGCTACGGTGTATCACTGTAGCTTTCTTCCACCGTATTCTGTGGCGTGTATCCAGAGCATGGTCCGCAAGCCCAGAATGACTGTATTTGTGAAAACGGTTGTAGTCCTTGTGTTCCGAAATTCTGATATTCGCTGTCCTACCTGTTTGGCCAAAGTAAGACAGTTTACAACTGCAAGGGATCTGGTATACACCAGGTAGGTCTAGGGGAAGTGGTTGGTCTTTAGTGGAGCGGATAAGGGATGCCAATTTTCTGTAAGGTTTGTAACAGGAGGTCAGGTCATGTTTTTTTAAGATTTTGGTAATCTTTTCTGAGGTGCCTCGGATGTAGGGAATGGTGATGGATTTAGAGTAATCCTTGTTGTGGAGGGGGGGAGGGGATCTGTGGTTTGTAGGTTCTAATATTTTTTGTGGGGGGTAGCCATTGGCTGAGAAAGTGTTGAGGATGTGATTTAGTTCAGTGTTTAGGGCCAAGTCGTTTGAACAGATTAGTTTAGCCCTGTTGTATAGTGTTTTCACTACTCCATATTGTTGTGAGGGGGGGGGGATTGTTCGTGAATGTATCTGCCTGTATGGGTGGGTTTTCTGTAAACTGAGAAAACCAAGATATATTAGGCTGGCGGGTGACTAGTGTGTCTAGGAGAGGGAGGCTGTTGTTTTCCTCTTTTTCCAGAGTGAATTTGATTCTGAGGTGTTGGTTGTTTAAGTGTGTCAAGAAGGAGAGAAGTGTTTCAGAGCCATGTGGCCAAATAGCGAACACATCATCAACGTAGCGAAGCCATATGGTTGGTTTTTGTGGGGCAGAGGCTAAGGCTTTTTCTTCAAAGGTCTCCATAAAGAAATTGGCCAAGGATGGGGGGAGTGGTGAACCCATGGTTGTACCCTTTATTTGTTTGTAGAATTTTCCCTGCCAAACGAAATAGCCTGAGTTCATTGTGAACTGAAATAAGGCTGAGATATCGGGAGAAAATTTAGCTTGGATTAGCTCTAAAGTTTCTTTAGAGTAAATAAAGAGGAGACATCAAAGCTGAACATTATGTCAGTATGTTGGAGTGTAAGGTTTTCTATGCTGGCTTTGAAATGGGTTGAGTTTTTTTATGTGTGATGGTGTGTTGCCAGTATAGTGTGTGAGCTCTTTGGCCAAATGTTTAGCTAATTTGTATGTGGGGGAATCAATGCCATCCACTATGGGACGTAATGGCACATTGTCTTTGTGTATTTTTGGGAGTCCGTAAATACGAGGGGGGGGTATAGAGTTAAACGGCTTTAATTTGTTGGTAACTTCTACAGGCCAAGAAGTGACTTTCTTAAGCAGCCTGTGAAGTTTTCTAATTTGAGAGTTGGCGGGATTGTAATGATGGCAATGAGAAGATGGCAACGTGACATTGTCGAAATATAGGAAAATATTTATTAAAGTTTAATTTAATTTATATCCTTAACTACGTTGTTCAATTCCTTAAGTGTTTTAATAATGCATAACCAACGTATAAGCCTGTCTACGAGAACCATACTGTTTAGTAGGGTTGAAATCAGGGCTCTTTGAAGGCAGCCAAATGTGATGACATTCTTGTCCACAAATCACACAGTTACAGCAGCAGCCTTATGTCACAGTGCATTGTCTTGCTGAAAGAGACAATGGTCAGTTCTGTAGAAATGCCACAAAGTAGAAAGCATTGTGGTCCAGAATGTTCAGATATCTCCCAGAGTTTAATTTGTTCATGGCACCACAAACAGAAGTCTAAGGCCAAAGCAGGAAAAACAGGCCGATACCATCACACTGCCATCTTCGAATTTTATAGTTGGAGTTATACACCCTGATAAGAGATGTTCACTGGGTCTGCTCATTGGAGGGTGTAGCGTGATTCGTTGCTCCATAACACAGCTTTGTAAGCTTCCACATCCCACTATACATGCTCTTTACACCACTCAAGTCAATGCTACCAGTTGTTTCAGGTAATGTGGGGCTTCCATATTGTGGTCCTACCATGTTGTGAATCTCGGGTCTGAATGTTTAGGAGCAGATTTGTTTTTCAGTGTAGCATGATTTGTCACTCCATAACACAATTTTCCAAACTTCCATGTCCCACTATACACACTCTTTGCACCACTGAAGACGACTGCATATTGGTTCAATGCAAGCCTCAGATGATGTGTGGCTTGCTTATTGAATTCCTGCCATGGAAACCCATGTTGTGATTCTTGGTTCTAAATGTTTTTGTGCAGATTTATGTTCCAATCATTGCCCAGAACTCTGCATTCAACGTGTCAGCTAATGAATGGTGGTTTTTAAATATTATCCTTCGCAGCACCCTATGGTCACGTTCTGTGATTGCGATGGGTCATCCACTGCAGGTAGCACTTGCAGTGACTCGCTATGCTTCCATTTCAGTATGGTATCACTAATTGTTGACTTGGGATAGCCCAATTTGTCAACAATTTGCTGAACAGATAGACCTGCAACATGGCATCCTATCACAGTGCTTCTTTCAGACTCTGTTAATTCCCTTCTTGCAGCCATTTCACTCAGACACAGTTGCACTGACTTGGGAGAATCACATTTCTCCAATTGGTTACAAACATATGACTCATTATATTTGTACGATGCACCTTACCCATGTGGGTGTCTGTTGCCTTCTTTCTAAGCAGTGTATGACTTATGATGTTCTTTGCAGTGAATAAAAGTAGATCTTGTAGATTGTTCATAATGAGATAAGCCACAAGAACATGGAATAGCACACAAGAACTAGCTTAAGTTCTTTTGCAGTTAGCTTCTTAGTCGTAACATTCTCTTTTTGTTCGTACTCCTTATCTTCTTGTTCTTCATATGCACACTTTTCTTCTAGTTGAAGGAGATCGTTCTCGCTTAACTATTCTGAATGGGAATTGAGCAAGTTTCTCACATCTTCATTATTCAGTTCATTAATTTCAAGTTCTTTTCCAATTGCGCTGATTTCTTCAATAATGTCAAATCTTGGATTTTTATTCATGATAAACTAACATAGGCTTGAGTTTAAAGTCGCCTTCTGCATTGCCTCCTAATAAAAGTGTAAGACGATCTTTAGATACTTTGTATCTAAAGATCGTCTTTAGATACAAAGATGAAAGTTTTTGTTGACATACACTTCCAAAAGAGACCAATTTCATCAACATTGAATATTTGCCGATCATCATAAACACCCTCCTGAATTATGCTTTGCAATTCTTCAGGAAACTTGGTCACAGAATCTTTATCAGCACTAGCAGATTCCCCAGTTATTCTTACGTTATGCAGTCCAGTTCAATTTTTAAAATGGTTAAACCATTTTAAACTCACAGTAAAGCTTTCACATTCCTCTTGAAATTTGGCCTCTTTCAATGAGATAAAAATATTGAGAGCTTTTGCCAGAATATGCCTTGTACTACGAGGTATTCTTTTTTGGTTATAATCGTCAATCCAGAGTGATAAAAGATGTTCCATCTCGATCATTAAATGGCTTCTATTTTGGGTGATCTGCATGCTGAAAGAAGCAGTAGCAACAGATTGGCAACAAAAAATTTCGCATAATGTAAAATTTTGCATAACATAAAAAAATCGTGTTAACTGATTAATCACTCTCTTAAAGTGGGAAATGGTATAATTTCCCTCAATCATGCTAACTGATAATCACTCATATCAAATTCGCGTTAATCGAGGTTTCCCTGTATACCATTATAAAAGCATCTTTCTATTCCAGTGCATTTGTCACATAAAATGTGGTCTCTCTTTAAAACTGAAGCTTCATATTGTAGGCCAATATTGGCTCTCTCACCCATTCTGCATTAAGTATTAAGGTAACAAAATACCATTTTATGCATAAAATGGTATTCCTTGTGCATAGTTCATCTATCTTGGGTGGACTTGGGCTTTTGTTTATTTATTTATTTTGGTATACTATTTTACATAATCTAGAAATCCTGCTCTAGAGATCAACATTGGAACTTTTCAAGCATCCATGACATTGGGCTGTGGTCTCACTTAAAGACAATCAAAAATATCCATACCTCTTGTGGGATTTAAACCTACATCCTTTTTGGTAGGAATGTAGAAATTATAGTTTTCAGATAAGCAAAACTATGATGTATAGTTGAGTTAATAACAGTAGAATGCTCTGTGATGGTCAGCATTCATTAGTTGTGCTTTAGCAGTTTATTTACTTATTACAATAGGATGATAGTTGAAACATCTCAGCATACAGTCTCATTTATATAGTGAAACCTGTGGGGTATTCATAACTAAAAATTCACACGTATACCACAGTAATTAAATTTTAATAATATGTAGATATTTCATCTTAAGTACAGTTATTACAGTTAAGTACAGTTATTTCGTCTTAAATACAGTTATTACAAACAATACTAGGAATTACATTCACAGGAACAGTTACTACGCATGCTTACCTTGGAATCTCTCTATGCATACAGTAGCTTGTTTGAGGACTAAAAAATTTGGCTGTAAATTTAAAATTAAATTAAAATATATCTGATAAATTTATTTCATACAATTGAGGATAATAATTTCCCAGACCTTTGGGATAGTGAGACAGTCATTGCAGTTAAGATTGGGTCTGTGATATAAAGCTTCAGCACTTTCTTTATATAAATGCTCATGTTTATATAAGGATCTATGAAGCAGCTTGGTGTTTTTCCATTGGATCCTATGGTTAGGGTTTTCAGCTCCATTTTGAGCAAGGCCAGATTTGTGTGGTTTGATCAGACGGATGTGGTCTTGATGACCAGATATGCGTTTACTTATAGATCTTCCTGTTTGTGTGTAGTACAACATCTTACAAGAACATGGAACTTCATATATGCCGGATAGCATCATAGGTGAGAGTTTGTCTTTTGGAGAAGGTAGTAAATTGTGGATCTGGTTGATTGGTTTATAGGTAACAGTGAGTTTTTACTTCTTCTTCTTCTTCTTGTTTGGGTTGATGTGCAGGGAAGTGGCCAATGATTTTTTGAGTTGTTTTTGGGTTGTATTTATTTAATAAGGCTGTATCTTTAATAATTTTCAATTCTTGTTTTAAATATTCTTCAGAGGAACAAAATTTGTGTGCACTGGATACCAGAGATTTTATGATGCCAAATTTTTGAGATGGATGGTGAGCAGATGAATTGTCAATGTAACGATCTGAAAAAGTTGGTTTTCGTTAGACAGAGATGGAACCATCTTGTTTCTCTTGGATGTGTATATCAAGAAAGGAGATACCGTGTGATGATTCTTTTTCAAGTGTGGATTTAATGCGAGGATGAAGGTCGTTGATCTTATCTAGAAATGAGTATAGTTTTTGTTCAGAGTGACTCCAGACTGCAAAGACGTCATCCACATATCGAAGCCAAATTTTTGGTTTTGGTTCCAGAGCGGAAATTTTATTTTCTAGGTGTTCCAGAAAAAAGTTGGCTAAGTTTGGTTATAAGGGAGAGCCCACTGCTGTTCTCTCCTCTTGTTTATAAATTTTGTCTTTCCAAGTGAAGTATCCAGATGTGATAGAAAATTTGAATAGTTCTGCAATATTGGATGGAAATTTTTGAGTTAACAATTCTGTTGTCTCTTTGTGAGGAATATTAGTGAAAAAGAGAGACAATGTTGAAGCTTATTAGCATGTCTGTCTCTGACAGTTTGTTGTCTTTTATTATTATTACTATTATTATTATTATTATTACTACGGGCGACTCCAAGGAGTCCTTAGACTCATCAAGTGAGGCCCTAAACATCATGTTCACACAACTATTCAACATTCTCACAGTATCTATCATACCTTGCCTCGAACTCATTCATTGTTATAGCACCCACAACAGACTCTGGCAGCTTATTCCACTCATTTACCACTCTAAAAGTAAAGAACCCAGCTCTAACACCCTTGCTAACCGCACTCTTGCCCAGCTTCCATAGGTGTCCCCTAGTTCTCCCACCACCAGTCCTGAAAAAATATCCTCTGAATTAATCCTATAGAAACACTTCAGCAATTTGAATGTCTCAATCATATCCCCTCTTTTCTGCCTATCAACTAATTTCTGCAACCCACAAATCTTCAACCTGTTCTCATAAGGTTCATTCCATAGACCTGCTATCATCTTAGTCACTCGCCTCTGGATCCTCTCAACCTCCTCCCCATCAAGAAGAAACCTAGGTACAGATGAACAATAACTTGCTTATCTCTGCTCGTCAAAGTATTCTTCAGCAACCAAGTGATTTGATGAGCTGATTTAGCCACTTTTGCAATGTGCCCCCTAAACTTACCTAAACCCTAGATACAGATGAACAATAACTTGCTTATCTCTGCTCGTCAAAGTATTCTTCAGCAACCAAGTGATTAGATGAGCTGATTTAGCCACTTTTGCAATGTGCCCCCTAAACTTCATCTCCCTATCCACCAACACTCCCAAGTCCCTGGCCTCATCAATCTCCTGGAGTACAGTTCCACCAATGTAGTATACTGCTGCTTATCTTTTCACCCCAAAATGCATAACCTTACATTTTGTCACATTAAATTGACTTCCATTCTCCTTATCCTAGACCTCCAATCTATCGAAATCATCCTGCAAGATTTTGACATCTTCTGCATTCACTATTGCCCTACCCAACTTTACATCATCAGCGAACAAATGAACCGTTCCTCTATTTTCATGTGAAATTCTGTGGAATTTCTAATTGATGAAGCTGAGTGGCCTGCAAGAGGACGGAGGGGGTTAGACAAAAATCTTGATATTTTATAAGTGGGGCTGCTTATAAATCCACAATAGATCTCAGTGGACAGTTATTTTTGTGTATTTTAAGTGAACCATATGTTCTAAGAGGACTCACATGGTATGTTCCGAGTCTTTTTATGGTTTCCTGATCTATTGATATTGTTTCATCCAGTAACTTATTGAGATTCTTGAGCTATGTTTTTGTCAGATCATAATCCAGCTGGGAGTATGTATTGCAATCTCAAAGGCAGTAGATTCATTTTCCGATCATATGAATCGGTATCTAGGACAACAGTGATATTCCTCTTGTCAGCTTTGGTGATAACTATGTTTTTATTTCGTTTTAAGGAGTTCAGGGCTTTTAATTCTGATGGCGGAATATTTAGGTCTGAAGATTTGGCATCATAGATTACTTTGGCTCTTTCAAAACATAGTCTATTGGCTTCAATATTAGACAGATAGCTGGTGTTCCTTTCAATGTCATGTATGAAAATCTAGATAAGGAAACATTTCAGCGAAATGGCAAACTTATGACTCATTCTAATACAATGATGGCCAGATAAGTTTACAACCCATTTGTCAGCCGGTAATTTGGTTTTATTTTTCTTAGATCATTCTAATAA
Source organism: Typopeltis vanoorti (assembly GCF_054136105.1). Classification (NCBI taxonomy): domain Eukaryota; kingdom Metazoa; phylum Arthropoda; class Arachnida; order Uropygi; family Thelyphonidae; genus Typopeltis; species Typopeltis vanoorti. The sequence continues at coordinate 27,776,378 of NC_143556.1, read as the reverse complement.
TGTTAGGTATTTTTTATGGAGATTGACATTGCTTGTTTCAAATGCTTTAATGCCCGCATTTTTTGATATATTAATAACCAATTGTAGCAGGTCTTGATTTAACGTATTTGACAGATCAGCTTCCAATTCTGTTAGTTTTATAATATTTGTTGCCAATTCATGTTTCAAAACTCATAATTGATTAAGCAGCAAGGAATGACCAGCTTTTTGATAAATTTTTTCACCTGGCAACTTTATAACTTCCTTTAGTTTAGAGGGAATAAGTTTATCATGTCTGCACTTCTTTTAAAAATGACATTCTGGCACGTAGCTTACTCTGTTCCAATTGAAGTTTTCCTAGTGAGTTGCTGTTCTGTGTTGTTGGTTCCCTGTGAAGGAATAAGACTCTATTATGTAGTGAAATCTGTGGGGTATTCATAACTAAAGGTTTCACTATATAATAGTCTTATTCCTTTACTTGGAACCAAGTATATAATTTCTTGGCATCTGTAATTTATAGTATAACCAAGTAGAAAAACTTCCAACATCTATCTCTATTCCAGAGTATTTTAATAATAAGGTGTTGACACCTTTTGGCTACTCGTATATGGAAATATGACTTATACTATTAAATATGAAATATCCATTAGAACATAGTGTTAAATAGATGGAAAAATGGCGGCCCGTGTGTTAGTGTTTTGTGTAGTGTATTATTGATGATGAAATTAAAGAGTCAGCTGAGTCATTGTGTTGTTAATTAGTGGCGATAGTTTTGAATGATAAATGATATATACAGAGGTAAGTGTTCTTCATTTTTTGAGGTTTTTTAAGGTGAAATATTTGCTACCGTTGCTGGTAGATCGATTTGATCTACGGGATATATATAATAGAGTAACATTTTATTGCTGGTAGACACCTAAGAGTGTCTACGGGATCTGCTAGTGGACCCTCAAAAGTCCACAGGATTGTCTTTGCCTGCTCGGGGCACCTGAGGGACCTCTACTCTTTCTCCATCTGTGTCTCAACACATTTTTATTTCTTGAAATGACAAAACTTCTAAATGAGACCCAATTCGAAGAAGTCTACAGGGAATTCCTCAGACTGGGAAAGCTACTGAGTGATAATTGGCCGGGAAAGGTTAAACTGTATGACACGTTTCCCCCCGATTGTGTCTCAGACGCTGTCGCTGAAGATCATTTAGAGTCGATGCCTTCTACTCCTTCAGACTTTGCAGAAGTGCGTGCTCACAAAGTCGTTGCTGAAGATCATTTAGAGTCGATGCCTTCTACACCTTCAGACTTTGTAGAAGTGCGTGCTCGCAAAAAGCGAAGAACAACAGAAGAACCGCACAACGACAATACTGTAATGGAACAGGATTCTCAGGGTTCGGACGCCGCTACTTCTCCCAAAGAAAAGGTGCCTCCGGTCATCCTTAGAGAAAAACAAAAGTGGGCAGCTTTACGATCCACGATGTCCAATCTGCATATTGGCTTCATTAAGGCCAAAAACATGGATGAAGGCATAAAGATTCAGCCAGCAACAGTGACAGACTACAGAAGGTTGACCAAGGAACTGGACAACAGAGCATCCAGTATCATACCTTTGCGCTCAGTTCAGAAAAAAATTTAAAAGTAGTCCTTCGTGGTGTCTGTGAAGACATTGACACAGCAGAAATCGCTGCTGACCTAAATTCTCAGGATCTGCCACCAGTCAAAGTGAGCAGAATGTATAAAGCAGACAAAACTCCCATGCCATTAGTCCTTGTTGAGATTCACAAAATATATAAGGATATCTACAACTTAAAAACAGTCTGTGGTCTCATCGTCACACCGGAACCACTCCGTAAAAGATCATCTTCTGGGCAGTGCCACAGGTGCCAAAAGTTTGGCCATGCCCAGAATCTATGCCGAGCAGAATATAGATGTTTAAAATGTGGAGACAGCCACCCAACCAATACCTGCACTAAGCCAAGGACCACCTCGGCCAAATGTGCCAACTGCAGTGGCCCTCATCCGGCGAACTACAAAGGATGTACTCAACACCCAAAGAACAGACGGATGGAGGCAATCAATCAGCCCTCCTCCTACAGTACAAGAACACCAGCGGCCCAGACATCAAAACCGGAGACTCAGCGACCACAGTCGGAGACCTCCAACCAAAAGCAAACAAGAAGTTATGCCGATGTGACCCGTACAACTAGGCCAATTCCAGAACAAAATCAATCAAGAGCACCTAAAAACCTAACAGCTATTATCACGGCCTCACTAGCAAACATGCTACAAAATTTTAGCCTATCAAACCCTACTGAAATCTCCACTAAAAGATTTCTTCGTGAAACACAGGTCATCCTCACAGCTCTCATAAATGAATAGTAACAAACTCATTCCAGCATCTCTTCAAATAGTTGCTTGGAACGCAAATGGCCTCAAAAACAAAATCCTGGAACTCCGTGCCTTCACATCTAGGTATCAGCCAGATGTTATTCTAATCAGCGAAACTCATCTAAGACCCTCAGACAACCCTACAATAAGGGGCTATCACCTATACAGAAATGACAGACTACTCTACAGAGGTGGTGGCACTGCCATCTTCATTAAAAACTACATTAAGCACCACTCTGTGAGCATTCCTTCAACCACTAACCTTGAGATCACAGGAGTGGAAGTAGTCACCAGCTCCACTGGCAAACTGAAAATCTACTCAGCTTACAACCCTCCCCAAAAATCTCTACTTCACTCTGATCTAAATGCCATCTTAGGCATCAGAGGGCCCACCATTATTGCCGAGGATCTGAATTCCAAGCACCCTGCCTGGAATTGTTTAACCACAAACAAGAATGGTTGCATTCTTTTCAATTACTTAGGATCAAGCAACGCTGTTGTGGCAGGCCCCACCGAACCAACTCATCTCAGTACGTTCGGCACTGCTGATATCCTGGATATAGCTATCCTGCAGGATATTAAACTTCAGTACAGTATCATATCTATGGATGAACTATCATCCGATCACAATCCAATACTGCTGCAGCTGGGAAATCATGAATTCCTGTGTCCTCCTTCTCACTCCTACATTGTATGGGAAAGACTGTCAGCAGCACTCAAGGATTATATTGGACCTGTTCCTCACATACGCACAAAAGAAGAAGTAGAAACTGCAGTTACAAATCTCACACAACAAATTAATTCTGCTATAAAGGTAGCTTCCTCCTACAAATCTGCCTGCAAGCCAGATCGTTTGCCTGAAGACATCATGAACTTAATCAGAGATAAAAACAGAGCTCGAAAGAGATTCCGTAACACGTGTGCACCACAAGACAAAACAAATCTAAAGAGACTAAATGGGGCAGTAAGAGATGCACTGAAAGCTCACAGAGACTATGTATGGGATGAAAAGTTATCCTCCATTTCACCTAGTGATCACTCCATCTGGGGACTACTGAAAAATACCACAAACAAAGGCAGATCCCTTCCCCCAATATTAACTGATCAGGGCCTTGCTCACACAGATGTGGACAAAGCAGAGGTTATAGCGCACAGCTTGGAAGAGCAATGCAGGCCTTCGTATGGAAACCTTGACTTTGACCACATACATAAGATTCACAGCAAGGTCAGACACTCACTCAAACTTCCTATCACCAGCACTGACCATATTGCATCAACATCACCTGCTGAGATATATGACATTATTAAAAATTTAAAGAACAAAAAAGCTCCTGGACCAGACGGCATTACTAATCGTGTGATTAAACTTCTTCCCCGGAAGGCAGTAGTGTACCTGACCAGTATAATAAATGCAATTTTAAGATTTCACTATTTTCCTTCCACCTGGAAACTGGCTGACGTAATTCCCATACATAAGCCAGGCAAAGACTCACACCTACCCCAAAATTATCGTCCAATCAGTCTCATCTCAAATCTGGGTAAGGTTGCAGAGAAGGTCATCCTCTCACGACTTCAAACCTCAATAAATGACCTAAACATCCTTCCAAAAGAACAGTTTGGTTTTAGGCAACACCATAGTACTACCCAGCAAATCCACAGAATTGTTGAATACATCACAACCAGCTACAACTGGCGCCAGTGCACAGGCGCTGTTTTCCTAGACTTATCCAAAGCATTTGACAAAATCTGGCATTTTGGACTCCTGCACAAGCTTATCTCAGCCGGCATCTCACCTAAAATGGTTCATTTAATCCACTCATATCTTCAAAATAGATCAATGCAAGTAAAAATCAACGGTTCTACATCCTCCCAGCGCCACATCTTTGCTGGAGTGCCGCAGGGATCTCTACTGGCTCCATTGCTGTTCTCTGTATACATGTCTGACATCCCACACAATCCGATGACTTCCATTTTGGCCCTATATGCAGACGATACGGCAATACTAACCAGATCTCTCAGACCCCTTTTCATTACCAGAAAGCTTCAAGAAAACATTCTAAAGCTGGAGGGTTGGTTCTCTAAATGGAGATTGGAAGTCAACCCCCAGAAAAGCTCAGCCGTTCTTTTCTCAAAAAGGCCAATGTCTCCTGTAGGAGATTTGTTACTGTTCAATATTAAAATTCCCTGGCAGTCAGAAACAAATTACCTGGGTGTAATTCTCGACAAAAAGCTATCTTTCAATCAACACACCAAGTCTGCATGCACAAAGGCATCTAAAGCCATAGCACAGATCTATCCGCTAATTAATAGAAATAGCAAGCTCAGCAACAGAATCAAATTGCAGCTATACCAGTTGACGATTCGTCCTATAATCACCTATGCCTCTCCGGCCTGGAGCCACACCTCTAATGCTAACATCATCAAAATACAGCGAGTGCAGAACAAGTGCCTGAGAATGATTTTGAATGCCCCGTGATATGTTAGAAACACTCAACTCCACAGAGACACAAATATTCCCTATATCTTCTCTTTTCAACGATCCTTAGCCACCAAGTTTTTCCTAAAGACGTCCACACATCCCAACGATTTGGTTCAACAAGCTACAGCATACGATCCAACGGACATATTCAAATACAGAAGACCAAAAGCTATATTGGCCTCCTTTAGTGATGCATAATCTCCATGCCCAATCAGGGCGAGCATTCTGCTCATAAATTTTAACCTTCACTGCAACCACAACAGATAGCGGGGAATATGAAAAGCATCTTGCTTCACCCCTAAAGACATAAATGTCAATTGTCAATTATCCATTACTTCAATCTTGGTATCACTTCTGAGTCTGTCTTCCACTGATGAGACCTCAGTAACGGTTGAACCGGTTCATAGCATTATACATGTCTGCTGGGATGTGTGCATTGCATTATTGTATACTAAGGCAAGTGATGTGAAGTCATTAGCTTCTATATACTAGTTGCCCAGTCTTGAAATTACTTCAGGCAAACTTTGTTTGCTTACACTTGGATAAAGGGTTAAACCAAGAATATAATTTTTTGGCATCTTTAATTTATGTCAGTTCATATTTTTCAATTTATAAAAATAATGGCTGTTAGAAACATTTAATTTTTTTTTGTGTTAAGCATCTGCCTGAAGTTGTTGTTGGTTATAAAGAGAGCGAAACATGTTAATGTAACATTCAGTTTAATCAGTAAAAAGTCTGCAAGTGAAACCAAGTTAATTATTCATAGCTGATAAAAATTGCTCATAGTTAATTTCTTAAATCTTGGTTGTCCAGGCAAATTTGAACTGACTAACTACACTGGTACACAAGTTTTTTGTTTTCTTTTAATGTGCCTCTCACCATAAAAGGTGTTGTAAATACATAGTGCATTGATACCATGAATGTGTAAGGACTAGGACTTTTTTTTTGCTATTTTATATACTAATAAGGGGAGCTATGCCCCCCCCCCCCGATTTCCGGGCTGGTAGGTCATGACTGATTATATGCGGTTGCCCCTGTGTTGCACTACCTTTAAGAGAGCTACCTACCCACTAGTAGTGTAACACAAGGGCAACTCGTAGCAAAAGTGGAGGAAGCATCACGCATTTCGTCACCTTCCAAAAGACCAACCAAGCTGACGTCATATCCGTTTTGAATTTTATGTCACATCCGTGACATAAAAACGTTTCAAATTTCGGCTTATCTTAAAATTCCTGGAAACCTCTAATTAAAGGAACTTTAATGGAAGAAAGATAAATAAAATAAGAAAAAATAAAGAAAAAAATAATTTCATGAATGTATGGAGGAGATATTTATAATCCTGCATAATCATAAATAAACTAAATAAATCTTCTAACACCTTTTATTTTATATAGAGTAGATATCAAATAACGTCACATAAAAATGTGACATAGAAAAGTTACAAATTTTGTCTTATCTTTTTGTAGATATAGAGTCGATTTTTGTACTTTTTTAAAATTTTTTTACTTAATCCAGTAATCCTATTCTAGAGGCCAAACATCAACACAAGTCAGTGAAATTCTTCTCCTACCTAAAAACAATCACAAGCATTTAATATCCACAGTGGGATCCAAACCAGTTGGTTGAGGAGCAAGTATACTAACCACTTGGCCAACCAAGCCAAGCCAGTGTGGTTGGAAAATGTGATATTGTGAAATTATAAGGCTCTGCAATTTGTAGGGAAAGGATGGGAAGCTATGCATACAATTGGTGGAGATGTATCGAAGCAGATGAGGGAACTGAGCAGTGATTGTAGTAAAGGACTTGCAATATAGCAACTTGTTAGCCTTTGAGTATAACACAATAAATTATGGCATGATGAGGAGTATATGACATGTAGATGTAAATATGTTATAGTTCTGGTTCTCCATGTTATAGCTCATGGCTGCATATGGATTACTGTGCAATTATTTGGTTGGTTGCTTTTTTAGGATATGAAGAGATTTTAAAGATTCCAGGAATTATTAACAAAAGCAGTGTTATATTTCTGGGATGTTGGTATGAAGATAAAGATTCTGAAAATGCCATGTGCAGAGATTGATGGATAGGAGAATCAGGGATAATATGATTAGGACACAAGTTGGTGAAATGTTTGTACCAGAATAATGCAGAATAGATTTTTCATAGAGTGGAAGGATCAGGATTGTCTCTCTAATTTATAACAGTGATGTGATCAGGTTTTTTACTTGGAGAATGCTGTCCCGTGCAATGCATTGCCTAGGAGGGTGGTTAGTTGAAAAACAGTGAATAAGCATAAGTCTTAGTTTAATGTAATCATTGTTTGATAGCAAGTACATCTCACTAAGTTCATTGACTTGTGAAGATCGGTGATAATTAAGGCATTATGAATCTTTTTTTTTTTTTAAAAAAAAGGTTCTCTGTAATCATTTCCTTACTTGTTTCTTTTAGAAGTTGCTCATTGTTATTCTGGTTGTAAGTATAATTCTGACTATATAGTTCTATCTGGAGATACACTGATACTCAGTGGCAGCCCGTACATAAGCACTGCGATTAAATTTTGTTTGTGTTTATAAATAATAACAATGCTTACATTATAAAATGCAGTTTGAATAGTTAATAATTGGAATTGTTCGATTAACACTTTAGATTACAAAACAAATGCACTGCGATCTAACGCCGATATTCGTTTGCTCTTGTCATTGCATGTTACGTCATTCCCAACTGTAACTGCTCATACGGCAGTGTATTTTTAGTATGCTTACATGCCTTATTTCTGTGAGATATGAAACGTTTATTATTGGGGCATGTGCGTGGTGAACTATTTTTTGTAAATTTTATTTTATTTTGTTAAAATAACATATAATTATTTATTTATTATAGATACAAGGCTGAATTATGACGAGTGTCACTGTTGAAAATATGAAAAGAATTATATTTTTTAATTATCGTTACACGAAACAAATGCACTGCAATCTAATGCCGATATTCGTTTGCACTTGTCATTGCTATTGATACGAAACTTTTATTATTGGTGTTTGTTCGTAGTGAGGATGAAATATTTTTAATATGTAAATTTATTTATTAATAAATTCATTACTGATTAGGGAAAAAAAGTGTTTTTTTTTTTTTTTTTGTATATGCAGCACCCCCACTTAAAATTTTCACCGGCCGCCACTGCTGATACTACAGAAAGGCTGAAATGCAATTTTGTGCAGCCTTGGTTGGTTACAAACCTGACTAGAGGAAGGCCTAGGCCTTTGATGTTAGTGATATGAATGATCTGATTTCATTGGACTGCTCCAACAATTATCTGTTTCTGCTATTGTTTGGTTCTTAATCCTTGTAGAGACTCGGAGAATGATTAGGATCTTAAATCAACTTTTGGCTTTTACCAATGGAAAGGCTTTATTTTGGAGAAAGAAGGAATCTGTTGATATATTTTTTGAACAGCTAAAGGTTGTAGTCTTTGCAGAAGATAGAATGAGGGAGACTCTTCTGAATAGAGGTAAATGGAATGAAAGAGAAGGAAAAGAAGTTTGTTTGGTAGGTTTCTAATTAGACAGCAAATTTATGTTGACCAGTAGCTGATCACATTCTTACAATATCAGAAAAAAAGTTGAAGAATAATGCTGGTCTCTTCAGTAGAAGCATTGTCCATGGAAAAGCTATACAAGAAAGATAAGGCAGAAGATAAACATTTATACAAGGTTTTAGTTGAATAAATTTGAGAGCAAGTGTTTATCAGTCATATTGACCGCTTCTGGATAGCATCAAGCATTCTTAGATTTTTGGTGGATTATCCAAATGTGTAAGCAGCATTCCAGAGTTGTGTAGATTTGTACAATGTTAGTAGTTGTGCAGAAGAATTCATGTCTCAGGGAGAAAAAGTTCACCTAGTTTTCTTGGATGTTGAAGAAACTGTGCCTGAGATGTTTATGGAAAGGCTAGAGGTGAAAGTTAGCCCAAGAAGAGAAATTTGATTGCATTTGGATATATGAGTATTATTAAATGTAAAGAAGTGAGGTGAGATCTTTCTAGCATTGAAGTTCACAAAGTTATCCTTGTTCACAAGATCAGAGTTTAAGACCTATTTTTAACAGTAAAGCCTGTTTTTGAACATCTTGAAGCTTCATATGATTGTGCACTACAAGGTTTCTAACAAAGAAGGAATAGAATTTGAGGTCATTGAAAGAAAGTCATTCATTTAAAACAGGAAAGAGTGTGAATGAAAGTTCAGAGCCCTATGTTACTCCAGCATTGATGAAGAAACTTGAGGGGAGGAATCCATCTACCACGACATAGAGTGAGTGACTAAAAAGGAAGCTGGTGGCAACCCGGCTGCAAAGGATAGAGGACAAACCATAAGAGGTCTGCTTTCTATATAAATACGGAATTTTCCATATTTAATGCAAGATTAAATATGAAATATATAAAAGCAGTTAATACTTCAGTTTTTATTATTATTTTTATGTGACACCTCCAGGGAGTCCAAAGACTCATCGAGGGAGAGTGTGCCAACAGCATCGAATGATTGTTCCCTTCCAACTACTAACCATGCTCAAACTTGCTTAACTTTTTTGTGAGCAATTAGTAGCAGAGGCTATACCAATCGACCAACAAGTCAGTAACTTTTGATAGCAGTAGCAGAAACAGGAAAGGGTTATTCTTAGCCTTAAAAGGAGAGAATTTGGCAACCTCAGCCACTTACAAAATTAATCGGGGGAGGGGCTACATATGCTTTTGAAATTTTTTTTTTTTTTAACTTAGAGATTTGTTGCACATTTAACACTCATTTATAGCAAACTCACAGGGACCAAAGAAATTAAATTTTTTAATGTGGAGAGTTTGCTACAGTGAATTTCCTTCAGAATTGCACCTGATGCTATAGGACTTTAAGTGGGACTTTATTATTATTATTATTATTACCCCAAGACCTCATGGAGTCAAAGACTCATCTGGGAGGTCCTTTTATCACACACACATCTCATCATACCGAGCCTTAAACACACTCAAACTCCTTGCAGACACCACACTCTCAGGCAAGGCATTTCAATCATTCACAACTCTGCACGAAAAAAACCTGCCTCTCACTCCCTTACTCACACCCTCTTTATACAATTTCCAGGGATGACCTCTGGTTTTCCCCTGATCTCCCACTATTCTCTGTAGAACTTCTCCACAATTGATCTTATAACAACCCCTTACCAACTTGTAGGTCTCTCTATCATATCTTTTCTTTAGTTTGTTATGGATTTTTCTATTCATGTGTGTTCCATTGGCTGTATTAGAACTATTAGCTTTGCGTTACTAAAAATAAACATTTTATTTTCTAAGAAGAGTTTTCTGTGTATTCTTTATTTGCTGAGTTAACTGCATCAAATATATTACTGTTTAATGGTTTTAATTCACAATTAGTAAGCTATGCACAAAACAAATGTTTCTTTCTCTGATTAATTTCTATATTTTCTATGTAATTAGTATTTATGAATTAAAACTTTTAAACACTCATTATCCAAAAATGCTTTATCAAAAAAATCACTGTTTATATTATTTGATTATTATATTATATGTACAAAACAGTATCGTATAGGGGTTGGCCAACTACGCATTCTTTTGCAGTCAAAATAATTCTGGTATGACTTAGAAGAGCCACAACCTTTGACTGATGCGATGGTACGGGAGTAAGTGAGTGTGTGCATGGCAAGGTGGATGGTGGGGAGGTAGGAGTGCAGAAGGTATGCCTATCTGCAACAACACATTAGTTAAACTTCTGGCATTCATCTAACACAGTGTTTCTCAAAGTTTTTTGGATCATGCCCCACCTCAATGTCTCAAAGATTTTGATACCCCCCCCCTAGCATAATAGTCAGCCAAGTTCTGAAAAAGTATAATATAAATATGTACATCTACATTTTCAAATTGTCCCCCCCCCCACAAAAAAATATTCAAATTGCCCCACATCGAGAAACACTGATCTAACAGTATTGTTCAACATATTGTTGAGTGCAGGGGCGAATGCTAGTCTTGAAATTCACACTTGCTCTTGTCATTCAGGGAGTGAGAGGTGTGATTGAAGTCTGATTAGCGGAATAATGAATTACTGACCATTTAAAACTATGTATTATTTAGAAATTTATGTACATTTAATTATACAGATACAACATTTATTTTACAAATGATATTCTTATCTTTTTCAATTTAGCTACTTGAATACAAATTCTACCCTACGGTTCTTCTTTATGAACTGGTCAATAACATCATCATAAAAAGTTGATTGTAACTTAATTTTCCCAAGCAACACGCATGCTTGTAAAGGCTGGCTGAAACTAGAGCTACTTTGACTGTGTATGGCCTGTGTTAAGACGACGTGAAGGGAGCGGAAATGGCTATGCGCACGCATGAAATCACAGTGCTGCAGCGTGGACTTGGAAGCGCCTACAACCGAGCAAACCAAGGTAGCTTTGACTAGACGAGCAAGCAAGCATTGGCCTTCAGTACACAACACAAAGCTCAATTATTGCCAGGCAAGCTTAAGACGTCTTCTGTCTACAAAAATAAAAGCCTAACAAATAAATATTACTTCTTTCTCAATTAATGAGCTTGCACAGCAAGCATGGAGAATTCGCCCCTGGTTGAGTGAGTCCATTGACAGTGCTTGTTATCGTTGAACTATTTTCAAGTGCTTAGAAATATCGCATAAATAACGTAAACATGAAGAGAACACAGAAGTTTTAGGCCAGAGTGGGAATAGGAGTTTCTTTTTGTGAAACAACAAAGTAATCCAATGTGTGCCATATGCCAAATAACACTTGCGCAAATCAAAGCCAGCAATCTCAAGCGTCATTATGACACGCATCACAGTAATTTTAGCAAAGAATTTCCTCTTGGCTCTGATCTGAGGCAAACTAAACTTTTAGCTTTGAAAGAACAACTCCATGGTCAGAGTAAATCGATGTGCATGTTTACTAAAGAGGCTGATGTTACTACCGATGCTGGTTTTATTATAGCGTTTAATATTGCATAGGCAAAATGTCTGTATACAGAAGGAGAATTTGACAAGAAGAATACTGCATAAATAATTTCAGTTTTTGACCAGGATAATAATAATAATAATAATAATAATAAAAAAGTATTTTTGTGGAGTCGTGTTCTAGTGGGATGTAGGTAGAACGATCTCGGAGGATTATCTCCATTTTTTGATTGTATTCCGTGGCATTACCCTTATCCGCTCTGGTGATGATGATACTTTTTTCTTTCTGTAATTTCATGAGAGCAGTGCATCGGCCAGACGATAAATTACTTTTTGGATGCGAAGACTGGGTGAGGATGTTGGCGACGTCGAGTCTTATGTTATTTGCTATCTCCGGCGCTAAGCGACAGATCTCACATTCAATATTAAACATTACATCAAGCACCGGAAAAACTAAAAAAAAAAAAAAATAAATAACTAAAATAAAAAACTTGCTTAAAAAAATACCTTCCTGGCCTCCGGACATTACGAAAAAACTTAAACCTTTCTGTCCCCCCCTCCCGAATATATGGTTATTGGAAAAATCCACAAACCCGATTCCCCACTAAGACCTATAGTAGATGCCACTAACGCACCTTTGCAACAAACTGTCCAAACAGCTGGCCAACTCTCTTATCCACCTCACTTGACTTTCTACATCCTATATAAAAAACTACCCATTTTAAAACCCTAATAGAAAATCTAACCTTAAATAACGCAGACATATTGGTAAGCTTTGATATCTCGTCATTGTTTACCAATATTTCCTTAATTGACACCTTAACACTCTTAGAAAACGTTTTTACATCTGCCATCTTAGATCTCTTTTCCTTTGCCATCAATTCTGGTTATTTTTCTTGAAAGAACAAAATCTACAAGCAGATAGAGGGAACTGCCATGGGTTCCTCCCTCTTGCCAATTTTTATGTGGAAGATTTTGAAAAACGAGCCATAGACTCAGCTCCTCTCAAACCTTCTATCTGGCTAAGATATGTAGATGATGTGTTCTCTATTTGGCCTCATGGCCCAGACACATTAGACTCCTTCCTCAGTCACCTCAATAGCCTACATCCAAGAATCTAGTTTACGATGGAAAAGGAAAAGAAAAATTGTTTACCCTTTCTAGATACCTTAGTTACATGCCTTCCTAACCATTCACTTTCCTTCACTGTATAATAGAAAACCTACGCAATCAGGCAGATACATTCACAAACTCTCCCACCCTACCCAACAATATGGCATTATTAAAACTCTAACCAAGAGAGCCCATAATCTTTGTTCCAATGGAACCACCCTTACAATTGAGCTTGACCACATACACAACACTTTCTTTTCCAATAGCTACAGCGATCACAGTATTAAAAAAAAAATCACACAGTATTAAAAAAAAAATCAATTCCTCCCCCATTCCCTGGTCTTTTCAGAAAGAGTTTAGAAATGCCATCACCATACCCTACATCCATGGCACATCCGAAAAAAAAAAGCCAAGATTTTAAAAAAGTACAACCTACACACACACAGCATTTAAGCCCCACTGCAAATTGCTACCCTTATCTGTTCTACAAAAGATCAGTTCCCTCCTCTCTGGGTGCCTGGAGTTTATAAAGTACCCTGTTCTTGTAAGCTGGTGTACTTTGGACAGACAGGCAGATCAGCAACCATCTGCCTGGAGAAATGCAAGTCATACATCTGCAACCATGACTATGGTCAGTCAGGCCTGGTTGACCATGTCTTGGATACAACCCACTGGATCTCATGGGAAAAAACCACAATGCTCCACCACAGCAAATTCAAAAAAGAGAGGCTATTTTTAGAATCAGCAGCAGCAGCTCTCAGAAATCAACCAAATCTTAATAAATACAGTTGCATTAAGCTTCCTAAGATTTGAAAAACACTTATCATCAGAGATCCCACCTTACATTCCAGGCCACCTACAACCGCCCTTAGAGGGCACTCAACCTAGTTAGGACTTTAGAGTCACCCACGTGGTTGGGCTTAGTATTGTGTGGTATTTGTGTATATGTTACATTAGTTTTTTTGTAATCCCTGAAGATGTCTCAGTGACTGAGACAAAATATAGGAAGTATTAAATTCTGTTTTAATCCTTTCTGAGTGCTGTATACAATCCATTAAGCCTTCAGCATGAGGACAAAACATTAGAGATACCTAATAGCATGTCAGTTCTCCTCCAGCTTCAATAACAGCCTGTATTCTCTGAGTCAATGCCTCAGAGAATACAGGCATTGACTCCACCAGATGCTGGAGGTAACAGTCATACCTGTTTCAGCATTATCCACAACTGCACCTCGTTCCCGAATACATGGATCTGATGTCTTGCTCTATAGCATCCCAGAGAGATTTGATCAGATTTAAATCTGAGAACCTTGGGAGCCACTGGATGGTCCCAAATTTAGATGAGTATTCCTTGAGCCATGGTTGGGTGTTTGTGGCATGTTGGGTTGACACATTCTCCTGCTGAAATGGACAGTCAACTGCAGGATGAACAAAGGCCATGAAGGTGTGTAGTTGATTAGCCAGTACATTCTGGTAGCTCGCAGCATTTAAGGACTTCTCCAGACATGCTAAGGAACCTAATGTGTCACATAAAAAGACTCTCTAAACCATCACAGAGCCAATCTGGCACAAGCGATGGATGGCCATGGTCTCATGCTGTTGACACCTGCATCCTTCCATCAGCTCGGTGCAACTGAAATTGGGATTCATCAGACTACATGGCTGTGGTCCACCCTGCAGAGGGCCTATTTTGATGGTCCTGACACCAAGCAAGGTGCAATACCCGATGATGAGCTGTCACTGGTGGTACATGATTAGGGCATTGGCTCCCGTAGCCATGGAATGTCATACTGTTAACTCACTGATGCTGCTTAGAACTCTAACATTGAAACTGGAAGTGATTTGTACTGCTGTTACCCTGCGGTTGGTCTGTATGAGCCTGGATAGTCTACGTCAACTCCAGTTATCAATGGTGTGTGGTTGGCCACCAGTTGCTTGCTAGATGCTGATACATCCATCGATAGTATACTCATGGTAGATCTTTGATATGGTTGCCAGCAAGAACTCTAGGGTTCTTACCACTTGGGTGTTAGAATGATCCATCTGTCTTGCATCGATAATACATTAACGATCAAAGTCACTAAGATTGCCACATTTACCCATGTTCATTGATTGTGATACACGTCAGGACACCCTGATGTCTTCCTATTTACCATCTGCATTTAATGTGTGTATGTCTCACTCTGTGTAGAGGATGCTGGTGTTAACTTCCCAGCACTACTATCTCTAATGTTTTGTCCATTGAGTGTATATGACTTCCATTTGCTTTCCCCCAATTTTAATTGTGAAATTGTTATGAAATATATTTAAATGACATTTCATAATTGTATTATCTGTCATTTTCACAATTAAAAAAATGGAAAGGGGGGAAGCAAATGAATTTCCTGTGTGATTAAGTGCAGTTGATGCTGAGAGCACTATTTACATCATCCAGGAATGTTTGAAATCATATACACTAATGCTAAGGGTAAAAGGATAAAAGATAACTTGTGTTTGAAAGAGGATGAAATGTGAATTTTCTGGTTAGCATTTTATAAACAAAGAATTCTCTGACAGTAATTTACTTGGATCTGGTAATTTCCTGTAAGGTAATACTTACAGCTGGAAGATAGTTTTTTTTATGTTGGTTATATTTTCATTTTTAATTTGTTATATCTAATCCAAAATACACTGCTTGGAAAGAAGTCAATGGACACCATAGTGCGAGGAACAAACAGCCATAATACCCACCTTGATAAGATGTAGAACCTCCTTTTGCTGTGACGAACTACAGCAATCCTATAGGGGTCTACTTTCCACAAGCATATGATACCAATCAGTGGGAATTTTGGAGCATTCTTCCTATAGGCATCTAATGAAGTCCTGGACTGTTGTGGGTGGATGTCCATGCACCTCACCCAATGCTCCAGTTCATCCCACAGATGTTCAATAAGGGTGAGATTAGGGCTCTGTGGAGGCCAGCCAAGTGTGGTGACAAATCCACAAACTACACAGCTACAGCAGCAGCCTTATGACACAGTGACATTGTCTTGCTGAAAGAGAGAATGGTCAGCTCCATAGATATACCACAGAATAAAAGCATTGCATTGTCCAGAATATTCAGATTCCTCTTGGAGTCCAATTTTCTTGGCACCAAAAGCAGAGGTCCGAGGCCAAACAACGAAAAACAGGACCATACCATCACACTATTACCTCTGAATTTCATAGTTGGGATTACGCACTCTGGTAAGAGATGTTCACCGGATCTGGTAGAGGGTGTAACGTGATTTATCTCTCCATAACACAACTTTCCACTGTACACGCTCTTTGACCACTGAAGATGATGCTTCATGTTGGTTCAGGTAATGTGGAACTTCTACATTGTAGTCCAATCATAGAAATCCATGGTTTTGAATGTTTTTGTGCAAATCGATATTCCAGAACTCGACATTCAGTGTGTTGGCTGACAAATGGAGGTTTTTTACATATTATCTTTCGTAGCCTCCTACGGTCATGTTTGTTGAGTGCCGTGGGTCGTCCACTGTGGGTAGTACTTGCAGTTGACTCCCTGCACTTCCATCTCAGTATGGTATCACTGATTCTTGATCTAGAATAGTCCAATTTATCAACAATTTGCCCAACAGATAGGCCTACAATATGGCATCCTATCATAACGCTCTTTCAAACTCCTTTGGTCCCTTCCTGCAGCCATTTCTCCCAGACACAGTTACCATACATAGCTAGACAGTTAAGAAAGAAAGATAGAGAAAACTGAACCTTATTTTTATGGTTACCTGGTTATCGTTGCCTGGCATGATGCACCTTGCCCATGGGGAGTCTGTTGGCTTCTTTTGAAGCAGTGTATATAAATTTAAATTATTGTAATAAGATTTTCACTCTTTATAAATAAACCACATTTTATTAGAATACAAGTTAAAATAAGTACTGTATGTAGAAAACAAAATGGACCAGACAGTTTACCTTAGTAGCTATAAGTCATTATTTATTTATTTATTTATTAGTAGTATTTAAGTTTCTTTTAACATATATATATACATTGTAAATTCCTGAAATAATTTAATAGTTGTGTTACCAACATATAAGCCTATCTACAAGAAGTATAAATCATCATGTATTTGTGCTTCTATTTTCTCATAAAGGAAATTTCTTTATGGACTCCTACTGTGGACGCTTTATAAGACTAAATCCACATCTAGACTGTTGTACTCGGATTTGGTCACCTTGGTTTCTTGGTAATGTGAAGGTAGTTGAGTGGATTCAGAGGCGAGTAACCAAGTTGCAGACCTGTGGAATGTTCTGTATGAGGATAGATTGAAGATTTGTGGGTTACAAAAATTGGCAGACAGAAGGAAGAGAGGTGACATGATAGAAACATTCAATCTGTTGAAAGGATTTTTATAGAATGGAGGTATGGCAAATTTTTCAGTATATTGTAGATGGTGACAGAACAAGAGGTCATCATTGGAAGTAGAATCTAGTTTCAGTTAGTAAGATCTAGATTTTTTCTACAAGGGTAATGAATTAGTGGAATGGATTGCCTGAGGTGGTTGGTCAATGAATCAGTTTAAAGAGAGGTATAATAGGCACTTATTCATAATAATTTGTTTCTTACTCCCATAGTGAAATTTTGGTTATATTGTGGTAGATATGATAGCTATATTGTGAATAATGTTTCTGGACCTCCTGCAATGAGTCTTTAGACTTCATGAAGTTAGCCCTTAACAGTAATAATAAGAATACTGTGCATTCCAGTGATATTAACTGGTGAGCTGAAAAAGATTCCCTTGTTTATAGTTAGGTAGGCTGGCTAGAAAAGGTTTGCTATTACTGGCCTGGTGGAGGGCTTTTAATATACAATTTGTAATGTACACTATGAATAAAGTTTGTTCCAACAAAATTTCTTGCATTGAGAAACAGTTTGTAGTACTATTTTGTTATTATTACAGCAGCTTCCATGGATTTGGCAGACTCATTCTGGGAGTCTCATTCCACTTACTAGTATCATATCTGTTGCGAACCCTGAAGTCATTTATGCTTCCTCATGTTATAATGCTTACAAGTACATGGATGGAGTCCAAACTTTTACTAATTGTAAAATTGTAATTTATCTTTTCTTTTTAATAAGAGGTACAACAGACAGTTATTTTGCATCCCAATTGATTTACAGGAGCATCAGTCTAACTTCATTTTTATCATTCATACACAATGAGAAATAATTTTATATTTCCATTGAAATATACAGCATGCCATATTGGAAATAGTTAAGTGAAAAGACAAATTTCAGTAGTGATAATTGCTATTGATATGTGTAAGTCCCAGAGCTTAATTTGAGTGGAAGTAAAGAATCAAATTATTAAATTATTATTATTACCAACATCTGATCTCTATGGAGTTAGAGACTTGCTGTGGGAGGTACACACAATGCTCATCCATCCATACCATACACAGGCAATGCATTCCACTCACCAACCACTCTTATGTGAAGAACCTTCTCCTCATTCCTCTGCTCACACTCTCTTTTTACAGTTTACAGCAATGGCCTCTTGTTCTCCTCCCCCCTCTCATATAATGTCAACCTGATAATGACTCCTGACCAGCTTATATGTCTCAATCATATCCTTCTCTCTCTCTTCCTCCTATTCATGAGGCTTTGCAATTTACATTTTCTCCATCTGTCCTCGTATTCCACATTCCAAAGACCACTGACAACCTTTGTGAATCTTCTCTGGACCCTTTCCAACATATTCTCATCACCATGAAAACCCAGTGACCAGATCTGTGCACAATAATCCATATGAGGCCTGATCAAGGCCTTATACAGTGTTATCATATTTCTTGATTATTTCTGCATGTCAGGGTCCTCTGCATCATTGCCCTGAATTTCAGGTTCTTGTCCACGACCACCAGATCTCTCATTTCTTCTACCTCCTTTCAAATTTTCCTGCCAAGTGTATACTCTGTATCCTATCGTTGCTTTCCAAATTTCAAAACCTTATGTAAACCGTGGTTATTTTTCTATATTGTATAGACTTTGTGGTTATCTATTTGTGCTGTATTATTAATTTCTTATTCTTCCTGCTATCTCTTTTCTCTACCTTCCGTTACACTATATTCTTATACCTGAGAACGCTAGAAATTTATTAAAGACTGCACACTAGGTCTCCTTGTAGTATAAGAAATAGTAGTACTTATTATTATTATTATTATTATTAAACAAGACCTCATGGAGTCAAAGACTCATCTAGGAGGCCCTTTTATCTCACACACATCTCATCATACCAGGTATTAAACACATTCAAACTCCTTGCAGACACCACACTCTCAGGCAAGGCATTCCGATCATTCACAACTCTGCACGAAAAAAACCTGCCTCTCACTCCCCTACTCACACCCTCTTTATACAGTTTCCAGGTATGACCTCTGGTTCTCCCCTGATCTCCCACTATTCTCAGTAGAACTTCTCCACCATTGATCTTATAATAATCCCTTACCAACTTGTAGGTCTCTATCATATCTCCCCTCTTCCTTCTCTCCACTAGACTCTGCAAATTACATCTTCTCAATCTTTCCTCATACTCAACATTCCAGAGGTCAGAAACTACCTTAGTCAGTCGCCTTTGGACCCTTTCCAACATCTCTTCATCCTTCTGAAAACCCGGTGACCAAATCTGGGCACAATAGTCCATGTGTGGCCTAATCAAAGCCTTGTACAATGGAACAAGAACCTCCCTACTTCTACACGTCAGTGTCCTCCACATCATTCCTAGAAGTCTTTGTGTCGTCTTCACAATTTTGGCAATGTGTCCCCTAAATTTTAGATCCTTATCCACTATCACCCCTAGATCTCTTATTTCCTCCACTTCCAACAATATACTCTCACCAAGCATAATTTTTACATCCCATCTTTGTTTTCCAAATTTTAAAACCTTACATTTTGCAACATTGAACTCACATCCCCATTTGCTTGCCCAATCACTCAATTTATTCAAGTCTTCTTGCAAGGCCACAACATCTTCACTACTCTTTATGGTTCGTCCCAACTTTGCATCATCTGCAAACAACTTAATATCTCCATCCAAACCCTCGCCAATATCATTAATATACAAGTTAAATAGTAATGGCCCTAAAACAGACCCCTGAGGCACTCCACTAGTGACTTTCCTTTTCCTGGAATATCACACCCCCATACACAACTTGTTGATACCTATCAGATAGCCAGTCTCCAATCCAATGCACTAATCTAATATCCAACCCCATCTGCTCTAGTTTGACTGTCAACTTATCATGAGGTACTCTATCAAAAGCCTTTGCGAAATCCAAGTATATTACTGTATCCTTCTCCTCTGTTCAAGGAAGTAGTCACTTTATTGTAATAAGTAAGTAGATTACTAAAACATGACCTCCCTTTAGCAAATCCATGCTGTCCATCAAAGATTATACCATTGTTGTCAACCCAACTCTGGATCCTAGTTCTCACAAGCTTCTCCAACAACTTAACCACAACACCTGACAGAGAGATAGGCCTATAGTTTGATGCTTGAGTTCGATCACTTCCTTTCTGAAGTGGCACAATCTTGCCCTCCTTCCACTCTTTAGGAACTTGACCAAGTGCAAGACTCGTATTAAAAAAATATTTCAAGGCAGGTGTCAACTCTCTGGCACATTCCTTCAGAATACGTGGTGATATATTATCAAGTCCCATAGCCTTATTTACATCTAGTTTACTCAACTCCCCAAACACCTTTTGATCACTCACTCACAGTCAGATTCTCTTCCCCATCATCAACTACTCTCAATCTCTCCATGAAGTCACATTCACAAGATTGAAAGATCTTTATGAACTGCTCATTAAGTATCTCCACCACACATTCTGCAACAGCTGTCTTTATACCATTTCCTCCAATCAATGTCATCCTTCCATAATCATTCTTTCTTTTGCTGGCTACATATCGAAAGAATTCCCTAGGATTCTTTTTGCCTTCATTAGCTAACTGCTATTCATACCTCTCTTTAGCTACTCTCACCAACCAAGTCACCCTCCTTGCCTGGTCTTTGTAGACCTCATGAAATTGGTTACTTCCACTTCTCTTATGCTGCCTCCACAATGCCCTTTTTCTCTGTATTGCATCCATCACCATTTATTCATCCATCTCACACCTACCTTATTTAACCTTCTCACCCGTGGTATACATTTAGACATTGCATCTACTAAATAGTTCTTGAAAATCCCCCAAGCTGCATTGATCTCTTTTCTAGCTAACTCCTCATTCCATGCTACACTTGCAAGCTGTCTCCTGAGCTCTTCATAATCACCCCCCCCCCCCTTGTAGTTCCACATATACCCTTTTTTTCACAGGGGTCCTTGCACTGCTGGCAACCACCCAGGTAATCACCTCATGGTCCCTTTCACCAGTTGGTGGATGATTTGACACCTCATTTATAATTACATCCTCCGATGAGATGACCAAATCCAAGACCCTCAATCCTCGTGTGCCCTCTTTTACATACTGTCTGAAGTAGTTATCCCTCAAAAATTCAAGAAACTCATTTTCTTTACTTCCAGTTGCTATCTCTTCATTCCAGTCTATATTGCCGTAATTAAAATCACCCATAATGATCACCCTTTTCTTATTTGCTTGGCTTATTTGACTATACATTTCACATAATTAAAATCGCCCTTTTCTTATTTGCTTGGCTTATTTGACTATACATTTCACTATTGGATTAACTAAAGACCTACTTCCAGTAGGTCTTTAGTTAATCCAAAATCTTACATCTTACATCCAAAATCTTACATCTAATATCTTACAAAATCACTGCAATATAATTTGACTCCTATTTTAAGCAAACTAATTCAGAACAGAATCACTATGGTAATTTTCTGTAATTATGCAGCATAAAGCCTTAGAATTCCTTACAATTAACAATTAAACATTTTTCTCAAGCACTTCTTAGGAATTTGCTATGCTCTGATCCATATACTTAATAATTCCAACCATACAATTGCATTAATTATTTTCAGGCTGTAACTATCTTATCACATTAAACTTAGCAGTCCATTAAGGTAGATAAGTTCCCTTACATCACATACAAAATAATATACAACAATTGATTCACATGCATTCTTTTTGCCTTTAGTACGCTTCTTCTCTATTCGTCTTGGAGTCCTTAGTTTCATTTTCCGTCTCGGGTTTTGAGTTCTTTCCTTAGAGGTTTACGGAGCACCGGCATTTCATTAAGAACGATTTCCCGGCGTCTTGGAGCTTCGGACAAAGGGGATTCAGCGTACGGAACACATGCATATTTGTCTGATCGGGTCCGGCGCGGCTGCTCCCTCCGTAGTTAATTGCTTCACTTCTGGTAACCGTCATTTTTGATCTGGACGATTTGCCGTGGATCGACCTCCTGATTGTTAATCAGTTGAATCCTTCGAAATTGTTCATGAAATAGAGCCATAAATTTTTCCATGCCATCTATGGTGTTTTCTAGCTCATATTAGCCCATGCTTTGCAATGTTATAGCATTTTGGATTTAATTCTTCTAGAATTCTAGCTTGAGCTTAATGTATTTTGTGTTAAACTTTGTGAAGATATCCTGATCCATTGTTGAATCAGTGGGCGGTGTTTGGTAACAAAAATTTCACTTTTATGAATTACAGATAATAACCATTCAACTCTGAGCTGTAAGATGTGTTATAAACAAATACGAGAGCCTTTTCACCGAGTTCTTATTATGAAGATATCGCTACTAAAAAAAAAAAAAAAAATCAGCTAACGCCTTTTTATTCCCGTATACGGGGAGTAGGCGAGCCCATTTAGCCCTATCTAACTTTTGGAGACTGAGTGGGCACTTCAATCTCCACTGATACCAATCAGAGATAGATGGCCCAAGGCTATCACTAATTAAGCGGTACACAGTGAAGAGAGACGGCTCAAATGTGCCGCCATATCGTAGTCCCTAACCCTAACACAATATATTTTAATATCTGAAATAATGTTGGTTCTACGGTCGATTTTCTTGAGTTTACAGGACGAAAAACCCGAGTTTCTGGGAGGAAAAACCTGCTTGCCCATGCTAGAGATCGACTAACTCGGGAACCGGTCGAAAAAAGGCTTAGAAAAATTTCCTCTAGTCGCCGACTAGACTCGAAACCAAGTCTTCCTTCGTGCGGCCAAGCGCCGTGGTGTGCAAACGCCACATCTACTGAGCTACACAGGATATCGCTACTGCTAGAATTAAATAACTTGCAAACCAATGCTAAAATTTCACGAATCACTCATGCCTTTTGATTTCTATTAAAAATCACTGGAAGTTGAAATAGTCATGTTCTTAATTGCTTTAATGCTTTCAGTATGACAAATAAATAGTGGCTTAATTGTGAAGTCTCCCAAGGCATTCAATCCCGACACCAATATTTGATAGTATTACGATGTGTCGTGTACTGGCAACTTCTGTGTTCTTCATGATGGTTGTCCTTTTGGGCATTTTTTATTTTATTTTATTTTATTTTTTCACAAGGGACCTATTTATCAAAGTTGAACACTTCAGAAAATGAATAACCTTGGATAAGTTCTTCAGAATTTCGCACATATTTGTTAACTGCTTCCCAATTCCTCACAGTTCGCTATATGCCCACTTAACGAAAGGCCTTGCAAGTTATTGTCGAAGAGACAAGTTTCATTTTATTTTTTAATAGTAAATTAGCGATCTGGATTTGCATTTTGGTTGTTTTTCCATAGCTTAGCATAACTGAGTGATTGTGGAACTTTGTGCATTCGAAACAAAGTTTATTTTACTGTTTTTTGAAGCTTGCGGCGAACAACGACAAAATGGCTGTACGAATGAGATCTGCACGCAGCAAAATCAAATGTAATTAACGGCGTGGATATTTCGAGAATGGTTCGTTGTCGTGAATACAAGTATACATGGTGGGATATGGGAAGTTTGGTTTAATTAGATTTATGCCGAAGCAACTCAAGGGCTACGAGACCAATGTATTATGTATGTTAGTTGCGTGTGTTCTAATGTCCGGTTTTCCTGTTCTGAGTGACGAAAAATCCGATTTTCCTGGAGGAAAATTCTCCACCTGATAGGAGCCCTGATAAAAGTTCGCGTCCTAGACGGGATTCGAACCCATCCAACCAAAGGGTATCGTATAAACCAACTGTGCTACGGAGGCTCTATGGGAAGTGTGTTTGTGAAGAGACTGAACAGGAGACAAGAGAGGGTATGGATATATCTAAAGTGATATTCTGTTGGACTCAGTAAATGGAAAATGACTGATGGAATTGCTGGAGTAAATGACTATGAATCCTGGAACGGAAGTGAGAGAGACTATGGAAGTGAGCAAATGTATAAGTGATAATAGTGAGTGACACTATGGAAAAGAAGGAAAGTAGAAATGAAGAAACTAAAAAAACAAATGGCAGATCGTGCAATTGCCAGGATTTGAAAAGTGGATTGATCAGAATGATAATTAAGATGAAAATTATGCATAGTGAGACGAGAAGTTGGATAAAAATGAAAGAGTGCAAAGAGTTAGGATGGAGGAAAGTAAAGAAAATGATGTGACGAATGACTCGAGAATAACGATGTATGGGGATTCCATTATTAGAAGTGAGAGTTCCATAAGATGTGTTTTCCAGGAGGGAGTTAGCAAGATCACTGATGCATTAGATATGAGAAGCAGATGAGCAAGCTAGTTAGTGGTGGTCGTTGGAACAAATGGTGTACTTGGACGTAAGAATGAATATCAGTAGGTTATTGAAAAATGTGAAAGATAATAGTGTGGGTGGAAAGGTAGTGTGGTGCTGAGATATGATAATGAGTTGAGACAGAGCAGAGATCATGAATAGTATATGATAATGATGAGTTGAGACAGAGCTGAGATCATGAATATTATATTGGCAGAACTGTGTGGGGAGAACAGAGTGGAGTTTGTAATTATGTGAGTTGCATCCCACATATGTGATACAAAAGTGATGGGTTGCATCTAAATGGATTTGGTACGAGTCAGAGAGACTGTTGCTGCGAGGAGTAGGCGCAATGAGTGATGCAAGCAAGAGAGTAGAGGAAGTAAAGCAAACGATCAGGAGAGAGGAAATGGAGAGGCTGAAGTGGTTGTAAATCAGAATAGTAGTAGTAGTATTTTGTGAGATAATGATGAGAGAAGAATACAAGAATAACAGGGTAATGGAGAGACATTGTGCACAGAGAGAAGGTATAATGAGAGCAGATGTTGGAAGTAGTAGTAGTGAATGTATGCATGAGGATGCTCAGCATAGGAACAGGTGGCTTGGGATGTGAGGAGTATAGTTGGGTCTGAGGAAATAGAATAGGTGGTGATTGTGAATGGTTAAGTGTGTGGGAATCACAACCATGTGGCATGGGCAGAACTGATTGTAGAAATGCTAGGAGCATCGAAAATAAGGGATATGAAATGGTTTTGCTGTTCAGTTTATTCGCCCCAGAATTGTTGGAATAAAGTGAGCATGGTTGGAAGTCAAGATAGAAAGATGATATCTTGACGGGAATAGAAATGGCAGAGTATCATGTTTTTTTCGTGAGGATAGAAAAGAAAAAAAGGAGTGATAGTGCTATTGATGGTAGCAGGCAAATTATATCTGTGCGAAGTGTCGAGATACAAGATGGAAATAGCGGCAATAGTTTTGAGTGGGTATGGTTGGATGCGGCTATTTGCCAGGGAATGTTGAAGGGTGGTGGTGAAGAAATGTATAAACAATTTGGGTTAGCAAACAAAAGAAGGGCGATCATTATAGATTATTTTAATTATAGTAATATAGATTGGAATAAAGAGACAGCATTCGGGAATAAGAAAAATAAAAAAAAAATTCTGGAGAGACAACAATCTTAGGCAGTATGTGAGGGAGGGCACGCGAAGATGGTCATAAAGTGAATCATTTCATTGGAGGATGTGATTGTGATGTCACATTTCCTCTCAGTTGGTGAGAGTGACCATGAGGTGATCACTCTCACCAGCTGGCTAGCCATATGAAGACTTCCGTGAGGAAAGGATATATGTGTAACTACAAAGCTGATGATTATGAAAAGCTTAGGAGACGGCTTGGAGCTATAGCATGGAATTAGGTGTTAACCGGGAGGGAGATAAATGCTGCGAGGGAACTGACCAAAAGATATTTAACATCAACGTGCGAATGTCTTCCGAAAGTCAAAAGGCCGAATAAAATAAGTGTCAAATGGATGAATGAATGGAATTAAGCACGAAATTTGAAAGAAGAGAATACTGGTGGGACAGCGCAACATGAATAATAGTAGCAATCAAAGGAATTAGCAAACCAGGCCAAGGAAAACTAGAGAGTGTTTTAGATACGAGACAAGTAAAAGAAACAATGATTATGATAAGATGAGTTAATGGATGAAAATGGTAGAATTGTAACTGCTGCAGATGACAACATAGTTGAGATATTTAGTGAACTATTTGTAAGGGTGTTTCATTCTCATCAGGGTGAAAACATGACAAACTCAAGTGTAGAGGACGGATCAATTGTGAGTGAGCAGGTGGTATATAAGGAAATAAATTAGCTTGATGTCAATAAGGCAGTAGGATTTGATGACCTATTGTCATATGTCACTGGCATGCCTGTTTAATAAGAGTTGCAAGAGTATAGGTCCCACTGCATAAAGGTGGCGATAAAGATGTGGCTACGAGTTATAGGGACAATCTGTATATAATCAGGAGTTGTGATGATGGCCAAATGGATTGCTAACAGTATCCTCTGTGATTGTTAGCAATGGTTTTGTTCAAAGGAGATCATGTTTTAGACATACTTATTACAGTGTATTGGACAAGGGAGATGGATATACAGTGATATCCTTAGATTTTGCAAAAGCTTTTGTGGCAGATAGGCTACCACACGACAGATTGTTAAATAAATTGAAATGGATGGGATTGGATAACTGGCTGTCAGCTAAGTATCTTCTCTTTCTTTCCATAGTCCACAAAGGATCGTCGAGTACATATTAGGAATTATTTCTCAGATAAATATTTCACTCATTCCTTGATTAGCACTTACAGAGTGAAGAACTTATTCCAGTTCATAGAATAAGTCCTTCAAGAACTTGCATTGGGAGAGCATTAGACCTGCTGATATGACCAAGCCAGATGAGTTGTTTCCTTGGAATATTAGTTGTGATCTTTTGGACCGGCAAAATTTGTGACGTGATCTTTAGGAGTCGTATGTAGCACCACATCTCTCAAATGCTTGTAACCTCATCATCATCTTTTAGGAAGATCCATGTTTCACTTCTATATAGAAGTACCGAATTAATTTAGTGTGTCAATAAATCCTTTTTTAATTGTAACCTTGTTATCTGTACATAGTAGTTTTAGTTTTTGGAATATCTGTTGTTGCTTTTTCAATTTTTTTTAATAATATTCTGTCTTGATCTTCCATCTTTGTTCAAGATATTGCCTAGGTATTTAAACTGATTAACTTCAATGGGTGTATTCCTCGACTAGGATATTTTTCAATTTCTTCCACAGCAGTTCCTTTTTTTTTTTTTTTTTTTAAGGGCACAGATATTTGTCACCACTAAAAAAAATTTTTTTTTTATTATTTATGATTAAGCCATATTTTTGAGAGTATGAGCTAATTTTGTAGTGTTTTCCTGAAGATCTGATTTGTTTTCCGCTAGGAGATCAATATCATCAGCACACTTGAGATAGTTTATTCTTCTTCCCGTACTGTCACTCCAATATCACAGTTCTTCATTTACAACATATTCGAGAAATCAATTAAATAACAATGTTGATAATTTGCACTCCTGGCTCACTTCACACTCCATTGGAAAGGTGGTGGTGCTATAATTCTCGTCGATTTCAACCATAATTTCAGAAGATGAGTACAGAGATTTAATCAGTCGTATTAATTTGCTATTTATTCCATAATTTTGCAGAATTTTCAAAGGGTTTCATCCAAATAGAATCAAAGGCTTTCTGTTTGCAATAAAAGTATGGCATATTACTTTATTATGTTCGGTGTATTTTTCTTCAATGATAAGGAGTGTAAGGAGATAAATATGTGACCTCTTCTTTCTAAATTCAGCCTGGAAGTGTGAAAAAATTGGTTCTATTTTTTTCTTCAATATGTGAGAGTACGATGTCCAAAAATATTTTGCTTGGATAAATGATGAGGCCAATTGTTCCTAAAATTATTGCACATTTTATTGTTTCCTTTTTTTTTTTTTTTTGAATGGGAATACGAATACTCTACGACAATCTTTTGACCAGATCTGAGTTCAACACCTGCTGGAAAATTTTAGGAAGTCCACTGACAAAAAGTTCTGCCGCTTCTTTAAGTAGTTATCACGGAATAATGAGATATTTTCAATTCGTGTTTTTTAAAAAAATTTTTTTTTTACTGTTTTCGATCTTAAGATAACTCTTTTCTTTCTGCTTCTCTAAGTATAAGATAATTACTTCTCTATCCTCATTGGGATAATTCCTTCTAAATTTTGTTGGTACAAGCCGTCATCGTATTGAATAACCATACCATATTTTTAATATTGAATGGTGGAGTATCCCGAAAGAGGAAAGTCGCTAGTAGTAAGCCGCCGGGATTTATATCGGTGTGGCATTGTTGTTCGACTTGTATATCGATGATATTGGAATGGGTTTAACTGTAGGTTGTCTCACTAACTCCCATTATGTCTGTATTCATATGAGCATTTCTTCCTTTAAATTATCGAACTTCCTCGTTTGTTATACAAACTGGAAAAAAGCTTGAGAATTTAATGGGAATAACTTATAACAAAATAGACATTGAAATGGAAAAATTAAAAGGTCAACTCTGACCTTTTATCTATTCAGGGGAGGTAAAGAGTACACAAGGTGTTGGAGTAATGGTGGAAAAAAAAAATAATTTTCAACGGTATTCTTGGATACTGGCCTGTAAGTAACAGGATTATACTAATCGGAAAGGAAAGAAAAACTTTTGATGTTAATATCTTACAGGTATATATGCTCCTACTGACAGCCCAACTGTGATGAAGAGATTGATAGTTCTTTGAGAAGTACAAAAGATTATAAAACATACAAAGAAAGATGATCTTCTGATCGTTATGTGAAACTTAAATGCAAAAGTTGGATCCACAAGAAGAGGAGTATCCCCAGTAATTGGTAACGTTGAACGTGGTGATATGAATAAAAGGTATAAGGCAACTTGAGAGTTTTGTGATCAAAATGATCGATAATTTTTAATATCGATAATAACAAATACCCTCTTTCATCTGAGGTTTCCCATCATTTCAGCAACCGAAATGAGGGTAAACCTTAGATTGTAAAATCAGAAACCAGATTGATTAGATAATAATTAGAAAAAAAAAATCGAAATAGTAATATACAACAAAAAACATAGCAATGAGCAGATACTCAGACCACATTCCAATTGTTTCAAAATTAGACTATAAACATTAAGAGTGGAAATAAAGAACCTCGTCATCATTTCGATTACCTAAAGAACAACGCAAAAATGAGTATGTAACAAAAATTAAAGATTGTTTTCAGTGCATTAGAAAGTTTAATTTAGAACAAGAAATGAAAATTGATAAACTCGAGAGAGCGAGGAAAAACTGAAAAATTTCAGAGGTTGTTAAAGATACTACCTATGACTCTATTCCCAAAACGATTCAAAATAGAAGAAAACAATGGATGAAAGTATATTAAATCTATTCAGTAAAAGACAAGCAAAAAAATAACAAGAATATAGTTCTTTAATCAAAGGAGAGCATGCAGAGAGACCAGAGAAATGCTGCTTAATAAAAAGTGCAAGAAAATAAAGAAAAAATGCGCATTAAAATAGTTAGATATCAATGAAATTGTAAGATTATTCAGGTCACCTCTCAAGAAGGCAATTTTACAAAATTCCGTGAAAACAGAGCATAGTTTTGAAAAGATGGTAGTTTTAGATTCAAAAACTCTCTGGAAGAGTATTTGCAACGAATGCATATTAGAAATAAGATCAGAGCGTTGATTAATATTAAGGAAAATCAACCTCTAGCCAATGAAGAATTTGATGTCATTTATGAAATTTTATCAAGTGTAAGGAAAATTATACAGTCGTGATTCAACTTTGCTAACTGCTGAGGGTGTAATTGCTCCCATAATTCATGAATTAAGTCAACAAAAGTCAGGATTTGCCAAGAATATGAAAAATTCTTTAATACAGAGGATTAGCGAGAGAAGAAATACCACTTTGGTTGGGCTCATTCAGTAGTAAATACTGGGAAAAAATATGGAAACGATGTTTATAATCCTAGATTGCCAACTTGACCAAACAAAAGATCTTTATTTTAATCTACAAAGAGAGATTCACAAGGCTTTTTAAGGAAGATGATTTGCCATGTAATTCTTCAAAATCAGAAGATTGGCAAAGTCAAGAAACCACAGAGCTCATGACATTAACAGATCAATTAGAAGCAGCGATACAATCAAAGACCAGATTTACGCATTATTCTGTTTGTTGAGGTCAAGCTAAACAAGTTTTGAAAGGAGAATGACAGTGGCTTGAAACTCTAGGGAACAGAGCTTCACACATCATGTGTTTCGTTGATGCACTGATGACTTCTGCCAACTGCTGTTGAATCAACATCAACAAAAGTTGGCAGAACTCGACTGGGTGATAAAAGTATTGATTGTTTTTTATCAAAATGTTCATTAACTTTATATATATATATATATATATATATATATATATATTTGATTATTTGATCCACATACGAAAGTCCACAAGACTTACAGCACACTAGTGTGGTATGTGGGCAAGAAGAATAGAAGAAAAGTGGAGGCTGTTCGCATTTTGCTTGAACTTTTTTTTATATAGGTAAAACTAATTATACAGTCAACCCTCGACTTACGTCCGTTCGAGTTATTACGTCCTTTCGAAGATACGTCTGTGATTCCGTAAGGGAATAAATAACATTTTCGGCTGTACTTTCGAACAAGACGCAAGCGAGCATAAGTTAAAGCATGCACAGTGGCAGCAGCGCTTTCAGCGGCAATCATCTTCTGCAGTCTGCACGTGTCTTCAACAGTTCCTCTGTTGATTTTGTGTTTGAGAAATGGGACATCTGCAACATGCCCCCCCCCCTACACGCCCAATCAAAAAATCTACTGATGAATCACAGAAGCAATTGATCTTGAAAACGAAGTTGCAAGTTATAAAGCAACATGAAGATGGTAAACCTGTCAATGTGATTGCACATGACTTCGGTCTCATTCTACAGTGAAAACCATTTTGAAAAATAAGGATAAAATCGTAGAGGCAGTGAAAGGATCTGCTTCCATTAAATCGACGATAGTAATGAAGCAACGACAAGATCCTATCGGTGATATGGAAAAGCTATTGCATCATGGATAGAGGACCTGAACCAAAAGCATATATCTCTTAGCACTATGAACCATAACCGCTAAGGCACTAAGTCCCTTCAACATGTTGAAGGAGGAAGCAGGGCCCGATTACGACTACGAATTCAACGCTTCTTCCGGTTGGTTCACGAGATTCAAGCAGTGTTTTGCGCTGCATAATGTGAAAATGTATGGGAATCTGCAAGTGCTGAGAAGGCTGCCAAGGAGTTTGTGAAAAAATTGGATAAAATTATTACGGAGGAAAACTGTTTGCCACAGCAAATATTAAATATGGGTGAGGCGTCCTTGTTTCGGGAAAAAATGCTCGAGCGGACATTCATCCACAAAAAAGCTAAAATCTATACCTAGTTTCAAAGCTCTTAATGGCCGTATTGCGATTCTGTTATTGTTAATGTGGCTGGATATAAACTGAAACCATTTGTGATATGGCACAGTGAGAATCGACGAATCTTTAAAAACATTAGGAGAGCAATAAGAAGTCGTGGATGATGACTCAAAAATTGTTTGAGGATGCCTTAACTGTTATGCGAGTGAACACAAGCCATTTCTGCTACTGAAGGAAATGACCAGACTCTCATGCAATTCTGGGAAACATTCAATATTTATCATGCTATTAAAATATTGTTGTGGCTTGGGACGAAGTGACCTCTCAATGTATGAGTGGCATATGGAAAAAGACATTAAAAAGGTCTGTGCACGATTTTGGAAGTTTGCAATAGTGGGCCTAGCAAACAATCTGAATCTCGAAGTGAATGATGACGACATAATTCGACTCATAGAAAGTTCCCCTGAAGAATTGACCAAAAGAATTGGTCGAACTGGACGAACAACTGTTGCAGAAGAGGGGAAAGGAAGAGGGCAAAGAGAAACAGTAAGAGGTAGTTAAAAATTTACAGTGAAGGGTCTTGCAGAAACGTTCTTTGCAGTTAGCGATGTTCTCAAAATGGCTGAAGACATGGACCCCAATGATGAACGCTACTTAATAATAGAAACGCAAGTACATGATGTGTTTGCTTGCTATGAACAAATTTATGATGAAAAGAAGAAGAGGAATAAGCAAAGCACATTGGACATTTTCATCAAAAAAACAAAGGTTACACCAGAAGAGCCACAGCCTGATCGTTCACACAGGGAAGATAATGAACATGTGATTGTAGAGGAAGATTTGGGTGAGTATTCTCCTGTTTTATAGTGGTAGTAACACCCAGTACAGCTTTATAATAAGGTTTTAAAAATTAAATTGACAGTATGCTTATTACGGTTAAGTCCCTAGCCCCTGTAACTCTGATTTAATATATCGACTTACGTCCGATCCGCCTTACGTCCTGCCGGATGGAACGGAAACCGGACCTAAGTCGAGGGATGACTGTATTCAGATCAAATGGCATAAAAGACATTTTTTAAAAGATGTTTGATTTTTTTTCGTAAATGAACTGAAGTGTAATTGAAGGAAAACGATGTTATAGTATTTGTTTACCGTAAATAATTATGTTTATTAAAATAAAATACAGTAGAGGCAAATTTAAGACTGATGGTAAACTTAGTTTAAGTAATAAACTTTAGGTTCAAGCATAAACAAGCTGGTTTTGCCAGAGTTCTAAATATACATTTCTCGGGATGAAGAAAACTGCGTATATTCAGTAACCCCACTGACTCATTGTCCAGTGGTTATAGTCATAATAAAGATCTTTTACTTTTCGTAAGCGAATTAAAGACTTCCAAATATCACGAAGAATAAGGCATTGGCTTCTTTGAACGAATCATTTTAGAAGATTACTTAAGTATCCTAGTGAGGCAGTTTTTTTTTTTTCCCTTCAAGTAAGGCATCAATGCACATGGATTATCTATTATATGTTGTTAAGAAAAGGCGTTCAGTGAGACCACTCTTTTCTTTCTTTTTCTGTTGCAAGAAAGAACATCGCTTAGATGCAAGAAAGAACATCGCTTAGATGTTCTTTCTTGCGGATTTTGAGCGCTTGCCTGTTCCTGTTTTAGCTTCCGTGTCTCCTTGAAGGCTTTCACTGACAGGCTTCCTAACTTCTCTTTGAGAAAGAGGAATGAAGAGGTATAGGGAAAATGACAAAAAGATCACATATTGGGTGATTAGGTTTTTACATACTTCACCAGTTACGTTAAGCTCCTGTTGAGTATACACCCAGCTATTCCCTGGGTGTGTGTGATGGGGGGGGGGGGAGAAACACCATCTGGGCGATGTGGCTCGGGGTTTGTTCCCATTACAGAATAATAATGTAATACATTTAGAATAATTATCTGTAATATATAGAACAAAATCATTATCAATAGCCTCGATGACCACTGACTCGTCTTATGTAATATTATGTAATTTTAACAAAACGATAAAACTGTATTCCTTCTTCGATGAATTATAAAAAGGAATTATTCAGAAATTATCGGCGAATTACTTTTTTTTTTAAAGTTTTATTTTTTTATTTATTTTATTTTTAAACTGACGAATTGCCGTCAGTGGAATTGTTATTCGGTGAAGATTTATTTGATGAATTGTCATTTGATAAACTGTTTCGATTAATTTTCGTCCTGACCCTTCATGAAACGCCTTCGTTACACACGCAATTTGTTTGTAAGCGCCTCTATAGCACTGTCGCTAGATGATGCAACATTTATTGCTTGGGAGAAAGAGCTGGGTTAATCTCGTTTAGGAATACGAGAAAACTTTGAATTTGCTGATCTCATACGCAGTTAACATACATAATATACTTGACTCATGGCCTCAATTTGCCGCTGTTACATATAATATTAACTTATCCCAATCTCACTTGATTGGAAAGATCATCTACGTTTTTATCTCGTCGTAGAAAGTTCCCCAGGCTTGGACGTAGATAATAATTTGTTTTTCTTTAGGAAGCATAGATTTGTTTTGTGGGCAATCCATAATATTTTAAATCTATAAAACATCTTTTTTTTGCATTTAAAACACTACTTCAGTCCAACCTACAGAGTAACCAGAATAGCTACGGAAAAGCCACCCGAAACTTGTGCGTACCTGACATCATAAACAAACTTCCCTTCGACGACAGGGACCTACAAGGGGCTGAAACAGGCGCTACATTAATATTATAGCGAGAATGAAAATTAGAGAATCCTCTTTCTCTCTTAGTCACACACACACGATGTGCATTCATGCATTTCTGCATGAATGCTACCTTGAACTAGTGTCTCCTGTCTTCATTTGCTCCATAGCTCTTAATATTTCTTCTTTTCTATTGGAGGACCATCTCCAAAACTAGTATTATTTCTCTCTCCTCATCTCTGAAAAGCATTCAGTCCATATTTTCTTAATTTCTTCAGTTTCAAATACTATTTTGTCATCATTTCACTTGATTGAAAAGTTTTGTAAGTCATTCATTTCATTTTTTGGTGTATGTACTTCTTCGGAGTGTTGTTTAATTTCTAGATCTTTATTTTCTTGCACTTATTATTAAGCCGTATATCTGTGGCTTCTATGCATGCTCTCCTTTGTTTTAAAGAATAATATTCTGGTTATTTTTTGCTTGTGTTTTGTTGATTAGATTTAATATACTTTCATCCATCGTTTTCTTCTATTTTGAATCTTTTTGAGGATAGTCATAGGCAAGATGTTTCATATGTCATAGGCAAAATTTTCCATTTTTTTCCCTACTCTCTCTCTCTCTCTCGTTTATTAGTTTTCGTTTCTTGTTCTGAAGGACATTTTTTAATGCAACGAAAACAATTTCATTTTTGTTACATATTCAATTTTGTATTTTTTCTTTAGGTAATCAAAACGAGATTATTTATTTCCACTCTTGTTTTTAGTCTTAATTTTGAAACAACTGGAATGTGGTTTGAGTCTATATCTGCTCTTGGGTATGTTTTGTGCGTATATTACTATTTCGAAATCATTTTCTGATTATTATCTAATCAATGGATTAATAATCCTGTCACTTAAAGGCCAATATCCAAGAATACCTTTGAAAATTATTTTTTTCCCCATCATGGCTCCAACACCTTGTGTACCCTTTACCTTTCCTGAATAGATAAAGGTCAGAGTTCACCTTCTTCTCTTGAGGAAATATTCTCAAGATTTCCAGTTTGTATAACAAACGAGGAAGCTCGAGAATTTAATGGAAGAGATGCTAATATGAATACAGACTTAAAGGGAGTTAGTGAGACAAGATGGGCATTGAAATGGAAAAATTAAAAGGGTTAACATTTTTCTATTCAGGAGAGGTGAAGAGTTCGGACATTCCATGTGGCTATGCGTAAGACCCTGCTTGTGGTTTTCACATGAGCCTGATCCACTGATGCCATCCTGATGGCTTTGAGACATCATCTTCATAAATCATCTTATTAGAGTCAACCTGCAGGTCCCATTTGCGTCATCTTCCCTGTAGTTATATACAGCAGAGTCTTGCAGGGTACCCAGTTTTATTCATTTTTTTCTGTAGGACCGAAGCTATCCAATCTGTGATCAATAATGTGCAGTAGAAAGATAAGTTGGCGAGGCGTTAATCACTTCCATCTTGCAGTATTATAGCCATTACATTTTATCTGATCATGCTTGAGTGTTTCTGGAATTGAGTCTAATCTGGCATCATTTGTCCTCATCCTTAAGCCAGTATTGAAGAGAGCTCTTTTTCCTCTATCGGGATTTCACCATAGCATCATATTAGTC
Organism: Typopeltis vanoorti; assembly: GCF_054136105.1. Classification (NCBI taxonomy): domain Eukaryota; kingdom Metazoa; phylum Arthropoda; class Arachnida; order Uropygi; family Thelyphonidae; genus Typopeltis; species Typopeltis vanoorti. The sequence continues at coordinate 27,740,379 of NC_143556.1, read as the reverse complement.
AGAAGGCCTTTATGGCTGCCCTAGCGGCTTGGCCACTCTCCCTAACAGTCACCACCATGCCGCACTTTTGCAGGCATTTCCATACATCTCTGTTTTTATTACATATACATATAAAGAAATATAATCAGAAGAGAGAAACAGTGTGACCTCATTCTAAAACTCAAAATTTCGTAAAGAAATGTGCGCAGTTTTCTTTTGTTTTTCTCTCCTTTCTTTTTGAATCTACTTCAGAGTACTTTGCTTCCTCTATTTTAAAGATAGAAAGTAGATATAATTTGCTAACCTACAGCTTTTCTTTAAATGTTTGCCACAAAAGATATCGATCATAGGAGGAGGATACGTATTTTTTACGGGAACGAAAATATTTTCGGTTAACTTGTTTTCACCCGAGATCACTAATTCTGACAATGCGAACCATTAATTTATACAGATTAATATCAGTTACTCTTTCTTTTGCGCAGTTTGTCGTTGATAAGTCGTATTTGTACACTTGTGGTAACGCTGGACTTGCAGAAGAAAGACGATTATAGGTTCGATTCTAGTTGTGGACAAGAGAAACTTTTTCTAGTCTCGTTTCAGCCGAATCTCGTTAGATCATTTGAGGGGAAGGCAAGCCGAGCTTTTTTTTTTTGTTCTTTTTTTTTAGGTAAGGAACGCGACAGATAGTGGTAGTTATCTGTCATACTCTCGTGACCTGTAAGTCTATCAATTATCTATAGCCATGAATTCAAATAAAAATTTGATACAAAGAAGATAATCTGCATCTTTCTATGTTTTATGCATTCGTTCGTTGACTGAAAACATTTAGGAAATGTTGATTCTATTCGAAATATATTTCAAAAGAGTTTTTTGAAAACTTCTTATTTGGTATACCTAAACAGTTATGTTAAGAACTAACAAATTATAAAGGTTTTGCTGTACGGTGCAGATTTGAATACACTTATTTTCACTTGCATTAAACAGTTCGAACCAGAGTAAGAATGTTATATAAAATAATCTCCATTAAAAGATTTTAAATATAAGTATTAAACTATTCTGTTATGTAATTTCCAGTATCGATGCGATAAGTGATTTGTGAGGCATACGTAGTGTAATTGCTCAGATGCAAGAAGCATATAAAAATGCCTTTTTGGACAGTTGATTTGAAAAATATCATCGTAACCGAATCAAAATTCCTGATCTATTTCTTGTCTTTTAACGGATTCACAAAATTAGCAAAGATATTGTTTTCCAGTAAGTCTTAAAATCATTTCTGCTGAAAGATCTTATTAGCTTAAAACGTTACCAGTTCCTTGGCCGTAATATTCATACTGTATATAAATATTCATCCATGACTGCTTTGACCATGCGGACTTCCAAATGGAGAAGTGCACTGAGATTCTTGGAAAATTCTATATGGCTGATAGGGTCATCTGTCTACGTATGGTAATTACGTAGTTTATAACATGACTTTGGTATTTGTAGTTGGAATTGGTTTTTAATAGTGTTAGTTTAATTTTAATCGTTTAATTGTAGTTTTTTTATTTTAATTACATGTTGTCATAATTATATTTTTATAATTATAAGCCCAATTTTTAGTAGATAAGCATTAGTAATTCGATCAGCATTTATATAAAATATTTAATAAAGTTATATAAAATAATCTCCATTAAAAGATTTTAAATATAAGTATTAAACTATTCTGTTATGTAATTTCCAGTATCGATGCGATAAGTGATTTGTGAGGCATACGTAGTGTAATTGCTCAGATGCAAGAAGCATATAAAAATGCCTTTTTGGACAGTTGATTTGAAAAATATCATCGTAACCGAATCAAAATTCCTGATCTATTTCTTGTCTTTTAACGGATTCACAAAATTAGCAAAGATATTGTTTTCCAGTAAGTCTTAAAATCATTTCTGCTGAAAGATCTTATTAGCTTAAAACGTTACCAGTTCCTTGGCCGTAATATTCATACTGTATATAAATATTCATCCATGACTGCTTTGACCATGCGGACTTCCAAATGGAGAAGTGCACTGAGATTCTTGGAAAATTCTATATGGCTGATAGGGTCATCTGTCTACGTATGGTAATTACGTAGTTTATAACATGACTTTGGTATTTGTAGTTGGAATTGGTTTTTAATAGTGTTAGTTTAATTTTAATCGTTTAATTGTAGTTTTTTTATTTTAATTACATGTTGTCATAATTATATTTTTATAATTATAAGCCCAATTTTTAGTAGATAAGCATTAGTAATTCGATCAGCATTTTTCTCAGAAATGCATGATAAAAAAAAAAAACTTTGTAGAAATGGAAATAGAATTCATTGTCTTAATTGGACAGCTTTCAAAATTAGGCATCTTATGTATTCACTCGTGTCCATACACATGAATACGTCATTTTGAAAAGACAAACTAGTAAAATTCTTGGTATTCTTACCTAAATTTTCTTCTTCTTTAGTTTGAATTATTGTATGTGTAGTGTGTCAGAGAGAGCGAGCATTGTATTCATAGATAAAATATATATTTCATGTCCTTCATTATCACCAGTATAAAAGTTGTCATGCCTGTCGGTGTAATCAGAAATGATTAATATATGAGATTCAGTCGTTAGTATAAGTCTGGTTGAAGTTAATGTTCATTTTTGCATGACTGAGTAAATGAGAAACGTAATTTAGGGTCTCGCACACGAGAGCGTTGAACTCCATTTAGACTTCAGCTGCCACCTACGGTAGAGAAACTGCAAGTTAAGTTAGTGTGCCGTATCCATTAGTTGTTAATACCCTTCTGTCTGTCGCTCGACGTGACTAAAGTTTCGTATGCAGTGTCTAGGAAAAAGGTCAATAACACATACACTACGTTTTGTTTGTCAAATACAGTTCATTTATTTCATGATAGGAATGATTGAGTAGCTTTCCGATGCACACAGTTTTAGTATAACTTTCGAACAGTTGTGTGTGTGTGTGTGTGTATGTAATGTAGTAACATATGGCACTTAATTCCAGGAAATGGGCGTTTTAAGAGCTCTTTTTTAGGCTGCTCTGTTATATATAGAAAGAAATTCTCTATCTCATATACACTAAACTACACACTTACTAATGTCTACGGTCCATACATAATGACACAATTTACTACTAGGCAAAAGTTATTATTCAAGTTTGGGATTTTTTTTTTTTTTTTTTTTTTTTTAAGATTACCATGACCAGCTTTTCCGCGATCATTTTTCAGATTTAATTTTTATCGGCCATTTTAAGAATTTATCGTATTTCAATATAAAAATTTTCCCTGTCATGCTTATCGGGGGAGCTGAAATAACTTGGAAAAGTATCCCGTTTGGTCTTTAGAGTAGAGTTCCCTTATTATTTTAATTTCTGCCTATCCCAAGGTATTGATGTACTCTAGGCTTGCAACCTTTCATGGGTGGGGTGGTCATAAGAAAGGGGAAAAGAGACATACATACAATTAGTGTAAGTACTTTTTCCTTAAAATTAGCATGGTGTTATGTAAGCATGTGGGAGTTCACTTATTATTACCAATAAAAATGTTAACTCAGATCAATACTAACAATGGTTGATATTATTAATTAAAGCTCTAATTGTGTTATGCACAAGGTGGAAAGCAATTTTAACTTGGCCTTTTCAAGTCGCTCTCATACGGAACTGGACGTAGTTTCGTCTAAATGCTTATGCTTATTTTGATTTTTAAATGGTCTTGCCCTCGTTACTTTAATTGCCTCGTTAGTGATTCATTCAACATCTCAGACGCCGATTGATAAATACGGGGTATATTCTAAGTTGATCATCTATCTCCCTAGTATGATACAGGATTTTAGTGTGAAACTTTTTATTACATATTTTTTTTTATTTATTTCTTTTCATCCTTAAAATTGAAGGATACATAGAAGTGCATACTTGTATTCATTTGTTCTCCTATCAGTTCTACTATTCAGACTATATAATGCAGGGTTTCCTAAAGTGTGGGTACCTCGTATTCGCTAAAGACCTTTGGCGTACTCGCTAATTGTACGCGAAATGACTTTAGGAATTTTTTAATTAATTTTTGTTACTCTTATATTTTTGTCGCGGTATTGTTGCAGCAGGTTTTTATTCTATAATTAGAATTACAAAATGAATAATTACAAAATAATTATAAAATTACTTACTTACAAAATCTAAAGGAATTTTTAAACAAAATATATCTCTTGTTATGAAGCAACTGATCCCCATTAAAAGACTTTAGTTGGTTATGCAATTGCGTTTCACCGGCGTGGTTTAACTGTCTGTATTAAAAGTTTAAATTAAAATAGTTCGAAACATGCAGTTGGAACTTTCCGCTAAATTTCATGAATCATTATTTTTTTTTTATTATTGAAATTTTTAAATTTCATAATTTTGTTTCTACTGTATGTATGTTGGATTCGTATAACTGAAATGTATTTAATAATTATTCAAAATGTGTTTCACATGTTTGTAATTTATGATAACGCAATGTTAAAAAATGAATACCTTTATAATTATTACTGTTTAAATTAAATATAACTTCTTCCAAAATGCATTCGCCTGAGGAAAAAAAAAATGGGGGGGGAGCACATTAAGTGTTACAAAAGTTTTAAAAAAGGGGTACGCGTACTGACTATCTTATGAGGCTGCTCTTTGAATTAAACAGCTAATTTATTTGATGGTACCAGAGTGTATTTAAGTACAGTATGATAAGTTTAATATTGTAAGTACTGACACGAAATTTTTCTTTTATATTTTTCTTTTAATCAGAAGAAGAAAACTATATATGGGACTAAGAACTAAATATATACCCCTAAAAATATACCCCGTATTTATCAAAAGTGTCCGAGTAAGGCACTGCGTATTTAGTGTTTCAGTTACTTTTCATTGTTTCCTTCCCCTGTGAAATCCACTTCACAAGCAAGCTTACAAGCGATACAGAGCAATTCATAATTGCTTATTTTACCACATGCAAGGTTACTTATGCTGCATCCTAGCAGCGTAAGTAATGCATTGCCTTGGCAAAAAAATATTTTTCTGATTTTATGATCGTGGATAAAGATTAATCACCCATTTGTAATTGAGAGACTGGTGATAAATTTCAGTTTTTTTTTTTTTTTACTGTAACTTCTGTACCTGTAATGTACGGTAGTGCTGTTAAGAAACTGGAGATGGAGTTGAGAAACCTTTAACGTGGTTTTAAGAAATTTTAAAAGAAAGTCGAAGAATTATAGATACTGGTATGTTTGTAGAGGCTCCCGAGCTCTGTCGCTTTCAACGATGCACGTTTCGCTAACTCACTTTAGTTGAAAAGTGCCCTGATGAAAATCTTTTCGGTTTGAAGGTGAGTTACCTCTGGTCTCGTAGGGACACGGCAAAGTTTCATCCCGGAAACAGACAAACCAGCCAGGATAGCATATGATTACTCATATATATATTTAGGCATGAAATTAACCACTTTATTCTAAAATTGTGGTTAGGAAAACCGATTTACAGGCCATTGAATCTGTAGTATTTTCAGGCTGTTAATTTATCTCTTATTTTGTATACAGATGTGTGAAATTAGTTATTTCTGGTTCCTTATATATTTAGTTCTTAGTCCCATATATAGTTTTCTTCTTCTGATTAATATTTTTATTAATTTATAAGTTAGTTAAGTCTTTTAGATGTCGAAACTTGCTTAATATGAGTCAAAAAATGGAACTGACCAACCTCTTCTCTTTTCTATTTGGAAATTTATTAAGGTTGCCAAAAATGCTTATTTTAAATGAGACTAAGAAATAAATAAAGATTTTATTTACTTATTTCCAATTATTCCATTTCATTTAACCACATCATGAACTGAGAGCATTCAAAATTTTTATCTTTCTGGTCAGTATTGTATTTTGGTCAGTTCTGGTCAGCTAGTATTGATGAATTCGCTCAATATTTTGTCCAAAATTTCTCCACTAATGAAATTGGCATTGATGTTTGGAGTATTCAGAAATAACTCTGGCGTTTTGGGATGCAATCATAATTCTTTCACAGCAACAACATGCTACAAGAATGAAGTAAGAAGTCCATCGAACACTACGCGGACTCAGTTTTATTGAGAAATCTCATTACCACATTTGTGGTAGTGATACAGGGAAGATTTGGCTCTTTTTATTTTATTTCTTTTTAGAAAAATTCATGTTTTCAGGAACTTCTTTTTGAACTCTAGTTTTCATTTTATCTTGGTAAAACAATTTCAAGTTTAGAGTTGTTTTGAATTACGGCCCAAGCAATTAAGGCTATCAAGCTAGTGTGTTATGTCTGTTGCATATGTTCTTCTAGCCCAGTGTTTCTCAGCGTGGGGCAATTAGAAAATGTATATGCACATATTTATATTATACTTTTTCAGAACTTGGCAGACTATTATGCTAGGGGGGGGGCATCAAAATCTTTGAGACGTTGAGGTGGAGCACGAACCAAAAAACGTTGAGAAACACTGTTCTAGTCGCTTTGCTGGGCGAAAAACCGTTATTGCTGTATGAGACCAGTTACTTCACTTTCAGTTTTAAAGCATTCAACGATTCCGGTCTATATAAAAAAATCGTACCACAAAGTGCGCATGTTAGGATTGTTGCTTGATGAGAAGCCGAGTTATGGAAAGATTGTGTACTTGAATTTCTGTTTGTCGCGAGTCAATTTAAATTTTTACTAGAATTTTTAAATATTTGTGTAGAGTTCATAAGTACTGGTTTAATACTCTTCATACTCAACATAATTGGCATATAATTTTATTTGGGTATAAAAGGGGCCAGGAGCTTTCGTAGCTCAGGCAGTTTCGACGATATCCTTTGGTTGGAAAGACCCAGAGTGAATCTCGTCTCTGACGCCAAGGACCTTTATCAGAGCTTTACGATTGCAGGTGTTTTCGTTCCTCAACCAGGAAAACCAGCCACAAAACAAAAAAGCAATTTACACACAAAAATATATATTTGGACATAAGACTAACTTCTTATCCCAACATCTGAATACGAAAGCCTACGTGCTTGGCAGGTTATGGGCCTTGAAGGGCTTATTGTCATCAGAGATTATTATTATTTTAAACGTGTGCAAACAGTAACATAAACACAAAATCTCCTACGATCGCGACAATATAATTTCTCTCTCTCTTTTCTATACCGTTTTTTTTTTTTTTGCATTATATTTTTTTGCATATATATATATATATATATGGGAATAAATTTTTAACTTGGGTATATTGTATATTAGGATAACCAAGCAATTTTATATGCTTGGTTATTTTAGCACCTAATCCCAAGTATGCAAACAATTAAGTTTGCGCCTGAAACAAAGTTCAAGTCTAAAGATGGTACAACACCAGGGCAACTCATTGTAAAGGTGGGTAAAGCTTTGATCACTATTCTTAGTATTTTCCATAATGTAAAGCACATCTCACTAGAAGATGTATACTGCAATGCATTATGGGTGGGGTCACTACCCAGACCGGTTTCAACCTTTTTTGAGGTCTCCTCAGTGAGTAGCTAGACCCTAAATACCAAGGTTTTAGTAATACAAAGCCTTATCAACTTTACCTATATAAGTTGCAACAAGGTGTATTAAGTTTTAATAAAAATCTCTGGAGGAGATATTGATGGGAATAAATTTTTAACTTGGGTATATTGTATATTAGGATAACCAAGCAATTTTATATGCTTGGTTATTTTAGCACCTAATCCCAAGTATGCAAACAATTAAGTTTGCGCCTGAAACAAAGTTCAAGTCTAAAGATGGTACAACACCAGGGCAACTCATTGTAAAGGTGGGTAAAGCTTTGATCACTATTCTTAGTATTTTCCATAATGTAAAGCACATCTCACTAGAAGATGTATACTGCAATGCATTATGGGTGGGGTCACTACCCAGACCGGTTTCAACCTTTTTTGAGGTCTCCTCAGTGAGTAGCTAGACCCTAAATACCAAGGTTTTAGTAATACAAAGCCTTATCAACTTTACCTATATAAGTTGCAACAAGGTGTATTAAGTTTTAATAAAAATCTCTGGAGGAGATATTGATGGGAATAAATTTTTAACTTGGGTATATTGTATATTAGGATAACCAAGCAATTTTATATGCTTGGTTATTTTAGCACCTAATCCCAAGTATGCAAACAATTAAGTTTGCGCCTGAAACAAAGTTCAAGTCTAAAGATGGTACAACACCAGGGCAACTCATTGTAAAGGTGGGTAAAGCTTTGATCACTATTCTTAGTATTTTCCATAATGTAAAGCACATCTCACTAGAAGATGTATACTGCAATGCATTATGGGTGGGGTCACTACCCAGACCGGTTTCAACCTTTTTTGAGGTCTCCTCAGTGAGTAGCTAGACCCTAAATACCAAGGTTTTAGTAATACAAAGTTAAAAATTTATTCCCATCAATATCTCCTCCAGAGATTTTTATTAAAACTTAATACACCTTGTTGCAACTTATATAGGTAAAGTTGATAAGGCTTTGTATTACTAAAACCTTGGTATTTAGGGTCTAGCTACTCACTGAGGAGACCTCAAAAAAGGTTGAAACCGGTCTGGGTAGTGACCCCACCCATAATGCATTGCAGTATACATCTTCTAGTGAGATGTGCTTTACATTATGGAAAATACTAAGAATAGTGATCAAAGCTTTACCCACCTTTACAATGAGTTGCCCTGGTGTTGTACCATCTTTAGACTTGAACTTTGTTTCAGGCGCAAACTTAATTGTTTGCATACTTGGGATTAGGTGCTAAAATAACCAAGCATATAAAATTGCTTGGTTATCCTAATATATATATATATATATATATATATATATATTGTGGACAGAGTCCAGTTAGAAGTAAAATAGTTATTAATAATAAAATAATACAACAAATAAATACTTGCAGTTATCTTGGATGTGAAATATCATATGAAGGAGAAAAGGACATAAAATTAAAAACTTCAAATTTTTTACAGATTAATAGACCTGATTAACAGAACGCTCAATTCAAATATTGTGCAAAAAAAGAAACACCCATGAAAATATACAATACTTTAGCAGTGCCACATTATTATATGGCAGCGAAATTTGGACAGTAAACAAACAAGATAAACAAAGAATAAAACCAAGCGAAATGAGATAGGAAACGAAAATATTTTAAAAGAGCTAAAAATGAAATCAGTAGAAGAAAAACTAAACAATTACAAACAGAATTGGATAGAACATGTAAACCGAATGAGCAACACCCGATATCATAAACAAATAATAAAATATAAACCAATTGGAAAGAGAAGGCCGGGTAGAGTAGTGCTTCTCAAACTTCTGGATGTCAGGGCTCCCTTTGGAAAAATTACATTTCACGGCCCCCCTCGAAACAAAATCGTAATATAGACATATATTATAATAATATTTATTGTATTTATATTCAATACAAAACATACATAGCGAATATTGCAAATATTACATTTTTAGCATTTTACATACACATTTGACATGGCACATTATCTTATATTTTTATATGGATAGATATATTGTTATTGTACATTTACAGTATAAGCAATGAAACGTAAAACGATTAGTAATAAAGAAAGAATTAAAAACATAAAAGAAGTTTAATAACAATTTAATGTGATGGATGTGTTTCAATACTGTTACACAAAAAGTCAATATCAGGTGAAATATTTGAAACTGCAATGCTTAGATTTCTGCTTTGAAATGATATGAATAAGCATATATTTACTAATATTCATTAAGCGCCGAAATACGCATAAAGCAAAATTTGTGAATTCGCACCAATGTGTGATTTTTTCTCCATTAAAATATAAAAAATTACAAAAAAGAAATAATAAAAATTAAATACATTTCTTTTAAGATAAAAAAATCTACTTAGTCTTAAAATATTTTAAATTTGTTTTCATTATTTCACGCCCCCTCTCAACAAAACCTACGGCTCCCAAGGGGGCCGGCCGCGGCCCACAGTTTGAGAAGCACTGGGGTGGAGGATATTAGATAGGTAATGAGACCAGAACAGGCCAATATGGTCTATATCCGTAATACGTGTTATATATATATATATATAATCATGCTGTGTGTGTGTTGCTGACTTGTAATTTGTTTGATTGATAAAATTTTCATAACTTTAAGTTATGTTCTCTTTCATGTGATTCTCAGAAATCTTGTCTCATGTCTTTCTGCCACATGACAAACAAATTATTATGTGAAATACGTTATCTGCAGCTTTTTACGATTCTCTCCCTCGTTTTGAAAAAAAAAAAAAAAGTACTTTTCTTTTCATAGCATTTTTGCTGGAGATAGCCTCAATCTGTTGCGACCTTCAAGCAATGTTCACCGCAGCTGCAATCAGTAATAATAATACATGTACCTTGCATTATACATTAGATCTATAATGGACTTTCTGTATTACCACCTGGAGTTAGGATCGAAAGAGGATGTGTCATTACTGTTATATTATGATGTTGAAATTATAGACTGTTATTGTCGTATTTCTTTTATGAATTCGCGTCTTTCAGTTAGTGACGTATTAATGCTAACGAAAACTTGGTTAAAAAACTAAAATAGAACCTTTCAATAGCAAAGACTGAATATAAATCTTATTTATATATCTCAGCCTTTTCGAGTCGTTTGGAGAAGATAGATAGTATGGGGGGAGTCAAGTCTAGAGTCTTGGTTTTATCCTTTATAGCTATATCCCCCCTATTACATTCCAGTTTTCTGTTACAAGATGTCAACCTTCAAAAAATAAAATAATAGTCATCATCTTACTAAATCTAAATAGGTCTTTAATTGTCTAAAGTATTTCACCTGTAGCGCGCGCGCACACACACACACACACACACACACAGGGTGGCGCAAAAGTAGCGAAGGGGTTTACAATAATAATAACTTTTTAAATTGTAAGTTTTGAATTTATTTCTCTTCAAAACAGTAACATATAATCAATGGAGAATTTTATGAGCTAAGTATGGAAGACTATGGCCTGTAAGTGATTGCCATTTTCAGCTTCACAAAGTTAGGCTCTTTTGAGAACATTTTCCATTACACGTGTCAGCGTATCTGGCGTTAATTCCCGCATTTCGACTCGAATGTCCTCCTTGAGCTGCTCCGTGGTTTTGGGTTTATTCACATACGCCCTCTCCTTAAGATGTCCCCCAAAGGAAAAAGTCAGCAGCCGTTAAATCTGCGAACGAGCGGGCCAATTGAATGCTGAATTTCTTGAAATTAGACGTTCCCCAAAATTCTCCTCTATCGTGGCTCGAGCAGTGTGTGTAGTGTCCCCATCTTGTTGGAACCATATCTCTGGAGTATCAGCAAGTGCTGGTCTTAAAAAATTCTTCTCACGATATCGCTCACCGGTTACAGTTACGTCACTTCGGGCACAACGTGATCTTCCAGATCTTGGCAGATCTCGCACTGCACCTTGCTGTTGAAAACGTCCCACCAAGCGTCGGATCATCGATTCAGATTCCCCCAATCAAATTAAGTAAGCTATCCAGTGGTTGTTTACTTAATTTCACTTCATTTTATGCGGTTTTTGGTTTACATCACAAGAACCGTTAGCCATAAAGTATGTTTTTTTTTTTTTCTCTTTTTCTTTTGTTGTCGATTTTTTTCAATTTATAGAGGATACGAAGTTAAGGAATGGTTGTTAGCTTGGAGTACATTAGTATAACGGCTTGGTAATTCGAAAACCATGCTTGAGACCAAAAATGGATTTTTTTCCCGTGCCATTACAAGCCTCCAGTAAGTAGGGCGGTGATGTTACACCTGACGATGAAATTCACACCTAAGTACATTCACAAAGCCTCCATACCCGCTGACTGTTGGTCGAGAAGTATATATACTAACCACTTAGACCCGTAGTATTTGCAGTACTTTTTCATAATTTAAGTGCAAAACATGTACTTGATTTCTTTCTTTATTTAACTATTCCAGAGAAGATGTGCTAGTTGCTGTGGTTTAAAATTTAATTATTCAGTTGCATCACACGACTTACAATAGGCAGTGAGATAAATCAGCGTTCCTGATAAGTTTTCCTGTATATGTATTTTGATTATCATTTGCTGTCAAAGACAAATCCCGTTCACGTCGCGAACAGGGGGGGGGGATATGGCCTATCATACTAGCCTGCAACATTCTTATCATGCACAATAAATCATATTTACGAAGCCTATATCTTGCGTTGCGTACTCACATTCCTTCCCTAGCTTGACGTATACAAAACGATATTTTGTATACATGCTGGACATAAAGGGTGTCCCAAAATTCACGCAAGATGTAAATTTAGCGCCATTTGTGCGGTAAAGTGTTGCTAACGAGAAAAAAAAAAAGACAGCGTAACAGCTGACAGTTCAGGGTTATTAAAAATGGAGCGCTACACGAAAGAACAACGCATTTTCATTGTTGAACAATATTTTAAAATTAATGAAGCTTTGGCAGCTACAGTTCGCAATTTTCGTACAAAATATGGTCGGAATAGTGATTCCGACCATATTTTTCAACTTTCAATATTTTCAACTGTGAAAAGATTAATTAAAAAATTCAAGGAAACTGGATCAATTAGTGATCTTATTGGCTGTCCTTCAACAAGTCGTTCAACAGAAAACATCGAAGCAGTTCGTGAGAGAGTGTTGCTGAGAGTCTAGGAACATCAATTCGGCACCGTGGTCTTGAATTGGGCATTTCGAGAAGCTCTCTACAGCGTATTCTCACGAAAGATTTGCATCTTTATGCTTACAAAGTTCAACTGACTCAAGAACTGAAGCCTACTGACCACACACAGCGAAGAGAGTTCGTTGAATGGAACAACAAGAAGTGGATGCTTATTTTTCGAACAAAATCATCTTCAGCGATGAGGCTCATTTTCATCTTAATGGCTTCGTTAATCGACAAAATTGTTGCATTTGGGCTTCAGAAAATCCACGAGTGATTGTTGAGAAACAAATGCATCCACAACGTGCCACTGTTTGGTGCGGATTTTGGGCTGGAGGCATCATCGGTCCATTCTTCTTCGAAAATGCGGCTGGTAAGGCAATAACAGTTAATGGTGCTCGCTATCGCGACATGATAATCCAGTTTTTTGTGCCTAAATTGCAAGATATGGATGTGGACATGTGGTTTCAACAAGACAGTGCCACATGACATACAGCCCGAGAAACAATTCAACTACTGCATGAGTCATTTCCTGGTCGTGTAATTTCCCGTTTTAGCGATCAGAATTGGCCGCCCAGATCATGTGACTTAACGCCGTTAGACTTTTTTCTTTGGGTTTTTTTGAAGTCTAAGGTTTATGCCAACAAGCCCACGACCACCCACGCCTTGAAGGAGGAAATTGAGCGCTGTATGAACGAAATTCAGCCACATTTATGCAAAACGGTCATGGAAAATTTCGACAAAAGAGTGCGTATGTGCCAGCAAAGCCGTGGAGGCCATTTACCCGATGTACTATTCCATGCATAACTGTATACTTTATGAATCAATAAGAAATTACAATTTTTAATTAAAAACCTGTGTTTTGTATCAAAATTACTTCTTGCGTGAATTTTGGGACACCCTGTACAAACGATATGAGTTTGCGCTGATCTAGCGATACACTACTAGCCAAACCGAGTATTCCCTCTAGTTTCTATTCACGTGAACATTGCATTTTGTTTAAAGAGTGAAATCAGTGGTTCCCAAACTTATTTGACATACCGCCCCCTTTTACCAAAAAAAAAAAAAAAAAAAAAAACGTGTGAAAATCGGATCAGCACTTCTCGAGTTTTAAGCAAACAAACAGACAGCCAAAAAGAAATTTTCGTTTTATTATGCATCTAGTAGAGATTTTTGAAGTTTGGAAATAAAACGCCTTGGAACTGAAACAAAAGGAAAACATAAATTGTACATAGGTAAAACTCACACATAAAATAGTAAATAACGATGAGTAATATTAAAAACAATCCTAACGAGAAGGATGAGCCTGGTGTGTGCTGCTACCAATTTATTGATATTTGGCTCTATATTTGTCAGCAGCATTCTTAAGTCACCGCGATCAGCTATTTGCAGTCGGTTTCTTTTTTTAGTTAAAAAATTTGTGACCGCACTCAACCCACGTTCCATTAAATATGATAATGGAAATGCGATTAAAAACTTAACTACAGCTTACAACCCAGGATAAAGTATGAGCATCTGCTTTTGCAACCAGAACTTTTGATACCCGTTTTTGAATTTTAATTTCAATTCCTCATTTGTTGTTACTTATATCAGTTCTTGTAATTGTAAAGATTCTTCTGTGTTGTTTGTACTTGAAAAAGGGTACAAAATCCCAATCGGGTATTTTCATTTCAAGAATATCTTTAAATCGTTCGTTGAAATCACAATAGAGTGACTCCAAAGTGCTGACAATAGCTGAGCACGTATTCACCACATTTTCCCAATGTTGATAGATTTGGAAACTGGCTGAATTCTCCTCGTCCTAAGTTTCTTTTGTACAGGACAAGTTTTGACACAAACGCAGAAATAACAGCTTTTATTTTTATTAAATTCAGCTCATCTCTTTGGAGCTGTAGATTTGTTAAACAAGTCGGTCAAATAAGCTATGTTACTTTTGAAATTAATCAAGTTGGCTCGTAAAGAATCATGTCTGTTTTCTAAAAACTGTAGCACTGAGTCAAAGAGTTTATAAAATCGATTCAAACAGGCATCCTTTGATAGCCAATGAACTATGGAGTAGCAAGCGATGAATTCTTCATCGTTTTCAATATAAAGTTGTCCAAACAATCTGTCATTCAATGAATGACTTTTGATTTTGTTGACATAATGTGACTTGTGTAGGCGATCACTCAGGTATTTGACAACTAAATGTTGACAACGAATCATGCAGTGTACAGTGAATACACTTGGCATCGCCTCTTTGAAATATGCAATAAAGCCACGATAGCACCCTACCATTGCCTGAAGCACCATCGTAGCAACTGACAACATATGATTCATAGGGATTTCTTTTTCTTTAAAAAAAAAACGCTTCCAATGCACGAAATATCGATTCTCCTTTAGTGTCAGTTAGCAAATTTTTAGCAAATAATAATTCTTGGCAATTTTTTTCTTCTTTTATGTATCGTATATATATATTAAAAGTAAGACTTCATTTCCTGGTAAAGTAACCTCATCAAGTTGCATAAAGAGCTGGATTGATTTTAAATACTCACCACATAATGAGTCTTCAACATCCTAGGCTACTTCATCAGTTCTTCATTACACTGTATTATTTTCTGTATTCGTTGCACGTGAAACCTGCTGTTTTATTGGAACGACAATAATTTATTTTGTGTGTAATTCGTGTAAGTAAGGTACCGACTAGGTATCGAATATGGACTATTATTACGAATATTACCGAAAGAAATTTTCTTGATAATATCAGAGGCTGGCTTGTGCAGTACAGTGTGTATGACTCCACTAACAGCTGGTAGGATTAGTTCTTCACCAACATTATGCGGTTTTCCCGATTTAGCAATCAATAAGGAAATATTGTAAGAGGTGCGCAAACCATCATCATCAAGCACATTGGTGATATTTTGTTTGTAGGCGACTGAATAAAGCCGTATTTCAAATATTCGATATTATATTGTTTACATTTCTTTTTGGGTTCAGCCATGATATTATCTGTGAAACAAAGTTAAATTTACAAAATTGCTAGAATGCAATTTCTCATGTACCTAAACCAAATTATTTTTACATGAAAAGGTATATAAATACTCACGTGAAACTTGCTGTTTTATTGGAACAACAATAATTTGTTTTGTGTGTAATCCGTGTAAGTAAGGTACCAACTAGGTATCGAATATGCACTAAACTTTTTATGTATTACATCAGATTGCTAACTGCTTGTCACACAATTCCGAAAAACAATCTAAAACTGATTTCATACGTCTTACGTCTTATAGTATTATACAGTGAACAACAGACTTTTAAAATCCTAATCACTTGAAAGTGCACACCCGCCAACACTTTGCTTGTTAAGACCTGCCCTCGGACTTCAACGCTGATTGGCTGTAACTTGCATTTTGTACTTACAGTTATATCATCAAAATTTTTTTTACGATAAATTGTTTTCAGCACCTAATTTTTGTCCTTTAAGTTTTCATTCCCCCACTCACTTCAATTCAATACCCCCTTTGGCTCATAAGACCACTACCGCCCCCTGGATCGTTCCAGCGTCCCCAAGCGAAGCGGTACCACCCATTTTGGGAACCACTGAGTCATATGAACAACTGAACAGTCTTTTATTTATTTATTTATTTATTTTTATTGTGAACATAACAATCTTATGTACAGGATTAACCGGTTTTTGGTTCTCTGCAGTCAGGCAGAGAGCCATGCTCATACTCTTGTTGAGGTATGTTACATCGAAGTCACTTATAAGGCAAATTATATTTTATTTTATGTATATTATATTATTTATATTATGTATAAACTGAAGCAGGCAAAATAGCTGTATTTATAATAATAAAACATTTTATTTTATTTTATTTTATTCTTATTTTTAGATTAAAGCCATTAAGAGTTATTTTAACATCATACTGTATAAGAACATAAATGTGTAAGCACATAGGAGTTACTATAGCACAATATTATCTATTTACATGAGAGTGCCAGCTGATTAATTTTCGCAC
This sequence comes from Typopeltis vanoorti, assembly GCF_054136105.1. Classification (NCBI taxonomy): domain Eukaryota; kingdom Metazoa; phylum Arthropoda; class Arachnida; order Uropygi; family Thelyphonidae; genus Typopeltis; species Typopeltis vanoorti. The sequence goes on along the minus strand of NC_143556.1, from coordinate 27,723,739 downwards.
TGTTAAGCACAACAATCCTTCTCCCCCCTTTCTTTGGGGGGGGGGGATGATGTCACTTCTATGCTGGAAAGCGGATTATGATGCAGTCGCCCTGCTCAGCCAGGAGTTGATTCCATGTATTCCAGTCTTGGTGGAAAAGATCTAAGGTGTTGTTTTGCCTATGGTGGTGGTGCTCGTGTAGGATCCGACTTCTCACCTTTTGTTTGAGGGCCGCAATGAGTTGGTCAGTTGCCTCTCTCTGTGAAGTTGCTGTGCTATCTGGTCTTGTATGTCTGAGGTAGAAGTTGTATATTACCGCTTTCGCGGTGATGAAGAGGTAATTGCAGAATCAATGGTTATTTGATTCTGCATGGACAAGATTGAAATATTCCTCTTCTGTATGAATACTACCACAAGTGAGAGCTGTCATTTCCCGAGACAAATTGATTAATTTAGTATTGACTGGGCATTCCAAATAGATATGCCGGACTGTTCCTAATTGGTAGCAGAACAGGCAGTTATCTGAGACGTATGAGTTAAAATTTCGTAATATAGTAGGAGTGGGTAATACATTGTGCCACATTCTCTCCACTTAATATCTGCATCAGGTTTGATGGCTCTTGTGCGATATGGTAGGTCCCATTGAAATAGTATTTGATCAGATAATGCAGGATTTTCCAGTAAAGTGCTTTGGTTCGACTGTTGTGTTAGAGTGCTGTAGATTTTGTTGGTGTTGCCGGGTGTAAGCTTCTCCCATGAGTTATTGGTTTTTATCAGAAAGATAGGTGCCAGATCTTCTGAGTTGGGAGGGCAAAGCCCCTGTTCTGTTATGCTATCAGGCATAGCGGCTTGAAAAGCGGTCTTTACAGTGTGTATCTGCTCAGACTGATTCCCATATTCCAGGTTTTCGAGCGATTTTGGAAAGTGCCAGGTGAGGCTTGGAGAAAGAATGTCACCCAAGATCCTCATGCTTCGCCAGCTCCATGGAGGAAAGAAAATCTCTTTCTGAGTGATCGGGCTTCTTACCATCATGTTGTGGAAGATGGGTTCCATGAGGATTTCAGGTAGGGATGCTGTCTTCACTGTGTGCTGGAGGTTTAGCTTCTTCCATTGTCGAAGGGCATCTTTGTAGAAGTTTGTTAAATTTACTGGCACTTGAGCTGTTGTCATTTTTAAGGTTGTGGAGAAAGAGAGACCTCTAATGGCAGAAGTGAAAATATATTCAGTGGTGCATTTGTGTGATATTTCCTGTTGTAGGATATTAAAGAGAAATCGAGCGCGGAACATTGTTATCCTGTTGTCAATGGAGGTCAAATTTTGTCCTTTATCTTTGAGAGCTTGCAGTAGGAAAGGGAGTTTGTTTTGTTCCATATGAATCGATAGATGGTTGAATTTATTTGTTTCATGAATTGCACTGGTGGCGTGAGAATCTTTAGTGTATGCCAAAGTACACTGGTGGCTATTTGGTTAAAGATTATTGTTCTCCCTCTTGTGGAGGCAGGGGCTTGTATTGCTGCCCACTTTCCTAGTACTTGCTTGAAACGTTTTTTTAGTGTTTCTCAGTTCATATCCACATTGGAGGGTGTGTTTCCTAGGTAAATCCCCAGGTATTTGTTTCCCTCTGCGGACCAGGTACCAGACATTTTGGAATCCGTTCAGTTTGTCCATTTGCCACACCACAGTCCCATGGTTTTATGTGTGTTTATTTTGGCTCCCGAGGCTGCCTGATATTGTTGGTATGCCATTTGTATGTTATGGAAGTCCTCTTCTTTGTGGACTATGATTGCAACATCATCAGCATATGCTGTCAGAGTTATGGTTTGGTAGGGAAGTTTAGGGCGGCATGTCCTAAGCAGCATGCTGAGTCTACACAAAAAGGGTTCAATGGCAATTGTGTAAAGAGGACTGGAGAGTGGACAGCCTTGTTTAATACATCTGTTGTATGGTACAGTTATGGTAAGCTTGTTGTTTATTTTCATGAAAAACTGTGCCTTGGCATACAACATCTTAATAGAATGAATGATGCCTGAGCCAAAGCCAAATGCTTTCAAGCAGCTGAAGAGGTATAGGTGTTCAGTGCAGTCGAAAGCTTTTTCTTGGTCTAGTGTTACAAGATCCATTGTTTCACTATTGTTGTTCGCTATGAGATCCCTTATGAGGTGTAAGTTTTTGTCGATAGATCATCCAGGGATGGAATAGCTCTGATGCCTATTTATTATTTCGCTCAGAGCAGGTTTAAGTTTGTTGGCAATGGCTTTTGATATAATTTTGCAGTTGGTGTTTGTAATAGAGATGGGTCTACAGTTTCCTAATTTCGTCGCATCTCCTTTCTTTGGAATGAGTTTAATAACTAATGTTGTCATATTGAGTGGGAAGCCATTGGTATTCGCATCAACAAATACTCTGTAGAGGATGGGTCCAAGCTGTTCCCAGAAGGACTGGTAAAATTCAGTGGTGAGCCCATCTATGCCAGGAGATTTATCTTTTGCTGGCAGTTGTCAGATCGTGTAACGTGATGGGGAGTTCTGTGTTACATCTTGTTGTTGGTGAGTGTCTTTTCACATTAGAGAGAATTATATTCATCGCCTCCATAGATGTTGAGTTGGCTTGGTATAAATTTTTCTAGTACTGCAAGGTATATAAGAGGATTTCGTCATGATTTTCTATGATGTTTCCATTATCTGTTGTTATAGCAGATATAGTGGTGCACTCTTGTTGGCGTTTTTCTAGTGAGAAGAAATATTTTCTGGGTGCATCTGCGAAATTAATGTGTTTGTGTCGTGCTCTTATTAGTGCTTCTCTTGCAGAGTGCTCTAGGCGTGAGCGTATGGTGACTTCTAGGGACTGGTATTCCTCAGATTCTGGATGATGCAATTGCTGTTGTTGTTGCAAATTTTTAAGGACTGAATGCTTATTCAAATTTCTTCTGTGACTATATTTTTGGGTGAATACCTAACTTTGGATTTAAAAAGTGACCACCACTCGGAAATTGATTGTGAAGTAGGTATATCTCTGATGAGAGTTTCGATATAGATTTTGGAGGTTCTGAGATATTTTGTATCCTGTAGTAGGCTGTTGTTAAATATCCAGTATGCTCCTCCTTTGTGTCTGGTTTGTCCAGGAATGCAAATGCTAAGAAGGATGGAATCATGGTCTGATGCATGAGATGGATGGTATGTGACTCTCCTGATGTAGGGTATTGTGTGCATCGATGTGTAGTATCTGTCGAGCCATGCCTGGTATATGACACTTGTAGGACCACCTTTGGCTCTCCAGGAGAACACTTTCTCATGTGGGTGCAAGTGTCTGAAGGTGTCAGTCAGCTCGTAGTCTTTTATTACATCCTGGAGAAGCTGAGCTAGTGTAGTCGATGTTGTAGGCATTGCTGTCTGTCCATTGCAGGATCCAGAGTGCAGTTGAAATCCCCTGCAAGTATGATGTGGTCATTCACCTTGCCAAGGTGGTTTCGCACAAACTCTAGTACCTGCACTGCAAGCTGTTCATTTTGTGGGATGTATATGTTAATGATATATATTTTCTTCCCTGTCTGAGTTGTAATGAGTGCATATATTGCACACCCAGGAAAGGTATCGATTATTTCTACTTTTAGAGCGCTGTTTTGGTGAATTCCAATGCTGACTCCAGATCCATGAAGTTGTATGGCAGGACAGTGGTGCATGGTATAAAGCCAGTTCTTCCAGTGTTGATATGAAGCTTTGCTGTTGCAATGGAAGTTAGTTTCCTGCAGCATAACTATTTCTGGCCAGCAGGCAAGGATATGCTGCAGGACCAGCCTGTTTCGCAGTGGTGTCGCACATCCTCTAGCGTTTAGTGAGAGAAGGTTTACTGAGGTGCTCATTATTTTATGGTTTAGTTTTATTTCGTGCGGTAATCTTCACTTCCTTTACGGATAGTTACACTGCCGCTGGGATTCAAGCCCGTTTATCAGGTAGTATATCCTTTTCCTGAGATTGGTGGTTTTTCTGCCCCTTTTTTCTGCCAGAATAGTTCTTAATTCTTCCAGATGGGTGATAAGGCCACTGATGGCAGCAGTGAAGTCATAGGCTGTCAGCAGTTTTTGTGAAGAACCTCAAACGTTTTCCTTCAATGTGAGGAAGACCTGCATTTCCAGTTTCCTCTTCATCATCTGAGGACTCGAGAAGCTCGATCTCTTCATCCCCCTCTACAGGCTGTTGGGAAGGTTCCAGAATGCTTGGAGGCAAAGGCTGTAGCTGCGCTGGTTTGTCTTTGACTGTTTTTCCGTTTTTGTTTCTTGCTCCTCTTCGTTATTTTTATCTCTATCAGAAGTAGTTAGTTGTCTGTGTTCTGTTTCTTTTTCTCTAGGTTTGCTTTTAATCGATGTTGGTGGAGGTTCTTCCGAAAGTTGGGTTTCGTTAGTGCCACCACTTTATTTTTGTCTCCTCGGTACTCGACTAAGAGTTGTTTCCATGAGATATTTGGTGTTTGTTAGGGATGCTCTGTTTTTTGGGGTTGGCTGCTTGCTGCTTCTGATTCTCTGATCCGCTAGGGTTGGTAGTATTGTTAACCGGTTTCTCATTTCTGGGTATATACTGGCATAACTTTCTTACATATTCTTCTTCATGGCAGTAAAAGCACTGAGCCAGTAATATAAAAGGTGTAGGGTACTCCATCTATTTCTGTGTTGATAATTTTGGGTATGGAGCCGATTCCATTGTCGCCAAAGTGCATTAGAGCCTGTCTTCTAAAGCTCTTGATGTGAGCGAATTCAGGCCTAGTTGTAGAGGCGCGTAGCGTTCGGATTTTACCTGTCACTGGGATGCATTTTGATAGTAATCCCTGAAGCATTTGATGGTTTATTTCTGGTGGGACATTTGACACTATTACTTTTCTGTGAACAAGCGCGATTGGTGAGACATTCACGTGACATTCTCAGATGTCTATTCCCTTTTCAATTAATGTCTCAGAACAGGATGCATTGTTAAAGTATATTTGTATGGTTCCGGCAACTCTTGAAATGTGAGTTATATTTTTTGGGTGAACATGTTGAACTACTGCGGCGAGATACTTTTCTAGTGGGGTATTTTCTATTGCGAAAATTACAATTCCGTTGTCTCGGGAAACGTGGTTGGCTAGCTGAACATTTTCACGCGCCGTGGGCGTTGTCGCAGTAGTATTAATTCGTGCAGAGGTATTAGCTACAATGTTGGCATAAGAGGTACTGACCTTTGTCCGTTGTTTTCCGGGGGGGGGGGGCTGCGACTGATGTCTTTTCTTTCTTTGGAGCTGTGGCTGGCGTCTTTTCCTTGATCAGAATCCTGTGACCCTGGACCAAATCCTGCTGAGCTCGGGCGTTGACCGGCTGCTGGTGGTGATATGCTGGGTTTTTTTTTACTGGGCATTGCTTCGGGCGAATATGGGGAAACGTAAGCTATCACAATTTCCTGGCACTCGAAGGCATACCGTTGTAACAATAAGCAAACGAACAGTGAAGAATTTAAAATAACTTTTCCAACTTCGCAAATTTAGAAAACAAATTTTATAATGTGGGTGCTTACGATCATGTAGGTATAAATCTTGAAGTTGATTGAAGTATTCGACCGCACAATATACAACTTTAGGCAGGAGCGACCTTGGACACGTCTGCAACCTTCCGTGATTCTTAATATATCTATCTAGAATTATCTGCGTGACGCAGAAGGGTGCAGACGTGTCCAAGGTCGCTCCTGCCTAAAGTTGTATATTGTGTGGTCGAAAACTCTTCATACCTCTTCATCACCGTGAAAGCGGTAATATACAATTTCTACCTCAGACATACCAGAACGCACAGCAACTTCACAGAGAGAAGCAACTGACCAACTCATTGCAGCCTTCAAACAAAAGATGAGAAGTCGGATCCTACACGAACATCACCACCATAGGCAAAACAACACCTTAGATCTTTTCCACCAAGACTGGAATACACAGAATCAACTCCTGGCTGAGCGGGACAACTGCATCATAATCCACTTTCCAGCATAGAAGTGACATCATTCCCCCCCCCCCCCCCCCAAAAAAAAAGAAAGGGGGAAGAAGGATTGTTGTGCTTAACAGTGTGAAAATTAATCAGCTGGCACTCTCATGTAAATAGATAATATTGTGCTAGTAACTCTTATGTTCTTATACAGTATCATGTCAAAATAACTCTTAATGGCTTTAATCTTTAAAAAAAAAAAAAAAAAAAAAATGTAATTCGCCTTATAAGTGACTTCGATGTAACATACTTCAACAAGAGTATGAGCATGTAACCTCTCTGCCTGACTGCAGAGAACCCAAAACTGGTTAATCCTGTATATAGATTGTAATGTTCACAATAAAAAAAAAAAAAAAAATATATATATATATATACGCACTCAATGGAAAAAACAGTAGAGACACCTACCTAATAGCGTGTCGGTCCTCCTCTATCATGAATAACAGCCTGTACTCTCTGAGGCATTGAGTCCACCAAATGCTGGAGGTAATTCTAGCCATGCTTGTGCAGCATTGTCCACAACTGCACCTTAGATATCGATCCAGGATGCATGGATGTGATGGCTATTTAAATCCAATCAAATCCAAGGAGATTTGATTGGATTTAAATATGAGGATCTTGTGGTGGGCCACTGGATGGTTCCACACTCAGATGAGTGGTCGTCGGGCCATGCCAGGGTGGTCGCAGCCCGGTGAGGCAGTGCATTGTCCTGCTGAAACAGATCATTGGTTACAGGATGTGCAAAGGCCATGAACATGTGTAGGTGAGGTGATCAACCAGCACATTCTGATAGCTTGCAGCATCTAAGGTACCTAATGTGTCACATGACAAGGCTCTTCAAACCATTACAGAGTCACTACCTCCTTGAACAGAATCGACCTGGCACGAGGGGGACCATGACCTCATGCTGTTGATGCCATATCTGCACCCTTCTGTCATCTTGGTACAACTGATAATGGGATTCATCAGACCACACGACTCTGGTTTACTCTGCAGAGGTCCAGTTTTGATGGTCCCTATACTAGGTGAGGCACAGTTCTGATGATGAGTTGTCAACAGTGGTACATGATTAGGATGGTGGCTCCTGTAGTTCATGGTATCGTGCTTGCTGATGCTATTTGGATCTCTCACATTGAAACTGGATGTGATTTGTACCACTGTTGCTTTGCGGTTGATGTGTACAAACCTGGACAGTCTATGTTCACCCCGGTCATTAGTGGTGTGTGTAGTATACGTGCCCAGCTAGCAAGTATACCACGTGCTCACTGGATGCTAGTACATCCTTTGATGGTATACTTGTAGTGGGCCCTTGATATGGTAGCCTTCAAGAACCCTAGGGGGTTCTTACCATTTGGGAAATAGAATGACGTATCTGTCTTGTACCGATGATACATCCATGATCAAAATCTAAGATCGTTTACTAAAAACACTATGAATAAAATGAAAAAAAAAAAGGGTAAATATGAAATGACAAATACATACATGGAACTATACAAAAACGTGGAGTGAAAGATTTAAAGAAAGATTCCTGATTTAATAAGGATTGCATTCCTGGAAAATCCCCACCTCATGGAAAGCACCCATGTTCGTTGATTGCAATACACAGGAAGCCCGGGTGTCTACCTATTTACTGTCTGCATTTGGTTTAGGTACGTTTCACTCTGCACGGGGATGCCAGTATCAACTTCCCATCACCCTCATATCTAATGTTTTGTCCATCGAGTGCAGGTAACAGCCCTTCCTTTCCGAAAGAGATTTTTTTTGGAAATGATAATTATTGTCAGTCCTATTCTAATAAAAACAAACATGTTTCAAGATGGGAATACCTCGAGTTGACATATTAAGAATAAACATCAAAAGAGGGGAAAAACCTTTTTTAATATAGATATTATTTCTGGAAACTTTTTGGGAAAATTAAATTGTTTTTAATAGTAAAGTTTATGCCCATTTTTCACAGGCATCTTCAGTACAAAAATGGAATGGCAAATAAACAATACTGTAACAGGAATTGTGAAAAGTGCCACTATAATAGCTAGTGTATACCAAAATATGTAATTACGGGTAGCCCCCGTATAACATGGTCGTTAGATTCCTAAAAAATGCCGTCCTAAAAAATTCCTAAAAAAATACTCACAGTCTGCAGGGATTAATTCAAGCGATGATTGAAATGTGGATAATTATTATGAGTGGTGCTGATATACCGGTGTTTCGTAATAAACAGAATAGAACAAATAAAAGTAAGATTTTGTACTTTGGAACTCGGAAATATGATGTCTGCAACAAATAATTTTGATAATAATGATTTTGAGAGCATATGGTATGAGGTAGAGGTAGGCAAGACTGGATATTTATTGGGGTGTTGCTACAGACCCAGGAGCACAGAGGATGGGGACCTGTATGTTCCCTCCATAATGACTTCTGTAAGATTGTGAATCATGCTCTCAATAATTAGAGATTTTTCTTTTTTTTTATATATATGATTTCTTCCTTCCACTTTATATTTCTTAGTTGAAATCATCCTTTAACACTGCTCTTTATACTAGCTTAAGCATTTCATTCTTAGCACTTCAATATATTGCTAGATCTGTGGGAAATCCTCAACAAATATTGTTTCCCACATAACTTCTGAATCATTTTCTGTCCCCCTCCCACCAGTTTCTCAAACCTAAGTGGATACAAAATCCTTCCTCTTGCTTGTAAATTTTCTCTTTCCAAGTAAAGTATCCAGACATAATAACAAATTTGAATAATTCAACAATATCGGATGAAAATTTTTGAGTTAGTAATTACTGAATATTCACTAATACTTCCTAATGGGAAGTCATTCTATCAAGCAGTTTGTTTTATACAGCTGTTTGAAGCAAAAGTGTTGTTGTCTGTATCCCTTGAAATGAGTAAAATAGAGTATCGTGCAGTTATAAAATTCTTTGTAAAAGAAGGTTTAACGCTAAAAGAAATTCATTCGAAGTGCATAAAAGTTTATGGTCACTCTTCTCCTTCATTTTTGACAATTAAGAAATGGGCTGCCGAGTTTAAACATGGCCGTACCAGCCTTGAAGATGATCTACGTTCATCCAAAAAGTGTAACAACACCAGAAATCATTGATCAAGTGCACAATATAGTATTGGATGACTGGTGAGTCAATGTGCATGAAATTGCTGAGACTATGGGCATTTGAAAAGAACATTTAGGACATGTTTTGCATGAACAATGGCAATGAAAAAGCTTTGCACAAGATGGATGCCACGCTTGCCCACAGCAGATCAAAAATTTGGTTCCCTCTGACTTCTATCTCTTCGCAAAACTAAAATTCTTCCTTGCTGGTCAGTGTTTTTCTTTGAATCAAGAGGTGATTGCAGCTGTAGAGGGGTATTTTGCAGATCTTACTGAGAACCACTACAGGAATGGGATAATGGTGCTGGAGCATCACTGGAATAAATGTATTAGTCTTAAGGGAGATTATGTTCAAAAATAAAAATAATTTCGAAATTATAAATCCGTTTTTCATTGTTAGACCGAGAACTTTTCAGATCACTCTTGTAAGCATTATCTTTATATCTTTGAGTGAGACTGCACAGTCTTCTTAAGACATTATTATTATTCCCTGTGATAATTTGCAGGTTCTTCAGATTATTTGAGTTAAACACATTTAGATATTTGTAGAAATATCGGGAATATTTCCCAGATTTTGCCTCTCCAGTTTAAAAATTATGTTGAATTTCATGGGATCAACACTGAATTTAACTATGATAAATTAACTTGCTCCTTGCATCCATCAGTATGCTTGGTGCTTTCGGTTAACAGATATAATGGCTTTAGTTACCCTTAAATTTTTTCTAAACTACCCTGAATGTGTATATTGAAATTTCAAACTTCTAATCTAAATGAAAGTAAAGATATTCTGTTAGTAGCTATTAACATTTTGATCAGTGTTTCCCAACGTTTTTTGGATCGTGCCCTACCTCAACACCTCAAAGATTTTGATGCCTGTCCTCTAGCATAATAGTCTGCCAAGTTCTGAAAAAGTATAATATAAATATGTACTGAAAAAGAAAGCCAAAAGGCTTCACTTCGGTGATGTAAAATCATTCAAATTAAGTGGATATCGAATCCAACATTATTTCAAAGCTGAATAGAGAAACTACAAGAGTTTCATGCTGAATATAGATAGAAACTATAAAAGTTTCGGCAGATCCAAGCGTAAGCAAAGCTTTCATTACAGGGGCAACTCATAGTAAAGGAGGCATAAGCTCTGATCACTATCCTTAGTATTTCCCATAATGTAAAACACATCTCCTAGCAGACGTATGATGCTATACATTATGGGGGGGGGGTCATAACCCAGACCAGTTTCGACCTTTTTTGAGGTCTCATCAGTGGGAACCAGACCCAGATGTAAATGTAAATACTCAGGTTGAAGTGATGCAGAACTCATGCTTTATCATGTGAATTGCTAAAGAAGGTGTCACATCACAAAAGGCACCAAAAATTACTGAAAGAGAGAGCCAAAAGGCTTCACTTCAGCTATGTAAAATTATTCGAATTAAGTGGATATTGAATCCAACATTATTTAAGCCGAATAGAGAAACTACAAGAGTTTTGGAGAAACTACAAACTCAACCTGAGTATTTACATCGATGAGACCTCAAAAAAGTTTAAAACCGGTCTGGTTAGTGACCTCACCATAATGTATAACATCATACATGTCTTTGAGGAGATGTGTTTTACATTATGGAAAATACTAAGGGTAGTGATCAGAGCTTACTCCACCTTTACTACGAGTTGCACCTGTCATGAAAGGTTTGCTTATGCTTGGATCTGCCAAAACTTTTATAGTTTCTATCTATATTCGGCAAGAAAAAACTCTTAGTTTCTCTATTCAGCTTTGAAATAATGTTGGATTCAAAGTGAAGCCTTTTGACTCTCTTTTTCAGTAATTTTGTAATGTGACACCTTCTTTAGCAACTCATATGGTAAAGTATAAGTTCTGCATCACTTCAACCTGAGTATTTACACCTGGGTCTGGCTCCTACTGATGAGACCTCCAAAAAGGTCGAAACCGGTCTGGGTATTGACCCCCCCCCCCCCCCATAATGTATAACATCATGCATTCCTGCTAGGAAATGTTTTACATTATGGGAAATACTAATTAAGGATAGTGATCAGAGCTTACTCCACCTTTACTACGAGTTGCCCCTGTAACGAAAAGTTTGCTTATGCTTGGATCTGCCGAAACTTTTATAGTTTCCATCTATATTCGGCATGAAACTCTTGTAGTTTCTCTATTTGAAATAATGAAATAATGTTGGATTCAATATTCACTTAATTTGAATAATAAATATGTACTTTAAATAAAAAAGAAACATAGGTAAAAATGTTTTTAATTTGACTTTCTTCAATGAATATAAATTTTATATTACACTTTGTATCGAACTGAACTTGGGAAAATAAAATCCAAGTTAATGCGATCCTTGATCTTGATGTCTGCTGCAAAGAGTTTTTATTTGAGGTACTAATTTAGTCATTTTCAATCTCAATTCCCCATGGTTTGTGATATCCAGATGATTTCTTCTTTTCAGTAGCAAGTCATTTATAGCACTAAAGCCACATTCAACTAAATATGATGACGAGAAGGGCAACAGTATTTTTTTTGCAAAACTAGTTGAATTTCGGTATTTTGTTTCTGTCTCATAAGAAAGACATGCCATTGTGCCTTTTATGTTAAATAAATTTCTAATAGACTCATTATTTTGCATTTCTGAGAGGTCTTGATACTGTATTCATATGGCTGCTGTACTAGTGATGTCAGCTTTTTTCTCGGAAAGTCAGAGTCAACATCAACAATTTATCGCCGATAATGGTGAGTTTTTTTTGAGTATATTGGTGATGAAGTGATGAATGCAACGTCATTTTCTAATTGCCCCTCCCTCCGAAATATTCAAATTGTCCCCTGTGAGGCATATGTCCCATGTTGGGAAACACTGACTTAGATACAAAATATTCCTTCATGTATGGTCATGCCGAGTTACAGCGAAAGAGGAAAAGAATTCCTGCACCCTTTGTCCATAGGGTACACCACTCTTTAGTTGGAAAAAGCCTAAATTCTATTTCATATTAAGGATGGTAGGTATTTTCCACATTATGGTTCCTTCATTCTTTTTTACCTCATGGTCTTAGCCACCTTGGCCATAATTCCAATCAGTCATGTGCCCTTCACATATTTTTCACATATATTTTGTAATAAGATTACAATTATGTCCCAGATTTAAAATTAAGTGATTTGAATTAAACTTAAATTTAATTATATAATAAAATGAAACAGCATTATATCAAATTAATGTACATATATGTATATAAAACTTTAATAATTAAAATGGAGGGAATATTATTGCTTGTTATTTATGAGTATAATAAATGTTATAATAGCACAAATTCCATTAAAAAGAATTGGCTTTATCCATGCCCTGGAGTTCTTAAAACAATATTAAAAGAAATGTTAATGGATTATTTAGGACAGATGTAAAAATATTATTTTCATACTGGTTCAAATATGTTTGTATATTTTTTTGTAGGCACTTAAAAATCAATGACTGAAGTTTGAGAGTTACTTCCCGAGGGTATCCATGTATGTAGGTGTGTGTGTGTGTTGGGGGGTATGCAAATCGCCATATTTTTGAATATTGAATTCCATTCAAGAATCACGTGACACGTATAAAGGTAGGAGACTGCAATAAGTGCAATCAGCCATGTGGATTGATACCATTCAAATATGGAAACATGATGGTGAAAAGAAACAGACTATATAATCTGATGTGGTTTTTTTTTTCTTATCACCTTTTCAGGAAATGCTTAAAAATAGTATGCATTCTGATTATACTCTAGTGATTTCTTTCAAAGGGTTCAGGGCATTGGGGCAAGGGATCTGCACTATGAATTGTTCTGTGATTGTCACTATGTACAAGAACATTACATACTGAACTCTCTAGTTTTGTTTTCTGTAGAAAGGCAGCTGTGGAATACATGGTATGAAGAGATGCATTAAGATTATCTTTCAAATCAGATGGATGTGTTTGGATATAGCAACTGTCAGGGAAAACATTATTTACCAGAGTGTAATGCCTCTAGTGTAGTTGGAAGTAGCATGTTACATATGTTGTATACAGAAGTGGCAAAGTTTTTCTTCTTGAAAACTGATAAATTGACAATATTTACATACTATTGACAGACATAGCAGATTATGAGAATAAGGACTAGTCATTGTATTCCGTGCTCAATTGTAAGGATGTCGTGATATTTTGCTCTTTACTTGGTAAGGGCAAAACATTTTGGGAACCTTATTTTTTAAAACTGTTCATTGTCATTCCCATCCTCCCAGATTCAACATTTCATTCCCTGAAGTAGAACACATGCAAATAAAATAAATAATGCACTGGTGCTTTAGTCCTATGATGATCCAATACTCAAGAGACAGGTCCCCTAGTACTTTAGTGTCATAATTTGTGCATTGTATTCCCTGGGAAATGATCCAAAATGTAGCATTAGATGAGATGAACTAAGAGGAGAAGAAATTTATTCTGTGGTTTGGAGTTTAAATGTGAAGGAGAGTTGAATAGCTGTTGTACATATTTTCATTTGGATTTAACAGAGGGCAGAGAAATTATTGAATTCAGGTGAACAGTGACCAAGAGATATTTGTAGAAGATATAAACAGCAGAAAATGAACACATGAGTGAAAGTGAGAGGGGGAAGGGAGACAGTAAATTGGTGAGAGATGGATCACTTAACAACCCAACAGTGCTGTAACGAGTCAAGTATTTTCAGGAAGTTCTTAGGCACCAGTTGTGAACATTCAATAATTGGACAAATTTATGATTTGTATAGGATTAAAAGGATTGTAAAATAATGCTTTGAGCAAAAAGAAATCCGAATTTTATGGATTCCGAAGAGGAAATAATTGTAATGTTGTGAACATTAAAATCCTCAAGGAAGTTAATCTCACCGTTAGAAACATTTGACTGAAGAAAATGTTTAAAGAAAGGAAATCAAAGTTCAGAATGACTTGTGGCAATATTAGGAGAGACATCATAGAGACATCAAATGAATTTTATAGACTAAGGCAGAGCGTGATGAGAGCAAGGTAGTTATTTTTGACATGGCGCATAAGAGTGAGCATATGTACAGAAGCCTCCTTTGAGATGAGATGAGTATGTGATTGGGAAAGCTGATATGAGCAGTTGAAGAAGCTGCGATTTGAGTTTGTCAGAAAAAGTAGGTGGGGTTTGTAGACTGGAACATTATTGAGGATGAAACTAAAACTGTGTATATTTGTATAATGGATTGAAAGTTTGTAACACTTACCATTCGCCACATGGATAGTGCACATTCCTTGTGCCTTGTTTTTGAATTTTGGTTTTCACAGTGGTTATTAGTAGTACTTGATTTTTTGTGCCTTCATTCTTTATTATAGTCAGTAGTTCATGTTTTGTCATCATTTTGACATTTTTTACCCCTAGTTATTAACTTACTTGACAATCTTGTTCTCTCTCTCTCTCTGCCTGAAAGTAAGATCCAGATGGATATATGTGCTGGAGGGAAGTGCCAAACTTATTATTTGCAGCCATTATGAATCAACTCATTGGTGTAACAGTCATAGGACTACAGTCGCAGGACGTCCATCTCTCTGTCTGTGGACTCAAAAGATGGCACCTGAAATTTCCGGATTCAGTGTTACACTTCGGTGCACTTGTTAATACCATTCTTAAGCATTCTGTCTGTTTCTGAGAAGTTAAATATCATGGCATTATATATAAGTATTTATTTTTTCTGCTTTAGTCACGTTCCAAACTGTTGATACAATGAGATTACGAATGTTGCTACCTTTCATCATCAGTTTCCTGATATATATCCTCAAGTAGTGTTCGGGCATATTATGACAGCACTAAATAATTAAGTTTACATTATTGATAATCTCCTATCAACAGTTTCCCTCCAAATTAGTCTATTACTTGTCAGGACTCCAATCTTGTCATATCTGACTTTTTTTCTTCTCAGGCACTTCAGACTGAATCAATCCACCTAGACCTTGCTGTTGTTCTTCCTCTTGTCTTTTTTTGCCAACTTGGCATCAAACACCTGTTTTGCTAACCTTTTCTCACCTATTCTTCTTAAGTGGCCATACCACCTTAGATTTAGCTCTACTCACAAATTTTTGAATGCTAACAATGTCAAGTTCATTTCTTAATATCTTCATTTTTAATATGATTGCATCAATGATGCAATCAGTGGCAGATTTATCTGCCACTAATGCCATCTGTTCACTCCCCAAATTTTTCTCAGAACTCTCATATCTGTGGTCGCTAGTTTTTGATCAAGTGCTTTATTTCTAACCCAACTCTCAGATCCATAATTTAAAATTGGGTTAAACACTGTCTTGCATATTGCTAGTTTGGTGTTTTGGCTAATTTCTTTCTTATTCCATATAACTTTATTCAGCTGGCTCCTCACCATACCAGCTTTACTTATTAGGTTGTCAATTTCCAAATTTAGTTAATTATCTTCACTAAAAATTGTGCCTTAATAGTTGAAATATTTAACATGTTCTATAGGTTCTCTATTGAGAATGCAGCTAAAATTTTCTGTTTCCTGCCTATTTTCAGTTTTCATCTTTTATTGCTGATTTTCATGCGAAACTTGTTACAGCTGTTATGCAATTTAATTAGGGAACCCTGGAGACATGTACTGAATGTATTTAGAAGTATATCATCATCTGAATAAAGCAAAGAGCAAAGTTTGATATCTTTGATTTTAATATCAGATTTATTGCCACCTTTCATATCCACTCATATCATGCACATATCCACTCTGATGAATCAGAGTGGATATATGCACCCTCATCTTGCACTGATTTACCATCAAACCATCTCTTCAGTTCTAACTGCTGATTTACATCTCAAACATTGGCTGTGTATTGCTCGATATAATATATCGTTTACACCATATAATTGTAGTGTTCTAACCACATCGTCATCAATATGGATTAAATATATCACTCCTCATGCACTTTATGATATTTCAGTGTAATATCAATCAAAGTTGGTAACCAAGCTACCAAATGATTATCCATCCCCTTCTCAGTTTCAGCAGTAGTGACTGTGCAATACTCTATCAAATGATTTTGTGAAGTCCAAATAAATCATGATATAAGCATCTCTATCTAATACAGTAGTCATCCTATTATAAATGTAAGTTACTAAAGCAAGGTCTCCACTTAAGGTCTCCATTCTCTTCAATCCAGGTTTGTATTCTATCTCTAACCAGTCTCTCTTACATCTTCACTACACCTAATACACACACACACTGGCCTATAGTTGAAAACTACTGATTCGGATTCTCCGTTGTGCATTGACATAATTTTTCTTTCTTTCCACACTTCTGGGACTGTTCCTGTTTCCTGATGTCTGTTGAACAACTGAATCAATTACACTGCCGGCTCTTTTGCACATTCCTGTAATATGTGCGGTCATATCTTATCCACTCCCACAACTTTATTATCATCATGATTACTTAAAATTCTCAACTCTCTCCATTCTTAAACTGCTAGTATTCTATTCTCCTTCCACTCCTAAGTCCACTGTGTGATATATAAACAAAATACTCATTGAACATTTTCACTCCATCTTCAGCAGATGTGACTCATATTCCATATCGAGCAACTAAAGTCAGTCTATACTCAGCCCTTTTCTTTCAGTAGCAACATAACCGTAGAATTTTCTTGGGTTTGCTTTACTATTTTAGCTATCCTCCTTTCATGTGCCAATTTCTTCCTCCTCACTACACTCATCATCTTTCTGGTCCATGCCTTATATTCTTCATGCTGTTGCTGTGAGGTGTCCTGTTCTATATATCTCCTCCATAGCACCTCTTTCTTAAAAATTCTTGTGCATAATTCCATGATTCATCCTTTTCACCCATACTCTATTTAGTCTTTTAACCTTAAAAATACAATATGAAACTGCTGTAACTAACTAATTTTGCCCAAGTCGCAGGCATTGTTGATCTGTCTCCTTTTCAATTGCTAAAACCACTGCATATCAGCAATCTGTTTTATTAATTTATCATAATTTTCTGCTCTGTAATTACACCTGTTTTGTTCTGTAACTTTTAAACCTGCCTGGCCACTTCGCATATGATCATTCTCCCCAGTTGGTGGTATCATACTGATATCTTCTGTTATTGTATGAGATATTATTAAATCCAACATTCATATCCTATGTGTCACCCATTATTATTAAAGGCGCCCATTATTATTACTTTCCTGTCACTCACCAGTCTCATCTGTCTAAACATTTCAGAATTATCTCGCTGTATATTTCCTAGCATGTAGCAACATAAATGCTTACATCAACTTCACACCAAATAGTCTCATATCCATTATCATTGAATAATGGATATATGACTTTAAGTTCCACATGGAGGTGACATGAGTTGGCTGAAATCATCAGTAATACCTCGCCTCCTTTTTATGCATTTTCAAAAAATGCTATAACCATTACATTCTATTCTCATGAGTACATCATCCTCCATTAACTACATTTTTAGATGATTTGGGAGCTGACTAACTGTATCAAGGCCATAAACTCTGCCCTTATTCTTAATATGCTTTGCATTTGCATATAAGCATATTAGCTTTCTGCCTGATCTCTCTTTCTTTCCCTTCTTACAATTCTTCATCCCATCATTTGGGTCCTTTGATTCTGTTTTTCCCATTGAGGCCATCCCTGCATCCTTGTCTTCCTTCATTATTTATCTCATATCATGCCCGGAGTTACACTCAGTCTAGTTTCAATTCCCGACTGGCTTCATAATCTCCTCTTCTCTTCAACAATCTACTCAGCTTCACGCTGCCACTCTTACTGAAATGCAGACTATATCTGCAGCAAGGAACTCTTTCCTGTCTTCAAATTTATCCCATACATCTTCAAGTTCTCTCTTGCTACATGTTCTAGCTATCATGGCCATTCATAATCATTGCTCTTCTCCTAATCTCCCTTGGCAACACACTTATAATTCTCTCTCTCTTACACTTTTCCACTCCACTTCACTGTCTCTAGCAACACTTGCATATCCCATGCTATCTTATTCACACTTCTTCGCAAGTCATTTGTTGCTATAGTACAGTCAACTCTTCTGCACCATCTTCTTCTCCTTTGCTTCAGTCATTCTTCCTTTCAGACATACTTTTAACACGTCCTATTTGTATTCACATCTTTCACTAGAGTCCCTATACAACACTACACTATTTTCACCATTCCACTGCAATTATTCATCTCTGATTTGTCTGCCACCAATCTCTTATCTAAATATCTTATCTCAATCCACACACACACACCCCTCATTTCATTACCCAACCTGACTGTTTTTTTTTTAATGTCATCTCTACTTGTGTTCATATCTTTCATACTAGTTTATTTACCATCATGCACCTTTTCATATACTGTTCTAATTTTGTTTGCATCTTCCTCTATCTTACTACTCTCTGCTATGTCATTTACCACATTTGCTGTTCCTGACTTTTGTTATGCTCATATTGCTCACATCATATTACCATTGATTATTTTTTTCACCAGTCACTTACCTGCTTTTTTTTTTTTTTTTTTCATAACTTTTTTACCACTCACTCACTACTGTTTTGCATTATCTCCCTTTGCTGGAAGAAGAGTGCTCTCAGATGAGCATTCATTCTTCCAGTTATATTCTTACTACTCTCACAAACTCAGTCATTCCCTCCATTCATTCATTCATTCTTTGGTTTCACAACATTAATAAATTTTGTGTTTTTTTTTAGAGGAGAAAAGAGTTGATTGGGAAGATTTTCTGTTGTGTTTTCATTTGTATGAAGTAAAGTCATAGCAGATATGTTTAGCAATTCCATCATAGTATGAAAAAAATATCCAAAAATATCATTTGTTAGGCTTGTTTTTGTTTATTTCTGTTTGTAGTACTTTAATCTTGAAATAAATTCTCAAAAATTTATTTCATGTAAAGTGTTTTTAGCATTTTGAAACATCCTATATATGAAAATTTTATTTTTGGTCTTCTTTTCCTTATCATGAATCCTATCTAAAATCTCATTAAACATTTTAAAATTTAAATTCGATTTGGTTTAGGAATGTTAATACATTTAAGAATTTATATTTGCAAAATTGATATCTAATTATTCAGAAATATTAATTATTGGTACATTTTATTTATTTATTAGAGAAATTTATGGAATATTACTGATTATTATATTTCAGGTGGTGCTAATTTTTGAGGTAGTTATTCCTCTTGTCTTGTTTTTCATATTAACTGGTATAAGAAGGAAGCAACCTGCACATGCATTAGGTTCATGTAAGTAGAATTATTTTTCAAGTTTTTTATTATGCATCAATATTAATTTATAGTGATTTATTATTAACATGCATCAGACTTCCATTGAATCAAAGACTCATCTTAGGATGTCATCACTGTTAAGCTGAAAACTTATTGAATCGTACCCTAAATTCATATGTTGTTTCTGCATTCATTTCTCTTGGGAAATGCATTCCTCTAATCACAAAATAAAAAAAAAATAAAAATACTAAATAAATAAAATTAAAAAAATAAAAACTGCTCCTCCCTCCCTTGGTCACACCTTCCTGACCTCTTTATACAGTTTCCAGAGATGGATTTCTATTCTATCCCTACATGCAGTAGATAGAATTTTTAATTTCAGACAGATCATAGAAAAATATATAGACTTTAGACTCCCTCTGGCAATGTGTTTCTTAGACTACTCTAAAGTTTTTGACTGTGTTCAGCATGTGAAACTGTGGGAAGCAATGAATAGAATGTGTTTTCCTCAACACACTATCAAGTTGATAGCCAACTTGTACAGGAAGCAAGACGCCACAGTAAGAACAGGTGTTGGATTAACTGATTGGCTTCAGGTTGGAAAGAGAGTTAGGCAAGGATGTTTACTTTCACCTCACATGTTTAATATATATGTTGAGGACATCATGTGTGAAGCCTTGGATGAAATCAAGACAGGAAGTAGGATAGTGAGCAAGAAGCCACAGTAAGAACAGTGTTGGATTATCTGATTGGCTTCAAGTTGGAAAGAGAGTTAGGCAAGGATGTTTACTTTTGCCTCACTTGTTTAGTATATATGCTGAGGATATCATGCTTGAAGCATTGGATGAGATAAAGACAGGAATTAGGAGTATTAGGTTGATCAGTTATCTGAGGTATGCTGATGATACCATACTCCTCTGTAATGACAAGGAAGAACTAGGACAAATTCTTGATAAACTTAATGAGATCAGTAATAACAGAGTACTTCAACTCAATCCTAGCAAGTCAAAGATTATGGTTCTCAAAGAAAATACAAACAGGAAAGCTCTTGAGAATCAAGTGACTATTAACAAATTAACAATTTATTAACTACTAACAATTCTTTCTCTACCTTAATAGAGAAAGAATTGAGGAAGTCAGCAAGTCTGAGTATCTGGGATCCATTATTAATATGAAGAATTGCTGTTCAGAAGATGTCAAAAGAAGATTAGGAATGGCTCAAACAACTGTCAGAGACTTGTCTAAAATCTGAAGGATGTATCTTTCTCTATGGAAACAAAGTTCAGGATTTTGGGTGCAGTTGTTTTTTCAACAGTGACTTATGGATGTGAGACTTGGAACCTAAAGAATTCAGATAAGAAAAGTATAGCTGCTTTTGAGACGTGTTGTTACTGAAGGCTGTTGAGGATATCATATACTGAAAGGCATACAAATGAATGGTTATTAGAAAAGATCAGTAGAACTATAAGGCACTTTAAGGATATTGACAGAAGAAAGTTGAAATATTTTGGACACATTGAAAGGATCGAGCAGGACTACTCGGAACAGTAAATAGAAGGTAAAGTTCCTGGAAAAAGAGGAAGGGACAGATCGTCAATGAGATGGATGGATGGATGGTGTATATGGAGTGACTGATCCTCAGAGAGTCGAATCCTTTAGAAAAGCATACAACAGGACCACATGGCAGGGTCTGGTGTAGCACATCACCAAGCAGAGTGACCATGTGGTATCTGTGGATGCCCAATGAACAGATGATGATGAATGAAGATAATATCCTAACTGGAATAGGATTGGTAGGGTACAGTATTTTTTATATTTTAATTTTTTTTATTTTTTATTTTTGTGAAAATAGAAAGGACAGGGAGAGGGAAGTTCTGTTGATGATAGCAGGGGAGTTATGTCCACATAAGGTAGACATGAAAGAGTAAAATAGTGGCAGTGGTTTTGAGGCAGTGTGGTGTGAGATGGAGGTTGAAAGGAAGCAATATTTAGTGGGATGTTGTTATAAGCTAGGGTATGTGGAGGGTAATGATGAAGAAATATATAAGTGATTTCAGTTAGTGAACAAGGAAATTTAATTTTAGTTATGGTGGTATAGATTGGAATGAGGAAATAGCATTTGAGAATAAGGAAAATGACTTTTTCAAGTTCTTGAGAGACAGTTATATTTGAGAGTATGTAAAGGAGGGCACACGAGGATTGAGAGTTTTAGATCTGATCATTTCATCAGAGGATTTAATTGTGAGTGGGGTTTCACACTTCCTTCCAGTTGGTAAGAGTGATCACCTGGGTTGTGGCTAGCCATATGCAGACTTCTGTGAGGAACGATATATGTGAAAATATAAGGTTGGTGATTACGAGGTGGTATCAAAAAGTTTCTAGACTAGCTCTGTTTACGAGAAATTACTTTATTTATCTACATTTACACACTATCACCTTCAAAATAGTTCCCTTGCATAGCAATATAGCTCTCCCAGTGTTCCTGCCACTTCCGGAATGTGTCCTGGAAGTCTTCTTTTCGAAGCATGTCAAGCACCTTCTGTGATTTGCACTGGATCTCTGCAACGGTGTCAAAATGGCAACCTTTGAGCTGGATCTTCATCTTCGGGAAGAGGGAAAAGCCCACAGCAGCCAAATCTGGTGAGTAGGGTGGGTGCGGAAGTGAGATCATGTTGTTTCTGACGAGAAACTCATGTGTGAGGAGAGCTTGGTGACAGGGTTCATTGTCGTCGTAGAGCATCCAGTTTTTTGCATGCCACAGATCTGGTCGCTTTTGCCTAATGTCTTCCTTCAGAAGCCTTAAAACATGGCAGTAGAACTCGCTATTGACAGTTTGGTCCCTGGGGATGAATTCTCGATGCACAATGGTGCGAATGTTAAAAAAAGATGATGTCTTTTGGCACACTGACTTATAAAGGTCGGTGCTCCCTGTGACTGTGTGTGCATCCTTGTGCTGCCATCTGTTGGCATGTTACAAAACTAGTTTCAAAACTTTTTGATACCGCTTGTATGACAGCATAGGAGACAGGTTGGAGCTATAGCATGAAATGAGGAGTTGTGTGGTATGGCAATAAATACCGCTTGAGAACTGACAAAGAAATACATAACAGCATCAATGTGCATGTATTCTGAAAGTCAAAAGACTGAATAAGGTGTAAAATGGATGAACGATGTACGAGGTAATAATGGTAATAATCAGTTGCATGAAGATTATAACGAGCAGGCCAGGAAAGTGACTCATTTGGTAAGGACTAAAAAAGTGTAAAAACATAAATTAGTAAATCAGGCCAAGAAAAAACCTTCATGAGTTTATTCTAAATGTAACAAGCAGAAGAAAGCATGTTTATGGTAAGATGCTGTTAATGGATGAAAGTGGGAGATTGGGGACTGCTGCAGTATACATAGTCAAGGCGTTCAGTGAGCAGTTAATCAGGGTGTTTCATCCTTAGTATGAAATCAGAAGGTCAAGTGTATGGAATGAAACGATTAATATAATTATTATATTATATAAATAATATAATAATATGTTAATAGCAATTGTCATTAATTGTTTGGTCCCCATGTTTCACGGTAATAAGAATATATTGGAAAGGGTCTAGAGATGACTGATATCTCACATCCAAAAGGCCAGTTATGGCCTTTTGGATGTGGGATATGATGTCTGATTTATGGAATGCAGTTTGCAAAGCCTTGTGAATAGGAGGAAGAGAGGGATTGTGATTGAGACATTTTAGTTGATGAAGGATTGTTACAAGGTTAATGTGGAAGAAATTTTTCATAGAATAGAGAAAGGGGATAGAACAAGGGTACATAGCTGGAAGTTGTATAAGGAAGGTATGGGTGGGGACATAAGGAGTAGGTTCTTTGCATGCAGGGTGGTTTGGTCATTGGAATGCTTTGCCTGACATTGTGGTGAATGCAGATATATTGAATGAGTTTAAAGCACGGTTTGATGAGCTTTGTGTGTAACATTGTTTGCCTCCTGCAATGAATCTTTTGACTCCATGGAGGTCTGGTGTTAATAATAATAATAATTTATTTATTTTTAAGTATTTTTCATGTAATCTAGAAACCTTGTTCCAGAGACCAAACCTGAAATTCCCCAAGCCACTTCATTCTTTAATAAGGTGGGGAGTGGTCATATGCTGGATATTGAAGTCCTCCTCATACCTAAAGACAATCCCCAAACATCGATGTCTGTTGTGGGATTTGAATCCATAGCCTGTTGGTTGGTTGGCTGGCTATAGTGGATAGTTTGTTGTAGTGAATTTTCTTTAACATAGTATTGTGATTGTGGTCAGGACTTTTCATGTAGTTTATTATAGTGAATGAGTTTGCATACTGTGTTTGCTATAGTGAGAATTGGCTGTAACATGTAAATACACAGCTCTCCATTGCAATTTAATAAATAAATAAAAAATTCCTGAAAATTATAACATTTTAATGAAAAAATATTTTCTTTGGCAATCTGTTCAAAAATAACACATACCTCATCTGTGGAATCACAGTTCATTAACTTTATGAACAGTCTCATACCTTCAGTAAGGCATTTAGAATCATTCCCTGTAAGTGGAAATCAGTTGGATGAAGTTCTTTGGTAATTTTTGTAATTCCTTGTAGTTTAGAATTGCTTCACTTAATTTGAAGGGAGAAAGCTGGGGGACTTCCTTACTCTCCTGATGATAATTTTGGTCTACAAGAAGTAAAAATAATTTGTATGCCTGATGTTCTCTGCCTTCTTCTGAAGATGGGGGAAGAGTGAGATTGTTTTTTATGTTTTTATTTTCAAATTCTTATCAGAGTAAACATATGCTATGCGAGGTGCGTCTAAAAAGTTCAGTGAACGGTATTAGAAAACAAACAAAACAGAAGATGCAAACAAATTACCTTTATTGGCCTTCAGAACAATTGCCATCCTTTACAACACACTTTTGGCAACGTTCATAAAGCTTCTGGAAACTGTCAGCAAAGGCCTCTTTAGGAATCGATCGCAGAACCGCTGTCACACGTTTTTGGATTGCTGCCATTCCATCGATTGTCACTTTGAACTGGTAGCACCAGGTCTCATCTCCTGTGATGATAGTTCGCAGAAAGGATGGATCCTGGTCAGACATGGTAATGAAATCTCCAGAGGTTTCCATCCATTTTGCTTTCTGTTCGCTGGTCAGCTTGTGCGACACAAACCAGGAACAGATCTTCCACTTACCCAAATCTTTGCGGACGATAGTGTGCACTGTGTCCTTGCTAGTGCCCAATTCCTCTGCCAGCAATCGTAGAGTCAGTTGCCGATCTCGTGCCAGCATTTGTCACAGTCACATTCGCTTGATCATGTCTGGGATTCTGCTTGCCGACCCGAACATGGCCGATCCTCAATCCTTCGCGAAAGCGTGTGAACCAGTCGTAAACACATTTTCCGCTCACGGCTTCCATCCTGTACACTTGCACCAACATTTCATGAGTCTCCATTGCAGTTTTCCCCAATTCGTAGCAGAACTTGATGTTCACTCATTGCTCCATTGCACTGCGACCCTACCTCTCACACTGATGGTCACGTGTACTGGAATTTACCCTTGCGGTCACATGCCCTCCACACTAGGTGGTGCTTCTCGACATGTCTCTGGATAGTCATGTGCATGCTCATGCACCTGGCCCATGTTGCCGTTGAGATATCGGACCATTCACCGAAATTTTCAGACCGCCCTCATATGACTTGGTATGAGAATCAGTTTCTGCACAAGTCTCAAATGCTGTGTAATGATCAGAATTGTGTAAAGGCCACTTCAATTTCTGTGGCTCATGAGGTTCTGATGCAGCTTTTTCATCAGTGTTGAAGGATTTTGTTTTTAGAGTTGTCTTCAGAATGAAACTGGACAACTACTCCAAGTTCTTTTCAAGAAGTAGTAAAATTTACTCCCTTAGCTTAACCACTTTTTATTGAATTTTGTGCATGCTGCTTTACAGGTCCTTGCTAATGATAATGTCCTTCATAATTGACAGTGATGTGTCATTTGTGCTTTTTTGATTGCAGACTTAACTAAGAGTGTCATGTGCAACATGTGATCATTCATTGAATTTATTTTTTCACTTTGCTGCTACCTGCATGATGTATCTTGTTATATTACATGAGACCTGACAAGAAACTAAATATTTCTTCTCTCTCTTTCTAACTGGAAACAAATCTAACATATAATATGCAAAAAAGTGGGTCAAAATTTTGATAAACATGAAACAATACATTAAGTGCACATTTCTGTTTAATATTTATTTTATAGTAGTACATCTGGTGGATTTGGTTCTTTGTTTATTTGTCATGAGCAAATATCATCAAATTTTGAAAATCATGATCAACGAGATTTTACTTATTATTTACTTTTTTTAAATCTTTCTAAAAGAAATCTCATGATAATCCAGTTGTCAAGGTATCATATTAATTGGAAATTCTGTATGTATATTTTTGCTATCTTCTTTACTTGTATTCTTTTATTTTTCAGCATCAACAACAACAACAGAACAACAACCCTATATTTGAATCAGAACTTTGAAACGTTTGACTATATAAATTTCACAAATATATGGAATGTGGAATACACATTTAAACATATTCACTGATTGTTTCATTTGTGTATTTTTCTGTTTTTTATATGACATGTAGTGCAGACAGATTGAGTTTAGATATTTCTTCACAGTTTATCTGTTCAAATAGATACATGTGTATCTTTTTTTTTTTTTTTTTTCATAAATTCTTGTTTGTATGTTTAGCTAAGTTTCCTGCATATCCGTTGCCTTCAGCTGGTGTTATTGCTATAATGCAAGCCTTCTGTGATAATGGGATATCCAATGAAAATGGGTTTGCTGATTTTCCTAGCAGCACGTAAGTATATTAATTTTTTAGTAATTTTTTTATCTAATTAAACTACTGTAATCTATCATTTATCCAACCTTCAGAACAACAACCCTTCAATTAATTGACCTTTGCATGTCAACTGACTTCTGGTTGGACACCGTGTAATAATTATTAAATGTTATCCGACCCTTCATTATCAGAATTGAGCATTTCTCTTAAGTTTAATTAACATTTTTTAATGAGAGAAAAACATTGTGATAGTTGGGATTTCTGAAAGTAAGTTTCATGTAATTTTGAAAACAATATAAATCTATATAATGAAAGCTAAGCTTAGACGAAATGGTAGGCTAAATTTTTAGATTGAAATGAATACATATTTAAAAAGGAACAGAAAATTGTATTTTTTTGAAATGTAAATGATCATCAAACTTCATCATCATCATCATCATCATCAAATTCCTGCCATGTACCCTCAAGGGGTGTACAGGATATGACAGTACTACATGAAAAAATTACATCATTACTAACTTCCTATCTACAATTTTCCTCCAAATCAGTCTGTTACTTGTCAAGACTCCAACATTATCAGATCTTATATTTCTATCGTCTAAGGCACTTTGTACCGTATCAATCCACCTATATCTTGGTCTTCCTCTGGGTCGTTTTCCTGCCAACCTGGCAGAGAACACTTGTTTTGCTAATCTTTCCTCTCCCATTCTATTTAAGTGACCATACCATCTGAGATTAGCTCTGCTAACGCATTCCTGGATGCTGACAATGTCAAGTTCTTTCCTAATATCCTCATTTTTAATATGATATTGCCATTGATGCCATCTGTTCACGCCTCTAATCTTTCTCAGGACTCTCATATCTGCGGTCTCTAGTCTTTGGTCAAGTGTTTTACTTCTGACCCAGCTCTCAGATCCATAAGTTAAAATTGGTTTGAACACAGTCTTGTATACAGCTAATTTAGTGTTCCGACTAATTTCTTTCTTATTCCATATGAATTTATTCAATTGACTTCCCACGATACCAGCTTTGCTGATTCTGTTGTCTATTTCTATATTTAGTTTACCATCTTCAGTAAAAATTGTGCCTAAGTAGCTGAAATGTTTTACTTGTTCCACAGGTTTTCCATTCACAACACAGTTGACATTTTCAATGATTCTGCCTATTTTCATTGTCTTTGTCTTTTTATTGCTGACCTTCATACCATATCTATTACAACAGCTATTCAATTTAGTCAGAGAATCTTGAAGACTTGTAGCGGATTTATTTAGAAGTATAACATCATCCGCATAAAGCAAAGAGCTGACATTAACATCTCCAATTTTGATATCAGGTTTAATACCACATTCCTTCATAATGTGATCCATATAGATAATGAATAACAGAGGGGATAACGTACATCCTTGTCTCACACCAGATTTAACATTAAACCATCTTCCTGTACTTCCTTCAATTCTAACTGCAGACTCACAACTCAAATAAAGACTAAGTATTGCTTGATATAATGCCCCATTGACACCATATAACTGCAGCGTATTGAATAGCTTCTCTCTTGGCACCTTGTCATATGCCTTTTCCAAATCGACAAAACTTAAATACAGATCTTTGTTATATTCCCATGCTTTCTCGACTATTTGTCGTAAAGTGAAGATCTGATCCTGACAGCCTCTATTTGGCCTGAATCCAGCTTGTTCTTCACCAAGCTTTTCTTCCACAATTCTTCTCAACCGTTTCTCAAGTATACTTGCATAGATCTTGCCAGGGACACTCAGTAGGGAAATACCTCTGTAATTCTCACATTCAGTTTTATTTCCCTTTTTATAAATGGGTACTATTAGAGCTCTACTCCAATCATCGGGAATTCGTCCCTCTGTCCAGGCTTTCTGAACTATGCAGTGCAGCCACTGTAAGACTCTTATACCACCATACTTCAGCATTTCTGGTCGAATATCATCTACTCCTGCTGCCTTTCCACAATTCAAGCCTTTGATGGCTTTTTCTACTTCAAGTATGGATATGTATTCCTGACTGCATGCCTGGTCAGTGTTTTTTATCACTGTGCTGTCATCACTGCTTGTTTCATTTAGCAGTTTTTCAAAGTAATTACTCCATACTTCAAGGATATCTTTTTCTCCTGTTTTCATTTCACCTTTATCATCTCTAATTCCTTTTACAGCACTCTTTCCTCCATTCCTAAGCTTCTTCAACAACCTCCAGAATATTTTGCCACCTTCTTGATATTTATTTTCTATATTCTTGCCAAAGTCCTCCCATGACTTTTGTTTAGCTAGTTTTACACACTGTTTAGCTTTCTTACATTTGTCTCTGTATTCTGTAAGAGTAAAAGCTGACTTATTTGCCAGGAACTTTTGATATGCTTTCTTCTTTTCCTTCACTGCCTCTTTAACTTCCTGTGTCCACCAGGGAGTTCTGATTTTTTTATCTTTGCACACAACCTCACCACATGCCTCTCTGGCAGAATCAATCAATGTTTCCTTTAGAGTTTGCCACTGAATCTCCAAGGTTTGATTCCTGTTCTCAAACTCTTTCATTTTCTTTTCAATAATATTTCTGTATTTTAGTCTACAGTTTACATCTGAGAGCTGCTCAACTTTTATTCGCTTTAAAACTTTCTTACATGTTATTCTTTTCAATATGAAATTCAATTTTATCCTGCTCAAGACTAAATAGTGATCACTTCCAATTTCAAATCCTCTGTACACTCTGGTGTCCTGCACCAGGGAGAAAACATCACTATCAACAATAACATAGTCAATGAGACTTTTCTTATTCCTAGCCTCTTCTCTCCATGTGAATTTGTGCACATTTTTATGTTGGAACATGGTGTTAGTAATAACCAGTCCATGTCCTGAGCAGAAATCCAACAGATATTTGCCATTATTATTAGCTTTGCTCTTTTCTCCAAATTTTCCCAAAATATTTTTGTATGTCTCACAATCATTTCCTACTCTACTATTTAGATCCCCAACAAGGACCAACTTTTCCTTTTTCATTGTGTCAGTTGCTTTTTCTAAAGCCTCAAAAAATTCCTCCACTTCTACCTTAGTAGAACCTTCTGTGGGACCATAGGCACAAATAAGTCTCATTGTCCAGTTCCCCATTCTCATATTTGCCCACATTACTCTACTTGAGACTGACTGCCATTCAAGAAGATTAGCCTCGTATTTTGTGTTGAATACTATGGCTACTCCTTCTTTTCCTTGATTGTTATTGCCTGAATATAACATTTTGTATTTATTGCTCAGAAAGATCTCACCAGTTTTGGTCTTTTTTGTTTCAGTCACCCCTATTATGTCGATCTGGTACTTATCTAATTCCTCAGCTAGCTCCATTTCTTTGCCATTCAGGCTTCTTACGTTGATAGTACCGATCTTTAACTCTGGTGATGTTGAGTTGGGGTTTGTTTTCAGATTTGTTCCAGTAGCTGACTTTTCGCTGTTCGCCCTGGTTCCCTGGCAAAAACAACGGGGGCCTTGTTTAACCGGGCGACGCCCCAGCCGGCATGAAATTTTGTCATGTTGTACCATCATTTTTTATTTTGGTTTAACCAATAAGAATACAATTTGGTCGGCTAAATCCCAAATTGCCAGCCCATCCTCGTTCGTTCAGTATCAAAGTAGATACCCAACAGGGTGCACCACGAGAAGGTGAGGATTGGACATTAGGTCAGAAGCCCTGGTCGGTTCTCCGCATTCCTTTAAAGGCTATGTGGAGGTCTCCTCTCAGTTATACAGCTTTGACCCTTAAGCACCCCATCATCAAACTTTTAGAGTGGAAAATTTGGTTACTTTTAGGATTTTTTTTCAGTACTATTACTGAACTTATAATGGAGCCAAAAACATAATTATCAATCAACAATAATGCAGAAAATAAAGACCAAGAGATGCACATAGAAAAAACTTAAAAATAGCAGGAACATGATACAGTGAAACATTAAATTTTAAAAGAAATATGAATATAAAAAAGTACAAGATTAAGAACTGAAAAACATGAGTCTTAGATTAGACCAAGTTTCAACAGAGTGGAAAGGTGGCAAAATTGTTCTGCTTCATAAATGGGGTGATGAGACTAAGGCTTTGAATTATAGGCCACTCAGCTTGTCTGCCTGGAGTTGTGGTCAGGGTGTTGGGGAAGCTAGAGGACAAGGATTCAGAATTGGGTTGACAGCAGTACAGTTCTCTTTAATGCACAGCATGGGTTTGCTAAAGGAAGATCATGTTTTAGCACTTTGCTCACTTATTATAACAAGGTGACGAACATATTCGACAAGGCAGATGCATATACAGTAGTGCAAAGACTTTTGATAGGTTGCCACATAATAAACTAGTGGTTAAATTGGAACAAATGGGGTTGGATAGGATAGTAGATTACTGTGTTGGATTGGGGAATTACTGCATTGGATTGGTAAGATTGGCTATCTGATAGGTATGAGCAGGTTGTGTATGGGGGAGTGATATCCAAGAAGAGGAAAGTCACTAGCAGTGTGTCCCAGGGATCTGTTTGGGAGCCATTGTAGTTTGATTTGTATGTAAATGACATTGGAATGGGCTTAAATGGTGATATACAGTTTTTTTGCCAATGATGCAAACTTGGGGAAAGTTATGAGAAGTGGAGCAAATGTTATACGAGTGCATGGGGATTTCAGTTTAAAGTACAAAGAAGTCAAGCATCAACATTTGTACTTCAGAGGATATTATTACACGACACCTCAAGGGAGTCCTAAGACTCATCAAGGGAGGCACCTACTCTGCATCTCTCCATCTTTGTCATCATCTATGCAAGCGCCATCTACTGCCTACCACCACTAGTATTTTCACAGACAATCATGAACATCCATGCCCTTGGTGGGATTCAAAACCATAGCCATTTGGCTGGAGAACAGATACGCTAACACTTGGCCAACCAGGCTGAGTGGTTAGCATGGTTAGCCTTACAAAGTGTAAGGTTTTAAAATTTGGGAAGCAAAAATGGGATACAGAGTATAGGATTGGTAGGGATATTTTAGAGGAGATGAAGGAGATAAAAGATCTAGGGGGGGGGGGGTTTGATGGTAAAATTACAAGGCTTTGATCAATCCTTTAATTCTTTTATCTGTTTACTGAAGATATTAATAGCAAAATGTACTATACATTTCTTTCTAATGCTATTTTTTTGCATAATTTAAAACACCAGCAAAATAAAATTCTTCACATACAGTTTCTTAAATTGTTTAAGGGTGAGCACATCAGAATACGTAACGTGAGATTAGGCGGCACCTATGAATAAGTTTCATTAAACTTGTGCTCCCAAATTTTATCGTATTTGCAAGTATTTTTTTGTGCAAAATAACCAGTAAACGGAAAATAGAAGGTATTAAGGAGCCAATTACTTATACCCAACTCGTAAGTATCCATAGTCCTTCATATCAGTTATTTTTACAATTAAAAAAACAGCCACATGAAAGCGTCCGCTATGCCTACCGTGCAAAATAAAGATGGTGGCAGCAAAGACCAGCAATGAAAGATTACTTAGAGTCCCATCAGCAGAACACAGCCGATAGTCAACAAACCAAACGACAATATAAAGTGCCGCAGTTATGAATCTGAAGCTACCGAAAGAAAAAAGGTATATTGTGTGATTTCTGTTGCAACTGACTACATACTTCCTGCACGAAAATAGATGAATCGCCGCTCAAGCTGTTTATTGAACTGAACGAGTCTTCTTTCTGTTAAACAGCTGCTGAACCGAGGCAAATGAGTTGAAAATCTCAAACAACACCTTAATAACACAATCGATACTTTCTTGTCCACAATCCGAAAGTTGGAAACAAAGCTTGAGATACTCGATGACCAGCGGACGATCACAAGTACATCTGTACCTGCTAATGAACTCCGAGATTTAATCGCATCAATGGTACACGCGTCGCTCAATGCCAAAAACATGACTTCGTTATTCTGAACTTTCCTGAGGAAAATGGTACATTTTTAAAAGAAGACGTTAGCAAACTAGCAGGTGAATGCAACTTCGATACCAGGAATATCATTAAATATCATCATTTCAGACCCATAAACAAAAGAAAGGACGGAACGAACTTTCCACATCTCGTGAAAGTGATCTGTGATACACCGACAAACACATCCAAATTAATGACGGCGATAAATAGCAAACTAATCTTGTTATACCTTTTTATATTCATATACTTATTTCAAAATTTAATGCTTTATTGCATTATATTCATACCATTTTAATGTTTCTCTCTATATCTTTTGGTGTTTAGACATTATTTCGTTTATACTATTTTTTGGCCCCATTATGAGTTCAGTAACAAAAAACCCTAAAAGTAACAAATTTGCTACTCTAAAAAATTTGGTAATTATCCTTCTTTCCTATAATCTACATGTTTTTATATTATTATTTGGCAGTACCATTGGGATGCCTGTGTAATAAGAGTCTTACAACAGTACAGGCAAGGGAATGGAAAGAAGGTAAAATTGTTCTACTGCATAAAGGTGGTGATTAGGCTGTGGATACAAATTATTGGCCAGTCTGTATATCTGGAGTTGTGGTGAAGGGACTGAAGAGATTGGTGAGAAGTAGGATACAGAAATGGGTGATAACAGCAGTATTCTCTGTGGTTATTGGCATGGGTTTGTTAAAGTGTGATTATGTTTTACTAATCTTGCTGACAAATACATTGAACAGGGGGGATGCATATACAGTGGCATATTTGGATTTTGCAAAAGCTTTTGATAGACTGCCACACGACACGCTGTTGAATAAATTGAAACAGATGGGAGTGGATAACAGACTTCTGAATTTGATCAGTGACTGGCTGTTAGATAGGTATCAGAAAGTTGTATATGGGGATGCAGTATCCTAAAAGAGGAAGGTCACTAGTGGTGTGCTGCAGGTGTCATTTTTGGGACCACTGTTGAACAATGGCCTTACAGGAAGACTTGAGCAGATTGTATGAATGGACAGGTAAGTGAAACTATCAATTCAATGTTGCAAAGTGTAAGATTTTGAAATTTGGTATGGCAACGGTGGGATGCAAAGTATACACTTGGTGGGGAAACTTTAAAGGAGGTAGAGGAAATGAGAGATCTTGGAGTGGTGATTGACAAGAACCTGAAATTCAGGGACCATATTGCACAAGTTGTGAAGACTTATGGGATAATGGCAATGAAGCAGAGGACCGTCATTTTATAAGGCCTCGATCAGAACTCATGGATTATTGTATATCATCACCAGGTTTTTTTCATAGTGATGAGAATGTGTTAAAAAGGGTCCAGAGAAGATTCACAAAGGTGGTCAGTGGTCTTTAGAATGCAGAGTATGAGTACAGATTCAGAGAATGTAAATTGCAAAGCCTTATGAATAAGAGGAGGAGCAGGGATGTGATTGAGACATATAAGCTAGTTAGGGATTGTTATTGTTCACATGGAAGAGATTTTTCATAGAATGGGAAGGGGTAGAACAAGAGGCCATACCTGAAACTGTTGTATGAGGAGATGTGAGCAGAGGAGATAGGAGGAAGTTCTTTATATGGAGAGTGATTGGTGAGCGGAATGCATTGCCTGAGTTAAGGGATTGTTATCAGTTTATGGGATAGTTGGATGAGCTCTGTGTGCGATAGTGTGTACCTCCCATGATGGGTCTCTGACTCCATGGAGGTCTGATGTTAATAATAATATTTCATTTTAAAATAAATATTAATCTGTAAATTTAACTTATTGGATTCTTTAGTTTGGGCACATTTGGCTGCTCTCTTTCTGCTGGGAATATCTTTATAATAAAAGAAATAAATGCATTTTAGTCTTTGAAATGACTATTCTATTGATTACCATATTTATTATACTGTACCTTATTATGGAAAAGGTTTGGAGGCTGTTACCCCATTGGAGTAGTGGCTAATGGTATCTCCGAAGTGGTGGTTAAGGTATTGGAGAAAGACAGAATTCAGGACTGTATGGATAGAAATATTACACTCTATAAGATACAATATGGTTTCGTGAAGGATAAGTCTTGATTTGGTAATTTGCTTACTTTTTATAATCAAGTGATAGTGGAATTGGATAAAGGAAATGGCTATTCAGTGATATTGCTAGACTTTGCAAAAGCATTTAACAAACTTCTGTATAGAACACTATTGCATAAAGTAAAGAAAATGGGGAGGATATGAATCTGGTGAATTGGATTAGAATGTGGCTGATAGACAGATATTAAAGAGTGGTTTATGAAGGAGTTGGGTCCAAGAGAAGGCAAGTGACCAGTGATGTACCATAGGGTTCTCTACTTGGTCCTCTTGCTTAATTTGTATATCATTGATATTGGAAATGATTTGTTAGGAAGTATTCAGTTGTTTGCAGATGATGCTAAACTGTGAAGAGCAGTGGTAAATGAAGCCGATGCAGAGATCCTGTAGGAAGACTTAAACAGACTAGATGTATTGGCAAAGGTAAATGGCTGCCAGTTTAATGTGGCAAAGTGCAAGGTGATGCATTTTGGGAAGAGAAAAGAAACTGTGTACTATGTTGATGGAAACGAACTTCATGAAACTGATGAGACCAAGTAGACTTGGGTATGATTATGGACAGGGAGTTGAAGTTTAGAGGGCACATTTCAAAGGTAACCAAAAACAACACTTCAGATTACTTGGTTGTTGAAGAACACATTAACAAGCAGGGATAGACATGTTATTCTTTCTCTATATAAGGCTTTAATAAGATCACATCTGGACTACTGTGCACAGATCTGGACTCCCAGATTCCATGGGGGTATGAAGTAGTTGTGGAGATGATCCAGAGGCTGGTGATAAAGATTGTGGCAGGTCTGTAGGCCTCAAAAATTAACTGACGGCTAAAAAGAGGAGACATGATAAAAGTATTTTAGTTATTATTAAAGTGGTTTTCTAGGATTGACATTATAGACTTTTTTCCCCAGTACATGGCAAGAAGGGAGAGAATAAGGCATCACCAGTGGTTAAGAGTATGGTTTGCAAGGGTGTTAGAACTAGATTTTTTACTTGGAGGATGGTGAATGGGCTGCCAGAGGTGGTTATGGGTGCTTCATCAGTGAATCAGTTTAAGGAGAGTTATGATAGGTATTGTGTGAATGATGGCTATTGAATAATGAATCTTTCACTGTGAATTTCCTTGTCTCCATGGAGACACCAGTATTTTTTTATTTTTTATTTTTATTTATTTATTTATTTTATTTTTTTATTGTTGTTTCAAATATGTACAATGATCATCTATTCAGTATATTATTTTATAAGGTTCAGTACTTTGTGCTACATGTAATGAGAATTAAATAGTAATGATGATAACATAGTTTTTTTTTTTTTTTTTTTTTTAAATAACAACCACAGTAATAATTTACAATTATTTTGTTCAGAGTTACATACAGGGTGTTCGGGATAAATTTGACATATTTATAATTAATTATATTTTTCCGTAAGTTACATGTATTAACACACACTTCTCTTCATTTAAAAGTTTGGACCCTTCTTCATTCATATACAAGATGTCAGAAAGGATGGATAGCTGGAACCCACCTGAATCATGGAAGAGAATAACTTGTATCATGATGATTCGTGCCCGCCATCAAAATAAGGATATTACGACTGCTGCCCAATGCTCCCTGAATACAGTAAAAACAATCAGGCATGAACTAGAGACTTGCAATGGTGACTACGAGGATGTAGCAAGAAGAAAGATCCCTAGCAGACGATCTGATTGCGTTCGTACAGCAGAATTCCTCGCAAATCTGCAGGAACAGGTGTTGAAGAACCCTGGCATTGGAATTCGGGCTTTGTTCGTGGAGTTGCTAACTGTAGTCAAGCCCTGGATAACAAGGGTAGCCAATGGTAGGCCGTATGTATGGCAGCAGGATTCGGCCCCTTGCCACACCTCTGGGAAAAGTCAAAAATGGTTGTCTGAAAATTTCTACGACTTCACCAGTCCAAATGTTTGGCCT
Source organism: Typopeltis vanoorti (assembly GCF_054136105.1). NCBI lineage: Eukaryota > Metazoa > Arthropoda > Arachnida > Uropygi > Thelyphonidae > Typopeltis > Typopeltis vanoorti. The sequence continues at coordinate 27,687,565 of NC_143556.1, read as the reverse complement.
CCAAACTCCCCAGACCTTAACCCCATGGATTATTTTGTATGGGGCGCAGTTGAAAAAGACACCAATCGCACTTCCAGTAATACAAAAGCCCAGTTAATGGATAAAATTAAAACAGTTTTTGCGGCCCTTCCCAGGGAGACTGTAGCATCAGCTTGTTCGAGGTTCCGAAGCAGAATTGAAGCTGTGATCGATGCTAATGGTGGTTATTTTGAGTAAATCTTGTTGATAGTATTGTAATTAACTCTGCCTGTAATGTTTTTTTGTCAATTCATTAAATTTAATAGATACAAAGAAGATTTTCTTTTTTTTTACGAAACTGTCAAATTTATCCCGAACACCCTGTAAGTTGTATAATATTACATGTTGAAGTTTACTACTTTTTTTTTTTTTTTTCAAGTTTGAAAAGGTGTGATTATACAACAGTATTTACACATATGCAATCAAAATATTATATTTCCTAACTCTCACAAACATACAGTGTAAACTCATGGTTTACATTTTTTTTTATTACATTGCATACATTTGTTACAGTTATTACATATTACATACATTTGATTACATATGATACATTACTTACATTTGTTTACATATGATACTTACATTACATACATTTGTTTGCATATAATACATACATTACATATATATATTGGTTTACATGTGATACATACATTACATACATTTGGTTACATATGATACATCTTGGATGAGAAGTAAATTCTTTGCTTTCATCTGCGAAGCCTATATGTAAGCTTATCTGAGGATGAAATCAGTTGGTTATTATTTATTGTTTTTTTTTTTTGCTGTGTTGGGAAGCTACGAAAGCTATGATTGAGAAATTCGCGCGCGCACACACACACACACACAAACAATAACTTGGAATGTATTGATGCATCGCTGAACTGGAAGCCTGAACAAATATATTGTGTTTCATTAAGTTTGTAGGGTATTTTGGGTGCATGTTTCTTGTTCATAGTATGTCCTTAGAGCTCTTTTCTGGCTATTGTAGTTTGTAAGATTTCTGTATTCAAAAGGTAATTTGTTTATCATGTGTGGGATGTAGAAGTTTTGTGTAGCCTTTCCATAGTGATTATTGTATTTATATGTGATATAATAATAATGATAATAATAATATATACTTGACATTAATGAAAGTATAATAAGTTAACTAAAAATCAAGATGTGGGTATGTGACATTGTAAATGAAGGAATTCTCAATATTTTGGTCATAAACAACTTGGATTAGTGAACAAAGGAAGAATAATTATTATGGGCCATTTTAATTATGGTGGTATAGATTGGAATGAAGAGATAGTGTTTGGGAATAAGGAAAATTAATTTCTCGAGTTCTTGAGAGATAATTATCTCAGGCAGCATAAAGATATTAAAAGATTTACTTGGGTGTAGCATACAAGATTTGTGATTTATTATTGCACATGTGATTACAAAATGACAGAGACACATTGGAAGGAACATGCAATTATCGACAGATGCAGAATGTTGTACAGATCATTACCTGTTACTAGTACTGATAATTATGCCTGGAAGGAGTAAAATGACAAATGAGCAGTATGGTTACATCAAACCAGATGAACCACAATATGTGGTTGGCCTTCAAGAAGAAAGTGTTAGAGGATTGTATAAAAGTAGAATCACTCAAAGATTGAATGCATGTGAGGATTGGAGTGCTAATGAAATTTATATCATATTAAAGAGGTTATTCATGAAGCAGCTAAGGAGACACTTGATTTTGGATGGAATTTAAATCACAGTAAGGAATGGATGATAGGAGAAGCTGTTAAGACTGTCACTGAGAAAGAGGAAGCATATAAAGCCTGGCTTAGTTCTGGAAGGAAAAGATTTTGGTATGAGATGAATTCACTCATTAGGATTTAATAGGTCAGCTCAGGCATGGAGGACCTTCAGGCACATGAGAACATCAAACCATAGATCACATCCAGTGAAGTGCCTATGCCTATTGCAGCCTGGATGAATAATTGTAAGGACCTTCTGATAAAGAATAGGAGGGAATATATTGAGGGAGACAAAGTTGGTGATTTTGAAGGTACAGTAGTTAGTGAATCCATTTTTGAAAAATGAGGCATGAGTTGCCTTGGAAAGGTCATGTAATTGGAAGACACTGGGCCCAGGAGAAGTACCTATGGAATTGTGGAAATATGGAGTTAACCAGCTGCTGAGAATAATAACAAAAATTTTAAATCAAGTGAGCCTCCATAGCTCAGTCATTATAGACAAAGCCCTTTAGTCGGAAAGACTTGGGTTCGATTCCCATCAGTGACACGAGGAACCTTTATCTGATCTGTTTCAACGAAAGTGAGTTAGCTAGTCTCATTCAGAGATAGGGATTTTTTCCACTCAGAAACTCAGGTTTTATGTCCTCCAGAACAGGCAAACTGGCCCCATGAACACACGCATCTACAGACATAGGACACACTGGGAGGCATAGGGCTTAACCACCTTATCCTCAATTTACGGTTGCGGTTGCAAGAATAAAAACCTCAACACCATAAAAGGTAAAAAAGGAGGATTAAGTAAAGAAAAGTAAGTTAAATCAAGTTATAGAAGGAGATGTGATAGAGTAGTCATTATCATCCAACAGTCAATATCAACCAGGCCGGCCTGGTTGGCCGAGTGGGTAGTGTATCCATTCTCCAGCCAAAAGGCTGCAGGTTCAAATCCTGCCATGGATGTTTGCAATTGTCTGTGAAAAGTGGTGGTGGTGGACAGTAGATGCCATTGGTGTAGATGATGCGGTTGGTGGATGACAGATGGATGAGGTTGAGTGGTGGAGACAGAGAGTTGTAGAGTAGATGCCTCCCTCAATGAGTCTTGGACTCCCTGGAGGTGTCAGATGATGATAATAATAATAGTGATAGTAATAATAACTCCCATCTTTAAAAAGAGTAATAATAAAAACCCTTCAAATTACAGGGGCATTATTGTGATGGCTTCCATAGGCTTTACTGCTGGAAATTCTTATATTGATAATATTTTCATTATAAGACAGATCACAGAAAAAACAGTTGCCAAAGAGCAGGAAACAGATTTGATTTTTGTAGACCTTGAAAAAGGCCTATGATTCATTTGCCATTAGCTGACTCTGGGGACCAATGATGAAAATGAATATGAGTGAGTCAGTTATCATTTTCATTAAGAGAATATATAGAGCAGCAGAGCAGCTGTTAAGTGTGTGGGACTGGTATGAGCTGAGTTTGTAACATCTGAACATTTGAGACAAGGATGTGTTTTTGATTTACCTTGATGCAGTGCTGGCATGTTGGCATATGTCATGTAGATGGAAATTGAAATTGGAAACAGTATTATTCATTCACTATTGTTTGCTGACAATCAAGCAATAGTTGCTCAAGATCAGGATGGCATTGACTTTATGATGAGGAAAGTGGTCGATGTTTACAGAATGGGCTAAAAGTAAATTTTACCAAGACAAAATATTTGTTTTGGTAAAATTTGGTGATGCATATTTGGTGATTGGTAGAGAAGGCAGAGACTCAGATCTTCTAGTTGATAAAGGCAAGGCAATAGATCATACTTGGATTTAGTATTCATGTCAGCCTTGTCCATAATGCTATTAAGAAACTGAATGGTATACTGCGAAGTTGAGACATTCAGCAAGAAACCAAGATAGTAGAGATAATAGAGTGTTTTGGTGTATGGAGAAGGATGAACATTGAATGTGAAGCAGAAGAGTCATATTAGTTTTTGAGATGGATGACTTACAGTGAAATATGTGTATATCCAGTGCTTTTTTTTTTGGAAAAATGGGGTGGGGGGGGGGGGGGGTGGGGGGGGGGGGGGGTGGGGGGGGGGGGGGGTGGGGGGGGGGGGGGGTGGGGGGGGGGGGGGGTGGGGGGGGGGGGGGGTGGGGGGGGGGGGGGGTGGGGGGGGGGGGGGGTGGGGGGGGGGGGGGGTGGGGGGGGGGGGGGGTGGGGGGGGGGGGGGGTGGGGGGGGGGGGGGGTGGGGGGGGGGGGGGGTGGGGGGGGGGGGGGGTGGGGGGGGGGGGGGGTGGGGGGGGGGGGGGGTGGGGGGGGGGGGGGGTGGGGGGGGGGGGGGGTGGGGGGGGGGGGGGGTGGGGGGGGGGGGGGGTGGGGGGGGGGGGGGGTGGGGGGGGGGGGGGGTGGGGGGGGGGGGGGGTGGGGGGGGGGGGGGGTGGGGGGGGGGGGGGGTGGGGGGGGGGGGGGGTGGGGGGGGGGGGGGGTGGGGGGGGGGGGGGGTGGGGGGGGGGGGGGGTGGGGGGGGGGGGGGGTGGGGGGGGGGGGGGGTAAATTAGTGATAGACATGGGGTAGCTATCTGTGATTGGCCAACGATAGAGATGGGATCTGCCACTCAATCTCCAAAAGCTCTATCAGATTAAAGGGCCTCGCATACTCCCTATAAGGGAATAAACGGTGTTAGCTTATTATTATTATTAGGTGACGACTGCAAGGAGCCCAAGAACTCATTATTGGGAGATCATTCCACTCCTCACACAGTCTCTGCACTACTGAATCCTCCAACTGCGCCCAACATCATCTACTGCAGAACACCAGTAATATAACTTTTATGTTTCAAACTTGGATGTTTTTTCTCATATGCTTTTATTAAGCATAGAATGTGTCCTCCAGATATCACAGCAATTTTCAATATGATTAAAATTTCATCAACAGAACAGAAACTGAAATACCGCGCGGTTAGCCTAGTGGCTTTGCGCTTCGCAACCATATGCCTGGGGAAGGAGTGTCCCAGGTTTGATTCCCGTTGTAGACGTGAGGAATTTGAGGATCTTCCTCAGGCATAGCCAAGTTAGCCGGTCTTGGGCGTGGTCAGTAGGGTTTTTTCGCCAGTTTATCTGGCGTTTTTCATCCCGCAAACAGGCAAACCGGCCCCGTGAACATACGCCTCTACAGTCAAAAATATACCCCCTCCCCAGCGGCAGACCAGGCGACGGGTCGGTTGGGAGTAGTACTAACAAGAAGTCACATCTAAAGTAACACGCGGACCCTGCATAGGAAGCGGGAATAACGCGTAGAAGAAGAACAGAAACTGAAATGCTCATCGATGAAAATGCATGAATTACACGTACGTAATATAGATAAGAATAGGACGAAGTAATAAGGTTGCACAACTTTCATCGTATATAAGCATTACATAAGGTATTATACAGCATGTCCCGCAAGTGCTGTGTGTTTGGACTAGAGGAACTGCATATACTGAAGTGGTGAGTTAACTATTTCTTCAGAGGACAACACTGCGGATTTTGAATTGTGATCTTTTGTCAATATTTGATAGGATATTGATATGTACTAGTAAGTTATCCTTTCGAAACCTCTATTCTTTTCGAAAATCAATAAGATTTTTTTCCTACACTTAACTCTAATTATATATCTGTTGGCTTTATACAGCACTAAAGACGAGATAATATGATAAACATATACTTCATATGTTTATTTCTTTCTAATTCTGGATGAATATGCCGATAAAGGGATGAATCGTTGTGTTGATTTGAACACCATCATAAACAGTTGTTCTAAGTAGGATAATAAATATTACATACAGTATAATAAATTTCGTGAACATATAGTTTTATCATATACTCTTATTATTATGCCTCCATGTAGAGAGCAGGAATATTGAAGAACTAAACTAACCGATCTAAACACATCTATCGTATTTTGCTTTCAACTAATTCACTGTCAACACAGTAGCCGAAAGACGACCGTCAGTTGTTCTCAGAATGGTCTTTGCGACTTTGCAATCTTGAAGCAAGCAGGGGACAAAATATGAGCCCAGTATTCAAAGAGCGACCGAATCATCATATGTGTAAGTTATTCTCCATGGGGTCCAAAGGCATTGCAAAAAGCACTCTGCACTCTACTAGTCTCTGAAAAGTAAATCTGGCAAAGCATTATGAATTTTTTAAACAAATGTTTTCGGCCTAAACATGTAATTTTGATATCTGTGATACCGAGGATTGTATTTATGTGGATATTATTTCATCAGTTTCATCCTTTGAAATATAATGAATAATATTACTTAAATTTACTTCACGTGACAAATCAGTTGGTGAAATCGCTTTATGAGGAAAACAAATTCCGTTTTATAAAAGATGTTTTAAATCGAAGAAATAATTTAAGGAAACTGGGAAAATATAAACAAAGGACACCATTCAAAAATAACTCTTGATTGCAGGTTATTTCGCTGGAGTTCTAAATAAACCCATAGCAGTTTACCACTGATAATTCTAGAAAAGTAACACACTCAACTGGTAAAAATTTAATTTTAAGCAAAGAAAAACACTACATATGAGATCAAAAAGTAGTATCGTATATCAATGAATATTAAAATGTGACTGCACATTACAAACATTTTGCTGTCAAATATCTTGAGAAAGATATTTGTTTTGTAAGAGCTACAAAGTGACTTCTCGTCTGCAATGATCTGAATTACTTTTTCATACATTTCAGAACCGAAAATAGTTTTTTGATTACGAATCCTTTTGTAGGATGTAATTATATGAAATGTTTCTTTTCTTCCACACATTTTCATTCTGGAGATGATTCTGCTGACCGCAACACATGAAGTGAGTTTGAAAACTAATCCCATCTGATTTAAGAGAAACCAGTAATTTTGTACGTGTTTCATTTCTCTCGATAAGAGAATTCCCAAAGTGTAATGAACTGCGTTACTTTTAATATATCAGAAGCGAACGAGTTTCACAAGAATGAATCCAATAATTCCAACTTTCAACTCTAATGTGCTTTGTGAGACAGCATGATATGCAAATTTCGTTTCGCAATCTACATAAATGAAGGGGTCTCACCACTATGAACTTTAAAGTGCTGGTTAATATTGGAGCATTGTGAGAATTTCTTCCCACAGACTACACAAGAGAACTTTCTGAAAATCTCTTCTCACCCTATAAGGGTTTCTCATCAGTATGAACCTTTAAGTGCTCTTTCAGATTGGAGCTGATTGTAAATCTCTTCTCACAGACATCACAAGTGAATGGTTATTCACCAGAATGAACTCTCAAGTGTCTTTTAAGATTCGAGCTTGAAGAAAATTTCTTCTCACAGACTTCACAAGTAAAGGGTTTCTCATGAGTATGCATCTTCAAGTGCTGTTTTAGATAGTACATTAATGAGAATCTCTTCTCACAAACTTCACAATTAAAGGGTTTTTCACCAGAATGAACTCTCATGTGTTTTTTCAAATCGTAACTTTCTAAAAATTTCTTCTCACAGACTTCACAATTGAAGGGTTTCTCACCAGAATGAACTCTCAAGTGTCTTTTAAGATTCGAGCTTGAAGAAAATTTCTTCTCACAGACTTCACAAGTAAAGGGTTTCTCATGAGTATGCGTCTTCAAGTGCTGTTTTAGATAGAACATTAGTGAGAATCTCTTCTCACAGACTTCACAATTAAAGGGTTTTTCACCAGAATGAACTCTCATGTGTTTTTTCAAATCGTAACTTTTTAAAAATTTCTTCTCGCAGACTTCACAATTGAAGGGTTTCTCACCAGAATGAACTCTCAAGTGCAGTTTGAGATAGCATCTGTCTGAAAATTTCTTCTCACAGACTTCACAGGTGAATGATTTTTCACCAGAATGAACTCTCAAGTGCAGTTCGAGATGGGATCTCTCAGAAAATTTCTTCTCACAGACTTCACAAGTAAAGGGTTTTTCACCAGAATGAACTCTCAAGTGCACTTTGAGATGGGATCTATCTGAAAATTTCTTCTCACAGACTTCACAAGTAAAGCGTTTTTCACCAGAATGAACTCTCAAGTGCACTTTGAGATGGGATCTTTCTGAAAAATTCTTCCCACAGACTTCACAAGTGAATGGCTTTCCAGCAGAATGAACTTTCAAGTGGCATTTAAGATTACAGCTCTGTGCAAATTTCTTCTCACAGACTTCACAATTGAAGGGTTTCTCACCAGAATGAACTTTCAAGTGCAGTTTGAGATCGCATCTTTCTAAATATTTCTTCTCGCAGACTTCGCAAGTGAATAGTTTTTCACCAGAATGAACTTTCAAGTGCCTTTTAAAACCCGATCTTGAAGAAAATTTCTTCTCACAGACTTCACAAGTAAAGGGTTTTTCACCAGAATGAACTCTCAAGTGCACTTTGAGATGGGATCTTTGTGAAAAATTCTTCCCACAGACTTCACAAGTGAATGGCTTTTCAGCAGAATGAACTTTCAAGTGGCGTTTAAGATTAGAGCTCTGTGCAAATTTCTTCTCACAGACTTCACAATTGAAGGGTTTCTCACCAGAATGAACTCTCAAGTGCACTTTGAGATCGCATCTTTCTAAATATTTCTTCTCACAGACTTCACAAGTGAATAGTTTTTCACCAAAATGAACTTTCAAGTGCCTTTTAAAACCCGATCTTAAAGAAAATTTCTTTGCACAGACTTCACAAGTAAAGGGTTTTTCACCAAAATGAACTCTCAAGTGCTCATTGAGAATGCCTCTTGCTGAAAATTTCTTCTCACAGACTCCACAATTGAAAGGTTTCTCACCAGAATGAACTCTCAAGTGCAGTTTGAGATCGCATCTTTCTAAATATTTCTTCTCGCAGACTTCACAAGTGAACAGTTTTTCACCAGAATGAACTTTAAAGTGTCTTTTAAGATTTGAGCTTGAAGAAAATTTCTTCTCACAGACTTCACAAGTAAAGGGTTTTTCATCAGAATGAACTCTCAAGTGCACTTTGAGATGGGATCTTTCTGAAAAATTCTTCCCACAGACTTCACAAGTGAATGGCTTTTCAGCAGAATGAACTTTCAAGTGACGTTTAAGATTAGAGCTCTGTGCAAATTTCTTCTCACAGACTTCACAATTGAAGGGTTTCTCACCAGAATGAACTCTCAAGTGCACTTTGAGATCGCATCTTTCTAAATATTTCTTCTCGCAGACTTCACAAGTGAATAGTTTTTCATCAGAATGAACTTTAAAGTGCCTTTTAAGATTTGAGCTTGAAGAAAATTTCTTCTCACAGACTTCACAAGTAAAGGGATTCTCATCAGTATGCGTCTTCAAGTGCGCTTTTCCATGGGACGTTGATGAGAATTTCTTAGAACAGACATGACAAGTGAAGGGTTTCCCTCCAGAATGAACTCTCAAGTGCATTTTGAGATTGTATATTTTTGAAAATTTCTTTTCACAAACTCCACAAGTGAAGGATTTTTCTTGGCTTTTTCTCGACATTTTCCAATGTCGTTTAAGCTTGAAGCGTGATGATATTTTATTTCCACAGGCTTCACAAGAAAAGAATTTCAGACTGGGCTTTTTGTTCTCAAAGTTCACGGTGGCAGCGCAAATATTTTATTTATATTCTGCTTTGCACAGAAAATGTAATCGTGACAGTGTTGCTATTATACTTTCGCCACTCATTTTCCTTCAGTGACTAATTTCTATCATTAAACTTGGTTATATTTCTCTGGCGAACAAAATATCGGTTTTAACACATTCTTCTGCGTAAATTTCGTGAAGCTTGACGCTGCTTAATTTTCTGTTATATGACTTCCACGCACAGACTTCTGGGAATTTTCTGCAATAAAGAATGAAAAACAGAAAATATAATGAAAAAACAACTGATTTTAGTGATGCAAAATTTTAAATAAAAGTAATTCGTAATTTAAATCAGAATGATAAGGAGATTTTTCAATTATTACACAATTTACTCATACGATCTTCCTACAACGTTCCCCCATTATGGCTGTGTCGAGAAGTTCACTCTCTTCAATTTGAAAGATTGGATTTGAATCTTGTCTAGAATTTGCTTGGACAGTAATTCGAATATATATAAAATCAAATACGAACTACCAAAGGTAAATAATTATTATTATTATTATTAATCAGGCCTCCAAGGAGTCAAAAGACTCATCGAGGGAGGTCCTTCCTAAGACATAAATTCTGTAAAGACTCATCGAGGGGAGGTCCCCCCCCTGAGAAACATAAAGTTTATCATACCACTCTAAGAAAGTAAAAAAAAAAAAAACGCGTATATTGATTTGAAATGATGTTTATATACAGCCCAGGGAATGGACCAGAAATTTTAGTACATTCTTGTGAATTATTTGTAAGAAATGACTTTAACTTCGAATTTTAATTTTTTTCTTAATTGCACTTAACAAATTTAAGCAGAAATTATTTGTTGAATTAATTTCTTTTTTCCTTCACTGTGTTAGGCTCACTAATGGCCTGTCCAGACGAGTAATTTGCATAGAACTGTCCTGTTATAAATTATAACATGCATGCAAATTTAAATGCAAGCAATGAAAGTGACAATTTGGAAGAATTAGTCATTTATATGTAGAATTTATTAATTATATTATTATTTTTTGATAACTTATAATTGAGGAAGTAATACTGTATGCATAATTTGCATATTATTCGAACAATTTGTCTGCAAGGAAAGAAAATCTGCTCAGATCAATTACAAATGTCTTGAAAATAGCTGCCATAGTTTTCAGGGAATGACCTCCGATGGTAAATATTGTAGGTACTTTCAATAGAATTATAATACAAAACATAATTGCCTTTCTTTTATGTATGGAAAAACTGAACAGGATAAAAGTCGATCTTATGACTCCAATCATATGAACCTGTTGCGAAAAAAAACATTTCTACAAGAAACAGTTTATATTTGATAGCAAATTTAATACATTTCATTTACTTTTGCAATTAACACGATACGAATTCATTGCTAAACATGCAAAGCGAGGAAAGGCAGTCTGACACAAGACGATTTGAAAGAATATTATTTAGAGGGGGAAACGGATGCAAGAATAATATGGCCAAGGTACGAATGTGTTTATATAAAGAGATAGCAGAAATGCCCTTAGGAGATTAAGAAAATTTGAAACGAGTGATATTTGACAAGCACTTGATATTCAGAAGAAACAAAATGAAGAAGTAAGACATCGAGTACTTGTTGTGCTGGCAAAGTGAAGACGAGTAAGAAAAGGAAGTTCTTGTTTGTCGTTATAATGTCTTGACGGGAATCTTCACCTAATCACCGGAAAATCATGAAAATGAATCGCTGAATAAGAGGAAGGGGAGATACAATAGAGACTTGATTAGCGAAGTGATTGAAGCGAAGTGAAAAGATGGGATGAGTAGTAACACACTCTGAAGAACGTTGCTTGAATACTCCAAATTCACAATAACAGTTTACAAGAAATACCTCATGATAGAAGCGCACTAAAATTGTACCGATAATCAAATCAAGAAAAGAAGCATCCGAAGAAATTAGGAAACACTGCCCAATTAGTCACATAGTTGACGCTGGAAAAGTTCTAGAAACAGTTCTGATAAACCGAATAATGCACTTTGTTTCTTCAAACATCCAATTATGCAGTAATTCGCACGAAGGTATTAGCTACAATGTTGGCATAAGAGGTACTGACCGCTGTCCGTTGTTTTCCGGGGGGGGGGGGAATGAGACTGATGTCTTTTATTTCTCTGGAGCTGTGGCTGGTGTCTTTTACTTGATCGGAATCCTGTGACCTTGGACCGATTCCTGCTGAGCTCGGGCGTTGACCAGCTGCTGGTGGTGATATGCTGGGGTTTTTACTGGGCATTGCTTCGGGCGAATATGGGGAAACGTAAGCTATCACAATTTCCCGGCACTCGAAGGCATACCATTGTAACAATAAGCAAACGAACAATGAAGAATTTAAAATAACTTTTCCTAGCTTTGCAAATTTAGAAAACTAATTTTCTAACGCGATAGATCAGGTGCTTACGATTATGTAGGTATAAATCTTGAAGTTGATTGAAGTATTCGACCGCACAATATACAGCTTTAGGCAGGAGCGACTTTGGACACATCTGCAACCTTCTGTGATTCTTAATATCTCTCTATCCATCTAGAATTATCTGCTTGACGTGGAAGGGTGCAGATGTGTCCAAAGTCGCTCCTGCCTAAAGTTGTATATTGTGCGGTCGAAAACTCTTCATACCTCTTCATCACTGCGAAAGCGGTAATATACAATTTCTACCTCAGACATTCAAGACCAGACAGCACAGCAACTTCACAGAGAGAGGCAACTGACCAACTCATTGCGGCCTTCAAACAAAAGGTGAGAAGTCGGATCCTACACGTGCATCACCACCATAAGCAAAACAACACCTTAGATCTTTCCAAACAAGACTGGAATACACGGAATCAACTCTTGACTGAGCAGGGAGACTGCATCATAATCCACTTTCCAGCATAGAAGTGACATCATCCCCCCCCCCAAAGAAAGGGGGAAGATGGATTGTTGTGCTTAACAGTGTGAAAATTAATCAGCTGACACTCTCATGTAAATAGATAATATTGTGCTATAATAACTCTTATGTTCTTCCACGTTTATGTTCTTATACAGTATCATGTCAAAATAACTCTTAATGGCATTAATCTTAAAAAATAAATAAATAAAAATGTAATTCGCCTTATAAGTGACTTCAATGTAACATACTTCAACAAAAGTATGAGCATGTAACCTCTCTGCCTGACTGCAGAGAACCCAAAACCGGTTAATCTTGTATATAAGATTGTTATGTTCACACACAATATATATATATATATATATATATATATATACGCACTCAATGGAGAAAACAGTAGAGACACCTACCTAATAGCGTGTCGATCCTTCTCTAGCATGAATAACAGCCTGTACTCTCTGAGGCATTGAGTCCACCAAATGCTGGTGGTAATTCTAGCCACGCCTGTTGCAGCATTGTCCACAACTGCACCTTAGATATCGGTACATGGATGTGATGTCTCGCTCTACGACATCCCAAGGAGATTTGATTGGATTTAAATATGGGGATCTTGTGGTGGGCCACTGGATGGTTCCACACTCAGATGAGTGGTCGTCGTCGGGCCATGCCAGGGCGGTTGCAGCCCGGTGAGGCAGTTCATTATCTTGCTGAAACAGATCATTGGTTACAGGATGTGCGAAGGCCATGAACATGTGTAGGTGATCAACCAGCACATTCTGATAGCTTGCAGCATCTAAGCACCTATCCAGACACACTAAGGTACCTAATGTCACATGACAAGGCTCTTCAAACCATCACAGAGTCGCTACCTCCTTGAACAGAATCCACCTGGCACGAGGGGGACCATGACCTCATGCTGTTGATACCATATCTGCACCCTTCTGTCATCTTGGTACAACTGATAATGGGATTCATCAGAGCACATGACTCTGGTTTACTCTGCAGAGGTCCAGTTTTGATGGTCCCTATACTAGGTGAGTCACAGTTCTGATGATGAGTTGTCAACAGTGGTACATGATTAGGATGGTGGCTCCTGTAGTTCATGGTATGGTGCTTGCTGATGCTATTTGGATCTCTGACATTGAAACTGGATGTGATTTGCACCACTGTTGCTTTGCGGTTGATGTGTACAAACCTGGACAGTCTATGTTCACCCCAGTCATCAGTGGTGTGTGTGGTATACATGCCCAGCTAGCAAGTATACCACTTGCTCACTGGATGCTAGTACATCCTTTGGTGGTATACTTGTAGTAGGCCCTTGATATGGTAGCTTTCAAGAACCCTAGGGGGTACTTACCACTTCAGCAATAGAATGACATATCTGTCTTGCACCGATGATACATCCATGATCAAAATCTAAGATCGTTTACTAAAAACACTATGCATAAAATGGAAAAAAAAAATGGGTAAATATGAAACGACAAATACATATATGGAACTATACAAAAACGTGGAGTGAAAGATTTAAAGAAAGATTCCTGATTTAATAAGGATATCATTCCTGGAAAATCCCCACCTCATGGAAAGCATCCATGTTCGTCGATTGCAATACACAGGAAGCCCAGGTGTCTACCTATTTACTGCCTGCATTTGGTTTAGGTACGTTTCACTCTGCACGGGGGATGCCAGTGTCACCTTCCCATCACCCTCATATCTAATGTTTTGTCCATCGAGTGCAGGTAACAGCCCTTCCTTTCCGAAAGAGATTTTTTTGGGAAATGATAATTTTGTCAGTCGTATTCTAATAAAAACAAACATGTTTCAAGATGGGAATACCTCAAGTTGGCATATTAAGAATAAACATCAAAAGAGGGGAAAAACTTTTTTTAATATAGATATTATTTCTGGAAACTTTGAGAAAATTAAACTGTTTTTAATAGTAAAGTTTTTGCCCATTTTTCACAGGCATCTTCAGTACAAAAATGGAATGGCAAATAAACAATACTGTAACAGCCAAGCTGATATTCCATCTAAGCCTACGGCAGTGTTTGCATTTAAATTTTGCAATATATTAAATACCTCTGATTCTTTAGCTTTAATTCTCACATTAGTTATTGCTACAAGTATAGAGATATCCTCACTTGGGTGATAGACTTTTGAAAAGTGATCACTGTAACCCTACCATTACATCTGAATTGGTCACCTCAATACCATCAGCACCCACTAAAGTTATCCTTCCGAAGTCATTTTTCCTCTTACTTGCTACATAGCGGAAGAACTCTTTGGGATTACCCTTGATCTCTTTGGCTAAGGTCTTCTCATAATCTGATTTAGCTTTTCTTACTATGCTGGTAACCTTCCTAGCTTGAGCCTTGTTCTGCTCATGGGTGCACTGATTGCCTTTCTCCTTGTAAATTCTCCATAACATTTTCTTTTTTTGCAGATCAAGCTTGATACTGCTGCTCAGTCCATCTAACGCCTGCCTTGTTTCACCTCCTGACCATGGGGACACAATCTGATATTGCTTTCCTCAGATACCTGCTGATTTTACCCCATGCACTGCTAACATCTTTCCCCTGCAATATGTTCTGCCATGGGATGGCTGGAAGCTCACTCCGAAGCTTGTTATAATTACCTAACCTGTAGTTCCATATATACCCCTTCTTAACAGAAAAATCCACAGATTTTGCAACCTCCCAAGTCAATACCACATGATTGCTTTCACCAATTGGAGGTAATTAGGACACCTTACTTATGCATATAACCTCTGAACCAATAACCAGGTCCAACACTCTCACACCACGTGTCCCTTCAGTTATGTGTCATTTCAAGTAATTATCTCGTAGATGATGTATGAACTCCATTTCCTTTTTGCTACGTGATATTTCCTCCTTCCAACTGATATCACCGTAATTAAAATCCCCCATAATAATCACTAAGCCTGCACTCATTGCACTAATTTGCTGATACATGAATTCAATATTCCCCCCCTGTACTCCCTGGCCTATAGCAGCATCCAACTGTATATTTGGTTGCATTGGTCACTATTTTGCACCAGACCATCTCAAATGAACTCTCATTAACTTGTCTATCATCTTGATATACTACTTTCTTTGGCTGCAACACATCAGCTATCATCAACCGTACTCCTCCCCCTGTTCTATCTTCTCTATCCTCCCTGAAAAAATTGTACCCATCACATTCAATTCCAGTGACCACATCTTCTGCTGACAAATTATAGTTTTGCCGTAAAGGTTGAATAATAATGGTGAGTGTACACATCCTTGTCTTGAACCTTTTTCAAATTGGAATGCAGGGGACACTGAGTTTTCAATTCTTACTGTTGCTTGATTTTGTTGATATAAGTTCTTTATGAGGGTTACTAGATGGTTAGGTATTTCTGATTCTTGCATGATGTCTCATAAAATATTCCATCTCATACAATCAAAGGCCTTAGAGTAATCTACTGGTAATATGCTGGTAAAGCACTCTTATTTAGGTTTTTAATTGCACGAGAATTGAGGAATTTATAAACTAGCATGGGTTTTACCATGCGATCACCTGAAGCGTTACTGCACATATGTAATGCTACACGGTCTTTTGATGCTTTAAAACCTGGTGCAACTTTTTTGTTTTTTGAAATAAATGTTCTCTTGGGCATTTTTTTTCCTCCAATGGCTCATCTCATTGGCATTAAAAACCTGATGTGTTGTATATCCACCCTGTTCAATAATTTTTTTCAATTCCTTTGGATAAGTTTTGGCAGCTTCATTATCAGCTGATGCTCTTTCCTCTTGTATTTTTATGTTTTGTAATGAAAAGCGGTTTCTAAAATGGCTGAACCTTTGCTAGCAACAAAGTCAGGGTTAATAGCATATTCTCCATTTTCTTTTAAGTAATTGTAAATAAATTTTTAAAGCTTTATGTTTACTAATGTTGGTTTCCGGTGGGATCCGTTTTTTTGAGCAGTAATCAATCCAAATACTATGAGCTTTTTCCATTTTTTCAAGTATTGGTGCTCTGGGATGAGCTGTCATATTTGCGGAGATAGAATAACCTGCAGCAACGGAAGCTCTAATTTTCTGTTCATTTTTCTGTATGGGCTGGATTGTTGCTTCATTTAAACCAAGGTTTTTGCAACATATGATAGTTTTTTCCCCTTTTTAAGATGATCCAAAATCTGTATTTTTAATTCTGGTGAGATGAAATGTTTTTTAAGAGATACTTTTTTACTTCCAGCAGACATTGTTCAGGGCTGCAAATTAATTCACAAAAAAGAAATATTTAATACTTCTTTAATAAAGGTTCAATAATACATACAAAGAAGATATGTTTAATACTCCACGAACAAAATGAATTTAAAATTCTAATAAATTCTAAAATTCTGTACTCAAATCTGACACGACATACACACTTGACTGAAAAATATCGAATGAGATGGTGCTTGCTCTTAAAAGCTCTCATCACGTCTCGTGTTATAAGGGGATTTCCCCAATTCTTGAACAGTGTTAAAGCGAGAACGTATTGTAGGAATGCCGTGTTATATGGGGATTTTTCACAATTCTCGAACCATGTTAGAGCGAAACAGTGTTATACGAGGGTTACCTGTATATATATTTCAATTTTTTTTATATAACGAAACCTGTGGTGAGCTCATCACTAAAAGAAGATACTTGGGATGAAATATTTACAATTAAATAATTTTCACTGTGGTTAATGTGTGTGTTTCTTTTAGTGATATTTCAAATTTAGCTTTTCGAATCAGTGGATCTTTCCTTATCTCTTAAAAAGGAAATAAATGTAGACCATTGGATCGATTTAGGTTAGGATAACAGAACAAGATTTCACAAGTTACTTTATAAAGATATAAGAAATCAGCTTTTATGAAGGATGCTTGTGCTATTCCTGTAAGCTGCTTGGTAGAGATGGTATGTTTAGCAAACTCAGACTCTTCATGTTCATGATATTTATTTATTATTTTTTTTATGTTGATCCTACTCACGAAAGGTTTGTTTGTAAACCTATAGTACATTTGTAGTGCAGGTGAGCTAAGGATTTTTTTCTATTTTTATTTATTTTTTACATAGCCCAGAAATCTTGCTCTGTAGGTCAACCTGAAACATTTTCAGGACATTTCAGACCTCTAATAAGGAGGGCGGTGGACTTACATCCAGTGTAAGTCCACCACCCTCCTTATTAGGCTCAGTTCCCTCCTAAAGACAATAAATTAAAGATGCCAAGAAATTATATTCTTGGTTTAAAAGTGCCAAGTTTGCACATGAAGTAACTTCACCACTGGGCTACTTGTATATAGAGGCTAATGACTTCACATCACTTGCCTTAGGATCCCATAATGCAAAGTCCATATTCTTACAGACATGTATAATGCTATGTATTATGGGAAGGGTCACCACCCAGACTTGTTATGACCTTTAATGAGGTTTCATCAGTGGGAATACCAGACCCAGAAATGATACCAAGGTTGAGGTAATGTAGAAGTCATATCTCCATATACAAGCAGCCTCCAATATCTCTACATTTTTTTTTTATTAACTGTTGCTGTGCCCAGTTTTACACATTAGGAAACAACTGAATATTTTACATCAGACCATTTCTGACAACATTAATGCACAAGTTAAATAGCAGTGGCTTACTGTGTCCTGAGGCACACCGCTATTCACACTTACAAACATCCATGCTCATGGCAGGATTTGAACTCACAGCTGGTTGGTGAACAAATATCTAACCACTCCACTTGGTCACCAGGGCAGTACACATTTGTTCTTTACGATGAATAAAAACAGATCTTTCAGTTTGTCCATAATATAAGCCACAAGAATAAGAATTTGGTAAACACTCTGAAAACTAAAAGAAAGAAATGTGTCCTTAGGAGATGGAAGTTTCCTTCTAAAGTGCCAAGTTTGCTGACAATATGAAAGTTAACAAAAATGTTCATTGGTTTTGAAAATGGAATGATATTGGTTTTGCAATATGGAATGATAATTCTTCTTTTGAGTTACAGCAGTTTTTATCAAAACAAATACACTTCATTTCAGTATCCAGTTTATCTTATAAAAAGAAGAGAATAATCACATGGCCATTTTAGATCTATTTCAGTTTAAATCAAGTATACTCTTGTGATTCACTAATACCCCTTATTACAAGAATCATTAGGATCAAAATTCGATTTTCAGCAATGGCTGTTCTTAATTATTTTTGGTCTGCTACGTTCATTTCTCTTTCGATTATCAGCATGCTGCTTTAATGGTTATGTTCCATCTCTTTTGACTTTCCACATGTCTTAGTATTTAGTATCTATCCTTTTGTTTCACTATTATATCATATGGCATTATTTGAATATGTCGATATTTCTTTCTCCTCGTTTACTTATTCAGTCATTTATTAGTCATATTCGAACATTTCACATATTTTGTTTTTTTATTTTGTTGAGTTGTCTTTTTCCCACTATTCTTTTTGTGAGTTTTCATTTCTGTGGTTCTGATTATCTTTCTTATTTTGTCTGTTTCAGTTCGTGTTTGAAATATATTAGTTGTATTTCACTTTATTTTAGTTGATATGTTCATACACTTATTATTCCAAATTGTTTAAGGTATGCTAATACTTTATTGCCATTATGTGCTTTTTCTTTCACCTTCTTTTCGTTTTATGAGCTAGTTTTATATTTGTAAAGCTAATGTAAGCTATATTTGTTCAAATTGTTAGCGCAATTGGAAGAACGATGGTACCTTGCGCCCTTTGATTAGAAAAGGCCTAAGTCGATTCCTGTCATGACGGGAGGAATCTTTATATGGACTTTTTCAATTGAAGATGAGTTAGCCAATCTCATATGGAGGTAGCAGAGTTTTTTCTCCCAGAAACTTGGGTTTTTCATCCTGCATACAGACAAATCTGCCCTTCAGAACACACGCAATTTACAAACAAAAAATACTAGCTGTGGTGGTGGTTGTGGGCAGTAGATGGCATTGATGTAGGTGATTGGTAGTAGAGGTTCTGTGTAGTAGTGGAGACGGAGAGTTGTACAGTAGGTGTCCTCCCACGATGAGTCTTCAAACTCCTTGGAGGTGTCACGAATAATAATAATCACTTGCTGATGAACTGAAAAACTGCCATACAGCCAGTGGCCATTGTTGTGTCACCACAAGGTAATTTGCTCACAGGAGCATATAAAATTTGAGGAAAACAGTATTTCTATTTTGATATTTCAGATAGTTTGCTAGATTATCTAAAAATAGTGCCTCATAGTTTTTTGCTATTTAGATTATTTAATTAGTGTCTCATAATTTTTGCTTATTGAAAGTGTTATTTGAATTTGAAATTCAAATTAAACCGTACTCTTCAGAATACTTTAAGTTCATTATGGTAGAGTGGGGAAAGAAATTTCATTCACTCAACAGCTTTAAAAAAGAAAAAAAAAAGAGCTTTTTCCACACAAAATGGTTGATTAGGTACCACCAGAAATTCAGCAAATCGCAAATGGCATGATATTATTATTATTATATAGCCACCCTCCATGGAGTCTGAAGACTCATTGCGGTATGATTAAACCCATTTTAATAAGAGGTATGATTAAACCCATTAACAGATGAAGCACTTGCAACCGACACTGGCAACCCATTCCACTCATTTACAACTCTCCAAGGAAAAAACCTAGTCTTCACACCCCTACTAACCACATCTTTATTCAACTTCCAGGAATAACCCCCTTGTTCTGGTCCCTCTAGCCAAGTACTACTGAAACATATCCCTACATCAATCCAGTGGTGCACTCAGGATTTAATCTTGGAGGGGGCTGAGTGCTCAGGATTTAACCTTGGGGGTGGCCAAGTTGAGTAGATGATTTGTGAATACACACTACGCATTGCATATGACCTATGACTGAGCATCTGCAGTGATCGCTAATTCATAAGTAGTATAGAAATAGAAGACACAACACAACATAAATAAAAAAAAAATGAATTTTAATTAGGAAAAGATTTTTGGAAAATTTTCTAGTTTTTTCGTTTTCTTTGGGGGGTGCCTGGGCCCCTTGGCCTGCCTCTGGGTGCGCCATTGCATCAATCCCATAAAATCCTTTAAGCAACTTAAATGTTTCTATCATATTCTCCTATCAACCAACTTCTGCAATCCACACGCCCTCAATCTGTCTTCATAGGGAACATTCCACAGGCCTCTCACCACCACCTTAATCACTTGCCTCTGAATCTTCTCCACTGCTTCCTCATCCCCAAGAAACCCAGGGGACCAGACTTGAACACAGTAATCCAGATATGGGTATCAAGGCCTTATAAAGAGGAATAACAACTTCCTTATCTCTACTTGTTAATGTGTTCTTCAGTAGCCAAGTAATCCTATTGGCTATCTTAGCAATATGTCCTCTAAAATTTAACTCTCTGTCTGCCACCACCCCTAAATCTCTGGCTTCATCTATTTCCTGGAGTACAATGTCATCAGTATGATACATGGCTTGTGATCTATTTTTCCCAAAATGCATAACTCCACATTAAACTGACACTCATTAACTTTGGCCCATACTGTCAACCTATTTAAATCATCCTGCAAGCTATCCATATTGTCTTGATTAACTATTATTTTACCTAATTTTGCATCATCAACAAACAACTGAGTATTTCCTTTCAAGTTATATCCTATATCATTTATGTACAAATTAAACAGTAATGCCAGCACTGAACGTTGTAGCACACCACTAATCACCTGCTTTTGTCTTGATTCTGTCCCTCCATATACCACTTTTTGATATCTGTCCAGCTGCCCTCTTATCCACTTAACCAGTGTTGTGTCCATTCCAAATTGTTCTAATTTGCATAACAGTTCCATGTGGTATTCTGTCAAATACCTTTGCAAAATCCAGAAAAATAATCATGTAACCGTTTCCTTTATATAACTCAGCTGTTACTATTATAAAAAGTTAGTAATTATCATGATAATTACTAACTTATATTATAAAAGGTTAATTATTCTATTATAAAAAGTTGGTAAATTACTAAAGCATTACCAACCCTTCAGAAAGCCATGTGTTGAACCTCAGACTGTTTCATGTTTTTATCTACCCATTCTTGAATTCTCTTTCTGACCAATTTTTCTAGTATTTTTGCTACAACACCTGAGATACTAATTGATCTATAATTTGCTACTGTAGTCTTAGAACCTCCCTTATGCAAGGGAATTATTTTGTCCTCTTTCCACTTCCTGAACTCTACCAGAGCTGAGGCTTAAAGAGCCTAGTCATAGGCATTGCCAGTTCCTTTGTGCATCCTTGCAAAACCCTAGCTGATACCCCATCTAATCCCAGCTGTATTTACATTGACATTCTGCAATATCCTAAGAACCTCCAATTCCTCCACCTCTGTTACCACATCAGTGTCAGTTACATATGTTAAAGCAGTAACCTCACAAGGTGATATAGACTTACCATAATTTTTTATTTATTTATTTATTTATTATTATTTTTTAATCAAACCGGGACATTTTTGAGAGTTTGCTGTAAACAGAAAGTTACACCTCCTACGCTAAGTACTTATGATTGAAAAGGCTAAATAATGGAGTGGTTAACAAAAAACAACATTTCATAGTAATAATTTTTAATTACTCTTAACTGAACATAACTTATTATTAAAAAGTTATTAATATTTATCACTAGCATGAACTTTCTTTAAAAATTCTTTGTTATTTTTAATTGCGTCGAAAAATTCACTACAATTTAGTTCACTATTAAGTTTGCAGTGCAATACAGCTTTTACTGTTGATTCAGCCATTCTACCTTTCGTTAGACCATATGTTATTCATTATTGAGAATATCCTTTTAACAGGGGAAGATTAACCTAACCAAATAACCGGGACAAAATGACAAACTGGCCGGGACCATACCTTCAAACCAGGACAGTCCCAGTCAAACTGAGACGTATGGTAAGCCTAGGATAACCTTGCAAAATGGTCACTTTGTAACTCAACTGTTTTATCTACTTCTGTCTCCTCGTGACTATCATCACTCATTAAGATAAATCTTCCATAGTCATTCTTCCTCTTAACTGCCACATAACGAAAGAACTCTTTGAGATTTCCTTTGGCCTGCTTGGCTAGATTCTTCTAATCTGATTTTGCCTTCCTCGCCATACTGGTCACCTTTCTCTTTATATACTCTCCATAGCATTTCCTTCTTCTGCAGCTTGTACTTAATGATATTACTCATTTTTCTAACTCCTATTTGATTAACTCTCCTTACCTTAGGTATTCAATTTAATATTGCTTCCTCTAGTTGATCCTTAACTATATCCCATGTACTACTAACATTCTTACCCTACAGTGTTTTATGCCACGGCACAGATTTAAGCTCTTCCTAAGCTTGTCATAATCACTTGCCTTGTAGTTCCACATATACCCTTTCTTGACAGAATGTTTCTCATGTTTTATAATCTTCCAAGTCAAGACTGCATAGTCACTTTCACCACTCAGAGGCAATGTGGTCACCTTGGTTATGGATAGTTCTTCTGATCCTATGACCAGGTCCAATACTCTCACAACCCTAGTCCTCCATCACATGTTGCCTTAAGTAGTTATCTCTTAGTAGGGGTATAAATTCTATTTCCTTCCTGCCATGTGATCTTTCTTCCTTCCAATCTATATCTCCATAGTTGAAGTTCCCCATAATAATCATCCAACCTGTACTCATTTTACTAATTTGACGATATGTCTTCCAGATCATCTGTGGAACTCCCAGGCCTATAGCAACAACCAACTGTATATTTTGTCTTACTTGCCTTAATCTCGCACCAGACTGCTTCAAATGAACAGTCACCCTCCCACCTATCACCTATTCTTTTTGACTGCAATTCATCTGCTATTATCAGCAGTATCCCTCCTGCCATCCTATCTTCTCTGAAAATACTAAACTCTTTATATTCTATCCCTGTAACCACACATCATCTGCTGTTAGCTAAGTCTCAGTAATGCCTATAACTTTGGGGAGGTTGCATTAATCAATGCCAAAAACTCCTCCCTCTAATTACGGATACTTCTGACATTAGTATATAGAAACTTTAGCATCCCTTTAGGTCTCCCACCCATCTTTACTTTCTGAATTGACTACCCTATTCAATATTTTTGCTTAAGCGATTAGATTCTTCACTAGGTCATTCTCACACTCACTTCATTGGTGTCTTCACACAAACTCACTTGCTTTCACCCTAATTACCTAAGTTTCCCTGATTTTGTGCTTCAGCATTCTTGGTGAATGAAGCTCTCTCTAGACACTTAATACCAAAATCATTTAGATGCAGAATATCAGCATTGTACAAATCCTCTCCATCAAACACAGACCACAGATCCTGCATCATTCCTTCTGCACAACCTATGTATAGACTCATTAGCTAGCAATGCCCTTCTCAGTTTGCCTCTATCATAGCATGGTAGGAGAATTACAATCTTCATTCTCTTGCTCTTCAGTTTTGCCTCTTCTTTCAACTCCTTCATCCCTCATAGAATACTTGTTGCCTCTCAAATTGTTTGTACCAACCAAGACAATCATTTTCTTCAACTTACCTTTTTGCATCCAGGTGGCATGGCTACTATCGGGAATTTTTACACCTAGAAAACCCGATTTTATCACACTTTCATTAAGTACTCCCCTCATTGTTCAGTTTCCATACATAATTTTCTGCATAACTTGTTTTTCTTGTTTGTTCCATTGGTCTTTATCATTCCTTTGGACTTCCTGCTTCTTTCTCTTTTCAGCTCCATTAATCTTTTGCAGCTTTTGCAATTTTTCAATTTCATGCTTTGTCCTATGAAAGATAACATTCAAGCATGCAATTTATTTATCAATTTCATTTTGTTCTCCTCTATTTCCACAGTCGCATGTTTGACATTAATAACATTATTTTCCAACCTACCATTTGTACCGTCCACTCTTCTAATGTTTGCTGCGTTCTCATCATCTAATGGATGTTCAATTTTGAAATTCTTAATACTCTCTCTCTCTTCCACATGTCCTTTAATTTTCTCAATGAATACATTTCACAAACACTGCATTGAATAAAATCCTGCAATTCAAATCACCCGACAACATGGTCTTTGTCACCATTGTTTGTCCATGCATTGGTGCCATGCCAACAATATCATATTTAAACAAAAAAATATACAATTTCTACTTATAAACTAACTAGCTCAGTCAATCCCACACCTGTTTAAAACAAAAACTACACGGTCATACTAATAAGTTACCCTAATATTCTCAAATACAATATGAAAAAGTTACTTATCCTTTAGGAGTGACAATTCCACTCTACACACACAATACACCACCTGGCATCCTCCTAGATAAGGACATCACAAATATAAAAATGAGAAAAACATCCCCAAAAGTGATTTTAAAAAGAACAAGTGCAGAAACTTGCATTTGCAAATATCACTGGGAACAACTTCTTATCTGTGTTTCTGCATCTCTCTGTCTGTCTCTCTGTGTGTGTGTGTCTCATTGAAATGACACCACTGTAACAACACCTAATGATAAAGCTGACGGCATCATCCTTCTCATTCAACTCCTGCATATATGAAATACATGACTAAGACTTCCACTCATACTAGAAACAGCATGTTTCATATGATCTTTCACTAGGAAGACATGCAAAGAATCTTAAATAATCTAGATGCCAAAAATTTTTTTGGTCCTGATGGTATCTCCATGGTTATGCTTAAAATTTGTTCTCCGGATATCCTGTATCTTATTTACGCATTTCTACACTCAGCTGGCATTTGTCTCGCACTTTGGAAGAAAGACCATATTCAGAATCAAAAGAAATAAAAAATAAGAATAAATAAAATGATAATAAAAATAAATATAAATGCCCATTGCTTTTATACCAGTCCCTTTTATCCCTAAAATAATGGAAAGATAATTAGGAGTTAATTTTATTATCTTGAAGATCCACCAGTCAACCATTGATTGCCAGTAGCATTTTTCTGCTATTTCAAGAAGCCTGTTAAGTTATTCTTGACATTTCCAGGATATTTGATCATGTCTAGCTTCTAGATCTGCTCAGCAAATTTCAACAACCAATGAGCTGTTAAATGTTATTTAGACATCCATAAATGTGTTAACCATTTCTTTATATGTAAATAAATAAGTGTGATCCACATATTCCATTAAAATGTTGTTAATCTTAGAGTTGAAAAATCACTTTTTTTTTAACCTCAACTTGTCAATTTTTTCTCACTTTGCACCATATTCACCTCTTTGTAATATAATGTGTCAGTGTTTGAACTCCTCATCCATTGCCATTTTCATATTTCTTACCTCCTGTATTTGTTGCAGTCATCATATTTCCGAGTTCCAAAGTACAAAATCTTACTTTTATTTATTCTATTCTGTTTATTATGAAACACTGGTATATCAGCACCACTCATAATAATTATCCACATTTCAATCATCACTTGAATTAATCCCTGCAGACTGTGAGTATTGTCATTAATATTTGAATCATAGCAGTCTGAGGATAGAGTTTTCCCCACACTGGTAACTTTCCTCTGAGATGCAGTCTCTTTCTGATTCAGTTAATTGATTATCTAAGTATATTTACTGAATCTGCCATGTTGCAAACAGCCATCTTTGTATAATTTAGAAATATTAAACATTATGTCATCCCAGTTAATCAGTATAGTAGCTACCTTATTATAAAATGTAATTAGATTTGTCTTGGTCCAACTGCCTCGGTTGCATTAAGATTACAAAGTTAGCATATGGTCTGCAAGCATATTCCTTCTACTTAATTAACCACCCCTAATACCTGTGTGTTCCCTCCATAATGACTTCTGTAAGATTGTGAATCATGCTCTCAATAATTAGAGATTTTTTTTTTTTATATACGATTTCTTCCTTCCACTTTATATTTCTTAGTTGAAATCATCCTTTAACAGTGCTCTTTATACTAGCATAAGCATTTTCTTCTTAACACTTTAATATATTGCTAGATCTGTGGGAAATCCTCAACAAATATTGTTTCCCATGTAACTTCTGTATCATTTTCTGTCCCCCCCCACCAGTTTCTCAAACTTAAGTGGATATAAAATCCTTCCTCTTGCTTGTAAATTTTCTCTTTCCAAGTAAAGTATCCAGACGTAATAACAAATTTGAATAATTCAACAATATCGGATGGAAATTTTTGAGTTAGTAAATCTATTGTTTCCTTATGGGAAGTATTAGTGAAGAGGGAAACAGTATATAAGCTAATTAGCATGTCAGTTTCCAACAGTTGAATGTCTTTAATTTTTGCATGAAACTCTATGGAATTTTTAATTGATGAGGCTGAGTGTCCTATGAGAGGTTAGATAAAAATCTTGATGATTTGTAAATAGGGCTGCTAATAGAATCCATGAAGGGTCTGAGTGGAATGTTATTCTTGTGAAGCTTAGGTAAACCATATATTCTAGGAGGGCTAGCATGGTATGTCCTGAGTTTTTTTTTATTATTGTTTCTTGATCTAGGAAAGAGGTTTCATCTAGCAACTTGTTTACTTTCTTGAGCTGTCTTTTTGTAGCATCATAATCAATTTGGGCATATGTATTTTGATCTCTGAGTAATGAATTCATTTTTCGGTCATGAATTGGTATCTAGGACAACAATGGTATTTCCCTTGTCAGCTTTGGTGATGATTATGTTTCTATTACGTTTTAAGGAGGTAAGAGCTTTTAGTTCAGATGGTGGGATATTCAAGTCTTACTATCCCCAAAGTCTGGAAAATTGTCATCCTAAATTGTGTAAAATAATTTTATATATGTAATCTCATTTTAATGTAAAACTCCCCCCCCCCTTTTTTCCAGATATATTTTAATTTAATTCTATAACACGCCACTGCAAGCATAGAGGGATTCCACTGTAAGCATTCGCCCTAACTGTATGCGATTCCTAGTATTATTTGAATTAACTATACTGAAGATGTCCTATGATACTAGGATGAAATATTTACTTATAAAAAAATCTTATTACTGTGGTTACATGTGTATGTTTAGTTATGAATGGTCCACAGGTTTCATTATACAGCAAAATCAGTATCATTTATTTCAATTATTTTTAGTCACCCAAACTGTCCTGTTTCTAAGCTGTGTTGTTTATTCATATTCATATGGTGTGGCTATTATATAATAATGGCGTAGGTAATAAATTATACAAATTTTAAGGAATTCTTGGAACAGTGTGGGGGAGGGGGGGAAGAGAAGCTAAACCAAAAAGGAGGAAAGCCAATTTTACTTAAAATCCTGGACAATGGAAATGGACATAAGCAAACTATAGAGCTGAGATCAAGTTTCTGAGAAGTGTGAAATGCTGCACAAAAGAAGATAAAGCAATTTGTTTATATGAGGAACTATGAGTGCCTTTGCTAGATAGAGAAAAGCATAGTTATTATTGAAAAAAAAGAAAAGAACATTGAAGAGAATATTTGAAGTGTAGGGGACGGGAAATATCCAAAACAGATATGGAAATATAGACTGAATGGAAAGATCTATATAGGAAGGTCTAGCCTGAGATGGTAAATACTAAAGCTGAAACTGCAAGTAAATGCAGTTTCAGCTTTAGCTGAAACTGCATTTACTTGCAATTTCAATGCCTAATTCATGAAGAAGACATGGCATCTTACAATTAAACCTTAACTCATACATATGCTGCATGTGAAAATTTTTCTCATCGATTTCCTTCTCATACTTCAGAAACAAATTCATAATGAAACTTGAATTACAGTAATATCCAAATATCGCTTGTAATATTTTGCACTATGAAAAGAAATGGCCTTTCAATGATAAACCACCACCATAATTTTGTATATCATATGATGCTTAATTGAATCATGATATACATCATACACTGAAATGTTCTATATAATTACAATCATTCCACACAATATGAGGGTGGTCTGAAAAGTTCTTGGCCTCGATAATAGATGGTAAACTATTGGCAAGATTTTTTTATTCTAAGTTGGTACATCTGTCATAAGCGTCCGTGTGAAATTGCAAGTCATTCCATCAATTAGTTTGTTTTATACAGCTGTCTGAAGCAAAAGTGTTGTTGTCTGTATCCCTTGAAATGAGTAAAATTGAGTATTGTGCGGTTATAAAGTTATTTGTAAAAAAGGTTTAACGCTAAAAGAAATTCATTCAAAGTGCATAAAAGTTTATGGTCACTCTTCTCCTTCATTTTTGACAATTACGAAATGGGCTGCCGAGTTTAAACATGGCCGTACCAGCCTTGAAGATGATCTACGTTCATCCAAAAGGTGTAACAACATCAGAAATCATTGATCAAGTGCACAATATAGTATTGGATGACCGGTGAGTCAACGTGCATGAAATTGCTGAGACTATGGCATTTCAAAAGAACATTTAGGACATGTTTTGCATGAACAATTGGCAAATGAAAAAGCTTTGCACAAGATGGATGCCACGCTTGCTCACAGCAGATCAAAAATTTGGTTCCCTCTGACTTCTATCTCTTCCCAAAACTAAAATTCTTCCTTGCTGGTCAGTGTTTTTCTTTGAATCAAGAGGTGATTGCAGCTGTAGAGGGGTATTTTGCAGATCTTACTGAGAACCACTACAGGAATGGGATAATGGTGCTGGAGCATCACAGGAATAAATGTATTAGTCTTAAGGGAGATTATGTTGAAAAATAAAAATAATTTCGAAATTATAAATCCATTTTTTCATTGTTAGACCGATAACTTTTCAGATCACTCTTGTAAGCATGATCTTTATATCTTTGAATGAGACTACACAGTCTTCTTAAGACATTATTATTATTCCCTATGATAATTTGCAGGTTCTTCAGATTATTTGAGTTATACACATTTAGATATTTGTAGAAATATCAGGAATATTTCCCAGATTTTGCCTCTCCAGTTTAAAAATTATGTCGAATTTCATGGGATCAACACTGAATTTAACTATGATAAATTAACCTGCTCCTTGCATCTATCAGAATGCTTGGTGCTTTCAGTTAACAGATATAATGGCTTTAGTTACCCTTAAATTTTTTCTAAACTACCCTGAATGTGTATATTGAAATTTCAAACTTCTAATCTAAATGAAAGTAAAGATATTTTGTTAGTAGCTATTAACATTTAGATCAGTGTTTCCCAACGTTTCTTGGATCATGCCCTACCTCAATGCCTTAAAGATTTTGATGCCTCTAGCATAATAGTCAGCCAAGTTCTGAAAAAGTATAATATAAATATGTACTGAAAAAGAAAGCAAAAGGCTTCACTTCGGTGATATAAAATCATTCAAATTAACTGGATATTGAATCCAACATTATTTCAAAGCCAAATAGAGAAACTACAAGAGTTTCATGACGAATATAGATAGAAACTATAAAAGTTTCGGCGGATCCAAGCGTAAGCAAAGCTTTCATTACAGGGGCAACTCATAGTAAAGGAGGAATAAGCTCTGATCACTATCCTTAGTATTTCCCATAATGTAAAACACATCTCCTAGCAATGGGGGGGGGGGGGTCACAACCCAGACTGGTTTCGACCTTTTTTGAGGTCTCATCAGTGGGAACCAGACCCAGATGTAAATGTAAATACTCAGGTTGAAGTGATGCAGAACTTATACTTTATCATATGAGTTGCTAAAGAAGGTGTCACATCACAAAAGGCACCAAAAATTACTGAAAAAGAGAGCCAAAAGGCTTCACTTCAACTATGTAAAATTATTCAGATTAAGTGGATACTGAATCCAACATTATTTAAGCCAAATAGAGAAACTACAAGAGTTTTGGAGAAACTACAAACTCAACCTGAGTATTTACATCTGGGTCTGGCTCCCACTGATGAGACCTCAAAAAAGTTCGAAACCGGTCTGGTTAGTGACCCCACCATAATGTATAACATCATACATGTCTGCGAGGAGATGTGTTTTACATTATGGAAAATACTAAGGATAGTGATCAGAGCTTACTCCACCTTTACTACGAGTTGCACCTGTCATGAAAGGTTTGCGCTTGGATCTGCCGAAACTTTTATGGTTTCTATCTATATTCGGCAAGAAACTCTTGTAGTTTCTCCGAAACTCTTATAGTTTCTCTATTCAGCTTAAATAATGTTGGATTCAATATCCACTTAATTTGAATAATTTTACATCGCCAAAGTGAAGCCTTTTTGCTCTCTTTTTCAGTCATTTTTGGTGCCTTTTGTAATGTGACACCTTCTTTAGCAACTCATATGGTAAAGTATAAGTTCTGCATCACTTCAACCTGAGTATTTACACCTGAGTCTGGCTCCCACTGATGAGACCTCCAAAAAGGTCGAAACTGGTCTGGGTATTGACCCCCTCCCCCCATAATGTATAGCATCATGCATGCCTGCTAGGAAATGTTTTACATTATGGGAAATACTAACTAAGGATAGAGATCAGAGCTTACGCCACCTCCACCTTTACTACGAGTTTCCCCTGTAATGAAAAGTTTGCTTACGCTCGGATATGCTGAAACTTTTATAGTTTCTATCTATATTCGGCATGAAACTTGTAGTTTCTCTATTTGACTTTGAAATAATGTTGGATTCAATATCTACTTAATTTGAATAATAAATATGTACTTTAAATAAAAAAGAAACATAGGTAAAACTGTTTTTAATTTGACTTTCTTCAATGAATATAAATTTTATATTACACTTTGTATCGAACTGAACTTGGGAAAATAAAATCCAAGTTAATGCGATCCTTGATCTTGATGTCTGCTGCAAAGAGTTTTTATTTGAGGTACTAATTTAGTCATTTTCAATCTCAAATCCCCATGGTTTGTGATATCCAGATGATTTCTTTTTTTCAGTAGCAAGTCATTTACAGCACTAAAGCCACATTCAACTAAATATGACAACGAGAAGGGCAACAGTATTTTTTTTGCACAACTAGTTGAATTTCAGTATTTCGTTTCTGTCTTGTCAGAAAGCCATGCCATTGTGCCTTTTATGTTAAATAAATTTCTAATAGACCTATCATTTTGCATTTCTGAGAGTTCTTGATACTGTATTCATATGGCTGCTGTACTAGTGATGTCAGCTTTTTTTTTCGGAAAGTCAGAGTCAACATCAACAATTTATCGCCGATAATGGTGAGTTTTTTGAGTATATTGGTGATGAGGTGACAAATGACGTTATTTTCTAATTTCCCCTCCCTCCGAAATATTCAAATTGCCCCCCTGTGGGGCATATGTCCCATGTTGGGAAACACTGACTTAGATACAAAATATTCCATCATGTATGTTCATGCCGAGTTACAGCAAAAGAGGAAAAGAATTCCTGCACCCTTTGTCCATAGGGTACACCACTCTTTAGTTGGAAAAAACCTAAATTCGATTTCATATTAAGGATGGTAGGTTTTTTCCACATTATGGTTCCTTCATTCTTTTTTACCTCATGGTCTTAGCCACCTTGGCCATAACCTTGGCCAATCAGTCATGTGCCCTTCACATATTTTTCACATATATTTTGTAATAAGATTACAATTATGTCCCAGATTTAAAATTAAATGATTTGAATTAAACTTAAATTTAATTATATAACGAAATGAAACAGCATTATATCAAATTAATGTGTGTGTATATATATATAAAACTTTAATAATAATAATTAAAATGGAGGGAATATTATTGCTTGTTATTTGAGTATAATAAATGTTATAATAGCACAAATTCCATTAAAAAAAATTGGCTTTATCCATGCCTGGAGTTCTTCTTAAAACAATATTAAAAGAAATGTCAATCAATTATTTATGACAGATGTAAAAATATTTTCATACCGGTTCAAATATGTTTATATTTTTTTTTTGTAGGCACTTAAAAATCAATGACTGAAGTTTGAGAGTTACTTCCTGAGGGTATCCATGTATGTAGGTGTGTGTGTTGGGGGGGTATGCAAATCGCCATTTTTTGAATATTGCATTCCATTCAAGAATCACGTGACACATATAAAGGTAGGAGACTGCAATAAGCCATGTGGATTGATACCATTCAAATATGGAAACATGATGGTGGAAAGAAACAGACTATATAATCTGATGTGTTTTTTTTTTCTTCTTATCACCTTTTCAGGAAATATTTAAAAATAGTATGCATTCTGATTATACTCTAGTGATTTCTTTCAAAGGGTTCAGGGCATTGGGGCACGGGATCTGCACTATGAATTGTTCTGTGATTGTCACTATGTACAAGAACATTACATACTGAACTTCTAGTTTTGTTTTCTGTAGAAAGGCAGCTGTGTACCAACCAAACAACCCCCAAATGCTGTGGAATACATGGTATGAAGAGATGCATTAAGATTATCTTTCAAATCAGATGGATGTGTTTGGATATAGCAACTGTTAGGGAAAACATTATTCACCGGAGTGTAATGCCCCTAGTGTAGTTGGAAGTAGCACGTTACATATGTTGTATACAGAAGTGGCAAAGTTTTTCTTCTTGAAAACTGATAAATTGACAATATTTACATACTATTGACAGACATAGCAGATTATGGGAATAAGGACTAGTCATTGTATTCCGTGCTCAATTGTAAGGATGTCATGATTTTGCTCTTTACTTGGTAAGGGAAAAACATTTCGGGAACCTTATTTTTTAAAACTGTTCATTGTCATTCTCATCCTCCTAGATTCAACATTTCATTCCCTGAAGTAGAACACATGCAAATAAAATAAATAATGCACTGGTGCTTTAGTCCTTTGATGATCCAATACTCAAGAGACAGGTCCCCTAGTACTTTAATGTCATAACTTGTGCATTGTATTCCCTGGGAAACTGATCCAAAATGTAGCATTAGATGAGAGGAACTAAGAGGAGAAGAAATTTATTCTGTAGTTTGGAGTTTAAATGTGAAGGAGAGTTGAATAGCTGTTGTACATATTTTCATTTGGATTTAACAGAGGGAAGAGAAATTATTGAATTCAGGTGAACAGTGACCAAGAGATATTTGTAAAAGATATAAACAGCAGAAAATGAACACATGAGTGAAAGTGAGAGGGGGAAGGGAGACAGCAAATTGGTGAGAGATGGATCACTTAACAACCCAACAGTGCTGTAATGAGTCAAGTATTTTCAGGAAGTTCTTAGGCACCAGTTGTGAACATTCAATAATTGGACAAATTTATGATTTGTATAGGATTAAAAGGATTGTAAAATAATGCTTTGAGCAAAACGAAATCTGAATTTTATGGATTCCGAAGAGGAAATAATTGTAATGTTGTGAACATTAAAATCCTCAAGGAAGTTAATCTCACCATTAGAAACATTTGACTAAAGAAAATGTTTAAGAAAGGAAATCAACGTTCAGAATGGCTTGTGGCAATATTAGGAGATACATCATAGAGACATCAAGTGAATTTTATAGACTAAGGCAGAGCGTGATGAGAGCAAGGTAGTTACTTTTGACATGGTGCATAAGAGTCAGCATATGTACAGATGCCTCCTTTGAGATGAGCTCTTCAGAAGATGTCAGAAGAAGATTAGGAATGGCTCAAACAACTGTCAGAGACTTGTCTAAAATCTGGAAGGATGTATCTTTCTCTACGGAAACAAAGTTGAGGATTTTGGGTGCAGTTGTTTTTTCAGCAGTGACTTATCGATGTGAGACTTGGAACCTAAAGAATTCAGATAAGAAAAGTATAGCTGCTTTTGAGATGTGTTGTTACTGAAGGCTATATTGGCTATGTTGAGGATATATACTGAAAGGCATACAAATGAATGGTTATTAGAAAAGATCAGTAGAACTATAAGGCACTTTAAGGATATTGAAAGAAGAAAGTTGAAATATTTTGGACACATTGAAAGGATCGAGCAGGACTACTCGGAACAGTAATAGAAGGTAAAGTTCCTGGAAAAAGAGGAAAGGACAGATCGTCAATGAGATGGATTATTATTATTATTATTATTACTATTAAACAAGACCTCATGGAGTCAAAGACTCATCTAGGAGGTCCTTTTATCTCACACACATCTCATCATACCGGGTCTTAAACACATTCAAACTCCTTGCAGACACCACACTCTCAGGCAAGGCATTCCAATCATTCACAACTCTGCACGAAAAAAACCTGCCTCTCACTCCCCTACTCACAACCTCTTTATACAGTTTCCAGGGATGACCTCCGGTTCTCCCCTGATCTCCCACTATTCTCTGTAGAACTTCTCCACCATTGATCCTATAACAACCCCTTACCAACTTGTAGGTCTCTATCATATCTCCCCTCTTCCTTCTCTCCACTAGACTCTGCAAATTACATCTTTTCAATCTTTCCTCATACTCGACATTCCAGAGGTCAGAAACTACCTTAGTCAGTCGCCTTTGGACCCTTTCCAACATCTCTTCATCCTTCTGAAAACCAGGTGACCAAATCTGGGCACAATAGTCCATGTGTGGCCTAATCAAAGCCTTATACAATGGAACAAGAATCTCCCTACTTCTACACATCAGTGTCCTCCTCATCATTCCCAGAAGTCTTTGTGTTGTCTTCACAATTTTGGCGATGTGTCCCCTAAATTTTAGATCCTTATCCACTATCACTCCCAGATCTCTCATTTCTTCTACTTCCAACAATATATTCTCACCAAGCATAAATTCTGCATCCCATCTTTGTTTTTCCAAATTTTAAAACCTTACATTTTGCAACATTGAACTCACATCCCCATTTGCTTGCCCAATCACTCAATTTATTCAAGTCTTCTTGCAAGGCCACAACATCTTCACTACTCTTTATGGTTCGTCCCAACTTTGCATCATCTGCAAACAACTGAATATCTCCACCCAAATCTTCGCCAATATCATTAATATAAAAGTTAAATAGTAATGGCCCTAAAACAGATCCCTGAGGCACTCCACTAGTGACTTTCCTTTTCCTGGATATTGCACCCCCATACACAACTTGTTGATACCTATCAGATAGCCAGTCTCTAATCCAATGCACTAATCTAATATCCAACCCCATCTGCTCTAGTTTGACTGTCAACTTATCATGAGGTACTCTATCAAAAGCTTTTGCAAAATCCAAGTATATTACTGTGTATCCTTCTCCTCTGTCCAAGGAAGCAGTCACTTTATTGTAATAAGTAAGTAGATTACTAAAACACGACCTCCCTTTAGCAAATCCATGCTGTCCATCAAAGATTATACCATTGTTGTCAACCCAACTCTGGATCCTAGTTCTCACAAGCTTCTCCAACAACTTAACCACAACACCTGACACACAGATAGGCCTATAGTTTGATGCTTGAGTTCGATCATCTCCTTTATGAAGTGGCACAATCTTGCCCTCCTTCCACTCTTTAGGGACTTGACCAAGTGCAAGACTCGTATTAAAAAAATATGTCAAGGCAGGTGTCAACTCTCTGGCACATTCCTTCAGAATATGCGGTGATATATTATCAAGTCCCACAGCCTTATTTACATCTAGTTTACTCAACTCCCCAAACACCTCTTGCTCACTTACAGTCAGTCTCTCCTCCCCATCATCAACTGCTCTTAATCTCTCCATGAAGTCACATTCACAAGATTGAAAGATCTTTATGAACTGCTCATTAAGTATCTCCACCACACATTCTGCAACAGCTGTCTTTATACCATTTCCTCCAATCAATGTCATCCTTCCATAATCATTCTTTCTTTTGCTGGCTACATATCGAAAGAACTCCCTAGAATTCTTTTTAGCTTCATTAGCTAACTGCTGTTCATACCTCTCTTCAGCTACTCTCACCAACCAAGTCACTCTCCTTGCCTGGTCTTTGTAGAACTCATGAAATTGGTTACTTCCACTGGATGGATGATGTATGTGGAATGACTGATCTTCAGAGAGTCGAATCCTTTAGAAAAGCATACAACAGGACCACATGGCAGGGTCTGGTGTAGCACATCACCAAGCAGAGTGACCATATGGTATCTGTGGATGCCCAATGAACAGATGATGAATGAAGATAATATCCTAACTGGAATAGGAATGGCAGGGCACAGTATATTTTATATTTTAATTTTTTATTTTTTTTATTTTTGTGAGAATAGAAAAGACAAGAAGGGAGAGGGAAGTTCTGTTGATGATAGCAGGGGAGTTATGTCCACATAAGGTAGACATGAAAGAGTAAAATAGTGGCAGTTGTTTTCAGGCAGTGTGGTGTGAGATGGAGGTTGAAAGGAAGCGATATTTAGTGGGATGTTGTTATAAGCTAGGGTATGTGGAGGGTAATGATGACGAAATGTATAAGTGATTTCAATTAGTGAACAAGGAAATTTAATTTTAATTATGGTGGTATAGATTGGAATGAAGAGATAGCATTTGGGAATAAGGAAAATGACTTTTTCGAGTTCTTAAGAGACAGTTATATTTGACAGTATGTAAAGGAGAGCACACGAGGATTGAGAGTTTTAGATCTGATCATTTCATCAGATTTAATTGTGAGTGGGGTTTAACACTTCCTTCCAGTTGGTAAGAGTGATCACCTGGGTTGTGGCTAACCATATGCAGACTTCTGTGAGGAAAGATATATGTGGAAATATAAGGTTGGTGATTACGAGGTGGTATCAAAAAGTTTCGAGACTAGCTCTGTTTATGAGAAATTACTTTATTTATCTACGTTTACACACTATCACCTTCAAAATAGTCCCCTTGCATAGCAATACAGCACTCCCAGTGTTCCTGCCACTTCTGGAATGTCCTGGAAGTCTTCTTTTCGAAGCATATCAAGCACCTTCTGCGATTTGCGCTGGATCTCTGCAACAGTGTCAAAACGGTGACCTTTGAGCTGGATCTTCATCTTCGGGAAGAGGGCAAAGCCCACAGGAGCCAAATCTGGCGAGTAGGGTGGGTGTGGAAGTGAGATCACGTTGTTTCCGGCGAGAAACTCACGTGTGAGGAGAGCTCGGTGACAGGGCGCATTGTCGTCGTAGAGCATCCAGTTTTTTGCACGCTACAGATCTGGTCGCTTTTGCCGAATGTCCTTCTTCAGAAGCCTTAAAACATGGCAGTAGAACTTGCTATTGACAGTCTGGCCCCTGGGGATGAATTCTCGATGCACAATGGCGTGAATGTTAAAAAAGACGATAATGTACACAGGACGATGTCTTTTGGCACACTGACTTATGAAGGTCGGTGCTCCCTGTGACTGTGCATGCAGCCTTGTGCTGCCACCTGTTGGCATGTTACAAAACTAGTCTCAAAACTTTTTTGATATCACTCGTATGACAGCATAGGAGACAGGTTGGAGCTATAGCATGAAATGAGGAGTTGTGTGGTATGGCAATAAATACTGCTTGAGAACTAACAAAGAAATACATAACAGCATCAATGTGAATGTATTCTGAAAGTCAAAAGACTGAATAAGGTGTAAAATGGATGAACGAGGTAATAATGGTAATAATCAGTTGCATGAAGATTATAACGAGCAGGCCAGGAAAGTGACTCATTTTGTATGGACTACAAAAGTGTAATATAAGCATAAATTAGTAAATCAGGCCAAGAAAAGCCTTCATGAGTTTATTCTAAATGTAGCAAGCAGAAGAAAGAATGTTTATGATAAGATGCTGTTAATGGATGAAAGTGGGAGATTGGGGACTGCTGCAGTGTACATAGTCAAGGTGTTCAGTGAGCATTTCATCAGGGTGTTTCATCCTTAGTATGAAATCAGGGTCAAGTGTATGGAATGAAACGATTAATATAATTATTATATTATATAAATAATATGTTAATAACAATTGTAAAGTCATTAATTGTTTGGTCCCCATGTTTCACGGTAATAAGAATATGTTGGAAAGGGTCTAGAGATGACTGACATGTCTCACATCCAAAAGGCCAGTTATGGCCTTTTGGATGTGGGATATGAAGTCTGATTTATGGAAGGCAGTTTGCAAAGCCTTGTGAATGGGAGGAAGAGAGGGATTGTGATCGAGACATTTTAGTTGATGAAGGATTGCTACAAGGTTAATGTGGAAGAAATTTTTCATAGAATAGAGAAAGGGGATAGAACAAGGGTACATAGCTGGAAGTTGTATAAGGAAGGTATGGGTGGGGACATAAGGAGTAGGTTCTTTGCATGCAGGGTGGTTTGGTCATTGGAATGCTGACATTGTGGTGAATGCAGATATATTGAATGAGTGTAAAGCATGGTTTGATGAGCTTTGTGTGTAACATTGTTTGCCTCCTGCAATGAGTCTTTTGACTCCATGGAGGTCTGGTGTTAATAATAATAATAATTTATTTATTTTTAAGTATTTTTCATGTAATCTAGAAACCTTGTTCCAGAGACCAAACCTGAAATTCCCCAAGCCACTTCATTCTTTAATAAGGTGGGGAGTGGTCATATGCTGGATATTGAAGTCCACCTCATACCTAAAGACAATCCCAAACATCGATGTCTGTTGTGGGATTTGAACCCATAGCCTGTTGGTTGGTTGGTTGGTTGGCTGGCTATAGTGGATAGTTTGTTGTAGTGAATTTTCTTTAACATAGTATTGTGATTGTGGTCAGGACTTTTCATGTAGTTGTTTAAGTTAAGGGTTCGCTACAAACTTGATATTAACTAGGTCTGCCTACTAACTGATGAGACCTCAATAATGGTTGAAACCGGTCTGGGTAGTGACCTTCTCTCATAATGTAGAACAGTAATACAGCTCCCAGGAGCTAAGTTCACATTATGGGTAAATAGCAAGAATAGTGATCGGATCTTGCTCCACCTTTGACATGAGATTACGACGACAAGTTCAATGCTTCTTTTGGTTGGTTCATGAAATTCAAGCAGTTTGTTGTGCTGCATAATGTGAAAATGTATGGTCAATCTGCAAGTGCTGATGAGAAGGCTGCCAAGGAGTTTGTGGAGAAATTGGATAAAATTATTATGGAGGAAAATTATTTGCCACAGGAAATATTTAATATGGATGAGACCTACATGAGTTGCCTCAGCTTGCACTACCTTAATGGTCAGTTGCTGCAGTATCAGGTATTTGCTTACACTTGGAATCGCCGAACTTTATATAGTTTCTACTATATTCGGCATGAAACTCTGAGCTTCTTATTCGGCTAAGAAACGATATGGGATGTAATATCCCTTAACTTAAACAAGTCATATGTCGCCGAATTGAAGCCTTTGGCTCTTCATATATCTAATAATTTATTAGGACACTTTTCATGTAGTTTGTTATAGTGAATGAGTTTGCATACTGTGTTTGCTATAGCGAGAATTGGCTGTAACATGTAAATGCACAGCTCTCCATTGCAATTTAATAAATAAATAAAAAATCCTGAAAATTATAACATTTTAATGAAAAAATATTTTCTTTGGCAACCTCTTCAAAAATAACACATACCTCATCTGTGGAATCGCAGTTCATTAACTTTATGAACAGTCTCATACCTTCAATAAGGCATTTAGAATCATTCCCTGTAAGTGGAAATCAGTTGGATGAAGTTCTTTGGTAACTTTTGTAATTCCTTGTAGTTTAGAATTGCTTCACTTAATTTGAAGGGAGAAAGCTGGGGGACTTCCCTACTCTCCTGATAATTTTGGTCTACAACAAGTAAAATAATTTGTATGCCTGATGTTCTCTACCTTCTTCTGAAGATGAGGGAAGAGTGAGATTGTTTTTTATGTTTTTATTTTCAAATTCTCATCAGAGTAAACACATACGAGGTGCGTCTAAAAAGTTCAGTGAATGGTATCAGAAATCAAAAAAAACAGAAGATACAAACAAATTACCTTTATTGGCCTTCAAAACAGCATCCTTTACAACACACTTTTGGCAACGTTCATAAAGCTTCTGGAAACTGTCAGCAAAGGCCTCTTAAGGAATCGATCGCAGAACCGCTGTCACATGTTCTTGGATTGCCGCCATTCCATCGATTGCCACTTAGATTCCGGATTGAACTGGTAGCACCAGGTCTCATCTCCTGTGATGATGGTTCGCAGAAAGGATGGATCCTGGTCACACATGGTAATGAAATCTCCAGAGGTTTCCATCTGTTTTGCTTTCTGTTCGCTTGTCAGCTTGTGCGCCACAAACCGGGAACAGATCTTCCACTTACCCAAATCTTCGTGGACGATAGTGTGCACTGTGTCCTTGCTAGTGCCCAATTCCTCTGCCAGCAATCGTAGAGTCAATTGCCAATCTCATGCAAGCATTTGTTGCAGTCACATTCGCTTGATCATGTCTGGGATTCTGCTTGCTGACCCGAACATGGCTGATCCTCAATCCTTCGCAAAAGCGTGTGAACCAGTCGTAAACACATTTTCTGCTCACAGCTTCCATCCTGTACACTTGCATCAACATTTCATGTGTCTCCATTGCCGTTTTCCCCAATTTGTAGCAGAACTTGATGTTCACTCGTTGCTCCATTGCACTGTGACCCTACCTCTCACACTGATGGTCACATGCCCTCCACACTAGGTGGCGCTTCTCGACATGTCTCCGGATAGTCATGTGCATGCACACACACACCTGGCCCATGTTGCCGTTGAGATATCGGACCACTCACCGAACTTTTCAGACCATCCTCATATGACTTGATATGAGAATCAATTTCTGCACAAGCCTCAAATGTTGTGTAATGATCAGAATTGTGTAAAGGCCACTTCAATTTCTGTGGCTCATGAGGTTCTGATGCAGCTTTTTCATCAGTGTTGAAGGATTTTGTTTTTAGAGTTGTCTTCAGAATGAAACTGGACAACTACTCCAACAAGTTCTTTTCAAGAAGTAGTAAAATTTACTCCCTTAGCTTAACCACTTTTTATTGAATTTTGTGCATGCTGCTTTACAGGTCCTTGCTAATGATAACGTCCCTCATAATTGACTGTGATGTATCATTTGTGCTTTTTTGATTGCAGACTTAACTAAGAGTGTCATGTGCAACATGTGATCATTCATTGAATTTATTTTTTCACTTTGCTGCTACCTGCATGATGTATCTTGTTATATTGCATGAGACCTGACAAGAAACTAAATATTTCTTCTCTCTCTTTCTAACTGGAAACAAATCTAACATATAATATGCAAAAAAGTGTGTCAAAATTTTGATAAACATGAAACAATACATTAAGTGCACATTTCTATTTAATATTTATTTTATAGTAGTACATCTGGTGGATTTGGTTCTTTGTTTACTTGTCATGAGCAAATATCAAATTTTGAAAATCATGATCAACCAGATTTAACTTATTATTTACTTTTTTTTAAGTCTTTCTAAAAGAAATCTCATGATAATCCAGTTGTCAAGGTATCATATTAATTGGAAATTCTGTGTATATTTTTGCTATCTTCTTTACTTGTATTCTTTTATTTTTCAGCATATATTTGAATCAGAACTTTGAAACGTTTTGCTATATAAATTTCACAAATATGTGGAATGTGGAATACACATTTAAACATATTCACTGATTGCTTCATTTGTGTATTTTTCTGTTTTTTATATGACATGTGGTGCAGACAGATTGAGTTTAGATATTTTTCCACAGTTTATCTGTTCAAATAGATACATATGCATCTTTTTTTTCATACATTCTTGTTTGTACGTTTAGCTAAGTTTCCTGCATATCCGTTGCCTTCAGCTGGTGTTATTGCTATAATGCAAGCCTTCTGTGATAATGGGATATCCAATGAAAATGGGTTTGCTGATTTTCCTAGCAGCACGTAAGTATATTAATTTTTTAGTAATTTTTTTATCTAATTAAACTACTGTAATCTATCATTTATCCAACCTTCAGAACAACAACCCTTCAATTAATTGACCTTTGCATGTCAACTGACTTCTGGTTGGACACCGTGTAATTATTAAATGTTATCCGACCCTTCATTATCAGAATTGAGCATTCCTCTTAAGTTTAACATTTTTTAATGAGAGAAAAAAATTGTGATAGTTGGGATTTCTGAAAGTAAGTTTCATGTAATTTTGAAAACAATACATCTATATAATGAAAGCTAAGCCTAGACGAAATGGAGTTCTCCCCCAAGGTTAACGAATCCAGTAGGCTAAATTTTTAGATTGAAATGAATACATATTTAAAAAGGAACAAAAAAATTGTACTTTTTTGAAATGTAGATGATCATCAAACTTTTAGAGTGGAAAATTTTGGTCTTTTAGGATTTTTTTTCAATACTATTACTGAACTTATAATGGAGCCAAAAACATAATTATCAATCAACAATAATGCAGAAAATAAAGACCAAGAGATGCACATAGAAAAAACTTAAAAATAGCAGGAACATGATACAGTGAAACATTAAATTTTGAAAGAAATATGAATATAAAAAAGATTAAGAACTGAAAAACACGAGTCTTAGATTAGGCCAAGTTTCAAAAGAGTAGAAAGATGGCAAAATTGTTCTGCTTCATAAATGGGGTGATAAGACTAAGGCTTTGAATTATAGGCCACTCAGCTTGTCTGCCTGGAGTTGTGATCAGGGTGTTGGAGAAGCTAGAGGACAAGGATTCAGAATTGGGTTGACAGCAGTACAGTTCTCTTTAATGCACAGCATGGGTTTGCTAAAGGAAGATCATATTTTAGCACTTTGCTCACTTATTATAACAAGGTGACAAACATATTGGACAAGGCAGATGCATATACAGTAGTATATTTAGATTTTGCAAAGACTTTCGATAGACTGCCATATAATAAACTAGTAGTTAAATTGGAACAGATGGGGTTGGATAGGATAGTAGATTACTGCGTTGGATTGGGGGATTACGGCTTTGGATTGGTAAGATTGGCTGTCTGATAGGTATAAGCAGGTTGTGTATGGGAAAGTGATATCCAAGAAGAGGAAAGTCACTAGCGGTGTGTCCCAGGGATCTGTTTGGGAGCGATTGTAGTTTGATTTGTATGTAAATGACATTGGAATGGACTTAAATGGTGATATACAGTTTTTTGCCAATGATGCAAACTAGGAGAAAGTTATGAGAAGTGGAGCAGATGTTATATCTTGGCAAGAGGATCTAAATAGACTGTATGAATGGGCGAGTGTGTGGGGATATCAGTTTAAAGGTACAAAGAAGTCAAGCATCAACATTTGTACTTCAGAGGATATTATTACACAACACCTCAAGGGAGTCCTAAGACTCATTAAGGGAGGCACCTACTCTGCATCT
This sequence comes from Typopeltis vanoorti, assembly GCF_054136105.1. Taxonomy (NCBI): domain Eukaryota; kingdom Metazoa; phylum Arthropoda; class Arachnida; order Uropygi; family Thelyphonidae; genus Typopeltis; species Typopeltis vanoorti. The sequence goes on along the minus strand of NC_143556.1, from coordinate 27,644,188 downwards.
CTCCGTCTTTGTTATCATCTACGTAAGCACCATCTACTGCCTACCACCACTAGTATTTTCACAGACAATCACAAACATCCATGCCCATGGTGGGATTCAAAACCATAGCCATTTGGCTGGAGAACAGATAGGCTAACACTTGGCCAACCAGGCTGAGTGGTTAGCCTTACAAAGTGTAAGGTTTTAAAATTTGGGAAGCAAAAATGGGATGCAGAGTATAGGATTGGTAGGGATATTTTAGAGGAGGTGAAGGAGATAAAAGATCTGGGGGGTGATGGTAAAATTATAAGGCTTTGATCAATCCTTTAATTCTTTTATCTGTTTACAGAAGATATTAATAGCAAAATGTACTATACATTTCTTTCTAATACTATTTTTTTGCATAATTTAAAACACCAGCGAAGCGAAATTCTTCATATACAGTTTATTGAATTATTTAAGGGTGAGCACATCAGAATACGTAACGTGAGATAGGCGGCACCTATGAATAAGTTTCATTAAACTTGTGCTCCCAAATTTTATCGTATTTGCAAGTATTTTTTTGTGCAAAATAACCAGTAAACGGAAAATAGAAGGTATTAAGGAGCCAATTACTTATACACAACTCTTAAGTATCCATAGGCCTTCATATCAGTTATTTTTATAATTAAAAAAACAGCCACATGAAAACGTCCGCTATGCCTACCGTGCAAAGTAAAGATGGTGGCAACAAAGACCAGCAACAAAAGATTACTTCGAGTCCCATCAGTGGAGCGCACCAAGTGACAATACGAAGTGCCACAGTTGTGAATCTGAAGTTACCGAAAGACTGAATCGCCGCTCAAGCTGTTTATTGAACTGAACGAGCCTTTTTTTCTGTTCGATGTGCCTTCTTTCTGTTAAACAGCTGCTGAACTGAGGCAAACGAGTTGAAAATCTCGAACAACACCTTAATAACACAATTGATATTTTCTCGTCCACAATCCGAAAGTTAGAAACAAAGCTCGAGACACTCAATGACCAGCGGCCGATCGCAAGTGCATCTGTACCTGCTAATGAACTCCGAGATTTAATCGCATCAATGGTACACGTGTCGCTCGAGGCCAAAAACATGACTCAACGTCGTTATTCTGAACTTTCCTGAGGAAAACGGTACATTTTTAAAAGAAGACGTTAGCAAACTAGCAGGTGAATGCAACTTCGATCCCAGGAATATCATCATTTCAGACTCAAACAAAAGAAAGGATGGAACGAACTTTCCACATCTCGTGAAAGTGATCTGTGATACACCGACAAACACATCCAAATTAATGATGCCGATAAATAGCAAACTAATCTTGTTATACCTTTTTATATTCATATACTTATTTCAAAATTTAATGCTTCATTGCATTATATTCATACCATTTTAATGTTTCTCTCTATATCTATTGGTGTTTAGTTTCTTCATTATTTCGTTTATACTATTTTTTGGCCCCATTATGAGTTCAGTAATAAAGTAACAAAAACCCTAAAAGTAACAAATTTGCTACTCTAAAAAGTTTGGTAATTATCCTTCTTTCCTATAATCTACATGCTTATTATTTGGCAGTACCATTGGGATGCCTGTGTAATAAGAGTCTTACAACAGTACAGGCAAGGGAATGGAAAGAAGGTAAAATTGTTCTACTGCATAAAGGTGGTGATAAGGCTGTGGATACAAATTATTGGCCAGTCTGTATATCTGGAGTTGTGGTGAAGGGACTGAAGAGATTGGTGGGAAGTAGGATACAGAAATTGGTGATAACAGAAGTATTCTCTGTGGTTATTGGCATGGGTTTGTTAAAGGGTGATTATGTTTTACTAATCTTGCTGACAAATACCTTGAACAGGGAAGATGCATATAGAGTGGCATATTTGGATTTTGCAAAAGCTTTTGATAGACTGCCACACGATACGCTGTTAAATAAATTGAAACAGATGGGATTGGATAACAGATTTCTGAATTAGATCAGTGACTGGCTGTCAGATAGGTATCAGAAAGTTGTATATGGGGATGCAGTATCCTAAAAGAGGAAGGTCACTGGTGGTGTGCTGCATGTGTCATTTTTGGGACCACTGTTGAACAATGGCCTTACAGGAGAACTTGAACAGATTGTATGAATGGACAGGTAAGTGAAACTATCAATTCAATGTTGCAAAGTGTAAGATTTTGAAATTTGGTATGGCAACGGTGGGATGCAAAGTATACACTTGGTGGGGAAACTTTAAAGGAGGTAGAGGAAATGAGAGATCTTGGAGTGGTGATTGACAAGAACCTGAAATTCAGAGACCATATTGCACAAATTGTAAAGACTGTGATATCGGATAATGACAATGAAGCAGAGGACGACCTTGATATGCAGGAATAAAGTGATTATAATGCCATTTTATAAGGCCTCGATCAGAACTCATGGATTATTGTATATCATCACTGGGTTTTTTTCATAGTGACGAGAATGTGTTAAAAAGGGTCCAGAGAAGATTCACAAAGGTGGTCAGTGGTCTTTAGAATGCAGAGTATGAGTACAGATTCAGAGAATGTAAATTGCAAAGCCTTATGAATAAGAGGAGGAGCAGGGATGTGATTGAGACATAAGTTAGTTAGGGATTGTTATTGTTCACATGGAAGAGATTTTTCATAGAATGGGAGGGGTAGAACAAGAGGCCATACCTGAAACTGTTGTATGAGGAGGTGTGAGCAGAGGAGATAGGAGGAAGTTCTTTATATGGAGAGTGATTGGTGAGCAGAATGCATTGCCTGAGTTAAGGGATTGTTATCAGTTTATGGGGTAGTTGGATGAGCTTTGTATGCGATAGTGTGTACCTCCCATGATGGGTCTCTGACTCCATGGAGGTCTGATGTTAATAATAATATTTCATTTCAAAATAAATATTAATCTGTAAATTTAACTTATTGGATTCTTTAGTGGGGTTGGGCACATTTGGCTGCTCTCTTTCTGCTGGGAATATCTTTTATTATAAAGAAAGAAATGCATTTTAGTCTTTGAAATGACTATTCTAATGGTTACCATATTTATTATACTGTGCCTTATTATGGAAAAGGTTTGGAGGCTGTTACCCCATTGGAGTAATGGCTAATGGTATCTCTGAAGTGATGGTGGTTAAGGTATTGGAGAAAGACAGAATTCAGGACTGTATGGATAGAAATATTATACTCTATAAGATACAACATGGTTTCATGAAAGGTAAGTCTTGATTTGGTAATTTGCTTACTTTTTATAATCAAGTGATAGTGGAATTGGATAAAGGAAATGGCTATTCAGTGATATTGCTAGACTTTGCAAAAGCATTTAACAAACTTCTGTATAGAACACTATTGCATAAAGTAAAGAAAATGGGGAGGATATGAATCTGGTGAATTGGATTAGAATGTGGCTGATAGACAGATATCAAAGAATGGTTTATGGAGAAGCTGGGTCCAAGAGAAGGCAAGTGACCAGTGATGTACCATAGGGTTCCCTACTTGGTCCTCTTGCTTAATTTGTATATCATTGATATTGGAAATGATTTGTTAGGAAGTATTCAGTTGTTTGCAGATGATGCTAAACTGTGAAGAGCAGTGGTAAATGAAGGCGATGCAGAGATCCTGTAGGAAGACTTAAACAGACTAGATGTATTGGCAAAGGTAAATGGCTGCCAGTTTAATGTGGCAAAGTGCAAGGTGATGCATTTTGGGAAGAGAAAAGAAACTGTGTACTATGTTGATGGAAGCTAACTTCATGAAACTGATGAGACCAAGTAGACTTGGGTATGATTATGGACAGGGTGTTGAAGTTTAGAGGGCACATTTCAAAGGTAACCAAAAACAGCGCTTCAGATTACTTGGTTGTTGAAGAACACATTAACAAGCAGGGATAGACATGTTATTGTTTCTCTATATAAGGCTTTAATAAGATCACATCTGGACTACTGTGCACAGATCTGGACTCCCAGATTCCATGGGGTATGAAGTAGTTGTGGAGATGATCCAGAGGATGGTGATAAAGATTGTGGCAGGTCTGTAGGCCTCAAAAATTAACTGATAGGCTAAAAAGGGGAGACATGATAGAAGTATTTTAGTTATTATTAAAGTGGTTTTCTAGGATTGACATTATAGACTTTTTTTTTCCAGTACATGGCAAGAAGGGAGAGAATAAGGCATCACCAGTGGTTAAGAGTATGGTTTGCAAGGGTGTTAGAACTAGATTTTTTACTTGGAGGATGGTGAATGGGCTGCCAGAGGTGGTTGTGGGTGCTTCATCAGTGAATCAGTTTAAGGAGAGTTATGATAGGTATTGTGTGAATGATGACTATTGAATAATGAATCTTTCACTATGAATTTCCTCGTCTCCATGGAGACACTAGTATTTTTTTTTTAATATTTTTATTATTATTATTATTATTCAGGCCTCCAAGGAGTCAAAAGACTCATCGAGGGAGGTCCTTTCTAAGACAAAGTCTGTCAAGACTCATCGAGGGGAAGTCCCCCCCCCCAAGAAACACAAAGTTTATCATACCACTCCTTAAACCCACTGACCGTTCTCGCTCCCACCACTCCATCAGGCAATGCATTCCACGGCTCAACCACCCTCCACACAAAGAAACCACTCCTTACCCTCTTGCTCACAGTTTCCTTTCGTAACTTCCAGGGATGGCCTCTTGTCATCACTCCTTCCCGCTGATCAACCAAGCGAAAGAACTCCCCAGTGTCAACCCTGTAACCACCTCTCAACAGTTTAAAAGTCTCAATCATATCACCTCTCCTTCTTCTATCCACCAAACTCTGCAGTCCACATTCTCTCAGCCAATCCTCATAACTATCCTTGTACAGTCCTGAAACCATCTTTGTCATCCGTCTTTGTATCCTTTCCACAGTTAATTTATCCCCTTCAAATCCTGGGGACCAAATCTGAGAACAATAGTCCAAGTGTGGTCTGATCAGAGACTTATACAACAGAATGATAACCCTCTTATCTCTGCAGGTCAGTGTCCTTCTCATAATAGCAGCAATCCTCTGTGTTACCTTCACCACCTTTGCAATATGTCCCCTAAACTTCAGGTTTCTATCAATCATCAACCCCAGATCTCTTGTCTCCCCTACTTCCTCCAGTATAACTCCTCCTATAGAGTATGCAGCATCCCATCGATGTTTCCCAAACCTCAAGACCTTACATTTTGCTGCATTAAACTGACACCCCCATTCATTTGCCCATCTATCTAGCTTATTTAAATCCTCTTGCAGGGCTACCACATCTGCACTATTACTAATAATCCTTCCAAGCTTCGCATCATCTGCAAACAACTGAATATCCCCCTGCAATCCACTGGCTATGTCATTGATATAAAGGTTAAACAATATAGGTCCTAGTACTGAGCCCTGTGGGACCCCACTTGTAACCCTCTGCCTCCTGGAAACTGCTCCACCATACACAACTCTCTGATACCTATCAGACAGCCAATCCTGAATCCAGTTGACCAATCTGACATCCAGACCCATGTGCTGCAACTTAAATATCAGCTTATCATGTGGCACCCTGTCAAATGCCTTCGCCAAGTCTAAGAAAATTGCAGTATATGCCTTTCCCTCATCTAATGCTCTTGTAACTTTATTATAAAAGGCTAGCATATTGCTAAAACAAGAGCGTCCTTTCACAAATCCATGTTGATTCTCACAGATAACATTACCCTCATCTGCCCAATGCTGTACACGGTCCCTCACTACTTTCTCCAAGATCTTAACAACTACTGATGACACACAGACTGGCCTATAATTAGACACTTCCAGTCTGTTACCACCCTTATGCAATGGCACTATCTTACCTTCCTTCCATTCCCTGGGCACCTTTGCCAAAGCCAGACTTTCATTGAAAAGCCACGTTAAAGGTATTGTCAATTCCCTAGCACATTCTCTCAAAACTCGTGGCGAAATACCATCCAGTCCCACAGCTTTACTGACATCCAGAGTACTCAGTATCTGAAACACACTCTCCTCCTGTACCTCCAGACCTCGTACCAGTCCTATCCCTCTAGCATTAAAACTGACTCCTCTAGGATGAAATACTCCAATAAAGTGTTCATTGAACAATTCCACTATGTCCTCTGCATCAGTCACTCTATTCCCATTTTTATCCCACAATATCATTCTTCCACAGTCATTTCTCCTCCTACTGGCCACATAGCTAAAAAATTCCCTAGGATTTTCTTTGGATCTTAGGGCCAATCTCCTCTCATATTCCAGTTTCGCTTTCCTTACCACACGAGTCACTCTTCTGGCCTGTGTCTTATATTCCTCATGCATCTCTTCACCTGTCTCCTTATATCTCTTCCATAGCCTCTTTTTCGCATGCAATTCCTGTTTAATATTGTTTGTCATCCACTTTACTCCAAATTGCGCCCTCTTCTTCACTCGTGGTATACAACTTACCATTGCTGATAACAAATATTCTTTCACAATTTCCCACGCACTGGTGATATCCCGGCCTTCCAATTCCTCCCTCCATGAAACTTCCCGAAGTTGACGTCTAAGACTATTATAATCACCTGCCTTATAATTCCACATAAGTTCCCGTCTCTTTGATACTCCTGCATGTCTATTCATTTTCCAAGTCAAAACCATATGGTCACTCTCTCCAACTGGTGGGAGAGACGTCAACTCAGTTATTATCAACTCTTCTGATGCTATAACCAAATCCAAAATTTTTGAACCTCTTGTTCCCTCTGTTACATGTTGCCTAAGACATTTGTCCCTCAAGAATTCTAGAAATTCCATTCCACTATTGTTACATGCATCTTCCTCTCTCCAATTTATACTACTGAAGTTAAAATCTCCCATAACAATCATTCTTCTTGCACTTGCCAAACTTAGCTGTCTAAACATCTCCTGGTCCCCATCCTCTGTGCTCCTGGGTCTGTAGCAACACCCCACTAAATATCCGGTCTTGCCTACCTCTACCTCACACCATACGCTCTCAAAATCATTTGTCTCACTACCTTCCAAATTCTCCAATCTTAGAGGACATAGGTCATCACTTATCATAAGCAGCATCCCACCACCACGCTTTCCCCTCCTATCCTGGCGAAAAATGCTATACCCAGCGACTTCTATTCCTGTTTTTATATCCCCTTCTGTCAACCACGTCTCAGTGATCGCAATAATTTTTGGCCAGGCTGATGCTATCTGCGCCACCAATTCCTCTCCCTTATTCTGGATACTCCTGGCATTAGTTATTTATTATTTATTTATTGTTGTTTCAAATATGTACAATGATCATCTATTCAGTATATTATTTTATAAGGTTCAGTACTTTGTGCTACATATAATGAGATTTAAATAGTAATGATGATAGCATAGATTTTTTTGTGTTTTTTTTTTAAATAACAATCACAGTAATAATTTACAATTATTTTGTTCGGAGTTACATAAGTTGTATAATATTACATGTTGAAGTTTACTATTTTTTTTCAAGTTTGAAAAGGTGTGATTATACAACAGTATTTACACATATGCAATCAAAATATTATATTTCCTAATTCTCACAAACATACAGTGTAAACTCACGATTTACATTTTTTTTATTACATTGCATACATTTGTTTACATATGATACTTACATTGCATACATTTGTTTACATATGATACTTACATTGCATACATTTGTTTACATATGATACATACATGATGTTTTCTCCTTGGTATAGGACACCAGAGTGTACAGAGGATTTGAAATTGGAAGTGATCACTATTTAGTCTTAAGCAGGATAAAATTGAATTTCATATTGAAAAGAATAACATGTAAGAAAGTTTTAAAGGGAATAACAGTTGAGCAGATGTGAACTGTAGACTAAAATACAGAAAGATTATTGAAAAAAAAATGAAAGAGTTTGAGAACAGGAATCAAACCTTGGAGATTCAGTGGCAAACTCGGAAGAAAACATTGATTGATTCTGCCAGAGAGGCATGTGGTGAGGTTGTCTGCAAGGATAAAAAAAAAATGAGAACTCCATGGTGGACACAGGAAGTTAAAGAGGCAGTGAAGGAAAAGAAGAAAGCATATCAAAAGTTTCTGTCAAATAAGTCAGCTTGTGCTCTTAGAGAATATAGAGACAAATGCAAGAATGCTAAACACTGTGTAAAACTAGCTAAACAAAAGTCATGGGAGGACTTTGGCAAGAATATAGAAAATAAATATCAAGAAGGTGGCAAAATATTCTGGAGGTTGTTGAAGAAGCTCAGAAATGGAGGAAAGAGTGCTGTAAATGGAATTAGAGATGATAAAGGTGACATGAAAACAGGAGAAAAAGATATCCTTGAAGTATGGAGTAATTACTTTGAAAAACTGCTAAATGAAAGAAGCAGTGATGAAAGCACAGTGGTAAAAAACACTGACCAGGCATGCAGTCAGGAATACATATCCATACTTGAAGTAGAAAAAGCCACCAAAGGCTTGAAATGTGGAAAGGCAGCAGGAGTAGATGATATTCGACCAGAAATGCTGAAGTATAGTGGTATAAAAGTCTTACAGTGGCTGCACTGCATAGTTCAGAAAGCCTGGACAGAGGGACGAATTCCCGATGATTGGAGTAGAGCTCTCATAGTACCCATATATAAAAAGGGAAATAAAACTGATGTGAGAATTACAGAGGTATTTCCCTACTAAGTGTTCCTGGCAAGATCTATGCAAGTATACTTGAGAAACGGTTGAGAAGAATTGTGGAAGAAAAGCTAGGTGAAGAAGAAGCTGGATTCAGGCCAAATAGAGGCTATCAGGATCAGATCTTCACTTTACGACAAATAGTCGAGAAAGCATGGGAATATAACAAAGATCTGTATTTAAGTTTTGTCGATTTGGAAAAGGCATATGACAAGGTGCCAAGAGAGAAGCTATTCAATATGCTGCAGTTATATGGTGTCAATGGGGCATTATATCAAGCAATACTTAGTCTTTATTTGAGTTGTAAGTCAGCAGTTACAATTGAAGGAAGTACAGGAACATGGTTTAATGTTAAATCTGGTGTGAGACAAGGATGTACATTATCCCCTCTGTTATTCATTATCTATATGGATCACATTATGAAGGAAAGTGGTATTAAACATGATATCAAAATTGGAGATGTTAATGTCAGATCTTTGCTTTATGCGGATGATATTATACTTCTAAATAAATCTGCTACAAGTCTGCAAGATTCTCTGACTAAATTGAATAACTGTTGTAATAGATATGGTATGAAGGTCAGCAATAAAAAGACAAAGACAATGAAAATAGGCAGAATCATGAAAATGTCAACTGTGTTGTGAATGGAGAACCTGTGGAACAAGTAAAACATTTCAGCTACTTAGGCACGATTTTTACTAAAGATGGTAAATTAAATATAGAAATAGACAACAGAATCAGCAAAGCTGGTATGGTGGGCAGTCAATTGAATAAATTCATATGGAATAAGAGAGAAATTAGTCAGAACACTAAATTAGCTGTATACAAGACAGTGTTCAAACCAGTTTTAACTTATGGATCTGAGAGCTTGGTCAGAAGTAAAACACTTGACCAAAGACTAGAGACTGCAGATATGAGAGTCCTGAGAAAGATTAGAGGCGTGAACAGATGGCATCAATGGCAATATCATATTAAAAATGAGGATATTAGGAAAGAACTTGGCATTGTCAGCATCCAGGAATGCGTTAGCAGAGCTAATCTCAGGTGGTATGGTCACTTAAATAGAATGGGAGAGAAAAGATTAGCAAAACAAGTGTTCTCTGCCAGGTTGGCAGGAAAACGACCCAGAGGAAGACCAAGATATAGGTGGATTGATACGGTACAAAGTGCCCTAGACGATAGAAATATAAGATCTGATAATGTTGGAGTCTGACAAGTAACAGACTGATTTGGAGGAAAATTGTAGATAGGAAGTTAGTAATGATGTAATTTTTTCATGTAGTACTATCATATCCTGTACACCCCTTGAGGGTACATGGCAGGAATTTGATGATGATGATAATACGTACATTACATATATTGGTTTACATGTGATACGTACATTACACACATTTGGTTACATATGATACATCTTGGATGAGAAATGATTTCTCTGATTTCATCCACCAAGCTTATATGTAAGTTTATCTGAGGATGACATCAGTTGGTTATTATTTATTGGGTTTTTTTTTTGCTGTGTTGGGAAGCTACGAAATCTACGATTGAGAAATTCGCGCGCGCACACACAGACACACACACAATAACTTGGAATGTATTGATGCATCGCTGAACTGGAAGCCTGAACAAACATATTGTGTTTCATTAAGTTTGTATGGTATTTTGGGTGCATGTTTCTTGTTCATAGTATATCCTTAGAGCTCTTTTCGGGCTATTGTAGTTTGTAAGATTTCTGTATTCAAAAGGTAATTTATTCATCATGTCTGGGATGTAGAAGTTTCGTATGGCCTTTCCATAGTGATTATTGTATTTATATGTGATATAATAATAATGATAATAATAATATATACTTGACATTAATGAAAGTATAATAAGTTAGCTAAAAATCAAGATGTATGTGACATTGTAAATGAAGGAATTCTCAATATTTTGGTCATAAACAACTTGGATTAGTGAACAAAGGAAGACTAATTATTATGAGTCATTTTAATTATGGTGGTATAGATTGGAATGAAGAGATAGTGTTTGGGAATAAGGAAAATTAATTTCTCGAGTTCTTGAGAGATAATTATCTCAGGCAGCATAAAGATATTAAAAGATTTACTTGGGTGTAGCATACAAGATTTGTGATTTATTATTGCACATGTGATTACAAAATGACAGAGACACATTGGAAGGAACATGCAATTATCGACAGATGCAGAATGTTGTACAGATCATTACCTGTTACTAGTACTGATAATTATGCCTGGAAGGAGTAAAATGACAAATGAGCAGTATGGTTACATCAAGCCAGATGAACCACAATATGTGGTTGGCCTTCTTCAAGAAGAAAGTGTTAGAGGATTGTATAAAAGTAGGATCGTTTAAAGATTGAATGCATGTGAGGATTGGAGTGCTAATGAAATTTATATCATATTACAGAGGTTATTCATGAGGCAGCTAAGGAGACACTTGGTTTTGGATGGAATTTAAATCACAGTAAGGAATAGATGATAGGAGAAGCTGTGACTGTCACTGAGAAAAAGGAAGCATATAAAGCCTGGCTTAGTTCTGGAAGGTAAGGAAAAGATTTTGGTATGAGATGAATTAACTCATTAGGATTTAATAGGTAAGCTCAGGCATGGAGGACCTTCAGGCACATGAGAACATCAAACCATAGATTACATCCAGTGAAGTTAATGCCTATTGCAGCCTGGATGAATAATTGTAAGGACCTTCTGATAAAGAATAGGAGGGAATATATTGAGGGAGACAAAGTTGGTGATTTTGAAGGTACAGTAGTTAGTGAATCCATTTTTGAAAAATGAGGCATGAGTTGCCTTGGAAAGGTCATGTAATTGGAAGACACTGGGCTCAGGAGAAGTACCCATGGAATTGTGGAAATATGGAGTTAACCAGCTGCTGAGAATAATAACAAAAATTTTAAATCAAGTGAGCCTCCATAGCTCAGTCATTATAGACAAAGCCCTTTGGTCGGAAAGACTTAGGTTCGATTCTCATCAGTGACATGAGGAACCTTTATCTGGTCTGTTTCAACGAAAGTGAGTTAGCTGGTCTCATACAGAGATAGGGATTTTTTCCACTCGTAAACTCAGGTTTTATGTCCTCCAGAACAGGCAAACTGGCCCCATGAACACACTGAGAGGCATAGGGCTTAACCACCTTATCCTCAATTTACGGTTGCAGTTGCAAGAATAACAACCTCAACACCATAAAAGGTAAAAAAGGAGGATTAAGTAAAGAAAAGTAAGTTAAATCAAGTTATAGAAGGAGATGTGATAGAGTGGTCATTATCATCCAACAGTCAATATCAACCAAGCCGGCCTGGTTGGCCGAGTGGGTAGTGTATCCATTCTCCAGCCAAAAGGCTGCAGGTTCAAATCCTGCCATGGGCATGGATGTTTGCAATTGTCTGTGAAAAGTGTTGGTGGTGGACAGTCAATGATGCGGTTGGTGGATGACAGATGGATGAGGTTGAGTGGTGGAGACAGAGTTGTAGAGTAGATGCCTCCCTCAATGAGTCTTGGACTCCCTGGAGGTGTCAGATGATGATAATAATAATAGTGATAGTAATAATAACTCCCATCTTTAAAAAGAGTAATAATAACAACACTTCAAATTACAGGGGCATTAGTGTGATGGCTTCCATAGGCTTTACTGCTGGAAATTCTTGTATTGATAATATTTTCATTATAAGACAGATCATAGAAAAAACAGTTGCCAAAGAGCAGGAAACAGATTTGATTTTTGTAGACCTTGAAAAAGGCCTATGATTCATTTGCCATTAGCTGACTCTGGGGACCAATGATGAAAATGAATATGAGTGAGTCAGTTATCATTTTCATTAAGAGAATATATAGAGCAGCAGAGCAGCTGTTAAGTGTGTGGGACTGGTATGAGCTGAGTTTGTGACATCTGAACATTTGAGACAAGGATGTGTTTTTGATTTACCTTGATGCAGTGCTGGCATGTTGGCATATGTCATGTAGAACTATGGAAACTGAAATTGGAAACAGTATTATTCATTCACTATTGTTTGCTGACAATCAAGCAATAGTTGCTCAAGATCAGGATGGCATTGACTTTATGATGAGGAAAGTGGTCGATGTTTACAGAATGGGCTAAAAGTAAATTTTACCAAGACAAAATATTTGTTTTGGTAAAATTTGGTGATGCATATTTGGTGATTGGTAGAGAAGGCAGAGACTCAGATCTTCTAGTTGATAAAGGCAAGGCAATAGATCATTTCAGATACTTAGGATTTAGTATTCATGTCAGCCTTGTCCATAATGCTATTAAGAAACTGAATGGTATACTGCGAAGTTGAGACATTCAGCAAGAAACCAAGATAGTAGAGATAATAGAGTGTTTTGGTGTATGGAGAAGGATGAACATTGAATGTGAAGCAGAAGAGTCATATTAGTTTTTGAGATGGATGACTTACAGTGAAATATGTGTATATCCAGTGCTTTTTTTTTGGAAAAAAAGGTGCTGGTACTCACCATGAAGATGTTATTACAGCAACTTCCACACTTCTAACATATCCTCTGATATACCCTCGTTGTCTCGCTTTGTGGGTTGCACTCTCCTTATGATCATAAATCTTTTTTCTTAATGACATTAACTGTTGTTTGCGAGATTCTCCAAAACGACTGATTTTACCATTTGACCACTCTGCTGAAATTTTTGTTCCCATGTGTTTATTGACGACAAGACTTCCGACATCACAACATGCTTTGCAGCCCAACATTTTATTCTTGACATACAACCACTTGTTTCTCTCGCAGAAGTCATTTTCCTGCAAAAATGTCCAAGATTCGGGCCAATCATTATCAGAAGCTACTTCCTTTTGACCACGTGGATCTTCGTGTTGGTTTCGTGATCCTCTTCACCAAGTGTATTTTCAGTGCCAGTTTTCTGTTTTATAGGATCACAAGTAGATTCAACAATTTCTGCTTCTTCAGCCTTACTTTTTTTCTCATTGGCATAAAGTAACTACTTATTTTACTCATTTTGAACAATGATTGCACTGATTTAACTTAGATTAATTCAAAACTCACGTGAACACCTGCCTGTTGCAGGGTGAATATAGAATTGATAAACCGATATTGGAAGCAATCAAAAGTGAACACAACTTCCTGTTTCCGGTTACATACCAACCTATGAAACAGGAAAGCAGTGTATCAACTTATGAATAATCAAAACTGAAAATTCAATTTGTGAACACAGTACCACCTACCGGAATATTTATAATACATTTTGCTGTCAATAAATCACAAATTTTTAAAAACTTAAGAAAAAAAGGTGCCAGTACTCGCACCGTTGCGTATCGCCAGAAAAAAAAGCACTGTGTATATTTCACCTTCAAAGAGTTTGGAGTGAGACAAACATGGAGAAATTGAATTTGCAAGAAAGTGGGATGGGCCACTTGGAACATTGATCTTTGTGGTGATATGGATATGTTCAATGGATGGCTCAAGAAAGTGATGAATTGGTCACTACCAGGAAGACAAAAGAGAGGATGGCCTTGACTTTCATGGAGCTGAGGAGTTATAGTGGCAATGTGAGGCAGAGGGTTGCAAGAAGTTCCTGGAATGACAATTCACAGTGGAGAAGCTACAAAGCAAGTGCTGACCAGTGGAAATGCCTTTAAAAGTAAGTAAAATCATCACTTTGCAATGAAGAGTAGAGGTTTATTAAGGGAAGGTCATGTTTGAGCAACTTGCTTATGTTGCTCAATCATGTCAAAAGCTAAAGCTTTTGACATGATTTAGCATGGAAAGCTGTTGCATAAGTTGGAGGATATGGGATTGAATTATAAATTACTAGTTTCAGTAAGAGGATGGCTGATTGACAGACATCAAAAACTGATGTATGGCAGATATGAGTCTACAAGATTTAAGGTGACCAGTGGTGTACCCTAGAGATTAATCCTTGGACTCAATCTTTACATTTATGATATTGGGAAGGATTTATTATTATTCTTATTAACACCAGACCTCCATGTAGTCAAAGACTTGGGAGGCATATGCAAAGCCCATCAAGCCATGCTTTAGTTGCGTTCAGTGTATCTGAATTCATCATAATGTCAGCCAGTGCATTTCACTTGTCAACCATTCTATATGCAAAGAACCTGCAAAGAACTCCTTATACAGCTTCCAGGGATGTTCCTTTGTTCTACCCCTCCTCCCCTTCTATGAAAAATTTCTTCTATATTAACCTGGTAACAACCCTTTGCCAACTTAAATGTCTCAATCATATCCTCTCTCTCTCCCTCCCTCCATTCACAAGGCTTTGACAAACTGCATTCCATCAAATAGCCATGCTTTAGATGCGTTCAGTGTATCTGAATTCATCATAATATCAGCCAGTGCATTTCACTTGTCAACCACTCTATATGCAAAGAACCTGCAAAGAACTTCTTTATACAGCTTCCAGGGATGTTCCTTTGTTCTAACCCCTCTCCCCCATTCTATGAAAAATTTCTTCTATATTAACCTGGTAACAACCCTTTACCAACTTAAATGTCTCGATCATATCCCCTCTCTCTCTCTCTCTCTCCCTGCCTCCATTCACGAGGCTTTGACAAACTGCATTCCATCAATATGTTTCCATATCCCAAGAACAGCTATCAGCTTAGACAGCTTTCTCCAGTATATCCTCACTACCATGAAAACTAGGACAAGGACTGATCAAGGTCATATAGAATGGAATCATCACTTCTTTATTTCTGCCAGTGAAGGTATTCTTTATTATTGCCATACTCTGATGTGATGTCTTCACAACTTGTGCAATGTGTCCTCTGAACTTAAGATCCTTATCCACCACCACGCCAAGGTCTTGTATCTCCTCTGCTGACTCCAAAATTTTCCCACCAAGCATATACTTTACATCCCATTCTTGCCTGCCAAATTTCAGAAGCTTACACTTTGTAGCATTGAATCGAGAGTTCCATACCGTTGCCCACTCATACCATCTATTCAAGTCTTTATGTAAGGCCACTACATCTGCTTGATTTCTTATCACTTTCTCCATTTTTGTATCATCTGCAAACAATTGTATATCACCAATTAAACCTATCCCAATATCATTAATATACAAAATAACAATGGTCCTAAAATGTACCCCTGTGGCACACCACTGGTGACTTTCCTCTTCTGGGATGCTGCATTCCCATACACTTGCTTATACTTGTAGCCTCCGTAGCGCAATTGGAAGAACGACGGTACTTTGCACCCTTCAATTGGAAAAGGCCTAAGCTCGAGTCTCGTTATGACAGGAGGAATCTTTATATGGACTTTTTCAATCGAAGGTGAGTTATCCGATCTCATATGGAGGTAACAGGGTTTTTTCTCCTGGAAACTCTGGTTTTTCATCCTACATACAGACAAATCAGCCCTTCAGAACACATGCAAGTTATAGACAAAAAATACTAGCTGTGGTGGTGGTGGTGGGCAGTAGATGGCGCTGATGTAGATGATTGGTAGTAGAGGTTTGGTGTAGTGGTGGAGACGGAGAGTTGTCCTCCTTTGATGAGTCTTCGGACTCCTTGAGGTGTCACGAATAATAATAATACCTATCTGAGAGCCAGTTGTCCATCCTACTCACTAATCTATCATCCAATACCATCTGTTTCAGTTTAATATCCTACATACACAACCTCTCTTTAACAAAATTATGCTGACAAACACAAAGAATTTCAACCCAATTTTTTATCCTAACTCTCACCAACCTCCCCAATATCTTAACTGCAAGTCCAGATATACAGATTGGCCTATAATTTTTAGCCTTATCCTTATCACCACCTTTGTGAAGTGGAGCAATTATACTTTCTTTTTACTCTCACGTGACTTGTGTTATTGCAAGCCTTTTATTAAACAGGTATGCCAAGGCTAATGCCAAATTCTTTGAACACTCTCTTAAGACACATGGTGATATGTCAAGTCCTATTACCTTTATTGACATCAAACTTACTTAATTCCTCATATACAAGGTGTGGCTATTAAATAATGAGACAAGGTGCTTTGTGAATTATGTACTTATAGCAGTGGGATGTGCTTGCATGTGAATGACCTTGAAGGTTCTAGAAGCAGTTGAGATAAGCATTGTTTGCTGTCACTCATAGTTAGTCTGTAGGCAGTTATAAAAGAAACACGTGTGAAATCGCTTTGCCAGAATAATGTCTAACGTTAAACTTGAGCAGCACATTAATCTCAAATTCCTTGTGAAATTGAAGAAATCGTCGGCCTAGTGTTTGAAACTGTTGCAGGAAGTGTACGGTGATAATATAATGTCACGTGCGCAAATGTTTGAATGGCACAAATGCTTTGCTGACGGTCGAGAAAACATTGAAGATGATGAATGACCGAGTTGCCCTGTCACGACAACAACTGAACAAAACATTATGAAAATGAATGAAATTGTCTGCAATGATCACCGATTAAGCATTTGGATACAAGCACATTGATAAAGAGACTGTCCAACAAATTTTGCATGAGCAATTGAACCAGTCGAGAAAACATTGAAGATGATGAATGACCGGGTCGCCCTGTCACGGCAACAACTGAACAAAACATTATGAAAATGAATGAAATTGTCTGCAATAATTGCCGATTAAGCATTCGGATGATAGCAGACAAGCACATTGATAAGGAGACTGTCCAACAAATTTTACATGAGCAATTGAACATGAACAAAGTTTGCATCAAAATGATTCCCAAAAACTTGTCAGGAGCAGAAAGACGTCCAGAAACAAATTTGCACTGACATCATAGAATGGCTGTCAGCAGAGCTGGACTTGGACTTGCAGGAGAAGATCATCACATGTGATAAGATGTCGATTTTCCAGTACGATCCGGAAACAAAGAGACAATCTATGTACTGGAAAACTCCGATGTCACCGAGAATGAAAAAAGCTAGAATGAGCAAGTTAAAACTGAAGGCAATGGGATCGTTTTTTTTTTTTAATTATTATTTATATCAGTGGCATGGTAATGGTTGAATGGGTTCCAGAGGGTCAGACAGTTAACCACCATTATTACCTTGAGGTTCTGGCTGAGCTAAGAGAATGAATGAGGAAGAAGAGACCCGATCTGTGGGAGAACAATGCTTGTATTCTCCATCAGGACAATGCTCTAGCTCACAGTGCACTGTCTGTAAAGCAGTATCTAGCTGATAATAAGATCCCAGTGTTGGACCATCCACCTTACTCGTTGGACTTAGCTTCACGTGACTTTTTCCTTTTTTTAAAGTTGAAATCTGCATTGAAGGGCACCCATTTTCAGTCAGTGGATGAAGTAAAGGAGAAAATGGCAGTGCTACCGAAGCAGATAGCACCTGATGACTTGCAGCACTGCTTCCAACAATGGAAAATTTGTATGCAACAGTGTATAGATAGAGGAGGGGAGTATGTTGAAGGGGATAACAATTAAGTTGTACAATTATAATAAAACCAGTCTTTGCAACCAGTCTTTTGCAACCAGTCTCGTTATTTAATAGCCACACTTCATATTTCCTCCTTTCCCCAAAGTAAGCCATCTCTCTTGTTTCCTCTAAACTCTAGCTTGTTATGATTCCACACTGATGAATATGGAATATCCTGACAAATGGTTCATGGAATACCTGAATGATTATAGTTTTACTATAATCATTCTTCTTTCTACTTGTCACATATCAAAAGAATTATAGATGGTTTTCTTGGCCTGATTTGCTAATTTCTGCTTGTACTGAAATTTTTCTGTCCTTACCAATCAAGTTGCTCTCTTGGCCTGTTCTTAATACCATTATTCATCTTGTGCTGCACCCAAAGTGCCTCTTTCTTCCTTATTTCATGCTCAATTCCTTCATTCATTCATTCATTCATTTGACACCTACCTTATTCAGCATTCTGACCTTTGAAATTGTTAAATCCTGAATGTAAGAGAATTTATTCTAAATTATTTCATTCAGATCTAACAAATAAAATTCCAGGAGCAATATTTGTACATTAGTAAAATTAAAGTTGATTATGAATTATCGATAAGGTTCATAACTTAAATATTTTACTTATGCCTTGTACTGTTATTAGTTCTTGTGAAGTTATCAGAACTTGAAAATATGTAAGGATTATATTAGTTTGTGAATGTCTGAGTCATAGCACTAGTGAGCTAAAAGGATTAGGAATGAAGGCCTGAGGCAGTCACGTACATAAGGACTGAATTGCGTGCGGAAGTTACCTGTAAACTCGCTACGAGGAGTGACGGCACTGGGTGCAAGAAAATTTAGGTGCCGACAGAAAGAATGTCACGTAAGAGGGAGAACATCGTGACAAAGATATATAGAGTGGGCAACAGGAACTTGAGGCTTTTTTCTCCCTTTTTTCTCGTTGTGCTGGTCATCTAGTTCTGGAGTTCCCGAGGACGGTGATAGGAGTATGATCGAAGCAGACGATGTCGGTAGGCAGCCCGGCGGTCAAGCGGAAATCCATTTCGAGTACAGACCTCGACTCTGTGGAGAATGCAGCGTAAACCGAGAAGTTATGCGGGACCACTTGATCCGATTGCAGCCGACCAGATTTGCCTGCACCGAAGGAACCGAGTCGTGACAGAACCCGCAAGTCCATTTTATTAGGAAGAGTTATGCAGATGTAGAATCAGCGAGACCCAGACATCCTACGGATGATCAAGGAAGAAGCCAAAGAATTCCAGAATCCCCAGTAAAGTAATATTTTATTCAATTTACTTGTGTACTGAGAGGAGTAATAGGGGTCTGAGAAAAGAACTGTTTAGTTACTAGATTTACAGTGCGCAATAGGACTTTAAAAAACCAGAATCTTAACGGGGAACCGTAAAGTCGTAGGATTGAGAATTGTAAGGAATTGTGTTAAATGAATTATAGCATGTTTGGTTTGTTAGTTCCTAGTTCTGAGAGTTGTTGAATAATTAGCTGGAAATGTTAAGCAATTAGAAGGAGTTTAAACTTAACTTTATAGGAAATATAGAATTGTAATGAGATGTAATTTGTTAACTAACATTAGCTGTATGATAGCTTTAGTTTTTAACCTCATAATTGTTATTTGTATCTTACTTAGTTCAATCACTAAATCCATTTTTGTCAATCAAATAGCCTGCCTGATCTTGGGCTCAATGAAAATTTGAATCTGTGCGGAATTAACATAATTAAGATAGCCATGACTGCAGAAAAATTTAAGGTTTGCATGACATTAAAGTTTAGAACAGAAAATATAGATTTAAGGAATTTTGTAATCACCATTATCCTGCTTATCCCATATATCTCCTTACTTTCAACTCTCCCACTCGCATCTCAATTTTATTCCTATGCTGATCATCCCCATACATATGTTCACTGCTACTTCTAACATCCACCCTCCTCCCTATGCCCATCTATGTGTATCCACCTGGGGTCCCCATGTTTCCCTGTTCCTCTTATGTTGCTGTTCTGTCTTCATTTTTCATACTAATACCATTTCTGTTGTTGAGCATTTCAGTCTCTTCTGTTCTTTTCTTCTGATTATTCACTTCACCTCTTACTTCTGATTCCTTGCTATACATTGCACTTCCATCTGACAACAGTTTCTCCATTTCTTTCACTCCAAAGCCATTCAAATGAAATTTGTCATTTCTGTATAATTCCTTTCATCCCTCAAATGCATGCCACACATCCACAAATTGCACTCAATTCTCCTCACACAGCTCTGCCAGCTTATCATCATGATTCTCATCCTGTCTTAACTCCTTATTATCATACTGTGGCAACACACTGACAACCCTTTCCATTATGCTGTTATCTTTTGCTCTCCTCAATAACCTCTTGATATCTGTCCTTACATTCTTCTTATGTCCAACTACATTATTTATTTCCACAACCACCACCACTAACTCTCTTACTCATTTATTTATTGTGTCCAAAGCATTAATTATCTTCCTCGTTCTCCCTCGTAAATCTGGTATAAT
The DNA here is from genome assembly GCF_054136105.1 of Typopeltis vanoorti. Classification (NCBI taxonomy): domain Eukaryota; kingdom Metazoa; phylum Arthropoda; class Arachnida; order Uropygi; family Thelyphonidae; genus Typopeltis; species Typopeltis vanoorti. The sequence continues at coordinate 27,623,586 of NC_143556.1, read as the reverse complement.
GCTGAAGATATACCAACAGATGTCGCATAACACCAAATGAAAATTCATGTACTTTGGTGTTATGAGACATCTGTTGATATATTTTCAGCATTATACTAGAAGAAAATGACCAGGCTAGGGATCTTGGCATTTTAGTAGATAGGAAGTTGAAGTTCAGATGTGATATAGCAAAAATTGTAAATGTAAATCACAGGATAATTGCAACATTGAAACGATCATGTAAGAATAAGGAAGTCATTTTGTGTCTTTACAAGGCTTTAATATAACTGGTCACAATACGCCTCATCTGGCATACTGTGCACAGATCTGGTGTCGGGGTTTCCAAGGCAATACAGATACAGTGCAGAGGATGCTAAAGTGAGCAAATGGTATTAGGACAATAGAATGTAGATTATGAGGAGAGTTAAGAATTTCTGGGCTGCAGATGCTAGCAGACAGGAGAAAGAGTGTATATGATAGAGACCTACAAAACCTTTGAAAGGATCAATACACTCATTATACAACAGATGAAATTTTTCATTTTATGGTGAGTGTTTTGAGGAAGGACATCCATGGAAGTTGAGAATGAATACAGTCAAGAAGGGGATAAGAGCTAGATTTTACTCTCATAGAGCAGTGTGCAACTGGAATGACTTACTTTTGGAGGTTGTAATTGCAAATAGTAGCATGAATGAATTTAAGAGAATGTATGACAAGAGGTGCAAGTGATATATCTGACCTCCATGGATTCAAAAAACTCATCATAGGAGTTCTGTACTCTCTTTTTCATGCCAATCATGCCAAAAGATCACTTTTTGCACTCACCACACTTTTAGGCAGTGCATTTTACTCATTTCACTCTCCATGCAAAGAACCTGCTTCTCACTCTCCTGTTCAGACCCTTCTTATACAGCTTCCACTGTTGGCCTATAGTTCTGCACTTGTCACCCTCTACTCTATTATTATTATTATTCAGGACTCCATGGAGTCAAAAGACTCACTCATCGTGGAAGGTCCTTCCTAAGAAACACAGTCTATCAAGACTCATCGATGGGAGGTCCCCCCCCCCCCCCCCAAGAAACACAAAGTCTATCATACCACTCCTTAAACTCATTGACCATTCTCGCTCTCACCACTCCATCAGGCAATGCATTCCATGGTTCAATCACCCTCCATGCAAAGAAACTACTCCTCACCCTCTTGCTCACAGTTTCCTTTCGTAACTTCCAGGGATGGCCTCTTGTCATCACTCCTTCCCACTGTTCAACCAAGCGAAAGAACTCCCCAGTGTCAACCCTGTAACCACCTCTCAACATTTTAAAAGTCTCAATTAATTCACCTCTCCTTCTCTCCACCAAACTCTGCAGTCCACATTCCCTCAGCCGATCCTCATAATTATCATTGTACAGTCCTGAAACCATCTTTGTTATCCGCCTTTGTACCCTTTCCACATTTATCCCCTTCAAATCCTGGGGACCAAATCTGAGAACAATAGTCCAAGTGTGGTCTGATCAGGGTCTTATACAATGGAATGATAACTGTTTTATCTCTGCAGGTCTACGTCCTTCTCATTATTGCAGCAATTCTCTGTGTTACCTTCACCACCTTTGCAATATGTCCCCTAAATTTCAGGTTTCTATCAATCATCAACGCCAGATCTCTTGTCTCCCCTACTTCTTCCAGTATAACTCCTCCCATAGAGTATGCAATGTCCCATCGATGTTTCCCAAACCTCAAGACCTTACATTTTGCTGCATTAAACTGAACCCCTCCCCCCATTCATTTGACCATCTATCTAGCTTATTCAAATCCTCTTGCAGGGCTGTCACATCTACACTATTACTAATAATCCTTCCCAGCTTCGCATCATCTACAAACAACTGAATATCCCCTTGCAATCCACTGACAGTGTCATTGATATAAATGTTGAGCAGTATAGGTCCCAGTACTGAGCCCTGTGGGACCCCACTTGTAACCCTCTGCTTCCTTGAAACTACCCCACCATACACAACTCTCTGATACCTATCGGACAGCCAATCCTGAATCCAGTTGACCAATCTGACATCCAGACCCATGTGCTGCAACTTAAATATCAGCTTATCATGTGGCACCATGTCAAATGCCTTCGCTAAGTCTAAGAAAATGGCAGTATATGCCGTTCCCTCATCTAATGCTCTTGTACCTTTATCGTAAAAGGCAAGCATATTGCTAAAATAAGAGTGCCCCCCTTCACAAATCCATGTTGACTCTCACAGATAACATTACCCTCATCTGCCCAATGCTGTATATGGTCCCTCCCTACTTTCTCCAAGATCTTACTAACTACTGCTGACACGCAAGCTGGCCTATAATTAGACACTTCCAGTCTGCTACCGCCCTTATGCAATGGCATTATCTTACCTTCCTTTAATTCCATGGGCACCTTTCCTGCAGCCAGACTTTCATTGAAAAGCCAGGTCAAAGGCACTGTCAGTTCCCTAGCACATTCTCTCAAAACTCGTGGTGAAATACCATCCAGTCCTACAGCTTTACTGACATCCAGAGTACTCAATATTTGAAACACACTCTCCTCCTGTACCTCTAAACCTCGAACCTGCCCTATCCCTCTAGCATTAAAACTGAGTCCTCCAAGATGAAATGCTCCAATAAAGTGTTCATCGAACAATTCCACCATGTCCTCTTCATCAGTCACTCTATTCCCATTTTTATCCCACAATATCATTCTTCCACAGTCATTTCTCCTCCTACTGGCCTCATATCTAAAAAATTCCCTAGGGTTTTTTGGATCTTAGGGCCAATCTCCTCTCATATTCCAGTTTCATCTTCCTTACCATATTAGTCAATCTTCTGGCCTGTGTCTTATACTCTTCATACATCTTTTCTTCACCTGGCTCCTTATATCTCTTCCATAGCCTCTTTTTCGCATGCAATTCCTGTTTAATATTGTTTGTCATCCACTTTACTTCAAATTGTGTCCTCTTGTTCACTCATGATATACAACTTGCCATTGCTGCTAACAAATATTCTTTCATAATTTCCCACGCAATAATGATATCCCGGCTTTCCAATTCCTCCCTCCATGAAACTTCCCCAAGTTGACATCTTAGACTATTATAATCACCTGCCTTATAATTCCACATACGTTCCCATCTCTTTGATTCTCCTGCATGTCTGTTCATCTTCCAAGTCAAAACCACATGGTCACTCTCTCCAACTGGTGGGAGAGATGTTGTCTCAGTTATTATCAACTCTTCTGATGCTGTGACCAAATCCAAAACTCTTGAACTTCTTGTTCCCTCTATTACATGTTGCCTAAGACATTTGTCCCTCAAGAATTCTAGAAATTCCATTCCCTTATTGCTATATGCATTTTTTTCTCCCCAATTTTTACTACTGTAGTTAAAATCTCCCATAACAATCATTCTTCTTGCACTTGCCAAACTCAACTGTCTAAACTGCCACCCTCTGTAGCAACACCCCACTAAATATCCTGTCTTGCCCACCTCTACCTTACACCATATGCTTTCAAAATCATTAGTGCCACTGCCTTCCAAAGTCTCCACTCTTAGAGGGCATAGGTCGTCACTTATCATAAGCAGTACTCCACCACCACGTTTTACCTTCCTATCCTGCCGAAAAATGCTGTACCCAGCGACTTCTATTCCTGTTATTATAGCCTCTTCTGTCAACCACGTCTCAGTGATCCCAATAATTTTTGGCCAGGCTGATGCTATCTGCGCCACCAATTCTTCTCCCTTATTCTGGATACTCCTGGCATTAGTATAAAGCATATAAATGCCGTTGTTTCTATACCCAACATTATCCCCTCTAGACTCCATTGTTAGCTGATGTCGTCCCCCTTCTCCCAAGTTCCCATTCCCACAAGAGGCCACCCCTGCTACCATCCTCCCTGGGACACACTGACTTGTTCAGAACAGCAATCGCTCCAGATGCCTACGTCCTTCCTCATTCAAATGTAAGCAGTCTCTCGCATACAATTCCTCTCTTTCCTCAAACGCACTCCAAGCATCCACATTTTCCAGTCCTCTCTTGTCACACATTCTAGCTATTATGTCATTTTCAATATTACTCCTCTTCTGCTCAGCTCGTCATTATCATACCTAGGCAACACACACACACTATCTTTCCTCTCTGTGTCTTCTTTCATACCACTTCAAGCAAGAATCTCATATTTCTCGCTGTCCTATTTACGTCACCACTCAAGTCATTTGTTCCCACCATCACAATCATCTCATCCACCCTTTCACCTCTCTTAACTGCCAAAGCCACCCTTTCTATTGTTCGTCCTGGTAAACACTCCTCACGCATCCTATCTTAAACACCACGGATCATTGAGTCCTCATACATTATACCTCTTACCATTCCCTCTCTCCTACTGTTTCCATTCTCTCTTCTTCTAGCATTCCCATACCTCTCTCTCTCTCTCTCATTCCATCTCTCCTACTATTTCCATTCTCTCCATTTTCATTTCCACATCCAATTCCATTCTCTTCTCTCTCCTATCATTCCCAAAACTCTCTCTCTCCCCTACTCCAGTTTGCCTTGCATTTATCTCTTCCATTCTCCTAATCTTATCTTTCATTCTACCTCCCTCTTTCAACTCCTCTATCTCCCTCTGCAGGTCACTCTTAATCGAAATTCACTCTCCTAAACTTTCACAGTCACTCATGCCTTCTACACTATCAACTATTATTTTCTCATTCATATTTTTTTCTTCATTCTCTCCTATCACGCTACTCATCTTCCGGTATTCATTTCCCATTCCTGGAGCAACAAGTTCGGTTATTGAGATATCTACTGGATTTATTTCCTCCCACTGCCTGCACTTTACGCACACACGCGCCCCCCTCTCTCACAAGCCAGCTATCCAATTCCTGAGACGCATACATGCTGCAAGTACTGCATGCCACAAACTCCCTTTTTATATTGCTTATAATAGAGTTCTTAAATGGCAGAGGACTTGGCAACATGCCATTTGCAACTGCAGCTGAATCCGCCAGCATTCGTTACTTCCGAGGGACTGCTAGCGTAATCGTTAGTTATTCAAAATAGTGTCACTAATTAATATCTTCACTTTAATCTGGTAACAACCCCTCACCAACTTATGTCTCAATTATATTCTCTCTTCTTCTATTCACTCTTCTTCTATTCACAAGACTCTGTAAATTGTTTTCCCTCAGTCTTTCTCTCCTCGTATCTGACATTCCATAGACCTAATATTAACTTAGGAAACATTCTCTTGATCTTCTTCAATACATCCTTGTCCTTCTGAGAACTGCGACCAGCTCTGTACACAGTAGTCCATATGTGACCTGATCAAAGCCTTATACAAGGGAACCTTTGCTTGTGGATGTCAGTATTCTCCTCATTATCGCTATAATCCATTGAGATGTTCTTACAATTTTAGAAATGTGACCCATAAACTTCAAATTTCTGTCCACCATCACTCCCAAATTTTTTATCTCCTCTAATAAAATTTCTCCATTAAATGTATATTCTGTATGTGAATCTTGCCTATCAAATTTCAAGACCTTGCACTTTGCAACATTAAATGGGTAGCTCCACTCATCTTTCTAATCAGATCTTCCTCCTGCAAGACTACAACATCTGCTCTACTACTTCTCATAGCCCTTCCCAACTTTGCATCATCGGCAAACAACTGCACATCTCTAGTTAAATTGTTCCCAATGTCATAAAAGTATAAGTTACACAATAATGTTCTCAAAACAGATACTTGTGGCACTCCACTAGTGACCAACTTCTTTTGGGATACCACTCCTCCATATACAGCCTGCTAATACCTGTCTGACATTCAGTTAGTTATCCACCTTACTAGTCTGTTATCTAATCCCATCTGTTTCAGTTTAGCTACTAGCTTGTCATGTGGCTGCCTATCAAAGGCTTTTTGAAAAATCCAAGTACACCACCATATATATATCTTCTGTATTGAGTGAATCTGTCACCTTGTTGTAATACATAAGCAGATTGCTGAAACATGGCTCCCCCCCCCCCAAACCCATGCTGACCATCATAAATAATACTGCTATTATCAGCCCACTTCCGAATCCTAGTTCTCACCAACTTTTCTAAAACCTTAACAACAACCACAGACACACAGATTGGCCTATAATCTGTAGCCTTAGTTTTATCCTCCTTTGTGAATTTGAACAATTTTTTGCCCTTCCATTCCTTTGGGACTAATCCTGTTGCAAGACTCAAGTTCAGTGCTGTCCCATGGGTAAGAGGTACCTTTGTTCAAAGTTATATTTCAGTGCTCCCATAAAATAGAATTTGCAAATTAAAATTTCATTTTAATAAAATTTTAATTTTATTTGCAACATTAAATTTGCAATTTGAAATTTATTAATTTCAAGAAATTTTTATTTATTTATTATATAAATACAAGATGTGTACATAAAAAATAGAGCATCTCAAAATAATTTTTTTTTTTCAGTTATCACAATACAATTCAAACCTGCTTTGATGCACCACTCATAAAACTCATATACATCAAAGCAAAGTGGCTAATCAGTTGTTGAGTTTACTGTTCATTTTTTTATTGCCTTGTTGTTTATTTTAAGTTGTGCAATCTGTGTGGTAAAGTTTTACTTCATGAATAAGAGCATTGTATAAAAATATGCTGTTATTTATCATCTTGAAATGCTTCCCCCCCCTGATCAGGTGCCTTTGTGTGGGGCACAACCTGCACACCCACATAGGATGGCCCCGATCATGTTAAATAGTTGTGCCAAAGGTGCTGTTAATTCCATAGAGCAGTGTTTCCCAGTCTGTGGTCCGCGGACCCCCCAGGGGTCCGTGAGTAATTCAAAGGGGGTCCGCAGGATAGTTTATTTTCATTAAACTTTATCTTATTATGTTGCTCACACCTGTTATTCACACCTGGCCTAATTGATATGTTCATATTCTTCCGAATATCTCCATTTATAACAGTATTGTGTTGTCATAAATGATACATTTGCCTTTGTAAAATTGTAATTTATTACTTCATCTTTATGATATGTAAAATATAAAAAATTTCCATTTTGGATTTTATGGGGCCGCGGTGAATTAACATTCGCTACAGGGGGTCCGCGACATATTAACGTTCGCTAGGGGGGGGTCTGCGACATCAAAAAGGTTGGGAAACACTGCCATAGATCATTTCCTGAAGAAGCCTAGTGATATGCTGTCAAATTCTATTGCCTTATTAATATTAAGTTTACTTAATTCCTCATATACTTCCTGCTCATTCATCATCAGTCCATCCTCTGCCCTGCTCTTTACACTCCAGCTTTTCCTGAGGTTTTCATCATGATGATGAAATACACTGATAAACTGATCATTGAATCATTCAACTATATCCTTTGCATTGATTAACAATCTGCTAATATCATCAACCAGCATCATCTGTGGCCTCCTTCAGTGAGTTCTGACTCCTTGGATTATTTTAGTAATAATAATAATAATAAAGTGCTGTTTGTAAATTATAATAAATAAAAAGATGTCTTTTAAATTAATGGTTTTTCATTTTGTGTACAGTGTCACGCCATTTCTACAAAAATTAAATACCGTTTCGAAGAACTACAACTTTTTTCAACCAGGATTCAGTCCAAGTGATATGGATGAAATACCACAGATTTATAAATCAATTATTGAAGATCCTGTTGCTGTCCATGACTGTTTTAATAAAGCATCAAGTGAGCATTTTAGATTAAACAGATTAAAAAAATCATCATTCTTATCTTAAAGTTTTATCACTAATATTTTAAATTACCTGCGTAAGGATTATGTGGTATTTTAATAATTCATGCTGATAGTTACTGCATTTTAGATTAGTAAAAATTTAGTTTAACTGCTTGTTGAAAAATGTCAGCATTAAATTCAGCTTTATTATATGAAATTCACTTTATTATTGCAAAATCCTTATTAAAATTCTGAAATTGACTTATTGATAAGTATTGACAATATATATATATATATATATATATATATATTGGTTACTAATAAATAAATAATTGAAAACAATTGTCAAAATTCTAATAGGACAAAACTTTAAAGAAAAAATCAGTACTCATTTGTTTTCAACTGGTCTCAGAATATTTTCTTTTACTTAGTGTTCTTGTTTATTATTATTATTATTTTATCTATCACTCCCACACAATTAGGCCTGCAAAGCCTATAGCAGCTCAGTGTCATGTATGGGTAAGACTCAAGAGAAAAATAATCTGCAGATATTCTTTTTGAAGAGCTGGAGGTTGTGGTTTACTAAAAATATATGACATAATGCTGGATCTAATATCCACATGATTTTATAGCTGGATGTTGTAGTTTTTGGGGAATACTTCATGGGGTGGATGTTCCACATAATCAAGGTAGAAGGAATGAAAAATAATTAGTAATAGACAGTTCAGCAAAATTGACTCAACAGTTTATCTGTAAATGGATACTGAGCAACTGTTGTTCATGGTACTGTAGGTTTAGCAGAAATGGGTGACCTGATGGATGCCATTTCTACTGAATTGTGTTCATGGAAGTATTTGTAGAAGAGACACAGTGTGAAACCTGATAATCTCTGTAGGACAGTAGATGGAGAGAGTCTGCGATAAAGCATTTATCTGTTAGCCTAACTATCTTCTTCTGAACAGCATAAAGAATATTTAGAATGGTCTCAGGTGAACCACTAAAATGTGAAAATCTAGCTCTGGAATACTTCCAGAGTTGAGTGAATTTGTGATTTGTACAGATTTGGCTGGCAGATAAAAGCAATGTTTTGAGCGAAAAGGATGTCAAGTTTTTTTGAAGCCATGGATGCTATAGATAATGGACAGACCAATTTCTGAGAGGCCCTTCAATGATAAACCCTATGAAATGCAATGGAAATGTCGAGTACAACAGTACAAATTTCTCTAAGCCTTTTCATGGTATAAATGAAATGGATGATGTAGGTAAGAAGGTCTGCTATGGGTCTTTATTGGTGAAGTTCATATTGGTAGTCAGTGATTAATTGAACAATTTTCTCCATTACTCTCTCTCTGTCTCTCTCTATTTATTATTATTATTATTATTATTATTATTATTATTTTTAATTGACTGTATGTGAACTTACTTCCCAGTTATCTAACAGATAAGCTTAGGTATTGATGGTTATTCATGACTTATTTTTCACGGTATTAACAACACCACAAACACTTTTATCAACAAAGATGTTTTATTAACGCTTATATTTCACTGATTTTCAACTCAGCATCATCAGAGCACAACACACATGTAAACGCAACAGTGAGTGAGTGAAACAATATAATTGCAAAAGACAAAAGATCTAAAGTCCTATTTTTGGCAACCTCTAACGGGGGAAAAAAAAAAAAAAAACAGCAGTTATCCAGGAGTTTTTCTTAGGATAACCATCTCCCAAATTTTTGACAAATTAATGCAACCATATTTGTTAAGGTTGGGAGAATTCTTCAAAGCCATTGCTGACTCAAAAAATAATCTTTCAGATCTATAACGACTCCTAAATAGCACATTAGTTTTCCTCCATCTAATCCTGTGTGAAGGAGTGTCCAAAGCGTGGTCTGCCAGTCCCGACTTGCCATAGTAATAGTAGCAAATGCATCTTTCATGTTCTTCCAGGTGGATGTTCACTGATCTTCCTGTTTGACCATAATAGGCCAAGTCACAGTCACACGGAACTTCATACACTCCTGGGTGTGCTAAAGGGTTTAGTTTATCCTTAGGCGAGCGGATCAGAGTTGCCAGCTTGACATGAGGTTTGAAAGTGGTGTGAAGGCCATGTTTCAACAACACTTTGGCTATCTTTTCCGATGTACCTCTGATATAGGGAATAAAAATGGTCATGTTGTATTCTTGTGTTAGGGGAGGGCAGAGTAATGGGCCTATGTAGTATTTTATCTATTTTGTAGGGATAGTAGCTGTTGGCTAAGAACGTATGGCGCAGGTATTGGAGTTCAGTGGTCAGAGCTATGGACAAGACACTTTGGATGCTTTTGTCACCTACCTAAACAGCCAACACTCCAAAATTCACTTCACAGTAGAAAAAGAATCAAATAACTGTTTACCATTTCTTGACACATTAGTCACCTGCCTTTCAGATGGATCACTATCTTTTTCTATTTACAGAAAGCCTACACACACAGGAAGATACCTACATAAACAATCACATCATCATCAAGTCCAACAGTATGGCATTTTAAAAACACTTACACACAGAGCCAGAGCCATTTGTTCTAACGATACAGCTCTGACCACTGAACTCCAATACCTGCGCCATACGGTCTGAGCCAACGGCTACAATCCCTACAAAATAGATAAAATACTACATAGGCCCATTACTCTGTCCTCCCCTAATACACAAGAATACAACATGACCATTTCTATTCCCTATATCAGAGGTACATCGGAAAAGATAGCCAAAGTATTGTTGAAACATGGCCTTCGCACCACTTTCAAACCTCATGTCAAGCTGGCAACTCTGATCCGCTCGCCTAAGGATAAACTAAACCTCTTAGCACACCCAGGAGTGTATGAAGTTCCGTGTGACTGTGACTTGGCCTATTATGGGCAAACAGGAAGGTCAGTGAACATTTGCTTGGAAGAACATGAAAGATACATTTGCTACTATTACTATGGCAAGTCGGGACTGGCAGACCACGCTTTGGACACTCCTTCACACAGGATTAGATGGAGGAAAACGAATGTGCTATTTAGGAGTCGTTATAGATCCGAAAGATTATTTCTTGAGTCAGCAATGGCTTTGAAGAATTCTCCCAACCTTAACAAATATGGTTGCATTAATTTGCAAAAAATTTGGGAGACGGTTATCCTAAGAAAAACTCCTGGAGCTGTTTTTTTTTTTTTCTCATTAGAGGGCGCCAAAAATAGGACTTTAGATCTTTTGTCTTTTGCAATTATATTGTTTTACTCACTCACTGTTGCATTTACATGTGTGTTGTGCTCTGATGATGCTGAGTTGAAAATCAGCGAAATATAAGCGTTAATAAAACATCTTTGTTGATAAAAGTGTTTGTGGTGTTGTTAATACTGTGAAAAATAAGTCATGAACTTGCTTCCCAGCTGTTGGAAGTGGAAAGCTTGCTTCCCAAATTGTTCAAGATTCTTCTAATAACTTTAAGGAGGCATGTGGTGCAGTATTCCAAGTAAAGTTGGATGTGATTTAGCTTCATCATCTATATTGAAAGTTAGATACGAAAAATGATGCCAACATGTCCGATTTATCTTTAGGTGATGTTGCAATACTGCCATCTGGGTGAGAGAGAGAGAGGTAGCACAGATGACAGAAATTTCATTCAACAGTTTTGTAAGGAACCAGAGGATATAACTGCAATGGAAAGAACAGTTAGCAAGTCTTCTATGTTTACACCTTTCAAAGTCAAACTTAATGCTGTTGATGATTTTTGCAAGTGTTTATTTTTTTATCTTTTTTAGACTGCCCTTACATACTTTTGGAAAACAATGGCTTGAATATTGGATGAATGGCAAAGAAATGAAATGAAAGAAGCCTGAATGGCAAAGAAATGGAGCTACCTGAGGAATTGGATGAGTACCAGATCGACATAATAGGGGTGATTGAAACAAAAAAAGGCAAAAACTTGTGAGCGCTTTCTAAGCAATAAATACAAACATTTTATATTCAGGCAATGACAATCAAGGAAAAGAAGGTGTAGCCATAGTATTCAACAATAAATACGAAGCTAATCTTCCTAAATGGCAGGCAGTCTCAAGTAGAGTGATGTGGGCAAATATCAGAATGGGAAACTGGACAATGAGACTTATTTGTGCCTATGGTCCCACAGAAGGTTCTACTAAGGTAGAAGTGGAAGAATTTTTGGGACTTTAGAGAAAACATCTGACACAATGAAAAAGGAAAAGTTAGTCCTTGTTGGGGATCTACATAGCAGGGTAGGAAATGTTTGCCAGACATACAAAAATGTTTTTGGAAAATTTGGAAAAAAGAGCAAAGCTAATAATAATGGCAAATATCTGTTAGATTTCTGCTCAGGACATGAACTGGTTATTACTAACACCATGTTCCGATATAAAAATGTGCATAAATTCACATGGAGAGAAGACGGAAGGAATAAGAAAAGTCTCATTGACTATGTTATTGTTGATAGTGATGTTTTATTCCTGGTGCAGGATACTAGAGTGTACAGAGGATTTGAAATTGAAAGTGATCACTATTTAGTCTTGAGCAGGATAAAATTGAATTTCACATTGAAAAGAATAACATGTAAGAAAGTTTTAAAGTGAATAAGACTTGAGCAGCTCTCAGATGTGAACTGTAGACTAAAATACACAAAGATTATTCAAGAAAAATTGAAAGTGTTTGAGAACAGTAACCAAATCTTTGAGATTCAGTGGCAAGCCCTGAAGAAAACACTGATTGATTCAGCCAGAGAGGCATGTGGTGAGGTTGTCTGCAAGCATAGAAAAATGAACTCCATGGTGGACACAGGAAGTTAAAGAGGCAGTGAAGGAAAAGAAGAAAGCATATCAAAAGTTTCTGGCAAATATGTCAGCTTATGCTCTTAGAGAATACAGAGACAAATGTAAGAAAGCTAAACACTGTGTAAAACTGGCTAAACAAAAGTCATGGGAGGACTTTGGTAAGAACATAGAAAATAAATATCAAGAAGGTGGCAAGATATTCTGGAGGTTGCTGAAGAAATTCAGAAATGGAAGAAAGGATTAGAGATGATAAAGGTGACATGAAAACATATCACCTTTATCATCTCTAAGAACAGGAACCAAATAATTAAATAATTAAATGAAACAAGCAGTGATGAGAGCACAGTGGCAAAAAAAAAACACTGACCAGGCATGCAGTCAGGAATACATATGCATACTTGAAGTATAAAAAGCCATCAAAAGCTTGAAATGTGGAAAGGCAGCAGGAGTGGAATATATTCCACTAGAAATGCTCAAGTATGGAGGTATAAAAGTTACGATGGCTGCAGTGCATAGTTCAGAAGGCCTGGATGGATGGATGGATTCCAGATGATTGAAGTGGAGCGCTCATAGTACCTATATATAAAAAGGGAAATAAAACTGAATACGAGAATTATAGAGGTATTTGTTCCTGGTTAGATTTATGCAAATATATTTGAGAAACTGTTGAGAAGGTTTGTGGAAAATCGCCAACAGTGTAAGATTGGATGTAGCTTGTGTCCTCTCCAAAGCAAGACCACCCAAAACCAACATATACAACAAGGAATATAAAGCTCTGCAGGAAATGAGGAATAATAAAGAAATAGTTATCACCAAAGCGGATAAGGGAAATGCAACTGTAGTACTTAACCAAAAGGACTACACAGGTAAGCTTAATGCTCTTCTATTAGATCGGGCTACTTACCTCCCTAACGAATACAATCCCCCCAACTCACAAATCAGAAGACTTCACAGGCTCCTTAAGAAAGTCGCTTCTTGGCCTGTAGAAGTTACCAACAGATTAAAGCCGTTTAACTCTATACCTCCCCCCGTATTTACAGACTCCCAAAAATACATGAAGAAAATGTGCCATTATGTCCCATAATGGATGGCATTGATTCCCCCACATACAAATTAGCTAAACATTTGGCCAAAGTGCTCACACACTATACTGGCAACACACCATCACACATAAAAAACTCAGCCTACTTCAAAGCCAGCATAGAAAAACCTTACACTCCAATATACTGACATAATGGTCAGCTTTGAAGTCTCCTCCTTATTCATAAATGTCCCACTCAAGGAAATTTTAGAGCTAATCCAAGCGAACTTTTCTCCCGATATCTCTGCCCTATTTCAGTTCACAATGAACTCAGACTATTTCGTTTGGCAGGGAAAATTCTACAAACAAATAGAGGGGACAGCCATGGGTTCACCACTCTCCCCACCCTTGGCCAACTTCTTTATGGAGACCTTTGAAGAAAAAGCCTTAGCCTCTGGAAAAAGAGGAAAACAACAGCCTCCCTTTTCTAGACACCCTAGTCACCCGCCAGCCTGATGGAATCTTGGTTTTTTTTTCAGTTTATAAAAAACCCACCCATATGGGCAGGTACATTCACCAACAATCCCCCCCCCCCTCACAACAATGTGGAGTGGTGAAAACACTATACAACAGGGCTAAACTAATCTGTTTTAATGACATGGCCCTAAACACTGAACTAAATCACATCCTCAACACTTTCTCAGCCAATGGCTACCCCTCCCCCCCAAAAAAATCCAAAAAATATTAAAACCTACAAACCACAACCCCCCTCCACAATAAGGATTATTCTAAATCCCTCACTATTCCCTACAAAAACATGACCTGACCTCCTGTTACAGACCATACAGCCACTTCCCCTAGACCTACCTGGTGTATACCAGGTCCCTTGCAGCTGTAAACTGTCTTACTTTGGCCAAACAGGCAGGACAGAGAATTTCAGAATTTCTGAACACGAGGACTACATCCGTTTTCACAAGTACAGCCATTCTGGTCTTGCAGACCATGCTCTGGATACACGTCACAAAATACGGTGGAAGAAAGCTACAGTAATACACCGTAGCAAACACAAATTCGAAAGCCTATTTATGGAATCAGCCTCAGCCCTAGGAAACTCTCCTAACCTGAACAAATTTGGTTGTATGCGACTGCCCCAAATTTGGGAAACTTACATCAGCAGACCTTCAGCCGAACGGCCAAGAACACTTTCTTAGCCCGAGGGCACCATCAAGACTTTTAGGAGAACAATAGCTTCATCACTTCATTCTCAGTTACTGTTTTGTAGTGCCTACGTGCACATGCCTTTCTTGTAAGTTCCTTTTGAAGATGGCAACATGACATTGCCGAAATATCGGAAATATTTATTAAAGTATTATTTAATTTATATTCGTATCTACGTTGTTCATTTCCTTAAGTGATTTAGTAACATTATCTATATTGATCACATTATGAAGGAAAGTGGTATTAAACCTGATATCAAAATTGGAGATGTTAATCTCAGCTCTTTGCTTTTGCAATGATGTTGTACTTCTAAATAAATCTGCTACAAGTCTGCAAGATTCCCTGACTAAATTGAATAACTGTTGCAATAGATATGATATGAAGGTCAGCATTACAAAGACAATGAAAATAGGCAGAAACATTGAAAATATCAACTGCATTGTGAATGGACAACCTATATAACAAGTAAAACATTTCAGCTACTTAATCACGATTATTAGTGAAAATGGTAGATTAAATATGGAAATAGACAACAGAATACAACAAAGCTGGTATAGTGAGAAGTCAACTGAATAAATTCATATGGAATAAGAGAGAAATTAGTTGGAACACTAAATTAGCTGTATACAAGACAGTGTTCAAACCAGTTTTAACTTATGGATCTGAGAGCTAGGTCAGAAGTAAAACACTTGACCAAAGACTAGAGACCTCAGATATAAGAGTCCTGAGAAAGATTAGGGGCATGAACAGATTGCATCAATGGAAATATCATATTAAAAACATGGATATTAGGAAAGAACTTGATATTGTCAGCATCTAGGAATGCATTAGCAGAGCTAATCTCAGGTGGTATGGTCACTTAAATAGAATGGGTGAGGAAAGATTAACCAAACAAGTGTTCTCTGCCATGTTGGCAGGAAAAAAAGATCCAGAGGAAGACCAAGATATAGGTGGATTGATACAGTAAAAAGTGCCTTTGAACAGAAATATAAGACCTGATAAAAGTGGAGTCTTGACTGGTAACAGACTGATTTGGAGAAAAATTGTAGATAGGAAGTTAGTAATGATGTAAATTTTTCATGTAGTACTATCGTATCCTGTACACCCCTTGAGGGTATATATCAGGAATTTGATGATGATCATGAACATTAAGAAAGTAACAGTTGATGTTTCAACCTCTGTACTGAGATAATCATCATCATCAGGAAGACATACATACATATATATATATATATATGTACAGGATACAAGCTACATGACACTGCACAATACAAAAGTAAGATGAATCTAAATGTTTGTTAATCATTTACCCTAGCTTGACGTTTGGTGATTTAAAAAAAAAAAAAAAGGAATTACATTAAACAATTTCTGAAGTTATCTCGTATTGAAATTTTCTTCTGTTGGGTTGTTCTGGTTGCTATACAGGTTGAAGATGGGGTTCTCCACATTCTTGGAATAATTAATCCATCTTTTTTGTTCAAATTTGGGTGATGTTTCAGCATTTCACAAGCTTCTTTGAATTTTCTTTCAAACCAAGATGCAGTGTAGGGACTTAGTGCCTTTCCATTCAATTCTGTGGCATGTTTGATTCACACCGAATCTGTTTAAATACAACTTTTGTACAAATCCATCTTACAGTCAAATGTATTCCACACATTTGCAAACACCACTTCTTTCTTGCGCTGCTTTGCCTACAACATGCTATTCATGATTCGTTCTCTCCATCTCAGATTATCACTATCATACCTTGTCAATGCATGGTCTACTTATTATTCCTCACTGTTATCTTTCCTTCTCTTTAATAACTTTCTGATATCCATTCTTACCTTCTCCTTATTGTACAATCAAATTATTTGTTCTCATAACCACCCTAATCTTCTTTCTTGTTTACTTCATATATCCAAAGAATCAGGTCATGTTTTTTTTTTAGCACAGTTTCAGATTAAATTGGGATAAAAAAAGAGCCCGTGTAGCTCAGTGGATGTGGTGTTTGCACACCACAGCGCTTGGCCGCATGAAGGAAGACTTGGTTTCAAATCTAGTCGGCGACTAGAGGAAATTTTTCTAAGCCTTTTTTCGATCGGTTCCCGAGTTAGTCGATCTCTGGCACGGGCAAGCGGGTTTTCCCTCCTGGAAACTCGGGTTTTTCGTCCCGTAAACTCAAGAAAATCGACCGTAGAACCCACATTATTTCAGATATTAAATATATTGTGTTAGGGACCACGAGATGGCATTTGAGCCGTCTCTCTTCGCTGTGTACCGCTTAATTAATGATAGCCTTGGACCATCTATCCCTGATTGGTACCAGTGGAGATAGGGCTAAATGGCCTCACCTACTCCCCGTATATGGGAATAAAAAGGCGTTAGCTGATTT
This sequence comes from Typopeltis vanoorti, assembly GCF_054136105.1. NCBI lineage: Eukaryota > Metazoa > Arthropoda > Arachnida > Uropygi > Thelyphonidae > Typopeltis > Typopeltis vanoorti. The sequence continues at coordinate 27,606,487 of NC_143556.1, read as the reverse complement.
TTTTTAAAAAAAAAAACTAGCTCTTCAAATAATTCTGTGACCGCTTTTGGTAATAGAATAATGAAGGAACAAGAAATGAGAATAACTGATTTAAAAAAAAATCACAATTTACAATATGATATAGTAATGGAAAGTAGAAAAGTATGATTAATTTTTTCGTAGTAAGACCGGTGTTAAAAATTTTTGCCTGTTAAATAACAGTTCATCAGAATATTGTCACTTTGATTTACTGTTTCAATTTCAATGTAACTTGCCTCTCTCTCTTTCTCTCTCTCTCTCTATCTATCTATCTATCTATCTACAGAAGATCCAAGAAAAATCACCTCTGAAATCCTACAATACTACAAGGATGCATACAGCACTGCAGGAACATCCCATCATGTCATTCACGAAATACTGAAAGAAACAAAAAAAATCTCTGCAACAGATCAGAACCACTTAGAAAAGAAAATCACGCTACATGAACTGAAAACCTCATGCACATCCTTGCCAAAGAACAAATCTCCTGGCCTTGATGGTCTCATTTCAGAGTTTTTCCAAGTCTTCTGGAATCAACTCGGACCACTTCTCCTCGAAACACTGCAAGAAGCCTACATCAATGGCCTCCCACAATCCGTTACGACCTATGTAGCACGATTGATACCAAAGAAGGGAGACCACACGGATATCTGAAACTGGCGTCCAATCTCCCTAATTAATACCGATTGCAAAATAATTTCCAAAGTCATAGCAAACTGAATAAAGCCAACACTGCCTGAAGTTATTGGCCAACATCAAACGTACTCTGTCCCAGGAAGATCAATACATGATAACCTCCATTTAATAAGAGACCTCATCCACATCGCAAACAGCCAACATGAAGACCTAGCACTCGTCAGCCTTGATCAGGAGAAGGCTTTCGACAGGGTAGAGCACGAATACCTTTATGAAGTTCTAAAGGCATTTGGCTATGGTCCTCTCATCATTGAAACAGTGCAATTGCTTTACAGAGATGCACACTTCTGTTTAAAAATCAACAACAGGCTCACTCGCACTTTGTCATACTCTCGAGGGATCAAGCAAGGATGTCCCCTCTCTGGTCAATTATACACACTGGCCATAGAACCTTTCTTAAAAAGAATACACAACACCATCATCTCCAAACGAACCAGAATAATAGAACCACATCAAAAAATTACCTTATCAGCATATGCCGATGACGTCACTGTAATAGTACGAAATGAAGAAGAAATGACAGTAACCGAGGAAGCACACAGACTATATGCACAAGCCTCAGGGGCCAAATTAAATTCTGCCAAAACCACGGGCTTGTGGTCAGGCAGATGGAAGTCTAGAAATGATTCTCCGATCGAATGTACCTGGTCAAGCGAAGGACAAAGATACTTAGGTGTGCACCTTGGCAACACCAAAATATATAACACACTGAACTGGACACAGCTGCACAATCGTTTTAAACAGGTGCTAGGTAAATGGAACAGCGTTCGTTCCATGTCTTCACTTAGAGGAAGAGTACTAATAGTTAACCAGATGGCTGCAAGTGTCTTATGGCATACCCTCAAAGTACTCTCACCTCCTGAAGAATTTCTCTACCACATTCAAAAGGAAATCAAACGTTTCCTCTGGAACAAAACTCACTGGACAACATACCCTCAACTCTGCAAGCCACTCAGCAAGGGAGGTCAAGGCCTGATTTCCCTTGAAAACAAGATTCGATCCTTCAGGATAATCCTCCTCCTAAAGACACTTCAATGCAATCACACTTATGTAACCACCTTCGATTACATCACGAAAGCATCCACCAGAGGACTTACACTTTCCACAATCCTCCGAATGGCCAGTCCTGCACCATCTCCTCCTAAACTACCTCATTTTTACAAAGATGCTCTACAGCGATGGAAAAACACAGGACTCCATCACACACTCACAGGATCAACGGAGTCAGCTGTACTTACAGAACCACTATTTTCAAACAAAAACATCACAAGTCTCACAACTGGCCAGCCTTTTCTTTTCCCTATATGGAACTGGGCAGGAATAAGAGTCATAGGAGACCTCCTAACCCACAGCCTAAAGTGGAAAGCATTCACAAGCCTACCAATGAATAACCCAAAAACTGAAAAGCAATATCAACAGCTGCAAGCCTCCATTATAAAAGCCTATCCAGATATCGCTACACCTCAGGAAATCCGTATTCCTTCTAGAAACTGCTCGGGGCCAATATTTCATCTTGTACAATCTGAAGCCTCACTTCCAATTCTTCCCTCCAACTACAAGAAAATATACCACTTCCTCATGTCAGTGTCCCCATCCTCACCATTCTTATATTCAGCCTTAACACTCTCATCTACAAGGCTGCATATACCACACAGTTTTCAGTGGGATCTGCCATATAAATCAAAATGTGCCAAACCATATTCCAAAATACAGTGGAGACTATGGCATAACATCTTGCCAACTCCTTCAAAGCTCTACAAATTTAAGCTAAGAGAAATGGATCTGTGTCCATTCTGTGACGTTTCAGGCACCTTGGAACACACATATCTGACCTGCCCTGCAAACAAAGTGATAATCACCTATGCCCTGAATACCGCCTCTAGCACCTGTAACTACACACACAGCCAAGAAGACTACTGGAATTTAGTCCACACAGAAGAAAACAGACACGGAACATGCAATTTCATCTTCATCTGCGCTAAGGCCGTCATCTACAGCTTTTACCTAAAACAGACAAGAAGTAACCAGCACCCATCCATCACTGAAACTGCACAAACCCTCATGCACATCCTCCGAAACTAAAAAGTCGGAAACTAAAAAGCAGGCTTCTATTGGAACTTGAGCACTTCAAAGAAACAAGAACTGTCGCGAAATTCCTAGAGGAGTGGAATCCAACTGGTACCCTCTTCTGGATTGACGACGACAATGTGCTTCATCTGAATGATAACTCAGACTGAAACTGAACTGTTAATTTTGAATATTCATTTATTGCATTCTCTGTTGTACACCCGAAAGGAAAATGTTTTCTTTCTCTGTAAATATATACTCATAATATGTAAATAGTCATTGTTGCCTATCATGTAATGTTTATTTTAACAAGTTAAATAAAAAAAATAAAAAAAAAATCTATCTATCTATCTATCTATTTTTTCTTCTCGCGACGCTGAAGTGTGCAGACGTGTCCAAGGTCGCTCTTACCTAAAGTTGTATTTTGTGCGGTCGAATACGTCAATCAACTTCAAGATTTATACCTACATAATCGTAAGCACCTAATCTATCGCGTTAAAAAATTAGTTTTCTAAATTTGTGAAGCTAGGAAAAGTTATTTTAAATTTTAAAATCTTCATTGTTCGTGTGCTTATTGTTACAACGGTATGCCTTTGAGTTCCGGGAAATTGTAATAGCTTGCATTTCCCCTTATTCGCCCGAAGCAATGGCCAGTATAAACCACAGCATATCACCACCAGCAGCAGCCGGTCCACGCCCGAGCTCAGCAGGAATCGGTCAAAGGTCGCAGAATTCCGATCAAGAAAAAAATGCCAGCCACAGCTCCCGAGAAGGAAAAGACATCAGTCTCAGCCCCCCGGACAACAATGGACAAAGGTCAGTACTCTCTGTCTCTTATGCCAACATTGTAGCTAATACCTCCGCACGAATTAATACTACTGCAACAACCACCACCGCGCGTACAAACATTCAGCTAGCCAACCGCGTTTCCCGAGACAACGGAATTGTAATTTTCGCAATTGAAAATACCCCACTGGAAAAGTATCTAGACGCAGTAGCTCAACATGTTCCCCCAAAAAATATAACTCACATTTCAAGAGTTGCCGGAACCGTACAAATGTACTTTAACAACGCATCTTGGTCTGAGACATTAATTGAAAAGGGAATAGACATTGGAGCATGCCACGTGAATGTCTCACCAATCGCAATTGCTCCCACAAAAGTAACAGTGTCAAATGTCCCACCGGAAATAAGCCATCAAATGCTTCGCGGATTACTATCAAAATACGGCACAGTGACAGGTAAAATCCGAACGCTATGCGCCTCTACAACTAGGCCTGAATTCGCTCACATCAAGAGTTTTAGAAGACAGGCTCTAATGCACTTTGGCAACGATACAATCGGCTCCATACCCAAAATAATCAACACAGAAATAGATGGAGTACCCTACACCTTTTATATTACTGTTGCTGCTCAGTGCTTTTACTGCCACGAAGAAGGCCATGTAAGGAAGTTATGCCCGTATATATCCAGAAATGAGAAACCGGTTAACAATACTACCAACCCTAGCGGATCAGAGAATCAGAAGCAGCAAGCAGACAACCCCAAAAAACAGAGCATCCCTAACAAACAACAAAGATCTCAAGGAAACAGCTCTCAGTCGAGTACCGGAGAGACAAAATCAAGTGGTAGCACTAACGAAACCCACCTTTCGGAAGAACCTCCACCAACATCGAGTAAAAGCAATCCTAGAGAAGAGGAAACAGAACACAGACAACTAACTAACTCTGAAATAGATAAAAATAACAAAGAGAAGCAAGAAACAAAAACGGAAAAACAGCCAAAGACAAACCAGCGCAGCTGCAGAAGGGAACCTTTGCCTCCAAGCATTCTGGAACCCTCCCAACAACCTGTAAAGGGGAATGAAGAGATCGAGCTTCTTGAGTCTTGAGATGACGAAGAGGAAACTGGACATGCAGGTCTTCCTCACACTGAAGGCCCACTTACAAATGAACAGCTTCAGAGCTTTCTTAAAAATGTTCGAGGCTCTTCACAAAAACTGCTGACAGCCTATGACTACACCACTGACATCACTGGCCTTATCACACAGCTGGAAGAATTAAGAACGATTCTGGCAGGAAAAAGAGGGAGAAAACCCACCAATCTCAGGAAAAGGATATACTACCTGATAAACGGGCTTGAATCCCAGCGGCAGTGTAACTATCCGTAAAGGAAGTGAAGATTACCGCACGAAATAAAACTAAACCATAAAATAATGAGCACCTCAGTAAACCTTCTCTCACTAAACGCTAGAGGATGTGCGACACCACTGCGAAACAGGCTGGTCCTGCAGCATATCCTTGCCCGCTGGCCAGAAATAGTTATGCTGCAGGAAACTAACTTCCATTGCAACAGCAAAGCTTCATATCAACACTGGAAGAACTGGCTTTATACCATGCACCACTGTCCTGTCATACAACTTCATGGATCTGGAGTCAGCATTGGAATTCACCAAAACAGCGCTCTAAAAGTAGAAATAATCGATACCTTTCCTGGGTGTGCAATATATGCACTCATTACAACTCAGACAGGGAAGAAAATATATATCATTAACATATACATCCCACAAAATGAACAGCTTGCAGTGCAGGTACTAGAGTTTGTGCGAAACCACCTCGGCAAGGTGAATGACCACATCATACTTGTAGGGGATTTCAACTGCACTCTGGATCCTGCAATGGACAGACAGCAATGCCAAGAACATCGACACGCACTAGCTCAGCTTCTCCAGGATGTAATAAATGACCTCGAGCTGACTGACACCTTCAGACACTTGCACTCACATGAGAAAGTGTTCTCCTGGAGAGCCAAAGGTGGTCCTACCAGTGTCCTATACCAGGCACGGCTCGACAGATACTACTTTGATGCACACAATACCCTACATCAGGAGAGTCATTTGCCATCCATCTCATGCATCACACCATGATTCCATCCATCTTAGCATCTGCATTCCTGGACACACCAGACACAAAGGAGGAGCATACTGGATTTTTAACAACAGCCTACTAAAGGATACAGAATATGTCAGAACCTCCAAAATCTATATCGAAACTCTCATCAGAGATATACCTACTTCACAATCAATTTCCGAGTGGTGGTCACTTTTTAAATCCAAAGTTAGGTATTCACCCAAAAATATAGTCACAGAAGAAATTTGAATAAGCATTCAGTCCTTAAAAATTTGCAACAACAACAACAGCAATTTCATCAGCCAGAATCTGAGGAATACCAATCCCTAGAAGTCACCATACGCTCACACCTAGAGCACTCTGCAAGAGGAGCACTAATAAGAGCATGACGCAAGCATATTAACTTCGTAGATGCCCCCACAAAGTATTTCTTCTCACTAGAAACACGCCAACAAGAGTGCACCACTATATCTGCTATTAAAACAGATAATGGAAACATCATAGAAAATCATGACGAAATCCTCTTACATATCTTGCAGTACTACAAAAATTTGTACCATGCCAACTCAACATCTATGGAGGCGATGAATATAATTCTCTCCAATGTGAAAAGACTCTCACCAATAACAAGAGTAACACAGAACTCCCCATCACGTTACACGATCTGAAAACTGCCTGCACCTCCTTACCAAAAGATAAATCTCCTGGCATAGACAGGCTCACCACTGAATTTTACCAGTCCTTCTGGGAACAGCTTGGACCTATCCTCTACAGAGTTTTTGTCAACGCGAATACCAATGGCTTCCCACTCAATATGACAACATCAGTTATTAAACTCATTCCAAAGAAAGGAGATGCAACGAAACTAGGAAACTGGAGACCCATCTCTATCACAAACACCGACTGCAAAATTATATCAAAAGCCGTTGCCAACAAACTTAACCCCGCTCTGAGCGAAATTATAAATAGGCATCAGAGCTTTCCATCCCTGGAAGATCAATCCACTAAAACTTTACACCTCATAAGGGATCTCATAAGCATAGCGAACAACAACAGTGAAACAATGGGTCTTGTAACACTAGACCAAGAAAAAGCGTTCGACCGCGTGAACACCTGTACCTCTTCAACTGCTTGAAAGCATTTGGCTTTGGTTCAGGCATCATTCACTCTATTAAGATGTTGTATGCCAAGGCACAGTTTTGCATGAAAATAAACAACAGGCTTAACATAACTGCACCATACAGCAGAGGTATTAAACAAGGCTGTCCACTCTCCGGTCCTCTTTACACAATTGCCATTGAACCCTTTTTGTGTAGACTCAGCATGCTGCTCAGGGCATGCCACCCTAAACTTCCCTACCAGACCATAACCCTGTCAACATATGCTGATGATGTTACAATCATAACCCGCAAAGAAGAGGACTTCCATAACATACAGATGGCATACCAACAATATCAGGCAGCCTCAGGAGCGAAACTAAACGCACATAAAACCACAGAACTGTGGTGTGGCAAATGGAAAAACCGAACGGATTCCCCAATGTCTGGTACCTGGTCCACAGAGTGAAACAAATACCTGGGGATTTACCTCGGAAACACACCCTCTTATATGGATAAGAACTGGGAAGCACTGAACAAGCGTTTCAAGCAAGTACTAGGAAAGTGGGCAGCAATACGAGCCTCTGCCTCCACAAGAGGGAAAGCAATAATCGTTAACCAAATAGCCACCAGTGTCCTTTGGCATACACTAAAGATTCTTACGCCACCAGAGCAATTGATCAAACAAATAAAGTCAACCATATATCGATTCATATGGAACAAAACAAACTGGCTTTCATACTCCAAGCTATGTACTTCTCTCAAAGATGGAGGACAAAATTTGACCTCCATTGACAATAGGATAACAACGTTCCACACTCGATTTCTCCTGAATACCATACAACCAAAGGAAATATCACACAAATGCACCACTGAATATATTTTCACTTCTGCCACTAGAGGTCTTTCTCTCTCTCCACAACTTTAAGAATGACAACAGCTCAAGTGCCAGTAAATTTAACAAACTTCTATAAAGATGCCCTTCGACGATGGAAGAAGCTAAACCTCCAGCACACAGTGAAGACAGCATCCCTACCTGAAATCCTCATGGAACCCATCTTTCACAATACGATGGTAAAAAGCCCGATCACTCAGAAAGAGTTTTTCTTTCCTCCATGGAGCTGGCGAAGCGTGAGAATCTTGGGTGACATTCTTTCTCCAAGCCTCACCTGGCGCTTTCCAAATTCTCTCGAAAACCTGGAATATGGGAATCAATCTGAGCAGATAGACAACGTAAAGGCCGCTTTTCAAGCCGCTATGCCTGATAGCATAACAGAAGAGGGGCTTAGCTCTCCCAACTCAGAAGATCTGGCACCTATCTTTCTGATAAAAACCAATAACTCATGGGAGAAACTTACACCCAGCAACACCAACAAGATCTACAACACTCTAACACAACAGTCGAACCAAAGCGCTTTATTGGAAAATCCTGCATCATCGGATCAAACACTATTTCAATGGGATCTACCATATCGCACAAGAGCCATCAAACCTGACGCAGATGTTCAGTAGAGAATGTGGCACAATATATTACCCACTCCTACTATATTACGAAAATTTAACTCAAACGTCTCAGATAACTGCCTGTTCTGCTACCAATTAGGAACAGTCCGGTATATCTACTTGGAATGCCCAGTCAACACCGAATTAATCAGTTTGTCTCGGGAAACGGCAGCTCTCACCTGTGGTAGTCTTCATACAGAAGAGGATTATTTCAATCTCATCCATGCGGAGTCAAATAACCATTCATTCTGCAACTACCTTTTCATCACCGCGAAAGCGGTAATATACAACTTCTACTTCAGACATACAAGGCCAGACAGCACAGCAACTTCACAGAGAGAGGCAACTGACCAACTCACTGCAGCCTTCCAACAAAAGGTGAGAAGTCGGATCCTACACGAGTATCACCACCACAGGCAATACAACACCTTAGATCTTTTCCACCAAGACTGGAATCCACGGAATCAACTCCTGGCTGAGCAGGGCGACTGCATTATAATTCACTTTCCAGCATAGAAGTGACACCATCCCCCACCCCCCAAAGAAAGGGGAAAAAAGAAGGATTCTTGTGCTTAACAGTGCGAAAATTAATCAGCTGGCACTCTTATGTAAATAGACAATATTGTGCAATAGAAACTCCTATGTTCTTCCACTTTTATGATCATATACAGTATCATGTTAGAATAACTCTTAATGGCTTTAATTTAAAAAAAAAGAAAAATGTAATTTGTCTTTTAAGTGACTTCGATGTAACATACCTCGACAAGAATATGAGCATGTAATCTCTCTGCCTGACTGCAGAGAACCAAAAACCGGTTAATCCTGTAAATAAGATTATGTTCACAATAAAAAAAAAAAAAAAAAAAAAAATTAAAAAAAAAAAATATATATATATATATATATATATATACAACATGCACACACTGCTTGGAGAGAAGTCAATGGATACTATAGTGTAAAACAGCCTCCATGGCACCCACCTTAATAAGATACAGGACCTCCTTTCGCTGTGATGACTGCAGCAATCCTATGGGACGTACTTTCCACAAGCATATGATGGTAATCCATGGGAATTTCAGACCATTCTTCCATGTAATGAGGTCTCGGACTGTTGTCAGGCAGATGTTCCTTGACCTCAACAGCACTCCATTTCATCTTATATATGCTCCATAGGATTAAGATCAGGGCTCTGTGGAGGCCAGTCATGTGTGGTAACATTGATGTCCACAAGCCATGCAGTTACAGCAGCAGCCTTATGATACAGTGCACTGTCTTCCTGAAAGAGATGTCACTTCCATGGAAATGCCACAAAGAAGAAGATTGCATTGTCCAGAATGTCTCAGTTTGTGGTCCACGAACGTTCACTATTCATGGACCACAAACTGAGGTCCAAAGCCAAACCATGAAAAACAGCACCATACTATGATATCTTGCCAGAAGATTTAAATAAATTGTCATTGTGGACAAAGGATAATGATTGTCAATTTAATGTTGCAAAATGTAAAGTTATACACTTCATGTTGAAATATTTGCATATGGTGAATCATATTGGTGGTATTGGTTTGCAGGAAATTGATGAAGCTAGGGACTTGGGGATAATAGTGAACAAAGTGTTAAACTTCAGAGGGCATATTGCAAAAGCTGGTAAAATAGCTCAACGAATTACTTGGATGTTGAGAAACACACTAACAAGTAAAGATAAGGAAGTTATTATCCTTTTTTATAAAGGTGTGATTCAGCCATCTTGATTACTGTGCAGAGATTTGGTCACCTGGGTTTCTTAGGGGCCAGGAGGTGGTCAGAAAGATGCAGAGACGAGTGACCAAGATGGTGACAGGTCTGTGGAATATTTCCTATGATGATAAGTTGAGGATTTGTGTGTTACAAAGTTTAGTTGATAGTTGAAAGTGGAGGAGGGGGGACATGATAGAAACTTTTAAGATATTAAAGAGGTTTTATGACATTGATGGAAGCAAAATTTTTCAATATATGATAAATAGTCAGAGAACCAGGGGCCATCCATGGAAGTTGTGTAAGAGTGTGGTTAGTAGGGGTGTGCAGACCAGATTTTTTGCATGGAGAGTGGTGAGTGAGTGGAATGAATTGCCAGAATTGGTTGTGAGTTCGAATATTGAATATTGATGACCTTGAATATTGATTCAAGGAGAGGTATGATAGGATTTGTCTGGGTGATGGTTGATTTGGGTCTCCAACATTGAGTCTCTGGATTCCATGGAAATGCCATAAATACTATTATTACTGCTAATAATAATACTATCACACTGCCACCTCTGAATTTCATAGTTCGGGTTATGCATTGTGGTAAGAGACATTCACCAAGCATCCTCCAAATCCACATCTTTCCATATGTTCACAAGCGAGCGTAGTGTGATTCATTGCCCCCATATCAGCTCTTTAGGCTTCCACATGTATATGCTCTTTGCACCACTGAAGACAATGCTTCATGTTGGTTCATGTAATGTGGGGGGCTTGTATGTTGCAATCCTATCATGGAAACCAATGTTGTGAGCCTCGGTTCTGTTTTTGTGCATATTTGTGTTGCAGTCAATACCCAGAGCTACGCATTCAGAGTGTTGGCTGATGAATGGCAGTTTATATATATTATCTTTCTTAGCACCCCTACAGTCACATTCGTCGAGTATGATGGGTTGTTCACTGCAGGTGGCACTTTCAGTTGATTTCCAGTGCCATCTCAGTATGATATCACTGATTCTTGACCTGGGATGGCCAAATTTCTCAACAATTTGCTGAACAGATAGGCCTATAACATGGCATCCTATCACAATTCCTCTTTCAAACTCAGGCAATTTCCTTCTCACAGCCATTTCACCCAGACACAGTTGCACTGACTTGAGAGCATCATATTTCTCCAGTTTATATGGTTACAAGCATGTAACATGACTTGCATCTTGCCCATGGGAGTGTCTGTTGACTTCTTTCCAAGCAGTGTATATATATGCACTCCAGATGGTGACCTTCATATAAAGGTTGAAACGTTGGGAAATTAAAGTAATTATTAATAAATCAAAGACTTAATTCGGTATGTTAGTCAAGTAAATAATTGTTTAATATCCGACATGTTTCATTAACTAATATCTGTCAGCATTTTCAGGGATACACTGGTAAGCAATGGAAAGTAACAAAAACCAGGAAACTAACTGACAGTTCTAAAAATTATATAAAGTTATCACTGTGTATGATACAATACGCGTGTCACAAGTACAACGTTTTATTTGTTGAGATATTTGTTGTAATTTTCAGTGACAGATATTAGTCAGTGAAACATGTCGGATATTAAACAATTATTTACTTGAGTAACATAACGAATTAAGTCTTTAATTTATTAATACTAGTGGTCAAGAAAAAAAAGGTCATAATATCAAGTAATTATTCTTAACACAGCTAAGAATAATTAACTATGTTAAGTTAATTATTCTTAAGTAACTTAACACAATTAAGTTAATTAAGAATGCCCAAGAAAAAACTACTAGTGAATATACATTTGTAGTTTCTTACTTCACAATCATTTTACTTTTGTTTATTTATTTATTCATTTTAGTTTTATACTGTCACTGGGAGTCAAGCTAATCTTACATTTAATGAATAGAATTCTGATATATGGTTAGTAATGGTTGGCACATGTACAGAAAAATATAATGCATCAATTCCTGTATATCTATTCCCTTGTTATAGGGTTATCATGAGAGAGAGAGAGAGAAGATCAGTGAAAAAAAAATTAAAACAAGTCACATAGCATGTGTTTACTTTCTTGTGTCTTGGTCATAGGTGCATAAACAGCAGAGTACACTATTAGAGTTCAGAAAGAAACAGTTATTATCTTTGTGACTCAAATAAAATTACAAAGATAATAACTGTAATATAGTAAGCAGTTATATAACTCATTCATTATTGCAGAAAAAAAAAAGAAAGGTTTCAGGTCCTTGTCCTGAAATTCAGGACAAGGACTTAAAATTCAGGAGCCAAATTGCACAAGTTGTGAAGATGTCACATCAGATAATGGCAATGGTACGGAGAACCCTGACATGCAGAAATCAAGAGGTTATGATGCCATTGTATAAGGCTTTGATCAGGCTTCATATGAATTATCATGCACAGGTTTGGTTGCCGGGTTTTCTTGGTGACAAGAATATATTGGAAAGGATCTATAGAAGATTCATAAAGGTGTGAAAAAGTGGTCTCTGGAATGTGGAGTAGGACAGATTGAGAGAATGTAAGTTTCAAAGCCTCATGAATAGGAAGAGGGTTGGTGAATATGATTGAGACATATAAGCTATTCAGGGGTTGTTATCAGGTTGACATGGAAGAGATTTTTCATAGATGGGAGAGGGGGGAGATAGAACAAGAGGCCATCGCTAGAAACTATGTAAGGAGAGTGTGAGCAGAGGAGTGAGGAGAAGGTTCTTTGCATGGAGTGTGGCTGGTGAGTGGAATGCATTGCCTGAGCGTGTTGTGAATGTGGATACATTGAATCAGTTTAAAGCATGGTTGGATGAGCATTGTGTGCACTAGTGTGTATCCTTCTCCCCACGATGAGTCTCTGATTCCATGCATGTCAGATGTTAATCATAATAATAATAATCCTCACAGGTACCTATTAGAAAATGGTGTTTTCCCCCAGAGATTTAGGAAAAGCAGTGAGAAAATTAATGATTTGCTGTTTGCTTTAAATCATATGCCTTTTTTACTGTCTCCAATATGTGTTAGCATAGAGAGTAATGATTTTTATACTGTATTTTGGTATATTTCACATATGTTTATTATAGTTTTATAATTTTATTTTGTTTCAGAAGGAACACATATAGGATCATTTTTAGATAACAGAACTGAACTTGAAGATTTTATGGTGCAAAATTTATCACTGTCAAGAGACTCACTGGAAACTTTCCTAAATTCATCTGTCGATATGCAAAAGGTAATCCTTTAATACACTATTCATATCATATTTTTGATTAATTTTTCTCTGCTAATACTTGAATATTTAACAGAAGCAGTTTTTACTCAGTATCTGCATTTTGTTTTTGAAAATTATGTATAATATCAGTAAATAAACAAATGGTTAAATAGATGACTGCTGATTTTGTACAATGAATTTTTATGTTTTTGATTCTTCTTCTTCTTCAGTCCATCCATCCCTTATTAAAGTAGAATTTCCACCTCCTTCCAAGTTAGGAGTTATGGTGAATAACAGATACTGTGAATAATACAGCTAGCATGCCACTCCTCTCCTGCATCCCCTAAGGGATGCATTATTTATTCCTATAGAATCTGTATGTTCATGGAGCTGGTCTCCCTGTTTTGAGGAATGATAAACCTGAGTTCCCTGGAGAATAACCTTTCGCCTCTATATAAAACTGGCTATCTCACCATAGACCTGATAAAGGTTCAGGTTATAAATTTTTTAAAATGAGCTTTTAAAAGAAAAAAAGTAACATTTTAAAGAGTGAAGTATTTTTTTAAAAATATTCTTTAAAAACCAAAGATTCTTTTATTAAACCAAAAATTCATTGCAACCATAGGACTCATCTATACTAGCTGAGCTATGGAGGGTCCATGTTTTTGATTATATGGGATAATTGTAGAAATGAACACAGTAAAAAGATTAGTAACACAGTAAAAGGTTACTTAAATAAAGAGCCAATAGGCTTCACTTCGGCGATGTAACATTATTTAAATTAAGGGGATATTAAATCCCACATTATTTCAAAGCCGAATAAGAAACTCAAAGATCAGAATCAAAGAGTTTCATGCCGAATATAGTAAACTATAAAAGTTTCGGCGGATTGTAGCGTAAGCTAAAGCACATAGTTCAAACTAGGGCAACTTGTAGCAAAGGCGGGTAAAGTTCTGATCACTATTCTTAGTATTTCCCATAATGTAAAACACATCTCCTAGGAGATGTATGATGTTATGCATTATGGTGGAAGGTCACTATCCAGACCGGTTTTGACCTTTATTGAGGTCTCATCAACGAGTAGGTAGACCTAGATAATACCGAGGTTATAGTTTACTTTTCGAGTTTACTATATTCGGCATGAAACTCTTTGATTCCGATCTTTGAGTTTCTTATTCGGCTTTGAAATAATATGGGATTTAATATCCCCTTAATTAAAAAAAAAAAAAAAATACAGCAAAAGGTGTTTGTATAGAAGATGGAAACAACAGTTTTAACTAAAGTCCTTGTGTTATTGTTTTTTTTATGCACATCCACCCATAAAACCTCATAAAATGTATCACACATTAGGACATTTTCAATCCACCCTCTTCTTCTGTAAGTGAAGCATGTATGCAATTTTTTATATTGTCTATCCGCTTTATTCTAGGTCTGCCTCTTTTTCAAGTTCCTGGAATAAGTCCAAGAACTGGCATTGGTATTTGTCAACAACTAGCTTCCCCCCGAACAAATGAAACCAAACACAATATTTCAAACTTACCAGGATCCCTACTAAAAAATTAATTTCCCATCCATTTTACAAACATCTGTGGCATAAATTACAACATAACACTAGAGTGGGTCTAAAGTTTAATGAGGCCATCCATGGAAGTCGTATACAGATATGGTGAAGAAGGTTGTGGGGAGTAGATGTTTTGCATGGAGAGTTGTTGGTGAGTGGAATGCATTACCAAATGCACTTCAGTGGGCCTTCTATATTAAGTCTGTTAACTCCATGGAGGTTACCAAAATAATAATAATAATAAACGATATTCATCATCACTTACAGACATTCAAACCAGACCTCCTCCTCTTAACAGATACCTAAATTACAGCTACATCAACCACAATTCATCTTTAAAGCCCAAATTTTACTCTTCATGATTCATTTTGCCACAAAGATACCTGTGCCTTTGACACTGCCTACCAGAGAATGCCAAATTTAGAATCATTCCCCCACTTTCAACCTCCTCTGGCTGAAGGTTTCCTTGCCCCACTTAGTAACATTCATCTACTGCATTTATTAGTCTCCAAACTCGGAAAACCACCATGACCTCTTAACCTTCCTCTCCATGAAACTTAACCATCTACATTCCAGCTATCCAAACATCAAAGTCATCATCCTAGGTGACCCGAATGTCCACAACTCCAACTGTGGCTCCCCTTCTTCAACACTACCAGATGGGAGTTTTGCTATAAACAATGATCTACTAACCAAAGTCTAGATAATCCCTCTCCTCCACTTTCCCAATACCTTTATTTAGCTAGTTCTCCTTCCAGACACACTTAGAGGTTACCTGTCCTCTCAGAAACTCAGACGACAATCTTGTGCAAGCTTCGTCTCACAGAATGCTCCTCCTCCTCTGACCACACCTATTCTCGTGTCCTCTAGGACTACAAATATACAAAGTAGGATGATATCCGGAACTACTACTTTTCTTGCCCATGCCACGACTATTGCTTCCACTGTTCTAGCCCAGATACTTGCACTGAACAAGTCACAGAAATCAACCACAGTGGCATATATCCCTCATTCCATTCCCATACACTTTCCAAGCCCTGGTTCAACAGAAGATGTATGACTGCTGTCATACATCTTCTGTTGAACAAGGAAAAAACTCAGCTTACTGTAGGTGACTTGCATTAAGAACCCAAGCTTTCATACTTAGCCTATGCAGCAGTACACAATAAATGTAAATCAGCTATCAGCAAATCCAAATTCAACTTCATAAAGGGCAATAGCACAAAATTTGTCTCTTGTCCGAACAATAGCCATGCCTTCTGGTCCTTCCCCAAAGCCATCATATGCAACTTTTACTCATCTGTGCTCCAACCTCTTTCTCTCATCCAAATGGCACCACTGTTACAGCACCCAAAGAAAAAGCCAACCACCTAACATCACTGATTTCCTCTAGCTCCTGCATAGATGATGAAGGCAAATCACCTCTTTCCATTCTAGCAACTAAGCACCATATGCCTCTTGTGGTCTTTTGGCAGAAAGGCATAAGAAGAAGATTAGACAACCTGAACATTACAAAGTCAAATGGTCCTGATGGCATCTCTCCTGTTGTACTCAAACAGTGTGCTCTAGAGACACCTATTGTTTCTTCAACTTCTATACTCAGCTGGCACTTGTTCCATCTCATGGAAACTAACATATATCCAACCCATTCCAAAAAAGGGAGACAAAAGCCTAGTGTCAAACTGCTGACCAATTTCCAACATCTCAGACCTCTCCAAAACAATGGTGAAAGTTATCAATAGTCAAAGTCTTCACTATTTAGAAGCTCGATAACTAATAAGTGACCATCAGTAATGATTCTGTCAATTCAGATCCACTGCTGATATCTTAGCCTACATCACTGCCTTTGGACATGTGCCATGAAAAGGTTTGGAGAAAGGTGTACTGTTTCCCTTGATATTTTTCAAGGCTTTTGATTGTGTTTGGCATCAAGGCCTGCTTTGCAAACTGCCTTCCTTCGGTCTACTTGTCACCCTCTGTAACTGAATAACTAGCTTTCTCTCTCTGATCATTTACTGAGTGTCATAGTGGACAGCACCCTCTCTTTGAGCTTTGCCAACAATATAGGAGTTCCTCAGGGCTCTGTTTTCTTACCTGCCCTCTTTCTCTTATACATAAATGATCTACTCTCAGTCACTACAAATCCTATTCATAGCTTTGCTGATGATGGCACTCTCCACTCATCCCACTCCTTTGACAAAACATGTAGTTCTGAGACATCTCTTACATCAAAATCATCTGCAACCAGTGCTTTAAACACTAATCTCCATACCATCCTTCAGTGGGGCAAGGTATAACCTAGTTACCTTCAATGCCACCAAAAGGCAGTCCTAACTTTTCTCTCACAAAAAGGGATCCCAGTTCATCTTTCCTCATCCTCAGTAATACACACTTCACTTTCACAAGACAGAATGATTTCTCCCTCTTTCATTGGACTGACATTAACCTCCACCCTTGCTTTGCACGAAACATCACATCAAAAGCTTCCTCAGCTTCTTAAAAACAAGGGATTCTTTTCTACTCAAGAAGCTATTTTACACTCACCCAGTTAGTGATGACCCTATATCATTATTATTATTATTACATGACACCTACAAGTAGTCTAAAGACTCATCGAGGGAGGGCACCTACTCTACAACTCCATCTCCACCAACTGCAACTACCTTCATCATCTACACCAATGCCATCTACTGCCGACCACCACCATTAGTATTTTCACAGACAATCACAAACATCCATGCCCACACTTGGATTCAAACCCGCAGCCTTTTGGCTGGAGAGCGGATACACTAACCACCCAGCCAACCAGGCCGGCAAATCAATCCCAAACCACCCATCTTTAGAATACTGTTCACACATTTGGGGTAGTACACCTAAAACCTTAAAAATTCTTGATACTGTCTAGAGGAGAGCAATTCTGCTCATAGATGACCCTTCCCTCACAGGCTCATTTCAACCTCTATCCCACAAATGCAGTGTTTCAGTTCTGTGTCTCTTCTACAGGTACTTGTATGGTTACTGCTTCAGTGAATTTGCAAACATCATTCCTCCACTTGCTGTCAGGCCTGTTAAAACAAGAGCAGCAGCTGTCCAATATCCCTTTACAGTACAACTACAAACTCATTAAGCCTGCTTCTCTTCTGCATTTATTCCATCCACCTCTGTCCTCTGGAACAGCTTTTCCCATGATGTACTGACTTAACTAGAGTGTCAGTAAGGCATAATCCATTTGTAATTGTAAGCTTGTTATCTGTCTATAGTGGTTTTAGTTTTTGGAGTGCTATTGTTGCTTTGCAATTTTTGTAATCATGCCAATTACAAGTTTTTTGAGTAGAATTTTTGTGTAAAAATTTGTGAACTATCTTCATGGTATACATAGTATCTCAAAAGTAATGTTTTCTTATTTAAATTTTATTATATATATAAAATGTGCTTTTAAAAATGTTGTGCATAGCATAAATGATTTGATTTTTATGCAAGTGAAGTCTATATAGTATATATACTATAACTGACATAGCCATTCATCAAACATATGGATGGTTTCATCAAATGGAGAGAATGTTGTTCTCAGGGCAGCTGAGAGTATTAGTGCAGGGAAACCAGAGTTGTCAGGGTGGATGAAGATGGAGGAATGTATGGTGTTATGCGGACTGAAATGGAGTCTGGAGAGAATGATAATAGGTTTAGAAAAACGGACAATTCATTGATGTTTCTTTATACCATGCCCAGGGTATCAGTCATAAAGGAGATGAATTAGTGGCATTAATGGCCTCATCTGGGTCCAAAGATTTTTGAATCAGTGAAACATGGTTGAATGAACATGATGTACTGACAGGAGTAGAAATATAGGGTATGGTGTATTTTAGCAGGATAAGAAAGGCAAACATGTTTGTCAAGTATTGGTAATGATAAGTTATGTCCTCTCAGAGTGGAGGATTTGGAGGGAAATGACCCTAATGGTTTTGAGAGAATATGGTGTGAGGTGAGGTTGGGCCGGACAGGATATTTAGTGGGATGTTATTATAGGTCAGGGAGTACAGAGTTTGAAGAGCAAAACACTAAACATGTTATCATTACAGGAGATTTTAGCTATAGCAGCATAAATTGGGAAGAGGAAAAAGCATGTAGTAGTAGTTGGTGGCCTGGTTGGCCGAGTGGTTAGCATACCCACTCTCCAACCAACAGGTTTGAATCTTGCCATGGGCATGGATGTTTGTGATGGTCTTTAGGTTTTTTCTTTTGAGAGACACTTGTGACATTAAAATTAGGAATTATAGACATGTTAACACAAGAATATTTTAATGTTTGCCAAATATTTCGGTCTGAAACTGACTATCCTCAGTTGCTACATAAGAACAGTTTTTTACAAGATGGAATACCAACAATTGATCATTCAAAAGTAGAGTGAGCTGTTACATTGCTAAGCATTAAAGAGAGGAAAATTTCATCAGAATGATGAATAAATTATAGGTATTAATTCACAATTTAATATAACAATCTTAATTTATAAATTCAGTTAAAGATAACATTAGACTAATGTAAGAATTAAAAGTCTCAATTTAAAAAAAAAAAAAAATTAATGCGTTATCCAGATTAAACTTTCCCATATTTTTGAAAAGGATATAGTCATTTCGATTCAAGTTAGAGTATTGAAGTAAGGTCTCAGCACTCTCTTTGAATAGGCGTTTGAATTTATAGCGACATCTGTGTAGAAGGCAAGTCTTGGACCAGAGGATGTTGTGGCTTGTCTCTATCCCATGCTGCACCAATCCAGACTTATCAGATTTGTTGTGAAGAATGTATGATTGATGTTTTTGTACTGTTTTTTCTATAGAGCATCCTGTTTGTCCAAAGTACGACAGATTGCAGTTACAAGGAACTTGATATACACCAGGTAGAGACATCATCTCTTTCAACTGTCAAACATCATATGAAATTAAATGGCTTCTCCGAAAAGAAGTACACAACATTTGTTCGATTCCTACAATCCAATCCGAACAACAAAGAATCAATACGTGGAGTTCCAATTCCATATGTTTCCAGGATTTCAGAGCCAATTTCAAGAATTCTGAAGAAATATGATTTAACAGCCACTTGTAGCCTTATATCCCTATTAACAAAATATCCACCTATTTCCCCTCTTCTAAAGATAATCGCTCAACTATGTCTCTACCTGGTGTATATCAAGTTCTTTGTAACTGCATTCTGTCTTACTTTGAACAAACAGAATGCTCTATAGAAAAAAAGAATACAAGAACTTCAATCATACATTCTTCACAACAAATCTGATAAGTCTGGATTGGCGCAGCATGGGATAGAGACGAGCCACAACATCTTCTGGTCCAAGACTCGCCTTTTACACAGATGTCGCTATAAATTTGAACACCTATTCAAAAAGAGTGCTGAGGCCTTACTTCAATGCCCTAACTTGAATCGAAATAACTGTATATCCTTATCAAAAACATGGGAAAGTTTAATCTGGATAACACATTAAATTTTTTTATTTTATTTTTTTATTGAGACCTTTAGTTCTTACATTAGTCTAATGTTATCTTTAATTGAATTTATAAATTAAGATTGTTATATGAAATTGTGAATTAATACCTATAATTTATTCATCACTCTGATGAAATTTTCCCCTCTTTAATGCTTAGCAATGTAACATCACACGGCTCACTCTACTTTTATGATCAATTGTTGGTGTTCCACCTTGTAAAAAACTGTTCCTATGTAGCCACTGAGGATAGTCAGTTAGTTTCAGACTGAAATATTTGGCAAACATTAAAATATTCTTGTGTTAACGTGTCTATAATTCCTAATGGTCTTTAGTTGGAAGATGAATTTCATCATCTGGTGTGAGACCATCTCCCCACTTATTGGAGGCCTGAAGTGGCTGAAAAGGTTCCATGCTTGGTCTTTGGTGCAGGGTTTCCAGACCATATAAAAATAAAATAGAAAAAAAAATATATGAAAAATTGACAAAAATGGAGGGAAAAAAATCCTTGCCCACCCACAGTACAAATATACTATAGGTTTAATAATAACTTTTCATGGATGGTAACCACATTAAAAAAAATAATAAAAAAAAGTAAAGGAATGGAATTTCTGGAATTCTTGAGGGACAAATGCCTTAGCCAACATAATAGAAGAAACAAGAGGCTCAAGAGTTTTGGATTTGATCCTGACATCAGAGGACCTGATTATAACCAAAATGTTCAGTTGGAGAAAGTGACCATGTGGTCTTGACTTGGGGTTGGGGTTGGCAGGCATGTGAAGGTGTCAAGAAGAACGGAATTTATTTGGAATTATAAGGCAGGTGATTATAATAATCATAAAATTCAGCTTGGGGTAGTTCTTCCATTCCCATGAATGGAAGAATCGCTAGCGCTTCTCTTAGAAAGACTTACGTCGGCTGTTCATGACACTTATTTTTGAGGATATTGCTACATATACTGAATATTGATTAGAATACCTTTAATCAATACTTCTGATATTTCAGCAAAGTCAAATTGCCGTCATCAGGGAACACAGAACAATGATTTGTGCTTTCAGTCACTAACACTGGGTGATCTTGGCCACTGAGATGGGGGGGAAAAAAAAAAGAAAAAAAAATCCGAGGAGAAGTGCTTCCCAAATTTGGGGCATATTCTTGCAATCAAATTTGTTGAGATTTGTTGAGAAACTTTCCAAATCCAAATGCAGCCTAATTAAGGCCTTATATTGGAACATTAGCTTTTTATTGTGCATGTTAATGGCCTGCTCATCGATAATCCATTCTGTTGTCTTCATAGTTCTCTCAATGGATCCCTAAATTTGAGCTCTTTGTGCCCCATCACTTGCACCTCCCTAATCTCCTTCACTAAATGGAGGGCACTGTAGTGTATAGTAGTGGTATCTACACATGGCTTACAGATAAGTATTTTATTTTAGCGAATATTAGTAATCTTAGTAATTATATTCTTACTTACTTTTGACTGTAAAATTGACTCCATGTGCGAATTTTAACACGTAATATTCAGAAAGCGTTTTTCATGGCATAGATGAATACATAGAAAATGGCAGGCAAGGATTTTATATTCACTGAGTTTAGCTTGAGGGATTTCTTATGATATAGTTTGTGTTCAATGTACTTGTTGCCAAGAGTGAATGGTTTAGGCATGAAAGTGCAAGAAATGCGAGTCGTGTGGAAAGCAGGAGAATGAAGTAACTAATATTAATTATGTAAAGTGCTGTAGAGACTGTGGAAGGAGTGAATGATAGTGCGCATATGAAAGAGAGTATGCAAAAACTTGCTGAAGGTAGTTTGGATAATGTAGTGACAATACAGAGTAAAATAGCATGATCAGGTGTCATCCTTTACAGGATAAAATATGAGCTAGAGAAACTGGATAAACAATTGTGATGTGGTATATCAGGAGTGAGAATAAAATAAAACATGAATGGGAAAAATATGAAAGTCTGAGAAACTGGAAGTATGGAGAAGTTGTCAGCTGCAATGTAGTGGGCACCATTTAAATATGGCCACAATTCTTGAAAGAATTTTCATCAGTTGTTCCATTGGATGGAGCTTTAGCATTTATAAACACATTTGTGGTATTTCCAGTCTGTTGTCAAACTGTATCCCTTTGGATAGTACAGAATGACCCAAGGAGGGGTGGGAAAACAGAAATAAGAACCCCCTACTTCAAGACTTTAAACCTTCCAAAGCATCCCAAGTGGGTTTCTATCTGTTCAAGTTTTTATATCTGCAGAATAATGTTTCTTGGAGAAACAAAAACCTGATATTATGGCATAGCATAAGTTTCCATACAGCTTGTTTAACTAGCATTTGAAATTCTCTTGCATTTAATAAAGCAATGCAGAAGAGAGATAACATGATTAGTGAAGTGTAACTCGTAAGTCTTTAATTTCTAGATTTTGGATAAACCTGATGATGTCTTTAATCTGTGAAAGAGCAGTTGTGTATCCTGCTTCTTCTAAATTCTTTTCCAGTTTTTTTAGAGTTGCTTGCCATTATTTCAATTTCATGGCTGCTGTTCTTGATTTGGGAGCCAGTCATTTTGTTTTTGAGTAGATGGTAATCATATTGAGAAAAATTATTCCCCCCCCCCCCCCCATTGCATTTCTTTCCTTTTATCAGCATGAGATGGTTTCTCACAGTCCATAAACTCTTCTCACTCTGAGAAATCTTCATTTGACTATCCACAACCTTTTCCATTCTTAAATTTTTTAGTATTTCATCTCCTTTTAGATTTTTTATTTTTTTTCGTTTGCATTTTAATTTTTTCTGTTTATCTTCAAATTTCTTGATTAATTTATCTTTCTTTTTGATGATCTGTGGATATTAAATTCTTTCAGATAGTTTACTTGCTTTTCTGTTTACTCTTTTCTAATTTCTCCATGTATAAGTTTCATTTGTTTGCATTTGGTTTTATCTGTTCAGCTGTTATACTAGATTCATTATTATTAATTTTAACTAATATTGTTCCATCTGTATTTGATGAAGAAAGTTGCTTCTGCTGTTCTGGAATTTTTGGACTAATTTCTGTCTGATATCGTTGCTCACTTTTTGTGATTTTACCAAGTATATTTTGTTTGAAAGCACCCTCTCTAGACTGAATTTGGAAGATCTGAGAACTCTTCTTTATTTCTCTCCAAGATATATTCTGTTTTAATAGGCTGTAGCAGTGTTCCCACTCTTTTTGGCAAAAGTTCTAAAAGCACAATTAGTAATGCAATATTCAGAACTTTTGCATTTCTGACAAGATTTGAGACACTGATCAGTGATATATTCACACCAGTTGTCTTACTATTCCGTGCAAAGCACACTTCCTTTCAGAGGTTCATAATGTCTGAAATGTGGTATTAAAATATTTTAATAATAGTAATAATAGTAGTTTTATTTTAATACAGATTTTTACTACTTGTATATGGAAAATATGCTGGCAATATTAATTTCTCTTATTTCTCAGAAAAGAGAGCTGTTTTCTCCCATTCTTAATTTTGATATTATCTAGATGTCCAGAGAAGATAATTTTGTTTTTTATTGGTGTTAACATGCTTTTCAAAATTAGCATATGCATATTGAGAGTCGCACTTCATCATCATTCAAAAAACTTCCTTTTTTGTTTTGACACAGACAAAACAAAATAAAAATTTCTGATTTATACCAGATATTCAGGGCCACAAATGAAAACATTTGTGGCCCTGAATATCTGGTATAAATCAGAAATCTCAACTATGAGATACTGTTTCTCATATCTAGAGTGATCTCAAGTTTCCTAAAAAAAAATCTTGACTAAGCAAAATAGAGTAGATAAACAAATCATTGCTCCTTCTCGCACTAATTTACTTCTCTCTCTCACCCAGGATTATTTTCCATGATATATACATTTTCCACATTATTTTCATGGCTATTGTTAATCAGAATTGGCATGAGAAATTCCCCCCCCCCCATTTTATTCTAATCTGTTGATATACTTACAAGAACTATTCATCACTTTTTTAATAGATCCACACCAAACTCATGGAACCAGATTTTTCCTTCTTTATATTTCATTTTCCTCTTTTTCTCCATCATTTAGAGGAAAATTGAGGAAACGTTTTTCATTCTTGTCTGGAAATATATGTTCTTCAGGTTTCCAGATCTTTTCTGCATATCTGTATGCACTGGTGTACTGCATGTTGAAGAATCCCTCCTATTTTGGGATCATTATTTAAAAAAAAGAAGAAAACAAATGAAAGGAATGGAATAGATAAATTACTGACTCTCATAAGGATGAGAGTCAATAATCCTGCCCAGAGGTTTTGTACTTTGTTACTGTTATTTAGGTTATATGTATATATTTTTATATCTGACCCATAGACAAAAGATCCCCCCCCCCCTGACCTATAGCATATCATTGCTGTGTTTGTATGTGGGGTCAGAAGGAAGAGAAGAAGAATATATATATATATACATAGTTTTGCCATAAATAGTGTTACAACTTCTGTATGCTCCCATGAATTGCACAGGCCCAGTTCTGCTAGTGGTGCTTTGCACAGCCAACATTTTGCATATTTATCAGTAGAGAGAGAGAGTTATCTAGCTGTATGGGTTAATATGCAGTGGGGAGATTATGGGAACTGTGTAGCTGTAATAGCACTTTACAAGGTTGGAATGCAACCACCTGTTATTTTCAACACACGAAAGACAATCAGGATCAGTAGGATGTTTGTGTATCAAACTATTCACCATTATAATGATACAGAAAATGTAACTGACCACCGAAGAACAGGTTGACTGTGCTGTGTTAGGAAGCAACAGCTTGTGAAGGCACACCTCTGCCATAATCCTGTGAGAATGTAGAAAGTGATGTTGCAAGAGATGAACATTTCACAGAGAACAATGCCACATGTACTAACCGATTACCTGGGGGTGAGAGTCTATTGTTGTTCTGCTGGAATTCCTAACACCACAATTCATGTGGAAGAGGGCGATAAAACCAAAGGCACTTCTCTGGCAGTATGCACGCACAGACACAGAGATATCCTCTTCATAGATGAAAAGATTTTCACTATTGAAAAGTTGTTTAACTGTCAGAAGGTATCGGGTATATGTTTTGGATGATTACACAGCACATGCCATAGCACTCAGGATTCACAGAGATCATCCCCCAGCATCAGTGATAGTTTGGTTGGGGGTGAGATATTGGGGGGATGTATTAAAGCTGCATTTCTATGATAAAGGGAGTCAAAACTTCCACAGAAGTGTATATCAAGACACCATGCTAGAACCTGTTGTATGGCCCTTTCACTCAAAGTGAAAACCACACAATGGTGGTTGGAGGTGAATGTGCCTGACCACATATCACCATCTAATTGGCTATCTGGAAGTCCCAATCTGAATCTGTTGGATGCTTCATATTGTGACTGGAGCTTGAGAGTAGCCTGCAAAAAATGATGCCCCAGCATGGCCATACTGAAGGTGGATTTGAAGCGAGTAGTAGCAGTGTTTCTGTTGGATGTAGTGCATGCCATCATTGATATGTGACCTCACAGACTTTGGACATATGTGAAGGTAAAAGGGGGACATTTCGAACATTGAGTACTGCTATATGCATGTTATACATGTTTTGTATATGCCGAAAGTTGTAAGTGATTTACTGATAGATTAAGGGTTTAAGCACTGTTCAAATTGTAACAGTATTTATGGCTAGACTAGGTAAATTGATGACATACTTAATTCTCTAATTTAGTTATCAAGAAGGACAATGAATAAAACTTAATATAAAAGTAACAGAGAGAAAGCAGCTGTTCAGGAGAAAAGCAATGTCAAAATGAACATCATTCTGTTTTAGCAGTTAAACAGAAACAATTAAACATTTTCTGGATGAGAAAGCAAAAAAATATGAAGGCAAGAGGTACTAATGGTGGTAGTTTTTCTGTGCAGTTGCTTTCATTTTCTCTGTAAATGCTTTAGATTGCAAGGATTTTCAAAACAGAACTGTGATATGTATATAAGAACACAGAAATTAGGACTGTTTGCATAGCTTTGTCAGATCTCTTTATAAATTATTATAAAATTTGAATCTAAATGTTTGTTGGAGTAGAGACAAAAACAAGGATCACTGTTTTTGCCTTACACTATTCTAGTGATTAAAAATTAGAAATGAAAGTTTGCCAAGTTGGGTAACTCAGTGTCATGATAAATATTCATTCTACTAATCTTCCAGATTTAATGATCTCTTATTTATTTCCTAGCTGTACAGTTTCATTTTTGGAGTGCCTGAATCTTCTATAAAATCAACACTAATTGATAAACGTGATGCTGATTTCACTGATGACAGTCTATCAAAAAGTCAGAATACTCTTTTTTCATATTTTTCTGGTGATATATCACCAAGTGAGTTTTCTCTTAAGCATCTGGAAACCTTACTGCAGTACCTCAAAAGTAATGAAGATAACAGCCTCTTATGGACCATTGCAACAAATATATTTGATTCAGAATTAGAGAATTACACTAATTACGAATTGGATGAAGTTGCTGAAGCAGTTAAGGTTAGTCTAATTTTTAATTAAAATGATTTAGTAATGTTGAATTATATTTCTTATAGTTGTTTATAACATCAGAGTAAACATTCACCTTAAAAATCAAGAGATTTTCAGAGTAGTTTGTTACTTCAGTCATTTAAAATATTAAATCTTGTAGAGAAAATGTATTCTTATCATGAAATTTTGCTGTTATTTTTAAGAAATATTCAAGAAAATATCTATCTATATTTAGTATTTTTTTAAAATCCTTATTGTACTCTGCATTGTTCAAGTGGAACCATTGTACGCCTTTGCTCCCAATATGCAGGTGTGAATTTATTATTCACATTCACATTTAACACAATGCTGCTGCAGTACCTCATGGTTTTATTATTGTCTGCAGAATCCAGTTTTAGTGTTTAAAGAGTCTTTCTCTTCATCCCTCATCTTATCATTTTGACTTTCTGATAACATCTACTTGCATAGCATTTTCATATGAAATACATTTAAACAGTTAAACATAAAATGGATTTTACATATGATCATTATTATGATTATACAGATATCTCAATGGAGTCAAAAGACTCATCACCTTATTAACCATTATTCACACAATACCTGTCATACCTCTTCTTAAACTCATTCACTATCAGGGCTCACAACTATCTCTGACAACTATTCCACTCATCCACCACTCTCCAAGCAAAAAATCTAATCCGCACACCCTTATCAACCACACTGTTACACAACTTCCAGGAGTGATTCTTGTTCTCTTTCTACTCATCATGTATTGAAAAATTTCTTTTGTGTCAGTCTTATAGAATCCCTTTAGTACCTTTTAAGTTTCTATCATGTCCTCTCTTTCCATTACTGTCAACCACACACACACACACACACCTTCAAACTACTTTGCAAGCCACATGCCTTCAATATAATCTCATACTGAGCATTTTACAGACCTTTCACCAACTTGTTCACTAATCTCTGAATCCTCTCCACCACCACCACCACCAGAGCTTCTTATAATCACCAGCCTTGTAGTTTCACACATACACTTTCCTTACAGAAGTCTTCAAATTGCTTGCAACCACCCAGGTAATCACTTCATGGTTATTCTCACCAACTGGAAAGGAAATTTGACACCTCATTTGTAATGACATCCTCTGATGAGATGATCAAATCCAAGATCCTCATGTGCCTTCTGTTACATACTGTCTGAGGTAGTTATTCTTCAAACACTGAAAAACATTCATTTACTTTATTCCTGGATGCTATCTCATCATTCCAATCTATTCCAATATCTTTCTTTTGTCTTAACCCTCCTACTGGCTGAGGTAGATGAAATAGACAGACTACCCCAGAATTTTTCATGAATCAAAACTTCATTGGCATACTACCTTTTATCAAGTATTTACCCTCTCCGCCGTTAATGCCGATTTTAGAGCCATTAGTGGATTAACTCTGGTGGAAAACTTTTGTGACTTGTCTTTACATATACTGTGTTACTTGGAATTTAATTTACTTACTAGGATATTTGTTCATTTTTTTTTTTTTGCTGCACAATTTATTTATTGTGTCTCTTTCCAAAACTAACAATGAGTTTCAGATCTGACAAAATAAATAACGAATCATGAAATGATCACAGATCAACTTTTGCAATGAATATATTTTACTAATAGTAAATTTCCTTCACTTTACTGACAATTTTTTGCAAATTTTCTAATGTTTGTTTCATTTAAAATATTTTGTCAGATATTTATATTTTTAAATAACATTTAGTGAAATAAATATTTTATGTGGATCGTCACATTTAAATTTTAGGAACTTTTTTTTTTTTTTTTTTAATGAACAATAAATGATTATAAACTGCATTACTCGGTTTCCGATTGTGTGTTTTTTAGTATCAAAAATTTATATCCAATGGTATTTTATCAAATTTTCTTCGTCTTCTTTGGCTTAAAATTGCAACAGTTTTTTTTTTTTTTTTTTTTTTTTTTTGTAGGATGCACATTATTATAATATCCAGTGCTTAACCATTGTAGATATGTTGAAAATATAATAAGAAGGATATCCTGTATGGAATGATTCGAAGTTTATGCTCATTTTTAAGATTTTTTACTGCAACTCCCCCCTCCCCCCTCCTCTCCTCTTCTGGAACTCAGTTACATAACTACTTTAAATTTCTACTGGTTTGAAAGCTTTCAGATGGTATTTTAAATCTCTTATTTCAGTTTACCGTTTTGACAAAAAAATAAAGCAATAATATTGTTGTATATTTGAAGCTTCTAATTCTGTACTCTTTGCATCTGAAATCAGGTGTTCAGCAGTCTGCTGAAATTATTCTAAGATTTAGAAATACTATGCTATATTTTCTTTATGTAAAACTGTTTATACATACTACACAAAAGAAAGTTCAGTTGTATTATTTTTGCTTCTTTTAAAAAAAATCTAAATATTACTACTTCTAATGCTGCTAGTTGCTATTTCTGAAATACGTCTTAGAAATACTCGACAATAATCTTGTTAGCTGGAGGAAAAGCTAAAGTCTTCAATTACTGTTACTGCTTTTGAGAAACAAGAGAGAAAGATTCCAAGAAGTCACACTAAATTGCCTCAAGCAAGAATGTCTTGTTTCGTTTTCAGTTGTTCAGACATGCTAACACAGAAAAACTGACATTTCTTTTACAAGCTGATGCAGTATTTATGCCAAAAATGATTTCTTTATTTATAGTGATCAGTTTCACTTTTATTATCAAAAAATTCTAAATTCTTTGATACAATTATCTTGAAAAAAAGGACTTGACTTTTTTTAAGAGAAAAGGCACATATTTTTTACATAATCATTTATTTTTTGGGTTGGGGGTAGGGGGGAGTTAGAGACCTGTTCAATCTGCAGCAATTGTTACAAATGTAAATCACTTTGGGAACATTCTCATGCAGTTTAGTGTAAAATAGTAGCAAAAGTTTATCTTCTTCAATAAGGTTGCATATCTAAACTAGAAGAAAATGTCGTTATATCCGCTGATGTTAGAACTCTTACATAAATATTTTTTCTGGCATGATTTTTTTATCAGCTATGTAATGTAATCAATTGTGTGCAAAGAGTGCAAAAATCAATATTTTTGCACTCTTGTATTGAACTACAAGAAAAAATCAGATAATAACAGAAGAAAAATATGTAGTATTTTCTTTTTCATTGGGTGAATTTACAATGTTCTTTCTTTGTGTTTTGAAATGAAAGTGCAAATGATTATTTTCTTACCATTTTTGCCAATAAGAAAATCTGCTATAATTATACGGGTGATATTTTACAGTTTTCCTCCCACAAGAGAAAAGCAATAAGGCAATGATATTGTTCAATCTGTTGAACTTTATTGTAGTGCAAATTTCTGTTATCAAACTTTGCTGTTTTCTAATAAAAAAAAATATTATTCTTGCTACTTTGGAAATTTCTAATCTGTAGCACACACTGCTATGAAAATTTAATAGACAAAATTTTGGCAAACTGTATTCTTAATTACAGAAAACAATCTTATAATAGGCATATTTGAAAAACGTTTGCATTAGGCAAGATTGTGGTACACAGAATGTTTCAAAAATTAACATCTCAATGAATGATTTACCCTACTATTCAGAATTTATTGTTTGGAATATAATTAAGGTATTTCCCACACAAGAAATTTAGAACTTATATCACATCAATGCTGCATGTAGTAGTGTGTTGGCAATGGGAAAATGTTCATGTTATTATTTATAGATTTTAATTATTTATTTTATTTTATTATTTATATTTTTCCTTTTTTTAGTGAAATAATTTACTTGAAAGATGAAATGGAAATAATACAGATAGGCATCTCTTGATCAATATTTGTAGTCCTGAAAAGGACTGTTTTGATGGCCCTGAAAAGAAACATTTTTGATTTTACTATTCAAAATTTATAGATGTTGAACAGTATGGAACACCCTAAACAAGGGAGAAGGGCACCTGCCTTTTTACTGATATTTTATTCCTTTGTAAATATACTATTAGACATTTCGAAAGAACAATGTATCATTGTGTTATAAAAATAACTTAAAAAAATTCTCCTTCAAGATGAAATGGAAACAGTACAATCAGGCATCTCTCTCTGTCAATATTTGTAGTCCCGAAAAGAACTGTTTTGATGATCCTGAAAACAAACATTTTTGTTTTCGTACTGTTCAGAATTTAAAAATCTTGAACAGTATGGAATACCCTAAAGCAAGGATAAACACACAAAGCAGTTTTACATTCAGGGCACCAGATTGTTGTCTCCCTTCTGATATTCTTTTTTTTTTTTGCATACATAGCATTTGCATTGAGTTTCTTTTTATTAGCTGTGGCTGGTAGATTCTCAGGATAATGGTTGGAGGTAGCAGCGTTCAACCTCAGAAGTCTCGAAGGATTGCTTGCTTTCCTGCTTGCTGAAGAAGGAGCATATGCATGTAGCAATACTTTTGCGATTTCTATTCAGTAATCTAGATATGTTATGATAGACAAACAGTTTTCTCTTATTCCATACAAATTTATTCAGCTGGCTACAGACCATACCAAATTCACTTATTTATTCTGTTGTCTATTTCCAAATATAATTTGCCATTTTCACTAAAAACTGAAATATGTTCCAAATAACAAAATCCAATATATGTCCAAATACTTTTTTTGTAATATTTTTTATGCTGTTTCCTCATTACAAGGTAAAATGATAACTGCTGATTACATCTGTCGACTCCACCCATAGTGTTGTTGTATGCACACACAGCAATGGGTTTTTCTTTCGTGAAACCATGCTTCTCCATGGATTTCTTTGATGGATTGTGCAGGGAAGACAGCAGAAAAACATCTTTTTTGTCTTTCCGACGTAGCACAAAGACTTTTCCTCGCTGATAAGCTCGGATTTCCCTCTTCGATAGTTTTCCTGATGGCAGATCTGGAGGCATATCTCACCTTTTTATTTTGCATTTACAGTGCCATGACTATCTGTATGATGCTGTAAAAGCAAATCAGTGAGTTCAGGACACGTGTAGTAATTATTCATTGTAATGCAATGACCTTTACCCAGTCAAGGGTCTAGTAACTGCATTACTGCATGCATCGACAAGGGGAGATCCGAATATTTATCATGCTCGATTACAGTCTGCTTTCCCATATAAGGTTTGAAATCCCAAAGATATCCATTTTCAGATTCACAAAAGCATAAAATATTTTACTCCATACTTTGCTTTCTTTTGGGGAATATACTGCTTACATTTCAGCCTACCTTTGAATGGCATAAGACTTTCATCGATGCTCAAGTCTCTCTCTCAGGAATGTATAGTGATCTACATTTCTGATGGATTTTCTGATGAAAATCATAAATTTTGTTGAGGACTGGGCAATGATGTGTTGCCTGATCATATTCCTCATTATTCTGAAAATGCGAATACTTCATGATGAGACTGAATTGTTTTTCAGTCATAACATCACAAAACATTGGGTTCAGAATCCAGTCTGTAGACCAATACATTTCGAGAGTGGGCTTTTTCATGATGCCTTGCACAATCAAGAGTGCTATAAATGTAACAACATATTAATATCTATTGGGCTCCAAAGTTTACTGCGAGAATGCAGACTGTATTCAACTTGCTGATGTTGTTGGCAAGCATAAAGGTTAGTCTGTTCCATTATGAAGGAAAGATTATCATCGTCCAGAAATAGATGGAAAGAGTCTAAAATGTTGCTGGATTCAAAGTCTTCAGTGATTCCTGGCTTACCTATGAATGGAAACCGTGGACATGCTGGTGTACGTTCAGTGGCGCACCCATTTTCTGCACGAAGACATATTTAAACTACAGGCAGAATCACTATCTTCAGAGCTAGAAAGATTTCTCTCCTCATTGGTAGAACAAGAGCTGCTCGAAAAGCAAAGACTCCAACTTTTCTTCGTCTCACGAACTTTCCTTTTTTTTACCCTGAATGTTACTGCTGCTGGCAATTTCACAAATGAATTGTGTATTGGGTATACTTTCTAATATTCCTTTCTGCCCAGTAATAAGCCATAAGCTAAAGGAGATTACTGCCTCCTTTTGATCCTGGGGACCAAATGGTCTAACTAAGGTCTGATCAGGGTCTTATACAACGGAATGATAACTGTTTTATCTCTGCAGGTCAGTGTACTTCTCATTATTGCAGCAATTCTCTGTGTTACCTTCACTACCTTTGCAATATGTCCCCTAAATTTCAGGTTTCTATCAATCATCAACCCCAGATCTCTTGTCTCCCCTACTTCTTCCAGTATAACTCCTCCCATAGAGTATGCAGTGTCCCATTGATGTTTCCCTAGACCTTACATTTTGCTGCATTAAACTGAAACCCCCTCCCCCAATCATTTGTCCATCTGTCTAGTTTATTCAAATCCTCATGCAGGATTTGAATTGTAACCTTCTGTCACTTTGATGTTGCCCCACCATACACAATTCTCTGAGCCAATCCTGAATCCAGTTGACTAACCTGACATCTAAACCCATGTGCTGCAATCTTAAATATCAGCTTATCATTTGGCACCCTGTCAAATGCCTTTGCAAAATCCAAAAAAATGGCAGTATGCCTTTTCCTCATCAACTACTCTTGTCCGTTTATTATAAAAGGCAGTCATATTACTAAAGGAAGAGCACCCCTTAACAAATCCATGCTAACTCTCACAGATAATATTATCCTCATCTGCCCAATGCTGTGTATGGTCCCTCACTAATTTCTCCAAGATCTTAACAACTACTGATAAAACACAAAGTGGTCTATAATTAGACACTTCAAGTCTGCTACCACCCTTATACAATGGCACTATCTTATCTTCCTTTCATTCCTTAGGTACCTTTCCCATAGCCAGACTTTCGTTGAAAATCCAGGTTGGCAGAACTGTTAGTTCTTTAGCACTTTCTCTCAAAAGCTGTGGTGAAATACCATCTAGTCCCACAGCTTTATTGACATTCAGAGTAATCAGTATTTGAAACACACTCT
This sequence comes from Typopeltis vanoorti, assembly GCF_054136105.1. NCBI lineage: Eukaryota > Metazoa > Arthropoda > Arachnida > Uropygi > Thelyphonidae > Typopeltis > Typopeltis vanoorti. The sequence continues at coordinate 27,572,676 of NC_143556.1, read as the reverse complement.
CCTCTTGCACCTCTAAACCTCAAACCTGTCCTATCTGTCTAGTATTAAAACTTACTTCTCCAGGTTGAAATACTCCAATAAAGTGTTAAAAGTATGTACCACCTACTGCATTAAACATACTCTGGTATGTACCACCTTAACCCAGTCCTGAAGATACTTTCAGGTGCAAACTTTGTTTGCTCACACTTGGATAAAGGATTAAACTAAATTTATTATATCCAATAAAGTGTTAATTGAACAACTCCACTATGTCCTCTGCAGCGGTCACTCTGTTCCCATTTATATCCCACAATGTCATTCTTCCACAACAATCATTTCTCCTCCTACTGGCCATATAGCTAAATAATTCTCTAGAATTTTCTTTGGATCTTAGTGCCACTCTCTTCTCATATTCCGGTTTTGCCTTCTTTACCATACTAGTCACTCTCCTGGCCCGAGTCTTATATTCTTCATGCATCTGATCTCCACCCCTCTCCTTATATCTCTTCCATAACCTCTTTTTAATCTGTAGTTCCTGTTTGATATTGTTTGACATCCATTTTACACCAAATTGTGTCCTCTTCTTCACTCATGTAATACAGCTTACTATTACTGCTAACAAATATTCGTTCACAATTTCCCAAGCACTAATGATATCCTGGCCTTCCAATTCTGCTCTCCATGGAACTGCTCCAAGTTGATATTTAAGACTATTATAATCACTTGCCTTACAATTCCACATACAGCGGTACCTTGCTAATCCGAACTAATAAAAACTGTGCTCATTCGGATTAGGGAAAAGTTCGGATTAGCGAATTTTCCCCCAAGATACAATAACAACTAGTGTTGTTATTGCACAATAATCAGATTCTAATGGTACATCAATTTAATTCTGTAAATAAATGAAGTTACTGATAGAAAAAAAGCTACTGTATTGTAATGTAAAACTTTATTTTAGTAAAAAAATTAGTTTGTATGTACCTGTATCGTTGAGGATTCTGATTTAATAAAATTGCATAGTTCAGTACATAACTTAATTTGCGTAAAAAATATCACTTTCTTGTACACAACACAAAAAAAGTTTCACAAAATAACACAAAAAGTGTTTTTATTTATAATAAATTTAGTTTAATCCTTTATCCAAGTGTGAGCAAACAAAGTTTGCGGCTGAAAATATCTTCAGGACTGAATATGGTGTTGTACTACCTTACTGGGGTAAGGTAGTACAACATCGGGCAACTTAGCAAAGGTGGACCAAGCTGACAACACTCCTATCCCAGTATCTCCCATCATGCAAAACACATCTCCTTGCGGATATGTATAATGTTATGCATTAAGCGATTGGCCACTACCCAGACTAGTTTCGACCTTTATTCTGATAAAGGTCGAAACTAGTATCTGCCTGGTATCTCCACCTCTGGGAGCCAGGCCCAGAGGTGGAGATACCAGGCAGAAGCAATAAGCGAGGTCATTTTTACTTATAGGATTTGCCAAGTTTTTATTTCTTTATAAAAAAGTCACTGATTTTCTTTTGCTTCCTGTAAGCTAAACTTTTTTTTCGAATGCTTCTTCTCGGAGCTGCATTAGCAATAAAATTTTGTGGAATGGCGCATCATTCTGCTCAGCCCATTCTATACGCATATTAAAACTGTCAACTGCCTCTTCATGTTTCACTTTTTTTTTTCAAATTCTTTATCGTCATCATCGTCTTCTAATTCATTCTGCAGCATCATATTTATAATTTCAGCATCTGATTTGATTCTGAATTCACTTTCGGTTCTACTTGTAATCTATTCCATGACATCTGCTTGTGAAATTTCAACATTTGGATTTATATTTTTAACCAAATTATGCACGTTTTGAATTTCCTCTTTTTGTGTATCACTGTAGTTATACTGTGCTGTAATGATAATCAAATAAATAATAATAGTTAAAATAATAATTATTAAATAATAAATAATACGTAATAAATAAAACTTTTTTTCTTTCAAACCACAGTTCCGATTACTGGAGGGTTCAGACTAAAGAGGTTCAGATTAGCAAGATACCACTGTAATTCCACATCTTCTAGGTCAAAACACAAGGTCACTGTCTCCAACTGGGGAGAGAGAGATATCATCTCAGTTATTATCAGCTCTTCTCATTCTATGACCAATCCAAAACTCTTGAACCTCTTGTTCCCTCTGTTACATATATAGTGTTGTTTGTTGTTTGTTACATCAGTGGTGTTGTTTATCCATTTCAGTTGGGTGTGCTGTTGTGTATTTTATGCAACCTGCACTAAAATTCACATCAATTTGACCATATATGATTGCATTTTTATCGATGTATGAAAGTTTTAAGAGTGCATAGCGCATCAGTGTTCATCTTAATTGGTGCAGTGCAATTAATTGTAGGATAACTTTGAATATTTTTATCATCATCATCATCATCATTATTATTATTACATGACATCTCCAGGGAGTCCAAAGACTCATCGAGGGAGGGCACCTACTCCATAGCTCTCCGTCTTCACCACTCAAATCCATCAACTACAACTATACCAATGTCATCTACTACCCACCACTAGTATTTTCACAGACAACCAGAAACATCCATGCCCACGATGAGATTTGAACTCACATTCTTTTGGCTGGAGAGCGAATACGCTAACCACTCACTCGGCCAACCAGACCGACATTTTAATTTATCAATTAATTGTAACCAAATCTGCATAGAGTGGGAGACTATGTGTTTGTTTTAATATATATTAGAAAACAATACTGAAGGAGAATGCTATATTCAGTGAGCCTTACACCTTTGAGTAATTCACCTTTGAATTACTCAAAGGTGTAAATATAATAGCAAATCTGGAAGAGGAGGACAAGGCTTACCTCCTTTGACTACAATCATACAATCTAGAAAAGCTCTGACAGAAAACAGGACATTCAGTAGATTGTAGACACTATTTTCCATTGTAAATATGGGCAAAATAAGTTTTGAATTATTTATAGAAAATTATATATTAAAACTTGTCTATATTGGAGTCCTAAACACGTCAGTTCACAAACAGATAAAACTCAGAAAGCAAAAATAGCAACTCATGACAAATGACAATGTTCAATTGGATTGGTTGACACAATAACCAATCACAGCCTCTAGGTGCTATTGTCTCAGTAGTTAAAACTACTAGAATGCTAAGAATTTGATCTGCTGCACCATCTATACCTCTTTTTATGGCTCAAAGGTGTATGTATTTTGAACACACACACACCCAGGCTATTAACGCAAATGTGATGCAATGTTGTCAGAAATTGGCCTCTTCATGAGGCATTAGTATATTGTGTTTATTTTTAGGAATCACACAAAGTCTGGAAACAATTAGAGGAGTCTTTAACAAGAATAAATGCAAAAATATAATATTGGTGATATTGCTATTCGGTGGATGAGCACCGCACACCAAGAATATTCACCTCTGATATAAATACTGTTAGTCATGAAGCATTATGCACAGAGGACTTACTGTCCTATCAAAACATTAATTAGGTTCTATATGAGCTAAGTTACTTGGTCATGGCAGGCCACGAAGACTAACACTCAAAGAAACATGGAGTGAGAAATGGAAATATGATGGTTTGAATATTTTAAAATTTTGGATACCCATAACTCCAAAATGAAAGGAAATTATTGTAGGTGGCAATGTTTATACAGAGATCTTCACTGTGCATACAGTGTTGCATATCCATAGTAAGATATTGTTTTATAGTATTTTTTCTGTAACATGCTCCTAAAGGTATCTTTAGGAAAGGACAAAATGTTGAATCTGTATGATCGTTCATTATGAAATATGAAATTATGAAATATTTACTTGTTTGCTAATGATGCGAAATTAGATAAAGTAACAGTTAATCAATGTGATGTTGATAGCTTGCAGGATGATTTCCCTATGAGGGTAGATTGTAGAAGTTGGTTGATAGGAGAAAAAGATGAGATATGATAGAAACATTTAAGTTGCTTAAAGGATTTTATAGGAAAGATGCAGCGAAAATGTTTCAGCACTTGGCCAGAGAGACCAGAACAAGAGATCATCCTTGGAAGTTGAATAAAGGTGTAGTGAATAGGGAGTGTGAGGACTAGACTTTTTTTTTTCTTGGAGAGTGGTGAATGACTGGAATGGGGAGTGCTTTGTCTGTTAATGGGTTCAAGGAGAGGTATGATAGATTATGTGGATAGATTGGATCTGCTGCAATAAGTCTTCAAACTCCATAAAGGTAGTTGTATAATAATAATCATCATCCAAAGTTTTTCCTTTCACAGGCTGATTGTTTTCTATATATTTAGTATTAAAAAAAGTTTTAGTATTCCTGGAGCCAATGCAGGCTTTAATATAACTGAATACTGATTGGTGTATTTTATTTAATTCTCACATTATAAATTCATTGTCCTTTCATGCTTTTTTTTGTTTAGCAAAATCAGATACTTGGACCAAAAACTATAAGAAAGGTTATTGATAGGACACTGAATGGTGAAGCTTTTTTTGATTATTAAATGCTCACTTTATAATACATTATAAAATAAAATAATAAAAAAAAGTTAAAATAAAAAAAAATAAAAAAAAATAAATTAATAAAATTAATGTTTTTATTTGGAAGATATCCAAACTTCCTCCATGTAAAAAGCATATTAATGGTTTGAGAATGCCACATAATCTTTTTACGAAGGAAATAATAAACAACATTTTTATTTTTCTGAACGTGCTTTCTTCATTTCTTTCTTCTTTCCTAAATCTGTTTGGATCATTGTTATTAATAGTAATACTGAAGAATTGCAATAAACACTGCCATAATATTGGATGGGATATTGACCTGTGCATTACACGAAGATGCAGTAGAAATGATGCACTGCCTTTGACTAGTTGTTTAAATTTAAGTATCTCTGTCATAGTTTAGAGGGAGTGTTAAGAGGGAAAAATAGTCTCGTTACATAAAGGAGGCTCCAAGACAGTCCAAAAACTGTAAATCAGTGAATACCTCAGGAATGGTGACAAAAATATGATAAAAGTTGGTTTGCCTGGGGAAGGAGTGTCCTAGGGTCGATTCCCATTGGTGATGTGAGGAGCTGAAGGATCTTCCTCAGCCATAGCCAAGTTAGCCAGTCTTGGGCATGGACAGTAGGGTTTTCCCCCAGTTTATCCTTGGGTTTTTCATCCCGCAAAGCAGGCAAACCAGCCTTGAGAACTCAACACTACAGGCATAGGATACACCAGAGCATAGGGTTGACCACCTTATCCTGTGAACGGTTTGAGGTCCGATGATTAATAAACCCTTGACACTGTAAGGTAAAAGGAAGGGTTATCTTCTTATCCAAATCAGTTTTATCTAATTTATGTAATAGTTTCATGTGGTATCCAGTCAAATGCCTTTGAAAAATCTAACAGCATCAGGACGTAGCCATTCCCTTTATTCAACTCAAATGTCACTTTAATGCAAAAAGTGATTAAACTGCTCATGCATGACCTCCTCTTTCCAAAACAGCTTCAAAAGACAATATACCCCATCTACCCATTCCTTAATCATCATCTCATCATCTTCCTTTTACCTCTTTTACCTTGCGGTGTCGAGGGTTTATTAATCATTGGACCTTAAACCTTTCACAGGATAAGGTGGTCAACCATTTGTTCATCCATATCACCAAAGACTGTGACTTCACAAAGTACTGTTTGGCAGAGTAGAACTGAGACCAGTATTGTGTCACTGTGCTCTCTGCACTTGGGCTCTTGTTATTTAATTTGCATACATTAATGATGTTGGAAATAATTTAAGGGGAATATACAAGTTACTTTGCTGATGATGTAAAACTAGGAGAAGGCAGAAGTTAATAACAGTACTGTAGAGATCCTGCAAGATGATATATATAGTCAAAGGATAATGATTTCCAGTTGAATGTTGCAAATTAAGTTATGCACTTTGGAATGACAGATCTACATTGTCTTGTTATTATTACACAGGAACCTCCATGGAGCTACTGTGTAATAATAATTATGTATTTTGATTCTTTAACGATACTTGTGACATAATGATTAGAAATATATATACGTTTACACAAGAATAATATTTAATTTTCCAAATATTTTAGTCTGAATATTACAGACCATCTTCAGTGGCTACATAGGAATAGTTTTAAAAAAACAAGGTGGAATACGAACAATTGATCATTCACACATAGAACGAGCAGTGTGATGTCATATCACTAAGTATTAGAAGAGTAAACATTTTTAAAGTCATAATTAAAGATATTAATTCAGAAATTCATGTAATAATCTTAAATAACATTAGACTAATATAGGAAATTTACATTAAAAAAAAATTAATGTGTTATCCTGATTAAACTTTCCCAAATTTTTGATATAGATATACAGTCATTACGATTCAAGTTAGGACATTGAAGTAAGGCCTCCACACTTTCTTTAAATAAACATTCAAATTTGTAGCGACATCTGTGTAGGAGGAGACTCTTGGACCAAAGGATGTTGTGGCTTGTTTCTAATCCATGCTGAGCTAATCCAGATTTCTTGGGTTTGTTGTATTGAATTGATGATTGATGCTCTTGAATTCTTTTTTCTATAGAACGTCCAGTTTGTCCAAAGTAGGAAAGTTTAATCAGGATAACACATTAATAATATTAATTTTTTTTTTAATGTAAATTTCCTATATTAGTCTAATGTTATTTAAGATTATTACATGAATTTCTGAATTAATATCTTTAATTATGACTTTAAAAATGTTTACTCTTCTAATACTTAGTGATATGACATCACATGACTCGTTCTATGTGTGAATGATCAATTGTTTGTATTCCATCTTGTTTTTTTAAAACTATTCCTATGTAGCCACTGAAGATGGTTTGTAATATTCAGACCGAAATATTTGGCAAATTAAATATTATTCTTGTGTAAACGTGTATATATTTCTAATTATGTATTTTACATTTAAATGTTGTTTTGTCTCATGTTACTGCATACTGAATTCTATAAATATAAATTTTATCTCTTTTTAAAGATCTCATTAAATAAACAATTTCATTTTCTAAATGTACAGAATTGCTCTTGTTTTGACTAATGATTTTTTAATTGTAATAAGATGTATAATTGTAATTAAATTTTTCTAAAAGTAATATATCAATTTCAGGAGTTTATACTCTCACCTACTGGATTTCATGAACTGATGTGCAAGGACAGTTCTTTACCGTCAGTGTTAATTCCTCAGAATGTCAACTCATCTGACAGATTTACAGATATTGTAAGCTTATTAAAGAAAAAAAAAAATTAAGCTTTTTTTTCTGTTAGGAGCTACTTAAATTTATTTATGTAGTTGTTTATGAATACTGTTTTAAAAATATTTCTGTGTTATTCTCTCACTGTATTGATTGTAAAATGTTATGCTAATTGACCTTTTGTTTTTGGCATTAGAAACTTTGCTTGAAATAGTATGATAGCCATTATTTGCTAACAGATTGGAAGAATTGTTGTAGAGAAGCAGCAAAGTGCAACAGTGTCTTGTTTGGAGTTACATGTGATGGATGGAAAAGAAAAAGAAATGTATTGACATTTTCTTTTTGAAAGAGTTGGAGGTTGTTGGGAAACACTTCATGAAGAAAGCTATTTGAGAGGACAGTGGGAAGAGGAGAAGTATGTTCAGTGTTTGCAGTTGGACTGTTAAGGGATGCTGCAGCTGCTACTCTTGTTTTAGCAGGCCAAATGGAGAGTAGAAAATGTTATCAGTTCAGGTGGACTAGCAGATATGGAAAGACCTGTAGAAGTAGAAATGACACAGAACTGAAACAGTGCATCTGTGAGGTAATGACAGAAGTGAGTTGTTCAGTAAGAGATCATTATCAGCCAGATTGCTCTTGTCTGGACAGCATTGGAAATTTTTATGGATGCTTTGGGTACATCACTCCAAACATGTGAACAGTATTCTAAGAGTGGGAAGATTTGGGATTGTACACAGTAGTAGTAGCTGGATAGATGTAAAGTAGCAACTTGAGTAGAAAAGAATGTCTAGTTTTTTAGATGCTCAGGAGGCAAATAATGTACTGAAGGTAATTGTCAGCCCAAGGAGTGGGAGCTGATCTGTTTTGGTGATTTGTGTCTTACTAAGAGTGAGTGTAGGTCATTTATGTATAACAGAAGGAGGGAAGGGGCAAGAACAGTGCCCTAAGACACTCCTGCAGTGGTGTCAAAGCTTGAAGAGAGAGGTTGCCATCCACTACCACTGCAACATGCTCTGTGAAAGACCACAGAGAAAGCTTGCTAACCAATTATGGATGTGGCAAGTAGACCATAGAATGGCAATTTAGTGAGCCTGCCTTGATGCCAGATACCATCAGATGTTCTGGAAATATCAAGAGCAGCAGCTCACATTTCTTTGAACCTTTCCATGGCATGTATTCAGTGATGTAGGCTAAGCCATGGATCTAGAGTGGCAGAAACTATAGCATTGGTCATTGATTACCTGGTGGGCCTCTAGGTTTTGTAGAGTTTGCTGTTGATTTTTTTCTCTATTATTTTAGAAAGGATTGAGATGATGTCATTTGGTTGGTAGGTGGATGACATACTTATCTTTCTTTTTCCAGAATAGACCATTTATGTGCTTGCGTGTCAGCTGAGCATAAAAGATTGTAGAGATGATATAGGACAGGTATGAGTTTGGAGTATAGCATTTGAATACTATTGAGGAAATGCCTTCTGAACAAGACTCTTTAGTATTTACATTATTTAGTATTCTTCTGCTCTTTGCTTTATGCAGACGATGTTATACTTCTAAATAAATCCGCTACAAGTTTACAAGATTCCCTGACTAAATTGAATAACTGTTGTAATAGATATGGTATGAAGGTCAGCATTAAAAAGACAAAGACAATGTAATAAATAAAAATGTAATAAATAAAAAAAAAATATATATATAAAAGTCTGCTATTTTATATTGTATTTTTAAATTTCTGCAATACGCCACTTTAGACAACAAATTCTGCAACACACTGCAACTCATTTTGATGGGGTTAATAGTAAGTATTTAACATATTGCATTTAGTAAAATTTAACAAATTTAACTTGTTACATTTAAATTTTTCAAAATTTTTGTCATTTTTAGGTTGGGGGGGTGCAAGTTAGACACTTGTCACAGTCGCTTCATACCCTCGTTACTGTTCTGCTCACCACAACATCAACATTGAATGGATAAGAGCTCTATGCCATATATAGAAGACAACCTCAGTGCCTGCAACATATCAAAGAGGTTATGATTGTAATCTACTCACAAGGTACTCTCAACAGAAACCAAGGAATCGTTTTGTGTGACATTTGGAAATCTTTTATCAGATCTTTAAAGACATTGGACTTTTAATTTTTCTGCAAATTATTGAGCACACCTGCTGAACAATGACTGACCATGTGCCAGCTTCTATGCTCCATGTGCTTCTGTTGTACTAGTGTAATGGTTCCTACACATTTGGTAGTTTTAGTTATGTAATGATTCATATTTAATGTGTGTTTATCCCAAACCCAGATGAAGCCACTAGTTTAAGTATTGAAACTATCATCATCATCATCAAATTCCTGCCATGTACCCTCAAGGGGTGTACAGGATATGACAGTACTACATGAAAAAATTACATCATTACTAACTTCCTATCTACAATTTTCCTCCAAATAAGTCTGTCACTTGTCAAGACTCCAACATTATCAGATCTTATATTTCTATCGTGTAAGGCACTTTGTACCGTATCAATCCACCTATATCTTGGTCTTCCTCTGGGTCGTTTTCCTGCCAACCTGGCAGAGAACACTTGTTTTGCTAATCTTTCCTCGCCCATTCTATTTAAGTGACCATACCATCTGAGATTAGCTCTGCTAACGCATTCCTGGATGCTGACAATGTCAAGTTCTTTCCTAATATCCTCATTTTTAATATGATATTGCCATTGATGCCATCTGTTCACGCCTCTAATCTTTCTCAGGACTGTCATATGTGCGGTCTCTAGTCTTTGGTCAAGTGTTTTACTTCTGACCCAGCTCTCAGATCCATAAGTTAAAATTGGTTTGAACACAGTCTTGTATACAGCTAATTTAGTGTTCCGACTAATTTCTCTCTTATTCCATATAAATTTATTCAATTGACTTCCCACGATACCAGCTTTGCTGATTCTGTTGTCTATTTCTATATTTAGTTTACCATCTTCAGTAAAAATTGTGCCTAAGTAGCTGAAATGTTTTACTTGTTCCACAGGTTCTCCATTCACAACACAGTTGACATTTTCAATGATTCTGCCTATTTTCATTGTCTTTGTCTTTTTATTGCTGACCTTCATACCATATCTATTACAACAGCTATTCAATTTAGTCAGAGAATCTTGCAGACTTGTAGCGGATTTATTTAGAAGTATAACATCATCCGCATAAAGCAAAGAGCTGACATTAACATCTCCAATTTTGATATCAGGTTTAATACCACATTCCTTCATAATGTGATCCATATAGATAATGAATAACAGAGGGGATAATGTACATCCTTGTCTAACACCAGATTTAACATTAAACTATCTTCCTGTACTTCCTTCAATTCTAACTGCTGACTCACAACTCAAATAAAGACTAAGTATTGCTTGATATAATGCCCCATTGACACCATATAACTTGAGCGTATTGAATAGCTTCTCTCTTGGCACCTTGTCATATGCCTTTTCCAAATCGACAAAACTTAAATACAGATCTTTGTTATATTCCCATGCTTTCTCGACTATTTGTCGTAAAGTGAAGATCTGATCCTGACAGCCTCTATTTGGCCTGAATCCAGCTTGTTCTTCACCAAGCTTTTCTTCCACAATTCTTCTCAACCGTTTCTCAAGTATACTTGCATAGATCTTGCCAGGAACACTCAGTAGGGAAATACCTCTGTAATTCTCACATTCAGTTTTATTTCCCTTTTTATATATGGGTACTATGAGAGCTCTACTCCAATCATCGGGAATTCGTCCCTCTGTCCAGGCTTTCTGAACTATGCAGTGCAGCCACTGTAAGACTCTTATACCACCATACTTCAGCATTTCTGGTCGAATATCATCTACTCCTGCTGCCTTTCCACATTTCAAGCCTTTGATGGCTTTTTCTACTTCAAGTATGGATATGTATTCCTGACTGCATGCCTGGTCAGTGTTTTTTATCACTGTGCTGTCATCACTGCTTGTTTCATTTAGCAGTTTTTCAAAGTAATTACTCCATACTTCAAGGATATCTTTTTCTCCTGTTTTCATTTCACCTTTATCATCTCTAATTCCTTTTACAGCACTCTTTCCTCCATTCCTAAGCTTCTTCAACAACCTCCAGAATATTTTGCCACCTTCGTGATATTTGTTTTCTATATTCTTGCCAAAGTCCTCCCATGACTTTTGTTTAGCTAGTTTTACACACTGTTTAGCTTTCTTGCATTTGTCTCTGTATTCTGTAAGAGTAAAAGCTGACTTATTTGCCAGGAACTTTTGATATGCTTTCTTCTTTTCCTTCACTGCCTCTTTAACTTCCTGTGTCCACCAGGGAGTTCTGATTTTTTTATCCTTGCACACAACCTCACCACATGCCTCTCTGGCAGAATCAATCAATGTTTCCTTCAGAGTTTGCCACTGAATCTCCAAGGTTTGATTCCTGTTCTCAAACTCTTTCATTTTCTTTTCAATAATATTTCTGTATTTTAGTCTACAGTTCACATCAGAGAGCTGCTCAACTTTTATTCGCTTTAAAACTTTCTTACATGTTATTCTTTTCAATATGAAATTCAATTTTATCCTGCTCAAGACTAAATAGTGATCACTTCCAATTTCAAATCCTCTGTACACTCTGGTGTCCTGCACCAGGGAGAAAACATCACTATCAACAATAACATAGTCAATGAGACTTTTCTTATTCCTAGCCTCTTCTCTCCATGTGAATTTGTGCACATTTTTATGTTGGAACATGGTGTTAGTAATAACCAGTCCATGTCCTGAGCAGAAATCCAACAGATATTTGCCATTATTATTAGCTTTGCTCTTTTCTCCAAATTTTCCCAAAATATTTTTGTATGTCTCACAATCATTTCCAACTCTACTATTTAGATCCCTAACAAGGACCAACTTTTCCTTTTTCATTGTGTCAGTTGCTTTTTCTAAAGCCTCAAAAAATTCCTCCACTTCTACCTTAGTAGAACCTTCTGTGGGACCATAGGCACAAATAAGTCTCATTGTCCAGTTCCCCATTCTCATATTTGCCCACATTACTCTACTTGAGACTGACTGCCATTCAAGAAGATTAGCCTCGTATTTTGTGTTGAATACTATGGCAACTCCTTCTTTTCCTTGAATGTCATTGCCTGAATATAACATTTTGTATTTATTGCTCAGAAAGATCTCACCAGTTTTGGTCTTTTTTGTTTCAGTCACCCATATTATGTCGATCTAGTACTTATCTAATTCCTCTGCTAGCTCCATTTCTTTGCCATTCAGGCTTCTTATATTGATAGTACCGATCTTTAACTCTGGTGATGTTGAGTTGGGGTTTGTTTTCAGATTTGTTCCAGTAGCTGACTTTTCGCTGTTCGCCCTGGTTCCCTGGCGAAAACAACGGGGGCCTTGTTTAACCGGGTGACGCCCCAGCCGGCATGAAATTTTGTCATGTTGTACCATCATTTTTTATTTTGGTTTAACCAATAAGAATACAATTTGGTCGGCTAAATCCCAAATTGCCAGCCCATCCTCGTTCGTTCAGTATCAAAGTAGATACCCAACAGGGTGCACCACGAGAAGGTGAGGATTGGACATTAGGTCAGAAGCCCTGGTCGGTTCTCCGCATTCCTTTAAAGGCTATGTGGAGGTCTCCTCTCAGTTATACAGCTTTGACCCTTAAGCACCCCATATTGAAACTATTAGGTTTATTAAATAATTACCATGACCTATAAACCCAGTGTTAGTTATTTTTTATTACATTTTAAGGCTGTTATTCATCTAATAGGGTTGAGTTTTTGTGACACTAATGAAATGAAATATACTTAGTTATGTTTAGACATTAAAATAGCTTGCATTATTTAATTTATTTCTTTTTTAAGTGATTAATATTAATAAAGTTATTATAATTCTTTGTCACTTTTAATGGTTTAAAGAAGTTGATTTATTTTAATGGAATAATTTGTTCTATTATTCAAGTAAAAATACTGGAATTTTAACATGTCACTTATTTTTAATTTTAGGATGAAATAAAGTCCTCATTGTGCAGTCTGAATGAAACTGAATTAGATGACTTAAAGGAAGAACTAAAGAGTCATATCAATACTAATAAAATAAAAGGACTTGTAAGATTTTTTTTATTTATTTTTCACTAATAACTTACATATTGTTTTTATCTGTTTTTGATGAAATTTGTATATTGGATTATGATGATAATATTACTGCAGATAACCAGTATTATTGGATTATTTAATTATCTCCAAGGAATTCCAGGTCCCCTCATAGGAATCTCACTCAAAAGTGTCCTGAAATAATTTACTGAAGCTCTTGCCATGCTTTTAGTAAACCATTCAACACTCACTGACTACTTGCCATGAAAACCAAATATATTTTCTCATTCTTATTTAACTTCCAGAGATGACTTTACCCATCTTCTTTTTCCCATCTGTCACATATTGAAAAATTTGTTCTTTATTTATGCTGCAGATGACATGCATTTAAATGGATTCAGGGTTAGGTGTTTTAAGAAAGTGCTGTTCAATGCAGGTTTGGAATGGTCAGGGAAACTAGAATTTTTATGGGAGATCAAGGCAAGTCTTTATGTGTGCATGTTCCAATCATTCAGTGAATGATTGGAATAAGGATCAAATGATTCCGAACGGTTTCTTAGGTTCAGAACATGAATGGGATAGACAACACAAGGTGTGAGCCCATTATGTGCCTGAAGAGGGATACTGCATTTTATGTATATGAATGTCAGAAACATCTGTAAAAGGGAGAAGGGGAGCTTTTGGCATTGGTTAGTTCAGCTTGGTCAAAAGTAATAGGCATTAACAAGGCTTGGTTAATGGAGGGTAATAAAGAAATAGAATGTAATGGGTATAGTATTCAGATAGGTGTTTTGGGAGAGCAATGAAGCAAATAGTAAGAGATAATCAGGAAGATAGAGGACAGTACATTTGAAGCTATCTGGATGAAATAGAAGCCAACAGAGTAAAATATATTGCTTGTGTAACCCAGAGGTGAATGAGGAATGTGGATGGCATGCATTGGCCTATTTGCATTTGATCTGAGTGCAGATCGAGTAGTTATTACTGAATACTTCAATTATGTGGGCATAGATCGAAGGAGGAATGGTTGCAGGGATGAAAAGAAATCAAATTCATACAGTAGCTAGAGATAGTAACTTGAGAGTATGCTATTAGAGGGGTATTTGGAGTGTGAGAGTGCTGGACTTGGTGGTACAGACAACTTGGCTGTAACCAAGCTAGTGGCATTACTTCTGACTGGAGAGCATGATTATGTAGTCTTGACCTGGGAGATTGCCAGCATCTGTAATTTTCAGTTAAGAAGGGGTATATGTGGAATTACAAAGCAGGTGATTATGACAAACTGGCAGTTTGGAGCAGTACATGGTATAAAGCAGTATCAAATTCCTATACCCAAAATCAGGAGGATAAAACAAGTAGGAGATAGATGGATGAATAGCCTAATTAAGCAGGAGTTGCAGAAGAAGGAAATGTTGTGGATGGTATCTAAAGATAATCAGCAAGCTCATGAGCAGTACATAGTAAGGAAGATAAAAACAGATTATTAAAGGAGGCTAACTGAACAAGCCAAAGAAAATCCCAAGGAGTTTTTTTTTTTTTTTTTTGCTACATCATAAGTAAAATGAAGAACGCTGCAGAAGGATAACTTTGATAAGTGCTGATGGTAGGAAGGTAATAGAAGTAGGCAAAATAGTTTAGTTAGTGAGTGATCATTTTGCAAAGGTGTATCATCCATGTGGAGATATTGCAGTGACAAATGTGATATTGAGTGATCAAGAATAAAGGTTGATGAATTGGAGATGCTTAGTATTGCAAAACCTTAATAGAAATGCGGCCATGTGATTAGATGGGATATCAGCTGATATACAGGGCATCCACATTGGACCTCTGTAGTTTCAAAGTTCAGTAAAAAAATCAAAATGTAGAAATATGTAAGGTTTGGGTTGTTCAAATGTTCCAGAGACTATAAATTTCATCCAGATTTTTTTCATTTATTTTTATTTTTTTATTTTATTTTATTTTTTCAAAGAAGTCAGAATGATTTTTGAAATTGAGTGTAGTGGTGGAGACAGTAGATGAGTGATATTCAAAATTAGGTATCCTCTGCCAGGAATCATACAGGGTATACTTTGGATTAAGATAAGGTGTGGTTGTTGTGGTAGAGATTTGAGATTCATTCATTTAGGTTCATGTTAATGAAGTTAATGTATAAGAAATTTTTTATGTAAGATTTTTCGAATCTTTTAATTTTTTTGAGGAGTTTTGTTTTTTATTTTAATGGCTGTGGTTTACAATGGTTTAGGTTTACTGTCATTATTATTATTATTATTATTATTATTATTGTTCCGGGCAACTCCAAGGAGTCGACAGACTCATTGAGAGAGGCCCTAACATCATATCAAGAACAACTATTCAACATTGACACAGTATCTATCATACCTTGCCTTGAACTCATTCAGGGTCGTAGCAGATTCTGGAAGCTTATTCCACTCATTCACCACTCTCCAAGTAAAAAACCTAGCTCTAACACCCTTGTCAACCACGCTCTTGCCCAGCTTCCATGCATGGCCCCTAGTCCTCCCACCACCAGTCATATTTTCAGAAATATCTTCTGGATCAATCTTATAGAAACCCTTCAGTAATTTGAACGTCTCAACCATATCACCCCTCCTTTGCCTATCGGCCAATCTTTGCAACCCACAAATCTTCAACCTATTCTCATAAGGTTCATTCCACAGACCTGCTATCATCTTGGTCACTCGTCTCTGGATCCTCTCCACTTCCTCCCCATCACGAAGAAACCCTGGTGCCCATAACTAGGCACAGCAGTCCAGATGGGGTCTTATCAAGGCTCGATACAGAGGAACAACAACTTGTTTGTCTCTGCATGTTAAAGTATTTTTCAGAAGCCAAGTGATTTGATGAGCTGATTTAGTCACTTTTGCAATGTGCCCCCTAAACTTCAATTTCCTATCCACCAACACTCCCAAATCCCTGGCCTCATCAATCACCTGGAGTACGGTTTCATCAATGCGATATACTGCTGCTATTCTTTTCACCCCAAAGTGCATAACCTTACACTTTGCCACATTAAATTGACATCCATTTTTCCTAGCCCAGTCCTCCAAACTATCCAAATCATCCTGTAAAATTTTGACATCCTGTGCACTCACAGTTGCTCTATCCAACTTTGCATCATCAGCAAACAAGTGAACACTTCCTCTCAAATCCTTTCCTATATCATTAATGAACAAATTGAAAATCAGTGGTCCAAGAACAGAGCCCTGCGGCACACCACTAGTCACAAGCCGTCTTTTAGACTCCACTCCTGAATAAACCACTCTCTGGTATCTCTCCTTCAACCACCCTCCTATCCATCTCACCAACCCTATATCTATCCCCATCTGCTCCAGTTTACTGATTAGGGTTCCATGTGGTATCCTGTCAAAGGCCTTTGCAAGGTCCAGTAGTATCACTGTAAACCCATTACCCCTATCCAGTTCAGCCGTCACTGTGTTATAAAACGTGAGCAAGTTACTGAGGCATGATCTACCCTTCACAAAATCATGTTGTCACCCATACAATATCCCATTTTCATCTATCCAATCCTGTATTCTTTTCTTGACTAATTTCTCTAAGACCTTGACAATGATTCCTGATATGCTAATCGGTCGGTAATTTACAACAGCAGTCTTGGAACCACCTTTATGCAGTGGAACTATTTTCCCCTCTTTCTACCCCCTCGGGACTAAACCAGACCCGAGACTCAAATTAAACAAAATGGTCAAGGGTACTGACAATTCTTTAGCTGCTTCTCGTATGACACAAGCTGGTATACCATTCAATCCCACGGATGTATTGACATTGAGGTTATGCAATAGACTACTCACCTCCACTTCATTCACCACAATTCCCATATAATCTACTGGTTTATTCATTTCTGCAATGTCACCACCTGGATGATATATTCTTGCAAGGTGCTCACTCAATAACTCAACTATATCAACTGATTTAGTTACCTCCCTACCATCGGCATTCTTTAAAATCATTCTGCCATGTACATTTTTCCTTTTACTTGCTACATATCTAAAAAACTGTTTAGGATTCTCTTTAGCCTGCATGGCCAATGTTCTTTTGTAATCCTTTTTTGCTTTTCTTAACACACTCGTTACCCTTCTGGCCTGTGCTTTATACCGTTCATATGCCTGCCGGTCACCTTTCTCCTTAAATTCCCTCCATAGTTGTTTCTTTTTTTGCAGCTCAAGCTTAATGGTGTTATTCATCCATTTAACCCTCACTTGATTTATTATTCGCACTCTAGGTATACAGTCAGCCATTGCTTCATGCAAACACTTCTTAATTGCCTCCCATGCACTATCAGCTTCTAGTCCTGGCAGTTGTACATGCCATGGCACTGAACCAATCAAACTCCTAAGCTTGTCATACTTTCCAGCCCAATAATTCCACATGTACCCTATCTTAATTGAAAATTCCACACCTTTAGCCACCTCCCAAGTCAAGACCCTATGATCACTCTCACCAATTGGTGGCAATGTGGTCATATTTGTTACAGCCAAATCCTCAGATGGAATTACTAGGTCAAGCACTCTCTGACCCCTAGTATTTTCCATTACATGCTGTTGCAGATAGTTATCCCTTAATAACTGCATAAAATCCAATTCCTTCCTCCCGTATGTCCTCCCCTTACTCCAATCAATGCGACCATAGTTGAAATCTCCCATAATAATTACCTCCTTCCACTCATTTCTTCTATTGGCTTGTGCATACTGTCACCACCATCTTTTCCATCACCTGGTCTATAGCAGCACCCAATTGTATATTTAGTTCTGCTAGTCACAATCTCACACCAAATGGCCTCAAATGTGCTCTTTTCTCTATCCTGCAATTCAACTTCTATTCTCCTTGGCTGTAGCTCATCAGCTATCATCAACAATACTCTTCCCCCCATTTTATTCTCTCTGTCATTCCTGAAAACACTATACCCATCACATTCAATTCCCACTAGCTATATCATCTACAGTCAGCCATGATTCACTAATACCAATAACCTGTGGTCTGGAAGTGCCAACCATGACCAAAAACTCTTCTCTCTTGTTCCTAATACTCCTAGAATTAGTGTACATGAATTTTTAAGACCCCCATTAGCCCCAACCCTACCTTGATGCCTTATATTAACTATCCCACTCTGATTTGTTGTCCTTATTCGCTCGGGCATATTATATTCATTCATACATTCAACTGCCTCCCTAAGGACTGTATATCTATCCCCCCCCCCTTAATAAATCTAGTTTCCCTGAATTTGCACTTCCACTACATTCTAGAGGGATTCGTAGTGTGTAGTGTTGTGAAAGCTCCTGATAAGATAAGCGTTATTTTTAGTTATCGTTGATAAATTTACTTTAATATTGCATAGTTTTGTTTGCCTTGCATATCTTAGTGTGTCTGTTTGTGTGTTTTTGGTGTTTATAATTTATAATTTGATAAAATACGTTACTAGCAAGTATGGCTCCAGTACGAAGGAAAATGGCGGCCAGTAATGATGGTTCACCATCTTCTTTCAAGAACGGTAATGTAAAGGAGATGATTCAGTGTACTATCTGTGAAATGTATGCTTTGTGGAGTGCGGTCAGAGTGTGGTTAGATGATAATAAAGGAGTGAATGTGTGTAGAAAATGTAGGGAGAATGAGGAATTGATGTGTATTTCGGATCGTGAGTGTGATATTTTTGTCAAACTTCAGAATGAAGAAAATAGGGATATGACAAGAAACGGCAAGGTTGTACCAGAGAATTGTGAGAGTGTGAATGTAGAAAGTGTGAACGATAGTATTAATAGTTTTACAGAGAATAAAAAAGATGAGATAGATGCAGTGAGTGAGATCGCGTTGTTGAATGGTGTGATACAAAGGGCAAAACAGCAGCTAGAGCGTATGAGCAAATAATAAAAAGTATGACAGGAAAAATAGGCCTATGAGTGTGAACATGAACAAAATGAAGGATAGAGTGCTGTATGGAGACCCGTTAGTACGAGGTGTGTTAGTAGAGGATTTGACAAAATCGTACCAACCTGGTGCGACCATAAAGGATGTAACCGAGTCTATTAGAGAGCAAAAGGAAAGGGTGAAAGAAATGATTGTTGTGGCAGGTACGAATGATTTGAAAGGAGATAAAATGGAAATGATAGAAGACCTGAATGAATTGTTTGAGGTAGCAAAAGAAAAGAGTGAGAGAGTTAGAATGATTTGTCTTTTGCCACGGTATGACAGTGAAATGTTTAAAAGGAGGGCCATAATTGCGAATGACTTTATGCGTGGGTTATGTATAATGAGTGGTGTGAAATTTGTTGATGTGTGGAGTGAATTCGATGGGCGAAAGGATCTATATAAGATGGATGGCTTGCATTTGAATGGTTACGGTGTAAGGAGACTTTAGAAAGTGTCATGTTGGTATTTCATAGGCGAAGCAAAAAAGAGTAGGTGAACTTATTTTAGGAGGAGATACTTAGATATATTACTATATAGAGTGCATAACTATGCCTCCATGCTATAACTTGCCTCTGATATACCATTAAACAGCCTCCTTTCAGGCATCACCTTGCAGCATAGGTGCAGTGAAACGATGCATTAGCTGGTTAGGTAGCCTTATATTGTCATCTGGTTCAGCTCTGTATGCTATTGATAGTCAGCCTACGGATCTGCTTTATTGCTGGATCCTCAACAATTGGAGATGGGATAGGTTCTTGATCTCCACTGTATGTTTGACATGTCTCTAAGGAGTATCACTCACACTACATGTTGGCAGATTGGGAAGGTAAGAAACAGGAATTCCTGCTCTGGGAACCAAATATGGCAAAAGTCACTTCATATCCTCAGCAAGCACAGTAGTGGTATTTAACTGGGTGATGAATATCTGCCTACCACCAAGTAGGTCTAATTGGAATTTTCTCCAACTAGGAAAGTATGTCGTCGTCGTCGTCCAGTAGCATCCTCTAGCAAGAGGGTTGCAGCAGATGAGCAGCTCTTCTCCATTTCTCTCTGTCTGTCGCTTCCATCATTCTTAAACCAGTCCATTCCACGATGTCATTTAACCACTCTCTAGTTAGTCTTCCACGTCTTCTCTTCCCCTCAACTTTCCCTTGTAATATAATTCTTGTCAGGTGTCCCAAAGAACCTCTCAGAAGATGTCCTGCAAATCTGGTCTTTCTTTGCATAATATTCTTTAGCAGTGTTCTTTCCATCCCAACTCGTCTTAAAACTTCTTGATTTGATATTCTTTCTGTATAGCTAATCTTTTCATCTTTCTATAACACCACATTTTCAATGCATTAATTCTTTCCATATCTCTTTTTCTGAGTGTCCATGACTCACTTCCATAACTTGCAATACTCCAAACTGTTGCTTTAATTATTCCAATTCTAACACCTATTTTAGTGTTCTTGTTTATTAAAATTCTCTTCATTTCCATAAATGCTGATTTAGCTTTGCCTATTCTATTTCTAATGTCCAACTCTGATGTTCCTTTCTCTGAGATCCAGCTACCTAAATACTGAAATCTTTCCACTTCTAAAATCTTTCCTCCACATCTTATTTTTACATTATATCCTATTTTTCTACCCATTATCATTATCTTGGTCTTTTTTGTGTTAATTCTTAGTCCATACTCTTTACAAGAGTTTTCAATTCTTTGAACAATTTGTTGTAACCCATTTTCACTTTCTGCCATCACCACTACATCATCCATATATCTTAAGTTATTAATGATTCTTCCGTTTATTTTTATTCTTTCTTCTACATCCTCAAGTGCCTCTCTAAGCATTTGTTCACTATAAAGGTTAAACAGTAATGGTGATAACTTGCATCCTTGTCTAACTCCTCTCTCCACCGGGAATTCTCCTGTTTCCTCTCCATTTACGCATACTGACGCTATTTGTGACCAATATAATCTTTAAAATTTCTAAGTCATAAGAGTTAATATCAATATTTTCTAGAATGTCAAAAAGCCTTTCATGTTTCACTGTATCAAATGCCTTTTCAAAATATAGAAATCCTAAAAACAACTTTCCACCATGGTTTAGTGTTTATTAATTTTTAGTAATTCTTAGACAAGTTATAGCCTCTCTAGTTTCTCTGTCAGTTCTGAATCCAAACT